>NW_027518683.1:26527500-27180000 GCF_043159265.1 Tasmannia lanceolata | reverse complement strand
ATCCTATGGTGTGGTTCGTACAGTAACATTAACCCAATTTAAGCCCCACTCATATTTTTAAAATTAAGTGTACCGTCCAGACCATAGGATGATCCGAGCCGTCCATTTGATGGGCCATAACATTAATCGCTTGTGCCCCAAAAATCATTTGCATAGGATGATCACAACCCTCCAATGTATAGAGGTTTCCGTAATAAGCAATTTCTCTTTATATCTGAGGGCTAGGATCATCATATGGAAATGGTTTTTTGGGACACAACCTATTTACGATGTGGCCTGTCAAATGGACTGCTTGGATCATCCTATGGTCTGGACGGTACTCTGTCATAGTGGGTTGAATTTGGGCACCAACCCACCAAGGAGGAGAAGTTTGGGGGGCCCCTCAACTGTTCCTGTTGTGGAGAGAGAGAGAGAGAGAGAGAGAGAGAGAGAGGTGGGAAAAGGTCAAAATGTTAGGTGAAATGCATTGGGATCCGTTGCTTACTTTCTTGGAGGGAAAACCAACACAAGGGCATTTTTGTCCTAAAACACTCCTTGGGATGCGTTTCACCCCTTTTTGAGAAATTAGCCAACTTAACCCTTTTCTGAGATTTTTAGATAAAATCACTTTTTTTTAAGAATTTTCCCTTTTTTTTTAAAAAAAATCACATTTACCCAACTTAAAATAACCAAACCATTCAATTTTTGGTCTAAGGCCTGTTTTTGTTGGGGCCTACCAAATGAACGGTTTGGATCTTTGAAAAGGTGGGCTCCAATGAAATTGTTTATAAGTACATGCAAGTATTTTTTTTTTTATTAGAGTTGGACCTACCTTGTTCAAAGATCTAAATCATTTTGCAGCCTAACGTAGACAGGCCATTCCCAAAAATAAGTTTCTTCTATTTTGTGCCATATTTGTGGGTCCCATTGTAGTGTCTGCTTCTACGCGTATGTGCATACATTTTCCTAAAATACATTGGGCCCCTCCTTGTTAGGAGATTCAATCCATTCATATGTTGGGCCCCAAGGTGAATCGGTTGTAACCCAGAAATCGCCTGTGTTGGATGATCCTAATAAACTACACCATATCCAAATCTCCACTGATAGGAAGGTCAGGGTGACCCTAAGGAGACCATTTCATTGTGCCGCCTATTTACATTGGACCCTAGCAACTGATGGTTACTCCATTTTAAAAAAAAAAAATAGCTGCACGTACAGATGAACATCACATAACATGTATTTATTTGAAAATTCATTGTGGCCCACCTTGCTCAAAAATCCAAACCGTTAATTTCTTTGGCTCGAATGTAAATAGGCATTTTCATAAAAATAATACCCACCGGATGATCTCAACACTTCGATCTATAGAGGTTTATTTATGGTGTAGTCCGTTTACAGATAGGTGAGTTTGGCTCAGCCTATGAAGAAGATTTTAAGGGCAAGGCTAATTTATGTGGAGGCCCAAAAAATAAAAAGATCAGTTGTTTTAATAATGTGGGCCCAATTAATTTTGTTTTTAAAATACACTTTATATCGTGTTTGTAGATAGTTGTTAGTTGTAGGCCTACCTGGATCAAAGATCTAAACCATTCAATTGTTGGGCCTCAACAACTGATGGTTTAGATCTTTGAACAAGGTGGGCCCACTCTAGTTTAAAAAAATAGTTGGACCTATATACGGACACCTCATAACGTTTATTTATTAGAAAATTCACTAGGGCGCGCCTTGTTCGACGATGCAGACCATTCATTTGTTGGGCCCCAATGTAAATAGGTATTTCCGTAAAAAAAAATCCCCATTGGATGATCCAAACTCTCAGATCTGTAGATGTTTGTATATGATGTCATATGTTTGCAGATTGGAAGATTAGGCTGATCCTACGGAGATGATTTTATGGGCAAGGCCTATTTTTGTTGTGGCCCTAAAATCAATGGTTTGGATCTTTTAATAAAGTGGGCCCAAGTGAGTTTTTTTTAAATACTGTGATACGGTGTTTGTACATAGGTGTGTATTTTTTTTTTTGAAAAAAAAAAACAATTCACAGTGTGTGCCCCCGTCGAGAGAAAGAAGGCACAAAAAGCGAAGCAACTAGAGGGTGAGTTCACCTGTTGTAAAGTCTCACCGTTCGTTTCGAGCGCTTATGCCTAGATCCACCGTCATGATATTAGTATGATCTACCTTGGGGAAACCTAATGGAGAGATGGCATGACCTGAAATTCACTCTCATCAGATGATTATGACCGTTTGATAAGCCAACTTGAGTTTACTTGAGATTTGGTCGTTGCTTAATTTTTATGCAACGACTGTTTTTTTTTATGGTTGGTCACGTGGGACTTCTTAGATAAGTGTGTTTAGCTGGTTGCTTAAATTTTACTTAATGACTTTCTTATGTTGGGTCACATGGGAACGCTTGGTTAAATGCATTTCCTACTATCATACCCGGTATTTTTTAATTGAATTGTGTTTAGGTCGGTACTTAATTTTTATGCAACGAGTGGGTAGCATCAATTTATCTAATAGGAACTCTTAGATAAGTATATTTCCTACTGTCTTTCCAGGTATTTTTTAAATGAATTAGATAGATTTTTCTGTTAGGTAGACAACCCCCACCCTCTCCCTCTTCTTTTAACCATGGACCTCCTCCAGTGGTCCTACTAATGTTGAATTGTTTTTACTCATAAAGACACTATGTAAACACCTCATTTTGTCAAGACCGAACTAATGATAGGTTACTGTGATGATGGATCCTATAATTACTCTTGAAGCTTCTCTGGTCTTTCTCACGATATCTCTCTCAGTAATTCTTTAGGTTTTTTCCAAAACACAAAGTTACCCAAACCACCCGAACAACCCAAACACCCTGCAATCAAGCTTGCATCCAGAACCATCCGAGTTTACCAAAACCTTCCAAAAAAGCTCTAAAATAATCAAACAAATGTCCCAAGGATAAAGCTCAATAGCTCAACACCCTCAACAAACACAACATCCTGAAGATCCAAACACCAAAACTCAGAAAAATATCTATAGAAAACCATTTCTAGGGGCAGGAACCACCTTTCGGTCACCAGAAACCACCTTTTAGAAACCGGAAACCTCTTTGGCTACCAGGAACAACCTTCCTAAAGTCATAGATCACTTAACCCGTAAACCAGCTCCAAAGAACGGGAACCAGAACCCAACTTCCAGGGACCCGGAACCCATATATAGGACCTGGAAACCACTTTTGGTCACCCGAAACCACTTTCTGGGAACTAGAAATCACCCTCGGTTACGAAGAAATAGTCCTCAGAATCCAAAGATCACATTTGGCAACCCAAGAGATTTTATTGAAAACCAGAAACCATTTACCTGCAACCAAGAGCAAATTACCATATTTCGGTCACCAAAAACCATAAAGTAACTACCGAAAGTTTCTTTTGCACTGCTCAGAACCATTTTCTGCGAATTAGAGATCAGTGCAGGTCATCGAAACAACTATTTGGATGTGCACCAACCCTCCTGCACCCAAAAATCCACTACCTGAAGCCCGAAACCACTTTTCTAAACCTCAAAATCTTATATACATTAACTGGGAACCAAAACTAGTAGTGGGACCCACGTCCCTACGATTTTGGGGAGGCTCGTGCGATTTTGGAGCCTCCAAAAATCGCAGGAAGAAGGGACCTCTCCCTCTCATTTATCATCCCTTCTTCCTTCCACTTGCTTTTGCTCTGATTTTCACACCCATGTTTTGGGTGTGACACCGTTTTAGCATTAATCCCCCCCCATTTGGTTAGTACACCCCATTTACCCTTTAACACCACTCCCTCTCTGGTATTTACACCCCTTTCCCCTTCGATTTTAGAAAACCCTATAGAGAGAAAGAGAGAGAAACTGACAAATGCTTGGAGAGATTTTTAGAACCAGTTTCTGCTGAAATCTTGTTAGCCTAAGGTTTCCTATTGGTTCCACTAATGACCTTTTTCCTTGTTGTTTTGATGCTAACAAACCCAAATTGATTAGTTATTATGGACTAATGTGTCGCCTTGTAGTATTAATCCTTAGACAGGAAAGTCACATGTCAATCCAAAGTTAGCACACTAGGACAATACAACACAACACATGGCTTGATGATCAACATGCACAAATGAACAAAGAGCTTACACACAATGGTGACATCGTCCTTGAAAGATGTCCAATCAAGAGCTCAAATTGAAGATCCTACAAGCATGCCATTACACAATGCCAAGTTGAGCTTGAAGATGAACAAGCATTGGTGACCTACTCATACTTCCAAAGTGAAGATCTATTCAAGAGAGAGTCACATGGACCAAAGCAATTCAAGTGTTCAACTTCGAGACCAAGAGTCTATGAAGACCTTTGACGCCAATACGATCAAGGTGCTAAGTAGTTTTACCTTTTAAATTGTATTGAAGATCTCTTTCAAGAGTGCGGGAGCCAGTTTTTTCTCCCGCGTGCATTGGGGCGGCAGGGGATCACCACGTCGGATTTTTTGGGAGTGTTTGTTGATTTGTGTTTCTTGTGCACTCAGGATCGTGGTTCGGATTTCACAAAAAATAGAAACTCAGAGTCGCCACCTAGGTTAGGGCCTAGGACCCGTGTCTGCTCTTCCGATGAAACAGGTACGGATACCCGAGTTTCATTGGAGGAGCAGTAACCGAAGGGGTTCTCTTGCTCAGGGCCTAGAATCCGTAATTTTGCTCTATTTGTTAAGGCATGGCCCTTACATCTGGGTAAGGGTTATGGTTACATTCGGGGAAGGTGTTAGGCACCCGTCATGCCCGAGTAAGCTCGGTCTCTTAACTTGAGTTGGCATTTTTGAAGAATTTAATCAGAAAGCTTCTCTTTTTATCCTTTATTTGGATTAGGCTTAATTCCATAATGTAAATAAAATGAATTTACAAAGAAAATAAAATAAGCGATTCAGGTCGTTATCCTGATTGAAGTCGTACGCTGTAGTATTAGTCCAGGAAGGATCTCACAACTGACCACAATCAGGATAACTAAATCAAACAGAAAAGACAACGCATAAGGGAAAGAAAACTATGGGTTTATGATTCCCTATGTTTGTTCAACACCGTGAAGCACCAGGGCTCTTGTCTCTGTCTCTTTTGTCTTTGGTAGGACCGGAGACAGAGTGGCAAGATAAAGAGAGGGAATGTAGCCCTATTTACAAAGAGATGAGAGAGATTTACGTTACAGGATCTAGGGTAATAGGTACCCTAAATCCCATAACTTCCCTACACCGATTTTTTGTAACAGATGTGCAGAAAGCAGGAAAATAAATGTAATTTTAGCAGGAAGGTGTGAGGATTTCTTCAGAGAAATTGGCAGCGTAACAATGCTAGTTGGACGGAGGGGCCTTGAGTTTGCCGAGATTTTGGCAGAACAACGGCTCTATCTAGACGAAGGGATCTCGAGTTTGCCGAGATTTCTGCAGAACAATGGCGCTATCTGGATGAAGGGGCTTCGGGTTCTCCAAAAATTCGGCAGAACAACGGCGCTATTATAGATAAATAGCCCAAAAGTTCTCCGAAATTCGGCAAAACAACGGAGCTATTCGGACGAAGGGGCTTCGGGTTCTCCGAAAATTCGGTAGAACAACTACGCTATTGTAGATAAATTGATCCTACTTGAGTGCTGGATTCAAGCTATGTACAAACGAGCTTCAAACTCCAAGGGATTTATAGTTGGTGCCCTTCCACCTTTAAAATAATCGTACAATTGGAGAAGAGATTAGTGCTTGCTTTGCCTCCTTGATAGGGATTATTGCACGTTGAATCTTGAAGAAGAAAACTCTCAAATTATATTAGAAGTAATGCCTAAAGTCAAACTCTTAAAGATTTATTCCAAATAGGGAACTAGAATTTTGGATGAGAGTTGAAAGCCAAAATAGGTTTGCAAATGAGAGAAATTATATGGTGGCCGCCCTTTATATGTAAAGGGCGGAGAGAGAAAATATCAACCACCTTGATTTTTTATCCAACAAAAAGTCAAAAAAGGGGCTCATGTTGGATCAAAAATCAAGGGTGAAAGTTTTCTCTCTCTCTGCCCATGTTGTTGGATGGCGGCCCACCATATAAAAACTCTGCAAATGATTAATGAGGGCTTAAGAGGGTTGGTATAGAGTTAGAAACCCAAATAAATGTAGTTCCTATGCATTTACAGTGAAAAAACCAAAAACTAGCCGTTACTGGGCCGCCAACGGCTCGGGCGGGCTTGGGTGGACGACCCCTCGATAGACCGCCCAGCTAGCTGTAGGGCTTTTTTATAGTTTTTATCAGGTGCGGTCGACTGTCCGATAGACTTTGTTCCTTTTTCTTTTTTTGTGACCAGAAGACTCGCGGTGAACTTTATCTGGCAGTCAATCGAGGAACAAAGTTTTCCCAAATTTTAAGTTAAAACCATTTTTATAATTTGTAAAACCCATTTTGAAAACATTTTGGGAAACATTTGACAGTGCCTTGAGTTTGAAAAAATCAAAAGAGAAGGATGTACATTTTGAGTTAAAATCTTGCTTCTCTTGATCTTGTCTTCAATATGATTCTCCTCTTGATACATGGTTTGCTTGACATCGATTTGAATTGAAATTCTCCTTTATTCATCTTCAAGGATTGATATCTCCAGTTTTGTCTAGCTCCTTTGCACTTGTTTATGGTTGATCTTCAAGATTTGGGAAATGTGAAAAATCCCAAGTATGGCAACCAATAGGGAGGGGGGGTGAATTGGTTGTCTTAAAAAAAGATTTGCCTTCTTTGAAACTTTTCAAGTTCACCCTCGTTTTATCTTTGCTTAATCAAGTTGGGTTAATGGGACAGCAATAATGTTGATGATTTATGATCAAAACCCTAATTAGTTTACAACTTGATTAAGAGAGTTATTGGCCTAATTAGCTAAGTATGAATAAACAAGTGAAATTTAATCAATGTAATGATGATATAGCATGTAAGCACAAATAAATGTGAGTGAGATTGGTACCAAGAGAAAAGATACCTCACAAAGATTTTTATAGTGGTTCGATCTATAAACCTAAACCTACTCCAATCTTCTCAAGATGTCCTTGAGGGCTAACACTAATTGAGAATTGGTACAGCGAAGATGGCTCTGCGACTTCCACATTCACCCATGAAGAAGGCCCCGCGTCTCCGAGTACTTGTCAACAATCTCTTCTGGGCGACCAAAATTAAAGCCCTTATAAACTTCCAAGGGAATAGGTGCCCTTTCCACCTTACAATTTTAGTTCAATAAAGAAGAAGAGTTTTAGCCTCTTGATAGGCTTGATTACAAGTTTTAGCTCACAATGATTCTTTCAAAGCAAAGTACAAGTAAAGCCTAATCTAATCTCTCAAAGATCTAATCAGGATCAAGGCACAAGAGATGGAGATAGATATGTAAGGAAAAATGGGTGGCAAGTGTTTGTGTAGGCTTTAGATGGGATGGAAAACCTTTTCATCAATAATAAATCCAAGTTCAAACACATATATATGGGTTTTACCCAAAGCTAGCCGTTGATGGGCATTTTGGTAAAAACTGGGTCATTTTAGAAACTAGCCATTATGCCTCAATGACTATATTTTTTCCACTAGGGCCAGTTGACCGGTGAGGTTCAGTTGTCTACCCGAAGGCTTATGTTCATATTTTAAAAACAAACTTTTCTCAGGTCCGGTCGACCGGAGGGTTCGGTCGTCCGAGATTCATATGCTGTTGGAAATACGATTTTGTGTTTCTCAGGGGCCGGTCAACCCTGGTAGGCCGGTCGACCGGTCTGCATTAAAATCTGTTTAAAAAGTTGAAAACTATTTTATATTTCAGAATCTTTTGCTTTGGTTATCAAACACGTTTTGAATACTTTTTAGGGTTTTTGGAGTGTGCCTTGATCAAGAGAAAACATAAGAGAGAGAGAGAGAGAGAGAGAGAGAGAGAGAGAGAGAGAGAAAGGAAATACAATCTACCATAATGTGCACTCTCTTGAGTGTCTCTTGACCTAGCCTTCGTTAGATCTTCCTTTAAAGTCCATGGCTTTCTTGGGACGCTTGAACTTGAGCTCCTCCTTGATTGTACCTTCAAAGCATGATGATCCAAGTTTGTTCCAGTTGACTAGTTCACCCTCAAGCATTGGACATGTGTGGTGGTGTGCTAGCATGGATTGACCTGTGAATAGCCTTTCTATAGCGCAACAGTCCAAGGCAATTCATCAGGACTTAAAACTTAATAAATTTGGGTTTGTTGATCACCAAAACAAAGGAATAGCTGAACCCACGGAAACCCTTGGGCTAACATGTGTAATGTTAGATGAGATATGACAATTGAAAACCTGTCTAATGCACATACACTTCAAGGCAACTCATAGTCCATAAAACCTAATCAATTTGGGTTTGTTAATCATCAAAACATAGGTGATTAGTTGAACCTTTAGAAATCCTTCAGCTAACATACCTATCAAGAAAACAAAAAGATCATGTGAGAAGGGAATGATGGAGTAACGAAGCGGAGGAGGTTTGGCTAGGTTCTTACCTAGTTTTCCCTTGGAAAATGGGTTGATAGCCTCAGAGTCTGGTTCGTACTTGTCCGAAAAAGTTTCTACATCAGGATCGTTAGTAAGATGTTTCGGGAAAACGGTTAGAAATGGTCCACTATACCTCTCCCACCAGAGGTTGAAAGTGTCAGTCGACTAGGGACGAACAATGAACTCATGGATATTAAAAGCCGGTCTCAACTCTTCATAAATAGATGAGCTTATTGTTGTTTCAGCCAAAGAAAAGAAAATCAACCTGTCGAAGAGGTTGGTATTGGCTGAATAAGTAACTGGATAAGGGATAGACTGTGGGAGGCCAAATCGGCGACCAAGCAACTGAGGATAGTACACTTCTACCCTGCACTTGTCCATGCTTGTAGCATCTAAGAAAAATACCAAAGTGAAGATCACGAGGGATCAGGTAGGTGGCCCAAATGTTGGTTGAGAGTCTTCGGTCCAAGGTCGTAGAAAGGGTAATTGAATCTCGAAAAAATGATGGGCCCAAAAAGGTAGAGAACATGGGGATGAAAATCACTCAAGTTTTCAGATCAAAAAGAAAAGCAAGCAGTCCCAAAAGGTGAGAGACTCCTTCTCATCCGAAGTATACTCAAAGCCGATGGTGAGAGGATCCTTAATACTCGCAAGAGACGGCCGAGTTTCTAGGAATATGAATAGAGCCACAATTGAAGAACCCGGTGCGGGCCATTAGAGGATGCCCCTGCCCCCACCCCCTACCCCTCGCGCAAATGAAGTCGCGGCATCTGCGATAAAGGGTTGCAAGAAATATGGAACCTAGGGCAAATTTTCAGCCTTGGAATAAAGCCATTGCTAGTTTTAGATTACCTTTAATGATTTTGCAAGAATTTGGATAGACTAAAAAATTGGCATACCCAAACTAGAAGAAAGGCTAGGTATTCTTGGTCTGTCACTGCTCCATCCTATTTTTGGTACAAGGTTTCATAAGTATGATAGACCAATTTCTTGTCAACCACTAAGCTGTGAAAATCTTCGGTAATGTTCAGACAGACAGAGTATTCATCCCCAAAAGAGGAAACCCAGTTAAACCTGCAATGTCAAGGAGCGTTGTGCTCATGGGGCCTATTCCGAAATGAGGGGGGTCGGTAACGGAGCACCAAAAATCGAGGGCGGCAGCTAATTCGGAACTATCGGCGCAGATACGAAATTTTGACAGATAAATAGCATGAAAAGTGCATATTTCTTTCCAGGAATCCCCTTTTTCGTTGGAAACTCGATCCACCCAATGTTTCCAAGAAGGGTCGTCCAATGGCCAAGACCTCATATGTGATTACAGGCGTAGATTTGGAGGCCTATATGGGGAGCTCCGCTTTGTGATGTTGGGGGAAAGGAAAGCACATGCTTGAAGGAAGCTTTTGGACAATGAGGACCCACGATGAAAGAACCTGCATCAGAGGTGGCCATGAATGTTTGGACTTTGGACCATACAGAGGGCCGGGTTGATGGTTTGAAAGTTCCTCAGTCTATCAAGACTAGTGGAAGGATTTGGGTTGGATGAGTCGTCAACGGAGCTCACTCTAGAGGGTATGGCCTTTTTGGGTTTTGACGAGAAGGAGTTGCCATGACTGAGAAAGAAGAGAAAACGAAACAGAAAAAAAGAAAATAAATCTTATAGGCAGTGAAGAGATAAAGAAACAAAGTTCAAAATATACTGATTAGATAAAAGATATGATTACCGCCGTTTTCCCACTCAGAAAGGAGTACTCGAATCCCTACTAAAGAAGTACTCCTGGAAGACTACCAATGCATGGAAATGAAGAGTCGTCAACCAGAGGGGCATGAAATTCTGGCCACACTGATAGATACATTCCATCGGTCTTCGCTCGTCGACCAATGAAATATGGGGGGCAATGTTTACGCTCATTTTTGGGATTTAATCGGTCATAAATGGCCGAATTAACAAGTGACAGTCCACGTGGACTAAGTCAACAGAATTATATGCCATGATGGCACTTAATGGACATCTAGGAGAACGTGCATGTACTAGAACCCATAGAGGTGGACATTTATTGAAGATTTCACTAGAGCATATTCATCTTAAGAGAGAACATCAGTAGTATGGGACCGAATCCGCACGCTGCTTTCTGTTTGGATTGACTCAAGGATGTGGCATGGTCGTTTCCAATCGTTGGTCACCCATGATGCATAGTTACCAAAAAGTTTCCCTCTCAGAAGAACATGGGGTAATGAGGAGTGGTTACCAAAATAAAGCTATACAATGAGGTATCATTTTCCAAGAAAGAGGTCCCAGACCAAATTCAAAACATTTATTAGCGCTTTAACTTTACTTTTTCAGCACTTGTACCCTTTTACTTTCCGTAGTTGTAGCTGTACCCGGATTAAGGAAGCAATGCATTCATCTTCTCAGCTCTGGGGAATTAAAGCAATGCATTCCCCAAAGTTTCAATTTAAAACTTTGGGGAATTAAAGTCTTTGGGAGAAAACTACTTGTGATGGGAATCTGGTTCAAATCAAGGAAGGTTTAGTGCTTGAATTTCAGCTCTTCTTTCTTGTCTTATTCTTCCCTTGTATATTGCAAGGTTTTTATTCCTTCCTGTGCTGTAATCGTGACCGAGCATCTTAATTGTTGTCTCCCATCTCTTGTCCTGAAATTTCATCTAATAATTTCCTGCAATTTGCATGTGTGGTAAGTAGCCCTAACTCCTGAGCTAAATTCATCTAAATTTTGGGTAAAACAATCAGAATTGAAGACGAATATCTGCTAGAAGCTTGTCAAGGAGCTGATCTTAGCTGAAATTTAAATTGATGAAGTTCAGATATAGATCAGACCATGAATCAACTTTCAAAGCCTCTGTTGATTGAACTCTCTTGTGTTTAAAGAGCTGATCTACTTTGTTTCATCAGATCTACAAGGTAGATGATTTCTGCATGTTGAATTTTCAAGGAAAATTGATTACAATTGTTATTTTCTACAAGTTAATCTCATATCTGTAAAGTCCTTCCCATTTTCCTTCGAGATTAGAGAATTTGTTGTTAATCTTCTTTCTTGAGTCCGATGGATGACTTTTCTCATGTGGTTATTGGTGTAACAAGGGTTTGGAATTTGTAAAAGTTTCAAGAGGACATAATAGTTCCTTAAAAGCTGAAGGACTGAATCTTAACAAGGCTCCATTTGGAAAATTTTCTACATGGAAATTGTAGAAAATTTATCGAAGAAACGTGCTCACAACCGAAGGGGGTTGGGAGACAAAGAAGAACATACTGCGCAAAGAAATTCTTCCATAGTAAGAAAGAGATCATTCATGTTTTCCTTCTTTTAGGTGGATTAGGTAGATAAATAGAACTCTCCCTCAATCTTCTGTTATGTGTTTGAATACTGATGAGCACCTAGTAATTGATATTATAACTACAGGACTGGAGCCATAGTTAGGTGGGGAACTTATAATGCGTCTTTGATTGCTTATTGGAATCGCTATTCACATTACTTTGTTTCGATAAATGGTACTGTCTGTAAATCTACTTAGTTATTATCCCCATTGTCAGATTTCCCGCCATCTTCTCATAGTTAAAAAAACCGGACTAAAACTTCTCTAAATGGAAATTGCTATTTAAGTTATGTCAATAAACAAAATTCCCTAACATATTCACAGTTCCATACATATAATTATATTTTAATTGATTCCTTCTGTTAAGCTTCTTAAGCTTTCTTGGAAATCTTTCCTTCTTTCAACACCCCCTCCTCCCCTTTCATGTCTCTATTTTGATTGATGCTTTTGTCGAACATGAATTATACATGCAACAGCAATGCTTCTCGGGTTGGGTCGGAGCCTTGCTCGGATTGGCAACACTTACTCTTCGGAGTCTCAGTTCCTCGAAGAAGAAGCATGCTATTGAAGATGACAAGTAAGCACGTGCCAACATCGGAGAGGACTGCCACCCACACGAGAGGGTGGCCGGAAATAGCCAATCCGACGGGGGCGGCCTTTGTAATGATTGATAATCCGATATTCTCGATTATCTTTTGGCGCGTCCTACGTGCGAGCCGGATGGCCTGTGGTGCCTGTTGAAGTATAAATAATTAAATAACACTAACTCTAGCAGCTTAAGCTTTTGGAGAAATTGGTTGTTTCACATGGTATAAGAGCCCATGAGAGGGAGTGTTGAATTGAAGATTAAGTAACACCAACTATGTTCAAGCATTTGGAGAAATTTGTATTTTTCACATTTTATCAGAGCTGTCACCTCATGGCAGGTTCTGGTTTCAAAACCCAACAACTCTTTGATATTTAAAATCCACGTGTATGGCCAACCCAAAAGTAGGGCCACAAATAAGGGGGAGTGTTCGAATTATATATGATTAAATAGCATCAATTCTAACAGCTTAAGCTTTTGGAAAAATTGGTTGTTTCATAGTACCTTCCGAATGTCGTTAGACATTAGTGTTACATGTACGGTTTCAGTGGCGACTGCGGAGCCAGAGATGCCCATAGAGATACCAACATCGGCCGTAGCTAATGCCGGAGCGTCATTCATTCCGTCACCGACCATGGCTGTTGGCCCTGTTTTCTTGAGCTCTTTGATGATTCTCACTTTCTCTTCCGGCAGGAGCTCTGAATGTACTAGCTCTATTGCTTGCTCTAACTGCAACACACACACGGGCAAATGCTATTTAGTGGTATAGTTATAATTCATTTAATATATTAGTGAAATTACAAATGATCGTAACCATCCAATTTGAGGGAACTGTACTTAGACTGGTGTTGAGCATACCTGATCATGAACATGTAAGGCTGCTGCATGGCTGTCTCCAGTGAGCATGGCGGTTTTGATCCCCAACGATTTCAACTCGTTAATAGCTTGTGCAACCCCAGTTCGACACGTGTTTGAAGATTGAAAATTCCCACTACCTTCCCTTCCATCACCACGTATCCTACTGTGAGTCCGTCCTTGATCCCCTCTCCCATTGGACCTAAAATGAAGGAATAGTTCTCTTAGGATTCAGAAAGAATAGCAAAAAATAAATGACAGCAGCCATGAGCTTTGATGATGCTCAAATCTGTCCGAGCAATCGGACGTACAGGCGCGACAGTGTCAATCCCGCCTGATGTCAACTCTATCCGTGACCTGCGCTGACGGACAACAGGTTGGGGACCACAAGGAGTTTGAACTCCATAGGACCCTTCGACCGACGCTCAAGTCAGTATTGAGATCAACTGAATGAGAACTTGGCATAGCAAAGGCAGTGCGTTACCACACACGTGGTGAGTTGGTTTGGTAGGGAGGTGATCCCTTTGAATGGAAAGGAGGGTCCCCTTTTGTAGGAGGTTCCGTTGTTCCAGGTTTGATGTAACGGCGGTATGGCACAGAGCATATCGCTGGGGAGATCTTTGTGATGTGGTAGAGCTTTTCAAGTCAATGGCGATGCATCATATCAGGATATGGTGACACCATTGTTACTGATGGAGACAATTCGGGGGTTCTATACGGGCTAGATCTTCCGCAAGTGCTGATGGGTGATTGTGGCAGGTACAGATCTCCATGCTACGCTCCTGCTCGTGGCGTGCTTGGAAAGTCGGGTTGGGTGCTTTTCTTTCTCTTGCCATGTGTCATCATCGGAGGGGCTTCAACAATTTTTATCTCTATCATATAAGCCCCCCACTTCTTGTCTTGTTAGATTATCTTGTGGCGTAAATCGACCATGACGCTTGAGGTGCCGGGGTTTGCCCTTTTCTCGAGATGTAGAGTGGGGTTGTGAACCGAAGCGGCACAGCTAGTGGACATTTCCTCATGGTAGGAGAAGGGTGAGCAACGTCGTAAGCATGGGAAGTTGTTCCTTGTCTAAGGTCGTCCACGTGTCGCAATGTTTAGAGAGATGCGACTCTTGCAGTAAATGCTGCTTGGAGATTTCAAGGAGACAGATGGGTCTATAAATGGAGTTCTTCGGCTTCTCCTTCAGGCGTCCTTTCCTTTAGGTCTTTTCTTCTTCCTTAGGCGGAGCCGAGGGTGATGATACCAGATGAGGGGGAGACACATGATGGAGAGGGTGTGTTCATGCGGAGGGGAGGCTTAGCTTCCGGAAGAATGGAGTCTTTGGGTAAACAGGCTTCGCTCTTGGACGAAGAAGGAGATCTGTCTTGAGTTTTGACCGTGGTGAGGAGAGTTACATCGAGTTTCAACCATGGCGTCGAGGCGTGGGTTGGCTCGGGGTGTGCATCGAGCATGGCTCCCACGGGTTCCGGCTACGGAGGGGCTTCTTCCATCCCTATGGGTTGAGGGGGGCGGGGAGGTGGTGAGCTCGCTTCGGTGATTCTGTCTGGACGAGCAGTGTGGCGGCCAGACGTCTCTAAAGAGACCATAGTGTTGATGGCGATTCGAGGGCGCCCAAGCCGCTAGAGGCCCTCGTGCTAAGCAACTCCTCAACTTTAAGGAAATGTCGGCGTGGCATTTTTGGATGATGGAGGAACGGTGGTTGGCGTCGCTGCCTTCTTGGAGACATCAACCATGGGGAGCTTGGAGCAGCAAAGAAGGAGAGGATCCTCACGAGGATTGGTTCATCTCAAGGGAGGGGGTCTCTGTTGCTATTTTGTATTGTCGTCCAGTCCTTGAGTCTCAACCGTGTATGTAATTTTTATTTCTTTATAAGAAAGGCCGAGAGCCTTGTTTGTATAATTTTTTTCATTTTTCTTGAATTGCAGAAGAAATCGAAGGACACATTCGTATAGCCTGCGAGATATTTTGCCCGTCTAGGCCGTGAAGCTAAATCATATGGCGAAGAATGCGAGGCTAGGCTCTCTCATCTAGGCTGTTGAAGAAATCCAAAGACCCAATCGTCTAGTACGCGAGATATTTCGCTCGTCTTGACCGTGGAGCAGACTCATATGTAATTTCTTGAGGCTAGGCGCTGATAGAAATCCAAAGGATGCATTAGTCTAGCCCGTGAGATATTTCTCTTGTCCATGCCGCGAAGCGGAATCAAATGGAGAAGCTTGCGAGGATAGGCGCTCTTGTCTAGGCTGTTGAGAAATCGAAGGACGTATTCGCCTAGCCCGCGAGATGTTTCGCTCGTCTAGGCCACAATGATGAATCATATGGCGAACCCCTTGAGGTTAGATGGTCTTGAGGTTAGATGGTCTCGTGTAAGCCCAAGGGTCTACTCTCCAATCTTGTTTTGATGATTCTAAACATAATTGATTGTGTTTTTTGAATACTAATCAATTTGCTTTGAAGTGTTGTGTTTAAGATAGGATTAATCATTGAAGAAACCAACACTCAACTCGGTCATGCTTGAAGATATACTCAACAAGAGCCAAAGGAGCTAAGTCAAGCTCACATCTTCACTCAAGCAAGCATCCAAAGATGGAAGATCATTTGAAGACCAAAGCTAAAGAGGGATTGAAGATCACATAGGTATCATTGTACATCCTCTCTCTTTAGGTTCTCAAGTCAAGGCAAAGTATTTTCAAAGTGTTTTTCAAAATGTTTTTCAAATAACACTTTAAGAACTTCAACGGTTTAGTGAATGATTATGCGGTGGACCAACATGTTGGGACCCTCATAAACATTCCAAAATTATCATAGGAGTCAAGTTCCAAAAGCCAAAAATCACACAAAAATTAAAGGTAAAATTTCCAGATTTTTTAGGCTTCTCGGAACTCCGAGATTTTTCTCGGAGCTCCGAGAATGGAGCTCGGAACTCCGAGAGTTCCCTCGGAACTCCGAGAGTTCCCTCGGAACTCTGAGAAATGGTCCAGTACCTTCTGGACAATTTCTCGGAACTCCGAGAAATTTCTCGGAACTCCGAGAAATGGTCCAGTAGAATTTATTTTGTTTCTGGCCGTTCTCTCGGAACTCCGAGAACATTTCTCGGAACTCCGAGATTTTCTCGGAACTCCGAGAATGGTTCTCGGAACTCCGAGAACCTCGCGACAGACTAAAAACTAGCCGTTGGGATTCAAATTAATTTTTGGTTTTTGATATTTCCACCCCCAAACGGTCATATTCTTTGGTGTGGCTATATATACAACATGTAGATAAGTTTTTCTCCCTCTCTTGATTTTTGAAAAACATCCTTAAGCATCAAAGAACATTTGCAATCCATTTTTGCTTGAGTTTTTGTTTTCTTCCCAAACTTGCCTTTCACTTGTGAATCTTTTGAGTTTGGATATCTTAGTGCTTTCACTTGCAAATCACCATCATTGAAGAGCAATCAAGGATCTACAAAGAGCATCAAGCTTTCAAGAAGAAGCCAAGCTATTCTCTTCCATATCTTGTATAGGTGGCTAGGGCATTCCTTTCTTAATTCCCTAGAGAGCAACCGCTTAGAACTCGGCGGAGAAGGAGAGTCTTTGTAAAGGTGTAAGGGCATCCTTGTTTAATATCCCTTGGATTTGTAAACGCCTCGGAGCCGGGCATCGTGGAGGTCTCCTATAGTGGAATCCCTCAAGTGCGACCTTGAGTAGAGTGGAGTAGGCCGTTGGCCGAACCACTATATATCGGTGTGTCATTTCTCACTCTTGCATTTCCATTATTGTTTGGTTTGGCATTTCATTTTGTTTGTCAATTATATTTGCACTAACCAAATATTTAATTAAGTGAAGAAAATTCCAATTAGGGTTCATAGGTAATTTTCAAAAGGCCTAATTTTAATTTAAATTCAATTCACCCCCCCTCTTGGTTATTTCAATTGGTATCAGAGCCTCGTCTCTATTTTTTTGAAAACCCTAACCGGTTTAGAGTAAAGATTCAAAAATGGCAAACTACCCTCAACACCATGAAGGTTATTCAAACACTAGGCCACCCTATTTTGATGGAACAAACTATGGGTTTTGGAAAACCAAAATGAAAATCTTTTTAACCCAAGACTATCAAATGTGGAGAGCAATTAATAATGAATATATTTTACCCACAAGAAATTTAAATGATTGGACCGAAGCCGAACAACAAGCTTCGAATTATAATGCCAAAGCCATGAATTCTCTCATTTGTGCTCTATCTCCCAGAGAATTCAATAGAGTATCAAATTTGAATTCGGCTAAGGAAATTTGGGACACTCTAGAAGTCACCCATGAAGGAACCAATCAAGTTAAAGAATCTAAAATGAACCATCTTTTTCGGCAATACGAACTTTTTCAAATGACACCCTATGAAACAATTGCCGACATGTACACTAGATTCACCAATCTTGTAAATGGATTAAGGGGACTTGGAAAACAATTTTCCAATAGAGATTTAGTAACTAAAATTCTTAGGTCCCTACCTTTGTCTTGGGAATCCAAAACCTCCGCAATCACCGAAGCCAAGGACATGAACACTTTGAACCTAGATGAACTTATAGGGTCCTTGATCACACATGAAATGATTTTCAAAACAAAAGCACCCGAAATCGAAACTAAAATCGAGAAAGGAAAAGGAATTGCTTTTGCTTGTAATGTAGGTGAAAGTGAAGATGCAAAGGAAGACATCGAGGATGAAGTAGCCCTCCTAACAAGAAGGATCAAATTCTTGCAAAGGAACATGGGAGGCATGAGAAATAGAAGGACAAACCCTTCATTCAAGAAGAAAGAAGAAGTTGGTGATGGATCTTCTCAACCCCGATGTTACGGTTGCAAAAAGCTTGGACACATTCGTCCGGATTGTCCACTCAACAATGAACCAAATTCAAACAACCGCTTCAAGAGAAGAGAAGGCAAGAAAGGAATGTCCGCCACATGGGATGAGGAGATTGAAAGCGAAGGCGAACAAAATGATGGGGAAGATTGCCTATTAGCAAGAAATGTGTGCTTCATGGCCTCAACAAACGACAACAATGAGGTAAACACTTTAAATGATGTCATTGTCTTACAAGAAGTCTTAGATTCCTTACAAAGTGCAAATGATGAACTTGAAATTCAATTTGATAAAATTGCATCACTTGAAAATTCTCTTGCTAACATGACAAAAGAATTTGGTTGGTTAAAAAAAGATCATGAATTTTTAGATGATGAAAATGAAAAATGCAAAGTAGAAATTCATGAGCTAAATGCTACCATTAAGACTTTGAATGAAAATCGACAAAATCTTTCTATTGAAAATAACAAACTAAAACATGAAAACGGTAAACTATCTTTTGAATATGTTGAACTCAAGAAACTCTTTGAAAAATTTGAAAATAGTTCATTAAAATTGGATAAACTTGTAAATCTTCAAAGAATGTCAAGTGACAAAAGTGGACTTGGACATAGATGGAATACCACAATATCTAACTACAAAAACAAACTTGAAAAGACTTCTTCTAGTAGTACCAAAATTTGCTTTTATTGTGGATTGGTAGGTCATTATAAGGTTGCCTGCTTGCATGCTAAACAAGATAAGATCAAATTGAACTCTAAAGTGAAAACACATGAACATAGCAAGATTAGGAAGATTTGGGTACCTAAGGGATCTCACTTGCCTATTCCTATGTAGGTATGCCTTAAAAGCCACAACAAGAGGAACACATGGTACCTTGATAGTGGATGCTCTAGACACATGACCGGAGATCTCACTCAATTCGCATCCCTATCACTCAAGGATGGTGGAGAAGTTACCTTTGGAGATGATAAGAAAGGAAAAGTCAAAGGTGAAGGCACCATAGGTAACTCTACCTCTCCCATACATGATGTACTCTTTGTTGATGGCTTGTCCCATAATCTTATTAGCATTAGTCAATTATGTGATAATGGTTTTGAAGTTGTCTTCAATCCCGATAAATGCATTGTTAAAAATAAGATAAATGGAGAAGTCAAATTCATAGGTTCTAGAGACAATAACATTTACACAATTGGACTTGATGATCTTAGACTTCAAAATGTAACTTGTCTTAATGCCATAAGTGAGGATTCTTGGCTATGGCATAGGAGGTTGGGTCATGCCGGAATGGATCTCATTTCGACCCTCTCCTCAAAAGAAAGTGTTAGAGGATTGCCTAAGTTCAAATTCATCAAAGATCACATTTGTAGAACTTGTCAACTAGGAAAACAATTAAAAAGCTCATTTGCACCTAAAAATATGATTTCAACTTCCTACCCCTTGGAGCTACTTCATATGGATCTTTTTGGACCAATGAAGACAAGTAGCCTTGGTGGAAAGAGGTACGTGTTTGTAGTTGTGGATGACTACTCACGATTCACTTGGGTCATATTTCTAGGACATAAAGATGAAACTTATGAAAACTTCCTAACATTGTGCAATCAAATTCAAAATGAAAAAGGTATTGCCATCTCCCACATTAGAAGTGATCATGGAACGGAATTTGAAAATGTACACTTTGACACTTATTGTAATGAACATGGCATAAAACACAATTTTTCCGCACCTAGAACACCGCAACAAAATGGAGTAGTAGAAAGAAAGAATCGTACTCTCCAAGAAATGGCTAGAACAATGTTGCATGAAAATGATCTCCCTAGATATTTTTGGGCGGAAGCGGTTAGCACCGCTTGCTATATCATAAACAGGGTATACTTAAGGCCAATCTCTAAGAAAACACCTTATGAGCTTTGGAAAAACTTGAAACCAAATATAAGCTATTTTAGAGTGTTTGGATGTAAATGCTTCATTTTGAACATTAGAGATAATTTACATAAATTTGATAAGAAGTCGGATGATGGAATTTTCTTAGGGTATTCTTCTCATAGTAAAGCATATAGAGTATTTAATAGGAGAACCCTAGTAGTAGAAGAATCCATGCATGTGACATTTGATGAAAGAGAGCCAACACCTCAAGAAATGCCACATGATGAGGATGAACCCATTGAACATCTTTTTCCAAAATTGAGTGCTCCTCCTCATGCATCTACTAGTCATACACCACCTAGTGAGGAAGTAGAAAATGAAAATGATGCCTCATTACCTAGGGATAGGAGAACATTGGTTGATCATCCTGAATCCCAAATTTTAGGTGATGCCACATTGCCAGTAAGAACTAGATCATACTATCGTAGTGTGAGCAATAATTTGGCGTTCCTATCCGAATTAGAACCAAAATCCATCAAGGAAGCAGAAAAGGATGAACATTGGTTGATGGCCATGCAAGAAGAGTTGAGTCAATTCGAAAGGAACAAGGTATGGAGGCTAGTACCTAGACCTAGTGATCATCCCGTCATTGGCACAAGATGGGTGTATAGAAATAAATTGGATGAAAATGGAATCATCACTAGAAACAAAGCTAGGCTTGTAGCCCAAGGGTACAATCAGGAGGAAGGAATAGACTATGATGAGACATTTGCTCCTGTTGCCCGTATGGAGGCTATTAGGATACTTTTGGCATATGCATCTCATAAAGGTTTTAAACTATACCAAATGGATGTCAAAAGTGCCTTCCTAAATGGCTATATCTAAGAGGAAGTGTATGTTGAGCAACCTCCAGGTTTTGAAGACTTCAAACATCCAAATCATGTCTTCAGGCTTGATAAGGCTTTATATGGATTAAAGCAAGCTCCTAGAGCTTGGTATGAGAGGCTTTGCACTTTCTTGGTAGAAAAAGGATTTGAGATGGGAAAGGTGGATAAAACTCTGTTTATCAAAAGAGAACATCAAGATATCCTCCTTGTCCAGATTTATGTGGATGATACCATTTGTGGCTCAACTAATCAAAAATTATGTGATGAATTTGCAACTTTAATGAAAAATGAATTTGAAATGAGCATGATGGGAGAGTTAACCTACTTCTTAGGACTCCAAATTAAACAATACAAAAATGGAATATTTTTAAATCAAGAAAAATATACAAAGGAGTTATTAAAGAAGTATGGCATGGATAGCAGTAAAACATCAAGAATTCCCATGAGTACTACTGCTAAGCTAGAAAAGGATGAATTTGGCAAATCTGTGGATCAAAAATTGTATAGGGGTATGATAGGTAGTTTGCTCTATTTGACAGCCAGCAGACCAGACATTATGTTTACTGTCTGTCTCTGTGCTCGATTTCAATCAGATCCTAAAGAGTCTCACCTATCGGCAGTCAAGAAGATCTTCAAGTACCTAAGAGGAACTCAAAGTCTAGGACTGTGGTATGAAAGATCATCCTCCTTCACTCTCATCGGATATTCAGATGCAGACTTCGCTGGATGTAGAGTAGATAGGAAAAGCACTAGTGGGACTTGCCAATTCTTGGGTAAATCACTTGTTTCGTGGTTTAGCAAGAAGCAAAATTCAGTAGCCCTGTCCACAACAGAAGCAGAATATGTGGCAGCTGGAGCTTGCTGTGCTCAAGTCCTATGGATGAAAAGCACATTGATGGACTATGCAATTAAAATGGACAATATTCTCATCCAATGTGACAATACTAGTGCTATAAGCTTAACAAAGAACCCCATACAACACTCAAGAACAAAACACATTGAGATTAGGCATCACTTCATTAGAAATCACTCACAAAAAGGGGATATTTGCTTAAAATATATCAACACTGAAGATCAATTAGCGGATATCTTTACAAAACCCCTTAGTGATGATAGAATTTGCTATATACGAAGTGCCTTAAACATATGGAGTGCAGATCAAGTTAAAGAAATTGCCAAATAAATACTTTGTGCCTTTCACCAGCTTATCTCTATAGTATTTATATATATATCATCTTTGTTTGGTAGTATCTGCATGAATGAGATGTCCAATTTTTAATCCTAAAAATCACTCAATTGGTACTCTTAGCCTTCTTAGTTTTCTAAGTCGGAGAGGTACTTTCACTTTAATCAAAATATCTAACATTTTGACACATGTCAACATCTCGATCATGAACAGGTATATGTGCATTACTTGGTTATATATTTTCTTATACCATAAGCATAAATTCAGGGGGAGTTATCCACTCCAAATTTTTTTTACGCCTTTTCTGTCGATGACAAAAGGGGGAGAAGGTTTTAAATTGATTATCTATTCAATTCACTACATGCACCACATGCTTAAAATTTGTATCAATTATCTATGTGCATATATTGAGGGGGAGTTCCAGTATTCACTTGCTTATTATGTCACTCCACACACCTCATAATCAATCTTGTTTGTCATCATCAAAAAGGGGGAGATTGTAAGCCCAAGGGTCTACTCTCCAATCTTGTTTTGATGATTCTAAACATAATTGATTGTGTTTTTTGAATACTAATCAATTTGCTTTGAAGTGTTGTGTTTAAGATAGGATTAATCATTGAAGAAACCAACACTCAACTCGGTCATGCTTGAAGATATACTCAACAAGAGCCAAAGGAGCTAAGTCAAGCTCACATCTTCACTCAAGCAAGCATCCAAAGATGGAAGATCATTTGAAGACCAAAGCTAAAGAGGGATTGAAGATCACATAGGTATCATTGTACATCCTCTCTCTTTAGGTTCTCAAGTCAAGGCAAAGTATTTTCAAAGTGTTTTTCAAAATGTTTTTCAAATAACACTTTAAGAACTTCAACGGTTTAGTGAATGATTATGCTGTGGACCAACATGTTGGGACCCTCATAAACATTCCAAAATTATCATAGGAGTCAAGTTCCAAAAGCCAAAAATCACACAAAAATTAAAGGTAAAATTTCCAGATTTTTTAGGCTTCTCGGAACTCCGAGATTTTTCTCGGAGCTCCGAGAATGGAGCTCGGAACTCCGAGAGTTCCCTCGGAACTCTGAGAAATGGTCCAGTACCTTCTGGACAATTTCTCGGAACTCCGAGAAATTTCTCGGAACTCCGAGAAATGGTCCAGTAGAATTTATTTTGTTTCTGGCCGTTCTCTCGGAACTCCGAGAACATTTCTCGGAACTCCGAGATTTTCTCGGAACTCCGAGAATGGTTCTCGGAACTCCGAGAACCTCGCGACAGACTAAAAACTAGCCGTTGGGATTCAAATTAATTTTTGGTTTTTGATATTTCCACCCCCAAACGGTCATATTCTTTGGTGTGGCTATATATACAACATGTAGAGAAGTTTTTCTCCCTCTCTTGATTTTTGAAAAACATCCTTAAGCATCAAAGAACATTTGCAATCCATTTTTGCTTGAGTTTTTGTTTTCTTCCCAAACTTGCCTTTCACTTGTGAATCTTTTGAGTTTGGATATCTTAGTGCTTTCACTTGCAAGGATCTACAAAGAGCATCAAGCTTTCAAGAAGAAGCCAAGCTATTCTCTTCCATATCTTGTATAGGTGGCTAGGGCATTCCTTTCTTAATTCCCTAGAGAGCAACCGCTTAGAACTCGGCGGAGAAGGAGAGTCTTTGTAAAGGTGTAAGGGCATCCTTGTTTAATATCCCTTGGATTTGTAAACGCCTCGGAGCCGGGCATCGTGGAGGTCTCCTATAGTGGAATCCCTCAAGTGCGACCTTGAGTAGAGTGGAGTAGGCCGTTGGCCGAACCACTATATATCGGTGTGTCATTTCTCACTCTTGCATTTCCATTATTGTTTGGTTTGGCATTTCATTTTGTTTGTCAATTATATTTGCACTAACCAAATATTTAATTAAGTGAAGAAAATTCCAATTAGGGTTCATAGGTAATTTTCAAAAGGCCTAATTTTAATTTAAATTCAATTCACCCCCCCTCTTGGTTATTTCATCTCGTCTAGGCTGTAAAAGAATCCAAGGATGCATTTGTCTAGCTCGCGACATATTTCTCTCGTCTAGGCTGCGCAGTGGATGGGGCCGGAGGCACTGGCTGCCCAGTGGATGGGGTCGGAGGCACTTCCGAAGCATTCTGGCCAGTTCATGTAAGGCATTTCTGAGGTCGTAGGTCCTTGGTTGGATGATCCTTCGTGTCTTTGCATGCTGCTTGGCGTCCCTATTTTTTTTTTTTTTGAAATAGCGATTTGCATTAATAAGAAAAAATGACAAGGGAGCACCCGAGAAGGGGCAACCCAGAGAACAAAAACAAGAAAGAAACAGAGAAGAAGAAGAAAAGATACAATAAAAATATTACGGGGGAAGATGATCAAACCAGAGAATACTCTCCCTCCCAACTCCCTGCTTGGCTAACCCATCCGCCTTTTCGTTTGCCGACCTCCAAACGTAATTAAAGACAATAGCAGAACCTGCAACAAAATCCTCAATTTCATCAAATAACGCCAAAAATCTCCAAGGAGGAGCTACACCACCCTTCAACCACCGAATGACATTCAATGAATCCCTTTCAACAATGATATGGTCTAATACTTCTCTACTCAACTTCTTGATCCCAAAATAGGCAACTTTAACTTCCACCTCAGAAGAAACACACACACCAATAGGACCAGAAAAAGCCCAAAGAATCTCACCAAACTCATCACGGCAAAGACTGCCCACCCCCGCTGGACCCGGGTTTCCAAAACAAGCACCATCAAAGTTGATTTTCAACATTCCTAGCATCAGAGGCTCCCATCTTTGGACTATGTTAATTTTCCTCTCAGTACTAAAGCACACTTCCCTCCAATGTTCCCAAAGATCAAAGGCCGATACAAAAAGAAAGGATGGATAACATCTAACCCATGATATGACCAATGCTATAATCTGCATGTACAAATAATAAGGTGATTTGGCCAAACCCTCAAACACCCTAGAGTTTCTTTCCTTCCAAACCACCCACCACGTAGTTAGCCAACATACATTCCACAATAATTTCCCTCTCTTTTTCCATGGCATAAACCCCCACATACTCAAAAGATTCTGAATAGTTCTAGGGAAGACCCAAGTGATTCCAAACCTCAGAAAGATACATCTCCATATGATCCTGGTGAAAGAACAGTGCATGAACAAATGATCCACAGATTCCCCATCATTAAGACAAAGAGGGCAGTAATCAATTAGCAACAACCCACGGTTTCTCAAGAAGTTAATAGTTTGTATCCTTTGACGACAAACGGCCCAACCGAAGATACTAACCTGAGGTGGGCAATGAAAATTCCATACCTTTGCAGAAAATGCAGGAACAGAACGAGGCATCGAACCATTATAAAAAGATTTGACAGAGAAAATGCCGGATGATTCCACTGTCCATATTCTTTTGTCTTGACCCCCACGTTTTACATAGCACTTATTAAGGAGCCGCCGCAACCGAGATTTATCCTCACTTTCCCACTCAAAAAGGATTCTTCTAAAGGCAGGACAACATATCAACTTACCACCACTACGATCAAAACATTCACAAACGAAGGCTTCTTTGTTAACAGCCACCCGATACAACCTAGGGAACAAGATCCCTTAACTGCTCCTCTTCACACCACACATCACTCCAAAACTTAATTCTATCACCACCATAGACCCTGAACCTCACCTTTAGATTAAAGGAACAAGCTAATTTCAAGATATCTCTCCACGCAGTCAACTCCTTTTTCTTATATTCGTCCTTTGATTCCCACCCACCCGGAATACAGCCATACTTACTACAAATCACCTTAGCCCATAAATTAGACTGCTCTTCCCCAAATCTCCACAACCATTTCCCCAATAAGGCATGGTTAAACTCCCTAAACCTCCTGTCGGAATATGTAACTTGCCTAAGGGCATTTAGGACTTTGTACATTCCTTTATGTTTTAGTATAAAGATATGAGTCAGGGGGAGATAACCCTAACTCATTTTATTTTCTCTGTCTAAACTTTCGTCTAACATGGTATCAGAGCTTTAGGGTTTTCTGATCCCTAGGGTTCTCCAGCAGCCTCCATCTTCTCCGCCACCCCCTGCCGCGAAACCCATCTTTTCCTCCTGAGGAGGAGCCGTCCTCCCTCCGAGCCGAAGGCACCAGTCCCTCCCTCCCTCCCTCGTTCTCTCTCCTAGCCGAAGGTACCAGACCCTCCCTCCCTCGTTCTCTCTCCGAGCCGAAGGTACTAGACCCTCCCTCCACACATTCTCTACCCAAGGAGGAAATTATTTTCCAAGAACGAGGATTTGCACCCCCCCAAAATTTTCTAGGAAAATATTTTCTCCCCAGCTTGGAAAACTTTTTCCAGGACCGAGGATTTGCACCCCCCCCAAAATTTTTCAGAAAAATATTTTCTTCCCAGCTTGGAAAACTCTTTCCAGGACCGAGGATTTGCACCCCCCCAAAATTTTCCAGGAAAATGTTTTCTGACCCCCCCCCCCCCCCACACAAAATCACTTTCCTAGAAATAAGTTTCCGTGGCTGTGTTTCGCCTCGGATCAAAAAAAAATTTTTTTCCAGCCCCCAATTTGTAGGTTTTCTGGTAAGCCTCATTCTTAGAGCCGTGTCTAGCTTTCTTGGCCTACCCTAGTTTGCCCACCTATTCTGTTATTCGTCTTGGTTTGGATTGTCTGTTTCTTTCTTGCTTGTTATGGAGGAGGTGCTTGACAATCCTTCCGCAGGAATGGCTCCTGGTGTTCGTTCGACACCCTCTTTGACGTCTTCTTCGTCATCATCTCTTTCTGTGGATGGATCATTCCCACATATCACTACTATTAAGTTGGATGGGGCAAACTATGTTACTTGGAAAGCAGCCGTCGAGAAGTATCTTATTGCCCGTGGGAAAGCACACGTCATTCGTCGTGATCCTCCTCCTACGACGGATCCCACTTTTGATCGATGGGAACAGGAGGATGCTCTTGTTTGCACCCTTCTGTGGCAGAGTATGGCCCCTCACGTCTCTGGGCCCTTGATGCTCCTGCCTACTGCGAAACGGATATGGGATCAAGTTACTCTTCTTTACTCCGGTGTGGCAAACATTAGTCGGATCTGCTCTACCTATTCTGAGTGGGTGCGTTTCCGCCGTGGTGATCTTTCTCTTGCCACCCATTACAGCCAATTCGTTGGCCTCTGTCAGCGGCTTGATGTTTACATGCCGCTTACCACGGATCTCACAGAGGCTGCCCGTCAGAGGGATCAGATCCGTGTTGTGCAGTACCTTGAGAGTTTGGGTCCAGAGTACATGCATCTTCGTCAGCAGATTATCGGTTCTGGCGCTATTCTTTCCCTTACTGAGGTTTACTCCAGCGTCCAGCAGTGCTCTCCTGGTGATCCACTGATATCTGTTCCTATTGATGGTTCTGCTCTCGCGACCTATAATGGCGGTACTCGCCCGCCTCGTGGAGGAGCCTCCTCTGGTCGTGGTGGTGGTCGTACCGGCCGTGGTGGTGGTCGTTCTGGTGGTGGCCGTGGCCGTTCTTTTTGCACTCACTGTCAGCGCGAGGGACATTATATTGACCATTGCTATACCCTGCATCCCGAGCTTCGTCAGGCACGCTCGGCTCACATGGGTGCTACTACTGCTTCGGTTTCAGATTGCGCTCCCTCTGCTTTTGTTCCTGCACCAGCTGATTCCACCTATACATTATTCCGTGCCGATTATGAGGAGTTCCAGCGTCTGCGGCTCAGTTCTCGTCCTCCCTCTGCAGGTTTAGCCCAGCCAGGTAGTTCACCCACTACCCTTCTATCTAGCTCAGGGTCATGGATCATTGACTCTGGGGCATCCAATCACCTGACTGGTAACTCTTCTCAGCTTCATTCTTTTCGCTCTTTCTCATCTCCCTCTCAGTCTATCACCCTTGCTGATGGGTCCACTACACCTATCACTGGTGTTGGTCATATCTCCCCTCATCGTGCTCTTACCTTATCTTCTGTTTTATGTGTCCCAAAATCACCATTTAGTTTACTTTCAGTTAGCCAAATTACTAAGTCTCGTCATTGTTCTGTCTCATTTTTCCCATCTTACTGTTTGTTTCAGGATCTCTCGACTGGGAAGACGATTGGAACGGGTTGTGAGGTAGATGGACTCTATCGTCTTGACTGCCGGCCGCCTACTGTCTTACATAGCTCTGTGGATACATTTCAGTGGCATTGTCGCCTGGGGCATCCTTCACTTCAGCGGCTGCAGTAAACTTCTCTGGTTCCCGGACCTTTTTCTAGTTTTCAGTGCGAGTCCTGTGAACTCGGGAAGCACTGTCGTGTGTCGTTTCCGTCCCGGATCATTAGTCGAGTGTCTAGTCCATTTGAATTAGTCCATTCTGATGTATGGGGACCCTCTAGGGTCGCGTCTAGTACTGACTTTCGGTATTTTATTGTGTTTATTGATGACTTCTCACGCATGACCTGGTTATATTTGCTTAAGAGTCGATCCGACGTGTTTTTTGCTTTTCGCACATTTCATTCTGAAATTAAGAATCAATATAATTGCAATATTAAATGTCTTCGTACTGACAATGCTAGAGAATATTTTTCTGATACTAATGGCTTTCAATCCTATCTCTCCCAACATGAGATTTTACATCAGTCTTCATGTGCGTACACCTCTCAACATAATGGGGTTGCTGAGAGGAAACTTCGTTATTTGCTTGAAGTAGGTCGCACTCTTCTTTTTCAGATGAGTGTTCCTAAGGCATACTGGAGTGATGCCCTTCTCATGGCGTGTTTCTTAGCAAATCGCCTTCCTTCCTCTGTCTTAGAGGGTGCCTCTTCTTTCGAGATTTTATCTCCTAGTAAGGAACCGTTTCCTCTGACACCTCGTGTATTTGGATGCGTTTGTTTTGTTCATCACCTTGGACCTGGCCGTGACAAACTCGATTCCCGGTCTGAGCGTTGTGTCTTTCTTGGGTATTCCCGTACGCAGAAAGGCTATCGTTGCTATAGCCCTCGTCTGCGTCGCTGGTTTGTCTCAGCCGATGTTACGTTCTTTGAGTCTGAGGCATTCTTCCAACATGGCGCGGCATCTTTCACCCCTTCTCTCGAGTCCGAGGTCTCGCTTCCCTTACCAGGTCTTCCTGCTTCTCCTCCGTCATCTCCTATTTCCGTGCCGCCAGCTTCTGCAGCTTCTACTTCTTCTGCCACATTGGAGAAGCCAGCTCCACCTAAAATTACACAGCAGTATCAGCGGCGCCAAGTTACAGATAGGTCTCTTCTACCTCCTCTCGCACAATCATCTTCTGAGCCGATGATCCCTCTCTCCCGCTCTCAGGTATCCTGGCTTGTCGGTAAACTTATATATCTCACGGTTACTCGGCCAGATATTTCATATGCTGTTGGAGTTGTCAGTCAATATATGAGCTCTCCACGTACTTCTCACTGGGCTGCGGTGACACAGATTCTTAAGTATTTGAAAGGGGCTCCAGGGAAGGGATTGATGTTCAAAAGACATGGCCATATGAAAGTTGAAGGCTTCTCTGATTCAGATTGGGCTGGTTCCCCAGCAGATAGACGGTCCACCACTGGGTATTGTACATTTGTAGGTGGCAATCTTGTTTCATGGAAGAGTAAGAAACAGGATGTTATAGCTAAGTCCAGTGCAGAGGCTGAATACAGGGCAATGGCACAGATAAGTACAGAACTTATTTGGCTACGTTCACTTCTTTCTGAAATTGGCTTCATTTCATCTTCTCCTTCGCAGCTTTATTGCGACAACAAAGCTGCAATATACATTGCCAACAATCCAGTCTTCCATGAGCGCACCAAGCATATTGAAGTGGATTGTCATTTTATCCGTCAAAGAATCCAGAAAAGAGAGATTTGCACTGATATGTTTACAAAGTCCTTAAATAAGTCAAAATTGAATGATATATGTAACAAGCTAGGAATGTATGATATCTACATTCCAGCTTGAGGGGGAGTGTTGGAATATGTAACTTGCCTAAGGGCATTTAGGACTTTGTACATTCCTTTATGTTTTAGTATAAAGATATGAGTCAGGGGGAGATAACCCTAACTCAATTTATTTTCTCTGTCTAAACTTTCGTCTAACACCTCCTAATGCCCAAACCTCCAAACTTCATAGGAACACATATATCGCTCCAGTTTACTAAAGAGATGCCTTTCTTCTCCTCATTTCCACCCCACAAAAATCTACGCTGGATCTTTTCAATACGCAAGGCAACACTAACCGGACACATGAAAAGAGACATAAAATATATAGGCAAATTGGCCAATACAGCCTTAATCAATACCAACCTACCTCCCCTAGACACAATATTTCTCTTCCAAGTATCCAACCTTCTCCCAATCTTCTCAATTATCGGTTCCCAAACAGTTTTATCCGGTTTACTAACTCCTAAAGGTAAACCAAGATAAGAAGCGGGAAGGTAATCAAGATCACACCCTAAAATTCCGGCCATCTCTAAAGCCTCAGCCGAGGGAATATTTAGGGCATACATTTTAGACTTGTGAAAATTTGATCTTTGACCAGAGATAAGTTCATAACATCTTAGAGAAGCTTTCAAATTGAGCACTTGAACCTTATGAGGTTCACAAAATAAAAGGGTGTCGTCCGCAAATTGTAAGTGAGATACCTCTACATTATCACCCCCTATTTTAAAACCCTTAAACATCTCCAGGCTACTACTACCTTTAGCCAGCAATCTACTAAGAATTTCTGCCATAATTACAAGCAAGAAAGGGGATAACAGATCCCCTTGCCTAAGAACTCGGGAGGATTTGAAAAAACCTTTGGGAGACCCATTGATCAGAACCGAGAACCACGCCGAGGATAAGCACACCCTAATCCATTGGCGCCATCTTTCCCCAAACCCCATTCTATCGAGTAACATATCTAAACACTCCCACTCCACCCTATCATATGCTTTTTCCATGTCCAATTTACACAAGATCCCTTTCAACCCAAGCCTGCGATAATAATCAATAGCCTCATTCGCAATGAGGGAACAATCCAAAATTTGTCTTTTGGCCACAAAGGCACATTGACTATTAGAGATAATCATAGGGAGCACTCTTTTAAGGCGCTCCGCTAACACCTTAGCTAAGATCTTATATAAACATCCCACAAGACTAATAGGTCGAAAATCAGAAACCTTGGAAGACCCCACAACCTTTGGAACTAGAGTAATAAAAGTAGCCCCAGTACCCTTGTCTAACACCATGCCCTGATAGAATTCCCTAAAGAAACCGACTATATCTTCCTTCACATATGGCCAACATGCTTGGAAGAATGCCAAATAAAAACCATCCGGCCCAGGAGCCTTATCTCTACCCAAGGAGAAAACCTCTCTCTCAATTTCCTCCTCCTCAAAAGGCTTCTCCAAAACTCTGCATTGATCCTCGTCTAGGCGCTTAAAAACCAACTCCTCTAGAGTCGGTCTTAAAGAACCATCCGACGAGTACAATTTCTTATAAAATTCCAAGATCACTTCAGTGATCTCATCCTTATCTATGATCTTTTCACCCTCAGCCTCCAAGAACTCAATCCTACTACCCCTCCTCCTAACACTAGCCATGGCATGAAAATATGTCGTGTTCTTATCCCCCTCCTTTAGCCATTTAACTCTCGACTTTTGTCTCCAGGATATTTCCTCATGCGTATACCATTCTGCTCCGCCTTAATTCTACCCAACTCCTCTCTCAAGTTGATGTTCCCATTCCCCTCACCCTCAAGAAAATTTATTTCCCCTATCCTACTCTCCAACCATCTCATACGATTTTGATCAAAGGCTCTTTTCTCTTTTACCCTTTCCCGCAACTTTTTCTTCACAAATCTGAGCTTACGACCTATTACCACATCTGAAGGCCCTTCCGATTTAAGAAAACTCCACCATTCCCCCAACCTTTCCTCCATACGAGGAGCTTGCAACCATGCAATCTCAAATCTAAACGGAGGAGGACCCCAAGATTCAAGCCTAGGATCTAAAAGAATAGGGCAATGATCGGACACCGAGTGAATCAAGGATCTTTGATACACATCAGGAACCAGATTCGACCAACCGGGACATATAAGAAACCGATCAATCTTGCTCTGACTCTCGCCTCTATTCCAAGTAAAACGAGCCCCAGCCAACAGAAGATTGGAATTGGAATAATAAAAGCTTTTGAGATGATCTTTGTAGTCGTAGGAGAAGTAGATGTAGTTGTATGTAGTGTAGGAGATAAAAGAGTTGTAGTTGTAGGAGAAGATTTGAAGAAGAAATGAGTTGTGAAAAAACAATGGTTAGAGGGCTATTTATAGCTTTTTGGGTGAAAAATGATGCAAAATGCCCTCCCAACAGCTATAAAACGGTCATAAAATGAGGGTAGAAGTGTAAAAAACAGTCCCCAACAGCTATAATGGCATTTCTGTAATTTTGGGATTTTTTATTATTTTTATTATTTTTATTGCAAATAACGAAAAATGCCCTCCTAACCATGGTTTTAAATTTCAACCGAAATCCGAAATTTCGGCCTACACCGAAATGGACCAAAACCGAAACGGTCATTTATTTCGGCCGAAATTTCGGAATTTCGATCGAAATTTTGGTTTTTCCGAAATTTGACCCAAAAAAACTGTTTTTTTATATTAATTTAATATTTTACCGAAATTTCAACCGAAATTTAATATTAAATAAAATATTTGTTTCGGGTTATGTACCAGATTTTGACCGAAATTTCAAAATTTCGGTTCGAATTTTGAAATTCCATGGTCCGAAACCAGTACCGAAACCGAAATTTTAAACCTTGCTCCTAACAACTATAAAACTGTCACAAAATGAGGGCAAATGTGTAAAATACACTCCCCAACGGCCATAAATGAATTTTTGTAATTTTTTGGATTTTTTTTGGAAAAAGACCAAAAATGTCCTCCCAACAACTATAAAATGGTCATAAAATGAGGGCAAATCTGTAAAATACACTCCTCAACGGACTTAATGGCATTTTAGTAATTTTTTAGAATTTTTTTGAAAATATTCCGCCTCTCCTGACCGTTCTGGCCGGATTAGGGCATTCTGCCAGGAATTCCGGTTTCCACCGGAATTCTGGCTTCCGCCGGAATTCCGGCTGGAACGACCGGCATCCAGACCGGAACGGAAAATATACCCATTCCGTTCCGGAATCCGGTCGGAACGGAGCGGAATTAATAACTAAGATAAGAATAGTTCCATCTCTTTTCCTATTAGAAAAATGATGCCATGCACTCTAATAATAGAGAAAACAAATCGAAACACCAGATCTGGACCCTTGAATTTCAGATTCCTTAAATCTCTAAATCTTCATAAAGTCCTCCCAAAATCAATAAAAACGAAAAATGATTAAAATTCAATTCATTTGAAACACCTGAAAGATATGAGCTATTCAAACTAATCATTTCCATATGATCAATTAGAGATGTTGCGTACAACTGATGAAGAGTTCGATTGAGATAGGTTTTCCTAAGATCTCTTGATGTTGTTTGGTTGTGGGATCAAGAGACCTTGACTCATTTGGATTTAGATTCGCTCTAATACCATGTAGATAGTGAAAAAGTAGAATGCAAACAGGAAGAAGAAAGTGAAGAAAAAAAGGAGAGGAATTTCGTAGGAATGGAAGTCAGCCTAGTTGAGCAGGCTCCATTCTTTTGTTAACTTGAGAAGTTATATGAACTTCCAAAATACCATCGTCCATATGTATAATCTCTAATAAACTATGTTTTTTTTTTAAGGTTGATTTCAATAAAACTCTAATAAACTATTAACATCACTAAAATGAGTACCCATATTTCAATAAGAAAAAATCTTAGATAGCCATCTTATTTTCTACGGTGTTAAATAGACAAATTTAGTAAATCTATTATCCATTAGGCTCTTATGACAGAAGGCTTTTGTAGGCAATCGGTGAAGACATCATTTGAAGGACCATTTCTTTGAGTCTCTCGAGATTAGGCGTCATTGTGGCTAGATGAATCCCACAAGCCATTTAGGCTCTCATCCCACAAGAAATTTCGGCCTGAAACCGAAGCATTTCGGTTTCAGTGGTGGCCAAAACTGACACCGAAACCGAAAGTTAAAACCTTGGACTCGAATTAAGCTACATTTTCAAAGGAGTTGTTGGTTCCTTAATTGGTGGAGGAAGATTCTACCATGAGGATTGCTTGAGCATGTAGTTTGAGTCCATCGATAGGTTTTTCTAAGATCGCTTGATGTTGTTTGATTGTTGGATCAATAGATCTAGACTCATTTGGATCTAGATTCCCTCTGTTACTATGTAGATACTGAAAGTAAGCAAGCAAAAAAAAAGAAAGAGAAGAAAAAACAGGAGGAATTTCGTGGGGATGTAATCAGCAGAGTTGAGCAGGTTCCTTTCTTTTATTAACTTAAGAAGCTATATAAACTTCCAAAATACCATTGTCTATGTTTATAATCTCTAATAAACTAAAAACATCACTAAAACGAGTAGCCATATTTCAAAAAAATAAAAAATAAAAAAACTTTGATACCCATATTATTTTCTACGTTGGTAAGTAGAGAGATTTAGCAATCTACTATCCATTAGGCTTTTTATCAGAATAGGCTTTTGCAGCCTCTCGGTGAAGACATCCTTAGGGGGACCATTTCTATGAGTCACTCCAGATTAGGCTTCTTTGTGGCTAGCTGAATACCACTAGCCATTTAGGCTATCATCGCTCAGCACTGGCAGTGTTTTTAGGAATGCTATGGGGGAAATTGTCAGATTGTGATCGATTGTTATCAAGACTCGAATGAAGCTACATTTTCAAGGAGTTGTCGGGTCCTTCATTGGTAGAGGAAGATTCTACCAACAGGATTGCTTGAGGATCTAGTCTGAGCCCATCCTATGGCGGTCAAATGTTATTTTGGAAGTATTTGAGCTGAGTAGAATTATCATCTACTCTCAATTTTCATTGAGGATCATTATTGGAGTGGTGGGCTCCTTAGCTGTGGTCTTTGTGGATAGAAGTTTAGAACTTCCTTTTTTGTAGTTATTCCTTGTGCATCCTTGCTATTTCTTTATGTGATTTTGCAGGCTTATCTCATTCCACATATTTTGAAGTTTGTGGCATATTTGTTGTGTTGTTTTTAAGAGAATTTGTCACTGCTATCCAATACAAAAATGGGAGATGATTTTTTCACGCCCCTGTATGAGGGATGCATCCCCCCCTTTTTGCATGATTTGAAGTAAAAAAGCGTTAAAGTTGCCCACAATTCACGTTAAAGGGGGGCGCATCCCTCATGGGAGGGGGGGAGGGGGGGAGTGAAAAAATCATCTCCCTACAAAAATTCATCAAAAGAAAAGTTGGAGTCTAACCTCTATAGAGAATAACAAACATCATGGAGGAGAGTATTGGTAGATGAGATGATGAATAGGTTTCTCTCTTTTATGTTCAGAGAAGAGCAATGCTTGAGGTTCCTCTTTAACTAAGAGGAGATTTTGAGAGAGGAGCTTCCTATTGTTCTCAGTTTTCCTTTACAAAAGTGCATACTTTTTTCTTGCTTGGGCGTCAAGCATTTGCCCCTCAATTGTTGTCGTCGTTCTTTCTTGTTAAAGTTTAGTATCATTCAAAGATGGGGAGACTTAAGATTGCCCCAAATTGGTTTGATCTACATTTTTCTCCATTGAAAGAGGTCTATCATTGTTTCCATTTTTTTTTGAGTGCATTGTTTGAATTTCATGATATGTTTGGAATACTCAGTAAGCAACAAGCTCCTTTTTTTTCTAAACTCAAAAAGAGCAGAAGAAAATTGGAAAAAATGAGCTGCACATGAAGTCCTTCTGACCTAATACATGCCTTAGTGTTACATACATAAGGGACATGATATGTCTTGACCAAGTCGATGTGATTTTGGTAGAGTCCTAGAGATCGTTTGGTCGCCAAGGCTGCTACCGGAGATAGCCCAAAATAGGGGGAGTACTCCGGATATCATGGAAGATATTTTGAGTACTCCGTCCAATAGGAGCGAGAATCGAAGAATTCAAATTGGACCTAAACCAACAGATTTAGGATGCAATCAAAGAGGCCTCAAAAGCAGCCAGCCCTTGATTCTCAAAGTTGGAGTCTTTCCATTGGTTTGACCAGATACCTGTTTTTTCGACTCTATTTCTTGGAAAACCACGTCGCAACCAGCAATGAAATTAGATCTATTTCCCTGCCCCCTCCTGAATGCCCCAAATTGGTTTGATCTACATTTTTCTCCATTGAAAGAGGTCTATCATTGTTTCCATTTTTTTTTGAGTGCATTGTTTGAATTTCATGATCTGTTTGGAATACTCAGTAAGCAACAAGCTCCTTTTTTTTCTAAACTCAAAAAGAGCAGAAGAAAATTGGAAAAAAATGAACTGCACATGAAGTCCTTCTGACCTAATACATGCCTTAGTGTTACATACATAAGGGACATGGTTTGTCTTGACCAAGTCGATGTGATTTTGGTAGAGTCCTAGAGATCGTTTGGTTGCCGAGGCTGCTACCGGAGATAGCCCAAAATAGGGGGAGTACTCTGGATATCATGGAAGATATTTTGAGTACTCCATCCAATAGGAGCGAGAATCGAAGAATTCAAATTGGACCTAAACCAACAGATTTAGGATGCAGTCAAAGAGGCCTCAAAACCAGCCAGCCCTTGATTCTCAAAGTTGGAGTCTTTCCATTGGTTTGACCAGATACCTGTTTTTTTTACTCTATTTCTTGGAAAACCACGTCGCAACCAGCAATAATATTAGATCTATTTCCCTGCCCCCTCCTGAATGCTTTCAGCTCAATCTCAAGCCAAGATCAGGAAAAAAATGCATTGACTCGAGTCTCTATTACTACCTCCTAGATTAGGAGCCTAGGAGTGTAGCAGTAGGAGTTTCAGACTTCAGTAAATGGTCATTTTAGAATTACTTGATCCAATGTGATGACATTGTGAGGTGACTAATCAATCTTTTAATTTACATCATTTTGGTTTCATGGAGCAACCACATTGTATACTATAGGGGTTGTTTTTCATGTTATAGATGCTAACTTATTTCTATGAGCATCTGGAAATATTTGATCTGTGGTAAAGCATTTTATTGGTTAATTTTAGGCAATCGATTTGTCCATTTCTTTTCAATTACATCTTTAAATTCATCTACAAGTTGTTTCATATTGGGTTGTTACTATAGAAAATGAATGACTTAGTTTTACACCTTACGTAGTTTGTAAATATTTCTTCTTGTTCCCTATTTTTCATTTGAATACCGTAAGGCTTATGCCCCGATAACCTTTCCATAGTACGGTTGGTGGTAGACTTGACAAAGCCAGTTTCATGTTTCTTTCCATTTTGTAATTTATGATTACTATCTTTTTCTGGATTACAGTTATCATGAAATCCCAGAACATGCAATATATCGGCTTGGAGGTACATCCTGCATTATGCTTGTGTCAATTCATGGATGAAGGAGCTAAATGTTTCTACTATTAGAGATTTTCTGCGATTTGTAGCATCTGATACTTTTACTCTGTCTGCAAGTATTGTCATGTGAAAAACTTTTGTTTATAATATGTGATAGTATTTATATTCGCTATTATTTGGAAAATAGTTCTGTCATTGCCCTCTTTCAAAATTACCTGGTGTTAGCGGTTGCATGATCAGTGTGCTGCCTTCCGTTGCTTCTGTTCTCGTTGACGTTACATCTTGAATATCTTCTTTTGATCTACCTTATATATTAATGTCTGTGGCTCTCTCCTCTCTAGATTTGACTATTCGTAGTGTCAATGCTGCTTAATATTGATTACTTTTGATTTAGCTGCTAAGCCCAGTGCTAATGTACAGTCTTGAATTACTCTCAATGCTAATTGAATCTCATTCCTTAAATGCATTCATGTAAATAACATATAGGTGTCTTCTCCATGTATGGTTGCGACTAATTATTTGCTTCTTTCAGTGTCTTTAAAATCATATGATATTCCTTAGTTCGTATATATCCATGTGAATAATGTGTTGTCCACATAAATAAGATTGTCACAGGCCACTTGCGGAAAAATGTTCAAGTTTTTTGTGATAAATATATTAGATATATGTGCAATAATTAACTAAAAAAATGGTTTTATAGACGCAACTTTGAACCTGTTTTATTCTCAATCTCTTCTGTACTTGTTTTATATAATATGGCTAATCTAGCCATGTGTTAAATATTTCGCATTGTTATTTTGGAAACATGACCAGTCAAGCTTGGAAATGTAGAAGACAGTTTGGTTTGGCAAACTGGACAAGCTTGGTAGCAAGTTAAACCCCTACCAAGAAGGGTATTATTCCGTGAACATAATTTTCCAAGTGGAGCTCTCTATTCTTTTTGGATTTACATACCACTTCCTACTTGACAAGGTGTTTGATTTTTTAGCTTCTTCTTTACCTTCGTACGAGATTTTATGCTGCAACTTCTTAGTCTTCATCGCCTCCTATATCAGAATTCGGCTCTTTGCTATTTTCTTCTTCTGATGTCCTTTCTTTTTAGAAATGTTCTTGCTATGCTGAGTTCAGTTAACTTGCTATAACTCTTGTTAATTTTTTCTTCTTCTTTTAGTTTGGACTGTCATCCAACTGCTCACTTGAAGTGTCATGCTTAAGTCATTTCGAAAATTACGACCACTTATCCATGAAAAGATTTTTTTTTTTCTTTCTCCCATAAACCATAATATTGCCTTTCTTTTTCTATAAACAATAATCTCGCTCTGCTAAACCCTACAACCTATTTCTTGTTCTCATATCTGGCTTCTAGATATGCATTTTATTTAGATTTGCTTTATTCCTTTCTGTTGATTCAAGTGCCTTATGATTGGATATTGGTACATATTTCTTTAGTTTGAACTTTTCAGTTTCACGACATGTGAATTATTTTATTGTTCAGAATAGCCTCTCAGGAAACTTGGCTATCAGCACGATGCTTTTCTTTCTTCTCCAAGTTCTGTGGCAGGTATTCTTGATTATATGACTTCCAAAAAGATTTTTTACATTGAATTTCTGCATTTTTGTGGGACATTAGTATATATGTCACTGCAAGGATGAGATGTGAAAGGCACACTGAATCCTTGGAATATGTAGCCACATTAAAAGTTGGAATATCTAGATTGTTGCCAAAAAATTAAACCACTTTTTAGAGTTAGCGACCTCAGTGCTATATTCATAAGCACCTAAAAAGTTTTACTACACTTTTGTATTGTTACCTCGGAACATTTATAGTAAAAATTTAGCTTTTCTGGTATTGTATTTTGGGCTCTTTAGCATATAGGATCATATGCGGTAGGAAAGGAACAAATACAGTGCATTGTTGAATGTAAATAAAATTGTAAGAGAGTATCAATATCCTGATCTTCGTTTTTATCAGAAATTGGATGAGGCAAATCAAACCGAATATCAAAGTCAGGAACCAAGTATATAACCAACCTGGTACCCTAAAATTATTTTCCTTCACATTGTAAAGTAGAAAATGAGAGAATTGTGTGGTCCAGTTCTTCTGTCTAACTAAATCTTTGAAGTATCTTTCTGTGTTCTCAAAATGATTTAAGTATCTTTTCTGCGTCTCCTTCGAGATGGGGTTTGAAGCAGCGAGCGGTTCGTTCGCCCGGTAAGCGGCAAGTTACTTGCAATGAGAGAGAGAGACCTTTCTGTTCTGTCAAAATGATTAGAGTGCCCCCATTTTTATTTTTTTATTTTTCCTGGTTCTCTTTTGAGTTTGGGTTTGGGTTTCGAGCAGCAAGAGGTACTACCAGTAAGCGGCAAGTGGCCGGCATTTAGTGGTGAGAGAGAGAGAGAGAGGTTGTGGTAGGGGCGATCAATTGCGTTGCATGACCAAGAGTGGGATTTCAAGCAACGAGCTGTACGCCCAGTAAGCGGCAAGTTACTTGCAATGAGAGAGACCTTTATGTTCTGTCAAAATGATTAAAGAGTTTTTTTATGGTTCTCCTTTGAGTTTGGGCTTCGAGAAGCATTAGTTACTAACAGTAAGCGGCTAGTGGTCAGCATTTAGTGGAGAGAGAGAGAGAGAGAGAGAGAGAGAGAGAGAGAGAGAGAGAGGTGTGGCAGGGTCTATCAATTGCGTTGTGCGACCAAGAGTTGTAATGGTGCGTCATGGTGGGCGCAAGTGAGTGGGAGGAAAGTAGGGGAGAGAGGTGGTAGGGCGGTGAGAAATTATGTTGTAGGACTGAGAATTGCAATGCCACGTGGTGATGGGAACAAGCGACCGTGGTGTCTGGTAGTGGCTGTTTCTGTATGCGATATGGGAAGTGGTGATGTTGAAAGTCTCTTGAGAAGTTGAGTGTTTCAAAAGATTTGTGAGCCTGTACGAAACCTGCCTGTTTGATCTGTTTCTAGTTCAATTGGAACTGGAAAAATCTGTTTTTGGTCTATTCAGACTATATCTCAAGCTTGATTCCCACCCGGTCCATGCTTGGTTCTGGTAACATTAAAATAATAACCAGGCTGGTGTGCGTAATTTTGAATTCTGCTAGTTTCAATTGAACAATAAGGATTCGAAAATAAGGAGCTCTAACCCTGCAGTGCTTCCGGAGCTTCTCACAGAGAGAGAGAGAGAGAGAGAGAGAGAGAGAGAGAGAGAGAGAGAGAGAGAGAGAGGTGGTTGTGGTGGTGTGTGTGTGTGGGGGGGGGGGGGCGGTGTGTTGTTTAAATTTCGGTTTCGGATGCCACAGAAATGGATATGTCAGTTCCTGTTAGAAATTTCAGTGGAAATCCTGTAAAATCACGGAAATTTATTGAAACATATGCAAATGATAATTTTAAGATGAAACTGCAGAAATTGCTAGAATAAGCACAAATGCACACTTAAAAACCATCACATAGGTAGGACAACCATCCATAATAGTATAACAAGAACGGACACCGAGTACATGCACTGTGGCACATGTCTGATAATTCAATACACACCCACCTTTCCCTTTTAATTCATATAATTTTTTTTTGAAAATGACCATTTAATTCATATAAATATTTATGCATAATGCATGCGTCACTATCATTAAAAAATATAATGCATATAATGCATTTCACACGCAATTAATATAGATATATTTACTCATACTGATATAATATACTACCAAGTACCAATACACTTGCAGTTTTGATTTCGGTAGGATGGAAATGGAAACATGTAAGCCATTTCATGCCGGTATTTGTGAAAATTTAAAACCATGGGAACGACAGCCAATTGTGTTGTGCGACTAAGAGTTGTGTTAGTGTGTGGTGGTGGCAGCAACGGTAGCGGCGGGAGAGAGGTCGTGGTGGTGGCGGCAACGTTTGTTGTGCGGCTGAGATTTATGGGCTTCTAGTGGCGAAACAAGTGACATTGACACGTGGTGGTGGCAGCTTATATGGTGTGCGATGTTCGCGTGGCTTGGGGTGGTCACTGCAGGTAACAATGCAAAAGGATATGGGAAGTGGTGATGATGCTACTCTCTTGAGAAGTTGAGTGCTGGAGGAGATGTATGAACCTGTACAAAAGCGGCCTGTTTGGTTATGATAGCATTAAAATAATATCCAAGCTGATGCACATAATTTTAGATTCTCCTAGCATCAATTGAATGATAAAGGCAATTTCTGAAAATAAGTTGTTCCAACCCTGCAGTGCTTCTGGAGCATCTCAATTAGTGCTCGTGTACTTACTATGAGCAGCTTATTTTTTTTTAAAGATGAAAATTTTATTGATACTATGAACGATACAATGGGAACCAGGGGTCCCAACCTGCATTACATAGAATCAATTAAAGGTGGCCAGGAGTATACTCCTGAGCCAGAAAAAACGAAGAAAATCTACTAATCATCCGCTTCACCGAGGACCACCCATCCTTGTACTGCCTTTCTACAGAACAAGAGGTTTCCTTCCCTAATAACTAGAGTCACCACCTAGAGAGTCTTCACTGCCCCCAAACCTCCAAAGGTCGAATTCAACGAAAAGCGCCATATTTGGGGGCCTCTCATGCAAGGCTTTCCTCAAAATAGATTTGTCATCTCCATTTAGATGGTCATTCAGTTTGGTGATGTAGGCAAGCCATCAAAATCGGAAGAGATTCATCCATGCTATACTGAATCTGGGGCTCTAGCAGATATACAACCCTGGAGACCAGGATCAGGACATCCAGAGGATTGCTAGATACCTGACCTTCTTCCATCATACAACAAACTACCATCTTCATGTAGAGCCGATTATTCCTCCGCCCAACCCCCAAAACCAATCCAAAATTCTGGCAAAATCCCAGAATAAAAGCTGATTACTTAGGAAAACTGATTTTCTCGGGTCCTCATAGGAGGCCATTCCTACTACTCTAAAAATCCTATATTCAAAATGGAAGGGGAGGGCCTTTTAATAATCGAAGCGAAGGACTAGAGATCCTTGGAATCTCCAATCCTAGAGAAGGGTGCTACGAATTTTGATGACACGCCTCTGTCTTTACCAGCCAAAATCAATACATCCACCTACTTTTAATTGACTAAGACTTTTTCAGCCCCGGGAACCCCAACTATAGATTTAGTTATAGATGGGTCCAGACCTAGGCAACCTGGAACACAAGTTTAGAAGTCTAACCAATCTGTTGAAGTTCTTCTTTGCACCCGGTTTGGAACCCAAGATGGTACTCAGTTTATTCATAATGAAACGTGCTTGGGAACTTCACCCCCTATCTGGGAAAAATGAATCATTAAAAGAACTGCTAGGGGCACGGTTAACAAAATTCTTTCTGGCGTATGAAGGACGCCTCTGCCGGATATGAGGGGTAGATTTCTTGGGACTCGCCAACGTACCCAAAAAATCTTTCCCGTTAAGAAGCTTATATCTTGGGACTCGCCAACGTAATATGAGCAGCTTATATCTCGTTAAGAAGTGAACAATAGCTGTAACTTAACAAAGACAGCTCCCAAAACTGGGTCATCATTTTCTTACCAAGAGGCCAAAGGCTAAATGTTTTACAAGGCCATCCCCATGTGTGTCCATGGCCATGCATCATGCTTTCTGTGTGTTTTAATCATGTTGAGAACTGAAGGAATATAAGAGGGATAAAAAAACAAACCCTCTATTCTAAGGCTCAAATATCTTATTAAGACTAACAATGCTCTCTTTGCAGTTATCTCAGAGCCTTTGACCGGAAAATCTGATATCAGTTCTATTCCCCGTATTGTGGGGATGTACCAATTTTTAGTAGAAGATACCTGCCCTAAAATATGGATTGGGTAGAAAGGAAGCATCTCTTTTTCTATTGTAAGCTTTACGCAACATGCAGTTTCTGCTTCCTATAATGGAGATATGATGTTTGCTGTGTTTACTTTTGTTTATGCAAATTGGTTCATTATACGCAGAGCTCTTTACGAATATCTAATTGAATCCCGCAACACTATAAAATCTAAAGGGTTAGTTGGGGGATACTTTAATGCTCTCCTTAACATTGAAGTGAAGGCTGGTGGGAGAGCCCCAGTTCTTAAGATCTATGCATGACTTTCAAGCTGTAATCAATGCGGGAATAGATTCACCAGATGTAGCAATCAATTAAAGGTTAGGCATTTAGCAAGAAAACTCTCTGACCATACTCCTCCGCTATTCTATTTTATCAAACTAAACCTTATTGTGAAAAGACCTTTATGGTTGTAGAAAATGGATAGTTGATGATAGATTCATAGTTGTTGTGGGTGAGGACTAGAAAAAACTTATGTATGGAAGTAGCTTATATGCTCTAGAAGCTAAACCGAAGAGGCTAAAAAAGCTGAAAATTTGGAATAAGTTTTGGGAGATTTATTTCAGACTTAAGAGATGCTGAATATATGGTTACTTTGGCTGGTAACTTGTACGATGAGAATCCCTATTCTCAAATACCGAATATTTGGCTCTTGCTGTCAGAACCTTGCTTCAATCTTTGCTCAAAGAAGCGATATTTATGAGGCAAAACTCAAGGAAAAAGTGGCTGAAAGAAAGTGAGAAAGTTTTTCCATGCATCGGTAATGCATTGGAATTCTTATACTATCTTAAGTAGATTGTGGCCTACTGATGAATGGGTGGAAGGTCAGACATCTATTTAGGAATTGATGAGTGGATATTATAAAGATTTGTGGACTAATGAAGGACCAGCCTCTAATGTTAATTTGTTAGATATCATTCCTTAATGTATCATTGATGAGGGCAGTGAAAAACTGATGAACCGTTGGAAACTGAAATTAAAACTGCAGTTTTCGGGATGTCAGTTGATAGTACGCTGTGGCCTGATGATTACAACAGTAAATTCTTCACTCGTTGTTGGAAAATATTTAAAGGGGATGATCAGGACTATTAGAGAGTTCTTCCTGGGCCAACCATTGCCGAAATCATATAGTTCCAACTTTCATCACCATTACACCAAAGCACGAATCTCCAAGAGGCATGTCAGATCACTAATTACTCTATTCAACTTCAGTTACAAAATAATTTCTAAGGCGATTATTAATCACATGATGGATATTATTCAAAATATTTTTTTTCTGGAACAAAATGCTTTCTTGAAAGGTAAGAACATCATTGAAATTATACCATATTGCTAGAAATGATTCAGAACATGGATAGAAAGTCTTATGGGGCAATGTCATCTTGAGGCTTGATATGACCAAAGCATACAATCGTGTTAAATGAGATAATTTTTGGTGGTTCTTGCTGAGTTCGGATTTTGCAGCCCGTTTATAAATCTGATTAATGGAGATCCACTCTCTCAATATCTATTCGTCGTTACAGAAGAGATAATGAGCAGAGGGTTGAGGAAGTTATTTGAACTAGCTGAATATTATTTTTGTTCAAGAGGGCATATTCCCATCTACTATTGCTTTTTTGTATACGATACTATAATATTCTCCAATGGTAGAAAGAGATCGATTAACAACATTATGAAATTTTTGGCTCTGTACGAAGCTGTGTCTGGTCAACTTTTTAATAAAGGAAAAAGTTTCTTTTCCTGCTCTGAAAAATCGCCCTTGGCCAGAAGGAAGATAATAAGCGGTACTATGATTTTTCAATTGAAAAGTCTTCCTATAGATTATATGGGATCTCTACTATACAATGGTACACTTAAGATTATATAATTTGAGAAGTTGATTTAGAAAGTGCGATGGCGGGTGGTGGGATGAAAATAGAAGTGTCTAACGGTGGGAGTAAGCTCATCTTACTCTATCATGTGATGTCATCTATCCCCATTCATATTATTTCTGCTATTAAGCTCGCTATAGGCATTCAAAAACGGATTGAAAGTATATTTGCAAACTTTTGATGGGACACCATAAAGTTTGGCAAGAGAGTTTGGGCGGCCTAAGACAAGTTGAATAAGCCAAAGGATAAAGGAGTTCTGAATGCGGAGTCGTTAATGGACTTTTGCAATGTTTCAAAATCAAAAGTATCCACAACTTGCACCAAAAATCAAACTCATGGAGTGCATTTCTGAAGTCGAGATACTTGAAAGGTGAGAGCTTGTATTTGACGGTTCCACAATCAGGTGACTCAAAACAATGGAGAGACATGCTCTGGTTTGAAGACGAATGGTTAGATAGCATCAGATGAATTGTTGAGAAAGGAAACATCTACTTGTGGACTGATAAGTGGTTCGACAATTGTCCTCTTACAGACCTTGGCTCCAAAGTCTTTGGCGTAGATTTGAAACTCAGGGTGAAAGACATCTTGAAATAGGATAGTACTGTGAATCTTTCTGACGTGGAAAATAATCTCTCTCGAGAGGTTAATGATAGTATGAAAGCCACAATATTGAAGATATCTTCCAAGAGTGACAAGCTGGCTTGAATTCCTAATACCTTTGGCCATTTCTTAACTAGATCTGCTTGAAATGTGGTTTGTATTAAGCTGTGTCAAAAAACCTGGCTGAAGTTTATATGGAAAGGCTTGCCAATGAAAGTTTCTTTCTCTTGAGAATCTTTGCAAGAGCAATTTTTGTGGATAGTAGGATTAAGGATATATTTATTCTTATTACATCCAAATGTAATTGTTGTACGAAGGAAAAAGAAGAAAGCTTTGATCCTTTGCTCGTTGAGAGTGTTTTAGCAAGAGATCTATTCAGTCGTTTTGCTAATATATTAAATGTCTTTATTATTCAAAATTAACCAATCACCGCATGGCTCCTTCAATGGTTTAAGCTATCAAAAAGGAGGAAAATTCGACGTTCGGTTTCTTACTGAATTTTATTCCATCCTTTATCAGCTGGGAAATTTGGAAGGAGAGATGCAAGCGGCATCTGTTAGATACTTCTAAAACTAATAATATTATTGCTAGAGCAATTATGACTTGGGGCACCACGCTCGCAAAGTCTTTTCTCCATCTTAGAGTGCTCCTATTTGGAGGTGTCAACTCTTCAGTTTCAACAATGAAACTTTTTAATTGTAGGAGTCATATGAGTAACCTTATCTTTTCTTTTTCTCATTTGTATGAAGTTGGTCCTAACTTGTGGGCTGAATTGAGAGTCATTTTAGATAGCCTTTAGGTTTCTTTGAGATTTGGATTGACGGCGACACTAAAGCCATGTTTTGGCGACCACAAAATTTTCTCTCAGGAATATTAGTGTATCAAGTGTTGAGAAAGGATTAGGAAGGGTGGGAGGAGAGTCTTGAGAGGGCATGAGCGAGGCACGAGGGGATGGTGAGAAGTGTAAAAAACATGGAAAAAATAAATTGCGTTTTCAACAGAGTTTTTATTTTCTTGTTTTTCAACCTTTTTCTCACCCTCTCCTCACTCGGTCCCTCTCAAGTCTCTCTGTCTCACATCCTCTCTTACCACTTGGTAAGCTAATATTTTATGGTCTATGGTTGAGATGATCAATTCCGGTAAGGAGTCTCCATGGTATATAAGTTATTACTAGCAGGATTTAAAGGATCTTGTTACTAGATCAAGATCAAGATCAAGCCGAGGTTTATCTACCAATATAGAGAAGACAATCAAGTAGCGGATTCTTTTGCTAATTTCGTCTGTGATATGAAATATAGTCCGGTCTTTTAGGAATGGAAAGGTCTTCCTAGTCAAGGGGGGCTTTAAGGTTTGTTGTTTTGGGAATTTCTAATATTCTGTCCAAGTGATTTCTTTCTTGCATTTTTGGGTTTTGAGGGAAGGTGACATGTTCTTGTCTTATCTTTCTTTAATATCAAGAAAATTTAAGGTGTCGGCATGGGTTCCTACATTCCAGATCATAGTTGCCGGAAACTCCTTGGCCGGGTGGGAAACTTGTATCCCTTAAAATGCGTTTCTCTGGGAAACTCGTTTCTCCTAAAACATGGGAAACGCGTTTCAGAAACATTTTCGAAACATGATAAAAAAATTGGAGAAATGTTTCCAAAACGCGTGGGAAACATATGAGAAACTTATGTAAATAATGTGTGAAACGCGTGATTAACGTATGCAGCACTCATAGAAAACGCATGTGAAACGTGTAGGAAACATGTGTGGAACTTACGAAAATCATTTTGGAAAAAACACAACAAAATTGTGGAATAGATATTAAAAAAGAAAACAATAGCATATATTGTAATATAAATAAAAATAATATAAATAAAAATAAGAAAAATTCTAATAGAAATTTGAAATTAATAAAATTTAAATCTACTAAACAACGTATTTTGGGTTTCTCTTGTATTTCATGTGTTTTTTTCTATCGTTTCTGAAACGTTTCTAATTCGTTTCCAAAGACGTTTCACATATTTGCAGTGAAGTTAAATCCGCACAACCATGATTCGACATTTTGATCACTCACTTTGGTTTACAGTTCTCTGATTGGCTGCTGAGAGCATTTTGGGAATGGTAATAGCCTTTGACAACTGGTTAAAATGTGTTTTACAAGGTGACTTGTCCCATTATCAAAACATGGTCACGCAGATATCAGTCTCTTAAGTCTTTTCTTGGTATCATGTGAGTTGGAAGTGGATTTAGTTGTACAACATGGTTATTTCTGTGAGATGCTTCTTGAATCATGTTCACTTTGTTTAATTTTTTCTGCTTATGCTTTAAACTTTGTTTAATTTCTCCTGCTTATGTTTATTAGAGAATGAAACATTGCCAAACATGTGATAGCCATGATACTTCGTCATATTATCTAACAGAATAATTTATAATGGCTTGCTAGGTTGTGTTCTTGATATGGCATATTTATTGTGTCTGTTTCAACATAAAAACCGATGAGTGGGTAGGTTCTTAAAGCAATTATTTTACTGATTTTCGTAGCTGTGCTTATCTTGCTCCCAACATTTATATGAGTATAACCCATGTGATTATTCAGATAAACTGGAAGAAATATCCAGAGTTCCACCTCATTGTTCAGCCTCAACCAGGTAAAATACATATATCAGCACAAGAACTATTGAACCTAAGATGTCGATTGAGTTTCTGTCCAATATGTTTCTAACGATATTCATGAGTCTTGCCAATGTACTTTTCCAGGGCAACCTAGTCCGGAAATGAGATTTAGAAACCCATATCATAAGGGTATTATACTCAACATTAAGGAGTTCCTAAAAGTGGAGTCATAGACCCATTCTACGCATGAGTTTCCAGACCTCAGACGACTTGGGTTCAATGCATGGTCCCTTTCTACTAACAACAATCTATTCAGGTCAAGGTCTGAGCTCAATTCAAAGTAGGATTTGGTCACTGGTTTATCCACTAAGATGTGGGTTAAGGAGATAGGCCAGTAATTATTGGCAATATTTGGCTAGCAGCTCGGAGAGTGTTTTGGAGTCTCCAGCTTTCGCCATTCCTAGAAAAGAATGAAGTGTTTTGGAGTTGACAGGGTAGATTGGTACGAGTTCTTCAACGACACAATCATTGGATTCCCATAAGCCACAAGATGGAACTCCTGGTTACCAAATGGAAAGTGACTCAAACCATGTGGTAATGGTTTCCTAATTCACAATATATGTACATATAAGTATATAACCAAATGGAAAACTCAAGTGACTCAAACCATTTCAGGGTGCGATCATACCAGCACAATGCACTGGATACCATTAGAACTCCGAAGTTAAGCGTCCTTTGAAGTTAAGCGTGCTTGGGCGAGAGTAGTACTATAATGGGTGACCTCCTGGGAATTCCTCGTGTTGCACCCCTCTAATTTGTTAATTTTTTAATAAAAAGGTGACTCAAACCATGTGGTAACGGTTTCTTATTTCACAATATATATGTATGTATACGTACGTGTGTGTGTGTGTGTGTGTGTGTGTGTGTGTGTATTGCTGATGAAAATTTCATATTTCTCAGTTTCATGAACCACACCTCTGGCGTGAACATTTGTTGTCTTTTCTAGTCAACAATCTTCATCTGATACTGAAATTTTCATAGTTTTGAATCTGTGAAACATCATCTGTACATGAACTGTAAACTATTTTTCTGAACCCAAAGGAAGATCTTTATGAAGAAACGTAATTGTATACTCGTTCACAAAATTCAATCTTTCCCGGCATAAAGTTCCCCAAAGCCTCTCCCTTTCAGCTCCAAATCCACCCTTTGTTCATATCCTCTATGCTTATGCTTGAAAGATTTCTCATTCGCAAAATTCAGATTCTGTTTTTCTACATAAAGTGTTTGACAATTCAAATAAGGACTTGCTCTCCTAACATTTTAGAAGCTGTTTATTCTTAATTCTTTTCAATTTAAAACATTCCTATATTCAAAACTCATCACTCCATATTTGTTTTATCATTTGTGGTGATTAAATCTTTTCAATTTAAAACATTTCCATATGCAAAACTCATCACTCCATTTTTTTTTTTAATTGTTTATGGTGTTTAACACTTACTTGATTGATGATACCCTGCATCTCCAATAAGACCATTCTTTGTCATTAAAAAAGACACTTTAAAAATTCCTTATTTCATCTTGAGAGACCTACCTCTTGCAACTCAAAATTCCTTGATTTTTAACCTCCATTTCCTATATCCCTTTGTAATATCTTGATTGTCAATTTCATTTAGGGGCCCGTTTGGATATGCGGATTTTAGAATCCAGGATTTCTTCAAAATTGTAGCTAAGAGACAAGAGAAGAAGCGGACTAGCCGTCGTTTTTGATTTTTCGCCCTTCTTTCCGTCAGCAAGAGAGTAGCAAATCGTCCCATATTTCCAGGTTTTAGAAATCTCATGATGCAGGAGAGTTTTTAAAACCTGAATTTCTCACTTAAAATCCAAGAAACGCTGTTAGGGCAACATAGAGCAGCTTGATCATGAACTCTCTTTTACACTGTGTACCTGGATTCTAAAATCCGTGTATCCAAACAGCCCCTTAGTGTTTAAGCTCCACCATCTTCCCTCAAAAAAAGTCACTAGGACTCAAAAGCTTCACTATCTCCCCCTCCAAAAATTTATCACCTCCATAAAACAACCTGCATTCGAACTCCATAACACCATCTTCTCCCCAAGTTCCATGACTCAATCTCTGTAGCCATGCTCAATTATTAGATGCCACCGTATCTCTCAATCTCCGTAGTCATGCTCGATTATTAGATTCCACTTTGTCTCTTCTATATTTTTTGGTCATTGAACATGGGACCTGGACAATAGGTGGCTTGACGATTTCAACTGGTAGCTGGGATTTGAGTCTTAAAGGTTGTTGAGAATAATCATGAACTTAAGCCAGTTCATGGTGATGTACCTGAAACTTCATCTTACAAGATCATGGATGTCTTTCCCGTTGAGATATTTGACCCATTGGATCAGTATATTATTGTAGGTATGTAACAAAAATCTTTTGATACTTATAATTTGTTTATATCTTTCCTCATGCAAAGAGGAATTTAGTTTATTTTGCTCTAATTTTGTCATGTTCTCAGCAAATTTATCGGACTTGGCCTTTTCTTTATTGATTGATTGCAAAAATCAACCGTCTAGATTTTCTTGGAAGAACTCTATACCTGGTTTGATGGTTCATAGTATCATCAGCTCATAGTGGAGTCAACGGCAGTAAGCTAGACTTGTGGCCTCCGGTTGAATCAGTGAATTTGATCATTTCCTCATGGCACGTGTTGGGTCTGAAAAGTGGTGATTTGGAAAGAATTTAACAGCCGATGTCTTTTTAGCATTTTTCTTGAGGAAATTCACTACACTGCTATATGTAACTTATTCATCATCTTGAGCAACATCTGTCTAACGTCTTCTGTTTTGAAGTTTCTTGTTCAACCTTCTACTATTTACTATTCTCTGTTAAAGGGCAAACAAATGTCCCCGGCTCAAGGCTTTGGACTTTGCAGTTTGATGAAAAATTTGGTTGGACGACGAGAGGAGAGAACATTAGCACCACAAGGGCACCATGTAAGAAAAAAAAAGCAATGATGTTCCAAACATGTCTGGGAGTCGGTGGGGTTTGAATACAATATTGGCAACCAAACATGGAATCGGCTTTCATTGGCATTTGAAATTCCAATTAATGCCAAGAGTTCTGCTCCCAAACAGGGCAAACATGACTTGTCAAGTATATAGCAAGCTTCTATATATTGATTACTAGTGGGACACCCGTGCGATGCACGGGCGATACTATGAAAAATAAGGCATAATTTACCCAAGAGTATCATTAAATGTAGACAAGTCAGTCAAGATCATAAGCCAATCACCCCAAGGGTTAGCAAGCATCAAAGGAGAGGATTAATGGTTAACAAAATCTAAGAAAATTACACCCATTCAGTGGAAATTCCACTGTTGATCCACACAATGGACAGTCCACATACTGGAGTTCTCAATGCAATAATACAAAGACACACAACATACCAACAGATAGGATGACCGAATTCAAAAACAAAAGCTTGTAAATTCAAAAAACAATGCTCCCTCAAGAAGAACTTCTCCTCCTTCAGAGTTTTCTCCAGAGATCTACTCTCCTAGGGTTTCTTCTGCAGAAATAATTCTGATTTACATCTCTTTAGGTATGTATATAGACACAAACCCTAGGTTTAAAGTGAATTTACTAAAGTATCATTAGCTATTACCCTATATACTAATTTTCCCTTGAAAAAACTTTGACAAAAATGTCCCCAGGCTAGGGCATCTAAATTTGTACCATATATAATAATAGGAAACCTCAAGTGTCGATGACGGCCAAAAGCTTATAATTACCAAAAGTTTATAATAATAAATTTAACCATTGAGCTAGAGGCTCAAGCCCGGATCAAAATCATCTTGATATTATTCAGGTTATCCGATCTTTTCCAAACTCCAATTTATAACTCCAAGAATGTCTTAAACATGTTAATTACTGTTCATTTGCTATAAAACTGTGTAATTACACATCGATCTGAAGTTTTGAACTTAAAAAACTTTTGGCTCTCATCCTCCCCTTCTGCACCCAATGACACATGCATCATCCAGTAGAGATCTATTTTCAGCACGAAATGTCATTGTGCCTGATGGGGTATAAAAACTCCGGCCTCTCACAGGCCGCCACCTGTCCTGGAGTAGGTGAACTCCAGCCTCTCACAGGCCGCCACCTGTCCTGGAGTAGGTGAGCTCCAGCCTCTCACAGGCTGCCACCTGTCCTGGAGTAGGTGAGCTCCAGCCTCTCACAGGCCACCACCTGTCCTGGACACCTGTCCTGGACACCTCACCAGGTTTTCCCCTATAAAAAGGGGTCCAAAGCTCAAACTAATGGGTAATACGAAAATCCCTCTCCCCAAAACTCTTAGACTCCCTCCTTCACTCCTGCTCATACTAACTTGAGTGTCGAAGGGTCTGTCCGGAGTAAAACCCGGGTTGGTCTTCTGACCTCGCTTGCCTTGTGCAGGACTCAGCCCTCATAGCAGGACTCAGCCACTTTCACTCACTCTCACTCCGATCCCTCAGGACGCAGCTCCTTTGGTCATTAAGCTCAGCTCTCACGCCACTGCTGTACCTGTTACCGATTTTCGGTCTAACAGATTGGCGCCATCCGTGGGACCCTGAACTAAAAGTTGTTCCACTCATCTCACAAAAATGGCAGGGCACAAGAGTGCGCGCATCCCAACTGCACGGACCACCCAAACCGTGCTGCCCCGCAGGACTCCGAGCGGGCAAATCGCCTCACTGGTGGTAGCAGCTTCTGCTACCGCCGAGCAGAGCCCTGCTTGCTCGGAGCACCTGAACCCCATGCCCACTCCGGAGCAAGTTCAAGCTCTCTTTCAGCAAATGACAGCTCTTGTCGGGCAGTACCAGCAGCTACTTCAGGCGCCTCCCCAACCTCCTCCAGAAGCTCCACGACCTGTCCAAGAGAGGCCAGACATCCACAGGGGAGATTCATCGCGCCATGGTGAGGACCGAACTCACCACTCCACCAGACAAGTCCGTCACCCCACGGCTAGGCATGCACAGACAGAGCCTCACCGCCATCGAAGGTCGCGATCTCGCTCTGCGCAAAGGCACCGAGCTCATGAAGAACGTGCATCACTAGTGAAGTCCCGGCCTCGTCATAGGAGTCCGGAAAGTCAGTCCGGCTCCGTGGCGAGCCAATCTGTGGGGAGAGGCAGGTCACCAGACCATAGAGCTGACCCTATGCTACAGAGAATGGAGGAAATGGACCACCGGATAGAGGAACTGGCGAAGGACCAAAGCCGGCCTGCCTCTAGGGCGTTCTCAAGCAGGACGCCGTTCACCGACGATGTCTTGGGTGCCCCAGCACCCAGAGGGTTTAAAATGCCAACCGTCCAGCAGTACGAAGGGACCACTGATCCCGTGGACCACTTGGAGACATTCAGGACAATGATGCTCCTCCAAGGCGCCTCCGATGGCTTCCTTTGCAGGGCATTCCCGACGACACTGACTGGTGCGGCGAGAGACTGGTACTCCAGGATCAAACCGAACTCTATCAGTAACTTCGACGATTTCGGGGAGGACTTGGTCCGCCACTTCATGAGTAGCCGCAGGCCGAGGAAAACAACAGCATCCTTGATGGCTCTGCGACAGGACGACAATGAGCCCCTGAAAGCCTTCGTCCGCCGCTTCAACAGGGAGGCACTTCAGGTGCCAAATTTAGATCCCTCAGCAGCTATGAATGCGCTCCTCGCGGGTGCCAGATCTAATGACTTCCGCCGGACGGTAGCTCGCCAGAATCCGCACTCATTAGCGGACCTAATGACTGGAGCTGAAGAGTACATAATAGTAGAAGAAACATTGGTAGCCCTTAACTCCAATAGGAGGAGAACCTCTGAAGATAAAAACCCTCCCAAGCAGTGTAGGGAGGATAAACCTCCCAGAAGAGAGAAGTCTCCACCTCCACAGAGGAGAGAAGAGAGCTTCACGCCTCTCAATACCTCCAGGAAACATATATTGGCTGCTATCAGCGAAGAAGAATTCGTGAGGTGGCCTGCTAAGATGATCTCCAAAGGAAACAGGAGAGATCCATCGAAATACTGTCGGTTCCACAGGGACCATGGTCATGACACGGATGAGTGCTGGCAGCTCAAGGAGGAAATCGAGCAGCTGATCGGCCGCGGCTATTTGAAAAAGTATATTCGAATTGACGGCCGCAAACCGGAGCGCAAGGAAAAGAGTCCCCAGGGCTGCAGCCCTCAGAGATCGCAGCCGCCCCCTGCTCGGAACAAATCCCCTCTGCCAGCCACTACGCAGCCAGAGGCATCTCGATCCCAGCCAAGGGGGGTCATCAGTACCATCATGGGCGGACCTGCTGCTGGAGGCACGTCCTCCGTCGCGCGCCAAGCGTATGCGTGGCGAGTTAACGCAATGCACACCTCCAGTAAAAAGACGAGGACGGAGAATGAAATTTCCTTTTCAGACGCAGATCTGGACAACCTCATAATACCGCACGACGACGCACTGGTTTTAACCATGCTCGTCCCCAACTGGGAAGTAAAGAAGATCCTTGTAGACAACGGTAGTTCGGCGGACATATTATACTACCACGCCTTTCAGAAGATGATGATAGGCGATGACCGCTTGAAGCTGGCGAACTCAGATCTGTTTGGCTTCTCTGGGGAGGTTGTGAAAGTAGAGGGGCAGATTGAGCTCCCAGTCCTTGTCGGAGAACCACCATGTCAAGCGTTAGCCATGGTCAATTTTCTGGTAGTAAGGGCCACTTCGGTCTACAATGCTATCTTAGGACGGCCTGGATAGAACCTGATCCGTGCGGTGGCTTCGGCTTATCACCAAAAGATGAAATTCATAATGCCCAATGGCATGGGAGAAGTTCGAGGAGACCAGCCCCAATCCAAGGAGTGCTACGCAATGGCACTCAAAGGCAAAAATGCAGTGGAATCATTGCCAATCGAACTGCTTGACGTAAGGGACGAACTCAGGGGGACTCAGCCCACTGAGGACCTTACCTCCATCCCATTATGTCCAAATGATAAGGAAAAAGTCGCTTTGATCGGCTCCTCTCTCAGCAGTAGCATTCAGCGCCAGCTTACCGAGTTTCTCCTAGACATTGCAGATGTCTTTGCGTGGGTCCCTGCTGATATGCCTGGCATTGATCCGGAGATCAGCACGCACAGACTCGGTGTCGATTCAACTTGCAGACCGGTTAAGCAGAAGAGGAGGCATTTCGCTTTCGAAAGGCGACAGGCGATAAAAGAAGAGGTGGAGAGGCTTCTGAAGGCTGACTTCATTCGGAAAATCCGATATCCGGACTGGCTGGCAAATGTAGTCCTAGTAAAGAAGACCAACGGAAAATGGAGGACCTGCGTCGATTTCACTGATCTAAACAAAGCCTGTCCAAAGGACAGCTATCCACTCCCGAAAATTGATCAGCTCATCGACGCCACTGCAGGTCACGAATTGTTGAGCTTCATGGACGCCTTCTCCGGATACAACCAGATTAGGATGTACGAATCGGATATACCAAAAACCTCCTTTGTCACAGATCAAGGGACCTACTGCTACCGTGTTATGCCCTTCGGCCTCAGTACGCACCTAGGCCAGCCATCAAGGCTCAGGTACTGGCGGACTTTGTGGCCGAGTGCACTATTCCCCAGCCAATGGCCGATTCTGAAGCTGTTCAACCCTTGGCCATGGAGAAATCAGTTACTGAAGAATGTACAGCTGAGGGGACTGAGACAGAAATCAGTCATGTACCCGCAAAGCAGGACTCGACAATCGCCACATTAATCTGGGAAGTACATGTCGACGGTTCTTCGAACAAAAGTGGCTGTGGAGCCGGCCTCATCCTCACTGGGCCGGATGACTTCACTGCGGATTATGCCCTGAGGTTCGGATTCCGCGCATCTAACAACAAGGCAGAATATGAAGCTCTCCTCGCCGGGATGAGTCTCGCGATCCAGACCGGCGCTCGGAAGCTAAAAGCATACTGCGACTCTCAGCTGGTTGCAAACCAGATTCAAGGAGTCTATGAAGCCCGTGACGAGCGTATGACTAAATACCTCTCCAAGGTCCGCCAGCTAGCTAGCAAGTTCGAAAGTTATCAGAATCCCCAGAGCAGAGAACACAAAGGCAGATGTGCTGTCAAAATTGGCCGCCTCCGGATACACCACTCTCAAGAGCATATGCATGGAGTTTCTACAGAGATCCAGTATCGAAAGTGAAGCTGCCGAGATAATGCAGGTGGAGAGCGAACCGTGCTGGATGGACGAGATCATTAACTATCTGCGCGATGGTAAACTCCCCGAAACAAAGAAAGAGGCCCGCAAGGTGATACAGAGAGCTGCCCGATTCTCCCTCAGTAGTGACAACCTGTACAAAAGATCCTATACTCTACCATATCTGAAGTGCCTTAGGCCGGGCGACGCTGCATACGCCTTGCAGGAGACACATGAGGGGATCTATGGAGAGCATCTGGGGGGCAAAGCCCTGGCCATCAAAGTGCTACTCAGAGGCCTGTATTGGCCTACCATAAGGCAAGACGCACTGAGTCTGGTTAAAAGGTGCGAGAGGTGTCAGAAATTCTCTCCCATCATCCACCAGCCTGTCGTAGCAATGGCCCCAATTATCAGTCCACTCCCCTTCGCAGTGTGGGGAATGGATATCCTGGGCCCTTTTCCACCGGCCTCCGGAAGCGTATGTTCGTGGTAGTGGCGATTGACTATTTTACTAAGTGGGTGGAGGCTGAACCCCTAGCCCATATCACCGAGCAAAACTTGCAGAACTTTTTCTAAAAATCAGTAGTTTGTAGATTTGGGATTCCCCGCGCCTTGATAACGGACAACGGCAAACAGTTCGACTGTCGGAACTTTCGGAAGTTCTGTTCCGACTTGAAAATAGAACAGAGGTTCACTTCGGTAGCTCACCCCCAGACCAATGGGCAAACAGAAGTAACTAACAGAATCCTGCTCCAAGGGATAAAGAAAAGACTGGATGAAAAAGCTGGTCGGTGGGCAGATGAGCTTTATCATGTTCTCTGGGTGTATCGCACTACTCCACGCACGCCAACGGGTGAATCACCATTCAACCTCTCCTTTGGAACAGAGGCTGTGATACCAGTTGATATAGGCAGCCCGTCTCCCAGAGTCACCAGCTTCAATGAGCAGCTCAATGGCGACGGACTCCGTCCAAATCTCGACTTACTAGAGGAGGTTCGGGAAGAATCTCGAATCCGAGTCGCTGCTTATACACAGAAGGTATCCAATTATCATGAGTCAAAGATACGCCCCAGAGAATTTCGGACCGGAGACTTAGTCCTGAGGAAGGCAGCCGTCTCCCAACAAACAAAAGTCGGGAAACTCTCCCCGACTTGGGAAGGACCGTATCGAGTAAAAGAAGCTATTCGCCCAGGAAGCTATAAGCTAGAGACACTGGACGAGCGCCCACTACCCCACGCATGGAACTCCAAGAACCTCAGGAAATATTATCAGTAATCAAACCGTCCGGCGTGAAAGGTGATTTTGTAAATTAAATATGTTAATATGAATAATATAATTCTTTTGCAGACTCAGACTTCATCTCATATCTGGAAACACAGTTCATAAAAACTTGGGTACTCATATCTGGAAACCCAGTTCACAAAAACTTGGGTACTCATATCTGGAAACCCAGTTCATAAAAGCTTGGGTACTCATATCTGGAAACCCAGTTCATTAAAACTTGGGTACTCATATCTGGAAACCCAGTTCATTAAAACTTGGGTACTCATATCTGGAAACCCAGTTCATAAAAACTTGGGTACTCATATCTGGAAACCTAGTTCATTAAAACTTGGGTACTTGTCTGAAAACCCAGTTTGTCAACACTCGGGTATCAATTAAGACTAGGGGGTAAGCTGGACAAGTCCCTTGAGTAATGAGAACAGACAGAAGTTTAATTTCTATTCATCAAAAAAGGTGGGTCTCGAGGACCATTACAAAGTCTTGCCTTGAAGGCTGTTACAAAAAAATTTTGGGTCTCAAGGACCATTACAAAAAGAATCAAAGGCGCTTAAGAAGCTTCTTGGTCGCCGCCTTGTTGAGATCCGCCTTCTGGAACAGAAGCTGCCTCAGCAGCAGCATCAATGGCGGTGTCCAGTTCCTCATCGGCAAGTGGCTCCTCAGGGAGAGTTAAGTTCGTCAACACCAAGGCCGAATTGGACTCTTTGACTTGCTCAAGACAGTCGTAGTACCCAATTTTATAGGCCTCACTGGATAGTTTGAAGAGCTCGCCCTCCCTCTTCTCCACAGCCTCCTTCACAGCCGCCATCTGCCTCTCCTTGGCTCTCTCCCTCTGAGCATTCATGGCTTCGGCTGCCTTGTGCAATTTCTGCTTTTGAAGGGCCAGTTCCTCCGCAAGCAGCTTCTTCTCTGCCTCCACTCGTCCAATGCTCGTCTGGAGCTCCTTGACCTCACTGGCCAGCTTCCCATTCACCACTTCAGATTTGATGATTGCTTCGGAGAATTTCTTGCTCTTCTCCTTGAGATCGTTGTAGTATATCCCGATCTGCAGACAGAAATAAGCATCAGGAGGAAGAAAACAAAAGACGGACAGAAAGTAAGCAAATTCGCCACCTCCTTACCTGATAAAGTGAAGAGAACACTGCCTCTTCGCCTGTAGCTGGCAGCTCGTGGATGACCTGCTGCTTATCCTTCCGAAGGAGACATTTGCTCAGGATCTCAGCCGCTACTCGGCTTTCACCCAAGCCAGTATCGTCCTTCTGGACGGCCCAATTGGGCCGAAAAACGTCATCACCCACCCTCGTTGAGGGAAGACGGGCTCCAGCTCCAGTTCCAGTGGACGCGCCACCAAATTTGGAAGAACCACCTCATTGGGCAAAAGGGCCGACTAATTTCACTGTAGTTTTTGCCTTCGGAGCTGGAGGTGGTGCAGTATCTTGTGTCGGAGCCGGACTCGCCATCTCGGCCGCCTTTCTTTTGTGGCTCTGAATTGCTTGTTGAGCCCCCTCCTGTGCCCTTGGAAGGGCTCCTTGCCTTATTCTCTCAACCGTTGATTGTTTCTTCATCTCTACAAGTGAACAAGCAGTCAGAAGCAAAAGAGGAAAACAAACAAAGAACTTTAAGACGAGTCTAGCTACATACGTGCCGAAGTCGCGGTACTTATACCAAGCCCCACCAGAATCTCTTCTCCTGAAAACTCCGAACAGTGGATGAGGCCTGATCGTTCAACCTCTTCCCGCATCAGGGCAAATGTTCTCATATCTTCGCCCTGAAGAAGTGGCTTGCGACTCAGCCCGGTGGTATCCGGAGTGTCCCACACTAAAGGAACCGGCCAGGGCTCACTGGGTTCCTTGTCCACGACGTAGAAGAACCTATTCTTCCACGAGTGTATCGACAAGGGGATGCCAGTAATTATTTTCAAATCACGGCGCTGGCTGATGTAAATCCAGCCCCCCTCCTTGTGTCTCTTCAGATGTGCACAAGCACGGAATAGCGGCAAGGACACGCTCCTCTCTAGCCGGCCATGGACAAGGTATAAAAACCCAGTCAGTAACCTCCATGAGTTCGGAGCAACTTGGGCTGGGGCCAGTCCGTAGTATCGGAGCACCACTGTAAAGAATGGGTGCAAGGGGAATCGGAGTCCTGCTCTCAATGATTCTTCATAGATGCAGAGATCCGGAATTTCGTTGCAGGCCCTATCTCCCTCTATAGCCGCCCTCAGCTCAAACCTAGGGGGCACACAATACTTATCTCTAACGTCTTTTAGCATGGACTCGGTGAGGCGATTTTTCTCGACTAGAGCCCGCATGTTGTACTTCGGGTTGGCATTCATCCGTGCTCTAGCAATGACCTCCACAGCCCGGCCAGGAAGGAATGTTGTGGACGCCTCAGCAACGTCGCTGCCAACACTCCCTTCTGCTCGGAGAAGACGACCAGTTGGAAGTGGGGTGACATTCAAATCTAATATCACCTCGTCCTTATCCCCCCCGTCGTCGCTGTCTATAAGGTCTACTCTAACGGCGGGACTAGCCATTACAGGCTTCTGGATTGGACTAAATTCTGAACTACTACTGGTGGACTCAGAACCGGATTCGGAACTTGAACTACTATCAGACATGTAGTAAAAAGAAAGGCTGAGAAGACTACCAGGGAGAGTAGAGAGCTCCTGAGATCCACGCATGACTCCAACCACGAACTGCGCAGCCGAACTCGCAGAGCAAGAAGAAAAAGAAGAGAAGAAGATAGAAAGTGAAAAGTGAAAATGAGAGGTAAAAAACCTCCTTTTATAATTTTTCGAAGGCGGTGGGGCATTTAATGCGAGGCACGCTGTGGACCCCGATCCGAGACAGGCGGGGGGACGGGCCCCGACGCAAGTCTCTAGATCATCCACGCGAAGGAGAGCCCCACCAAGGAACTCTCGAAAGAGTGCCCCTCACAGCATGAGCGGCGATGTAAAGTGAGATACCTCTCGATTCGGGGACTAGCCCGGATTCGAGATGCACCTTGAACAAAGAAAGAGTCGCCATCCAAGGAAGCGGGCCCTGGATCCCATGCTGTGCTCTGTCGCAACAGATAACCAGAGATACAAAGGGTCCGTGCTTGGTGACGAATGGGGAAGGGATTAGGCGCCCCCAATTCGCCCAAGTGCAAGCACCTGATCTCTTATGCCATTTATTATTAAAGAGTTTTGGGCGAAAATCATGCGAAATGAAAACGAATATCTCCGAGATAACGTCTAGCTAATCATGCATGTCTCGGGGATGAATAAGACGCACAGAAAAAGAAGTGAAAGATGTCACCTAAGAATAGCTAGATTATGAGTGCCATGCCTAATTGGTGTCTAGGTTCTGGTGGGCACACACATGCATGCTACAGCTAAAGGTATAGGATCTGTACATGAAAGTAAAAAAACACAGCAAAACATACAACACAACACGACTCCACACACGACTCAACACGACAAACCCTAGACTCTAATGCAATACTTGACTCGGACCAGGATGGCCATCCATCCTAGCTGCACTACGTATCCCGGCCTCGGGAAGAATCAGAGTCAACGTAGTTCGGCGACCTATGCTAAACTACAATGCCTAACCCTCTAGGACCGCTATCCTAGACTCGATTAACTAGACCCGACTAGTTTTTAAAGCTTCTTGCGACAATACTTAAGTTCAAGTGAATGGTAATTTTTTAGGACTCCCTGTATGCCCCAACTAATGCAACTGGACCTACACCCTAAGTGTGACTAGGCTGCGTGTCCTAAGGAAAACCATGGGCTATCTAAGCGCATTCTAGTCTAGCCATCGGATCGACTAAGTGTCTAACCGACCACGACTCGAGGCCTCCTAACTCTAGGGACACTCACACGATCAGACACACAAAGCAACACAATCAGGACAGACTCCTCACTCTATGACACCTCAAACGCCTAGGACAGCCTCCTAACTCTATGGGAAGATCTTTTGAAAATTGCTTGCAAGGTTATTTTGAAGAATTTTTGTAGTTTTGGAAGGTTTTGAAGTTATGAAAAATGGTGAAAGTTGTGAGAAATATTTACAAAAATGGTGACTGAACTCAGGATGCCAGTAGCACGCCTGAGCTGCCTACGTACCCCTCAGCTAGGGATCAAGCCATCCGTAGTTCGGACTAGATTTTCCTAACTACACTCTAATGACTCGAGATTTTTGAGATTTTTGATGTTTTGAAGTGTTTTTTATTTTTTTAGTGTTATTGAAATTTTTTGACATGAGAGGGAGAACCCTATCATCATAAGGGTATGACAGACTCCTGATATCCTGCAAAGGTTGGACAGCATCCTATGCTTTGCGGGGGAACGAACAGGAAAACAACTCGGCAAGGGTTGGACAGCATCCTATACCTTGCAGGAGCGGGTAAAGATCACGACTTGATGAGAGGATGGACAGAATCCTAACCCCTATGATGATAGGACAGACTCCTGAAAGACTAAAGGACTGACTCCTATGCTGAAGACTGACTCTGAAAGATGGAAGGATGGACTCCTAAACTCTCTATGACAGACTCTAAAGAGGAAGAAATCCCTTTAACCTGCGAAAACTCTAAGGCAGGAAGGGAAGGGGTTGGCTCAAGATACATTCCGTCATAGCCTCCGCCGGGGAAGTTTTTCGAAAATCGACGAAGGTATCGAATGCTAACGACAATCTCAAACTCCTCTGAAGACTCCAAAAACAAAAGGAAACTCTAGAAAATGAAACCCAAGCATCAACACAAACCCCAAAAGAATGAGTGAAAAGGGAAGGGCAGGCTCCGAGATTCCTACGATTCAATTAGAAGTACACAAAGAAAGCCCAATTAGCAGGGAGAAGAAAAATGGTCTTAGGGTGTCACCACACAACCGGCTAGTCAGACAAAATGACCAAGAATTACCGATGCCCTGAGTGAATATATCAATATTGGCCAAGAGCATATGAAGGGAAGAATACCCCATAGGCCAACTGGATGGTCGAATCTATTGGGAATCATAAGCCTGCTATCATTAACAGGTGGCAAGGATAATCAAAGAGTAATACAACTAAATTCGATTTGTAAGCACAGAGGTATCCAAAAACAAGTTATAATTGCAGAGTGCATTAAAAAAACCAAGACCAACTTGTGAGGACCGAGCAGTTCCAAATTAGTTTGTAATCAAAGTATAATACAACTGAAGTTTATTTGCAAACCCCAATCATAGCCCAATCTATCTGCAATTTCAGGACATTCAAATGTATATATCGGACCGACGATCACAACATTACCCAATGCTCAGGGCCAAAATAGATCCTCCTATTGAAACCAAATCATGCAATAGACACCATTCAATCGAAAGAAACGAAGCAAGGATAAACATCTAGTGCGATCAGTATTAGAAATAAATGGGAATGTTGCCCGAGCTGTTAGAGGAGGAGGAATGACATACCTGAAGATCGCTACGAACCCAGGTCTGATGGCGGGATGCCAGAATGGGATGATCGGTGGAAATGGGTGCGATTGGAGGACGGGCAGAGGCCGGCTGGAGGAGACGAAGTTGGGGGTCGAGCTCCCCTCTCTCTCTCTCTCTCTCTCTCTCTCTCTCTCTCTCTCTCTCTCTTTCTTTTCCTTTTGCGACAGATATCGCAAAAAATCCGAGAGGGAGGGGCGGTGGAGGCTTGAAAAAAAAAAGGGTTTGGGGAGGTGATCGGAGATGGAGGCGGCTGGCAGTGGAGAGGGGCTGTGATGGGGGTGGTGGGAATGAAAACGGTGGATGCAGAGAGGGTGGAGAAGATGGTGGTTTGCGGTGGGGTGGCCGGAGGAGGTTCGGATTTCGGTGGGCCGCCGGCCGGAGAAGGAGAGGTGGAGCTTCTTCTTCTTCTTCTTCCTCTTTTTTTCTTTTCCTCTCCTCTGCTTTCTCGATCTTTTTCTCCTTTTTTTTTGGGTTTTGGGTAAAAGAGGGGGTGGCGGTTTAATGGAGGAGAGATGGTGGTTTAATGGAGGAGAGATGGTGGCGGTGGAATGGGTTTGATGTGGTGGAGGTTGCGGTGGCTGAGAAGTGGGTTTGGATGAGGTGTGGTTGCGGCTTGGAGGTGGGTGGCTGTGAGGTGGGTTTTAATGGGGTGGGGTTGCGGCTGGTGGCTATGGGTTTCGGTTTTTGGGAGGTGTAGAGAGTGGGTTCGGCTTTGGGGGTTGTGGAAGGTGGAGGTGGAGGATGGTGGAGGATTTTCGAAGGGTTTTGGTGGATGTTGGTGGTGTGGGTGGTGGCGGTTGTCGGTTTTTTTTCGAAATGGGTTTCGGTTGATGGTTTTTGGAAAATGGGTTTTGTGGTTGGGGATTGGTGGGGGTTGGCCGGCCGAAGGTGGGGTTGGCCGGTTGCAGAGATGGACTTTTGGTGGGGTTTCGGTGGTGTAGGAGATGGGGATCGTGGCCGATGGGGGGTGGAGGAGGAAGTGGTGGTTGTAGAGGTTTGGGGTGGAGATGGTGGCCGTGGATGGTGGCTGGTGGAGGCAAAGGGGGAGGCTTGCCGGATTTGCAAAGGCGGTGGTTGGGCAAAAATTGAAGAGGGTTCGGTGGAGATGAATAGGTTGTGGTGGTGGTGATGGGCGCTGTGATTGGCCGTGGAGAGAGGTTCGGATGGTGGGTTGGAGGTAGAAGAAGGTGGGTTGCGGAGGAGATGGAGGAGATGGAGGAGATGGAGGGTGGCCGGAGTTGGGGGAGGTGGTGGTGGAGGCAGCAGCTCCAGCCTTTTCCCTCTCTCCCTCTTTTTTCTTTTTTTTTTTCTTGAATGAGGGTGGGAGGGAAAAAAAAATTCGGTCTCCTCTCCTTTCTCTTTGCCATATATAGGTAGGTTTTGGGGGGGGGGGGATATTGGCACACCAATATCCCCTAAGCGCACCAAAACCCAACCTTGATGAGCGCACGAATTTCGCTCCTTCTTTTCCTCAGGGCCAACCCTCTTTTGGTTTATCTTTACTGCTTTTCCTCTGCCTAGGGCACCCCCTGGCTTGCCTAATTCGACCCCCTTCTGCACTATTTTTTCGAAATGAACCCCATTACCCAGGTAAATTCTGTTGAATCCCAACGAAACTTCATGGGGCCCACTGACGGTGTCGGGCTATCCCATATTTGACCCCGGAGCCTCGAGCTGCTAATTTATAGGCTATTATTATTTATTTTTTTCTTTTCTTTTCTCGAGGACTTATCCGGGTCCAGCTGCTCAGGGATTTTCCAATTTTTTTTTTGTTGTGTTTTTTTTTTTTTTTTTTTTTTGGGGCTTGGTCAAAATGGGGTGTCTACAGATGCCCCTCTTTGGCAGAGGGTGCTCGTCACACGAATGTCAAAGCCAAAAGGACAACGCATTTTGACCTGCCCCGGAAATTGGTTTAAAGAAGGAAAGAATTAACGAAAATGATTTTGCAAATGTTGAATTCCTAGAGAGCGTCAGATGCCTCAAGGGTTGTACATAGAAGGGATGCCTCAGGGGTCTTACACAGATGGGATTCAAGGGGGCGACGAGATGGATCGACGAGACAGATTCTCATCGAGAAGGAATGATAAGATGAATTGACGAGACAGATTCTCGAAAAGAAAACTGAGATGGACTCTCAAGGGATAGTGAGATAGACTCTCACAAATTGCAGAATGGAATGATTAGACAGCCTCTAATTAAGCCACTCAGAGATTTGGAGATTATAAAGCGGAATGATTAGACAGCATCATGATCAAACCTAAATTGGGATCTGAGAAGACAGCATCTTGACAGAGGAACAAAGCGGAATGATTAGACAGCATCATGATCAAACGTAAATTGGGATCTGAGAAGACAGCATCTTCACAGATGAACAAAGCGGAATGATTAGACAGCATCATGATCAAACCTAAATTAGGATCTGAGAAGACAGCATCTTGACAGATGAACAAGCGGAATGATTAGATAGCATCATGATCAAACCTAAATTGGGATCTGAGAGGACAGCATCTTGACAGAGGAACAAAGCGGAATGATTAGACAGCATCATGATCAAACCTAAATTGGGATCTGAGAAGACAGCATCTTCACAGATGAACAAAGCGGAATGATTAGACAGCATCATGATCAAACCTAAATTAGGATCTGAGAAGACAGTATCTTGACAGATGAACAAGCAGAATGATTAGACAGCATCATGATCAAACCTAAATTAGGATCTGAGAAGACAGCATCTTGACAGATGAACAAGCGGAATGATTAGACAGCATCATGATCAAACCTAAATTGGGATCTGAGAAGACAGCATCTTGACAGATGAACAAAGCGGAATGATTAGACAGCATCATGATCATTCCTAAATTAGGATCTGAGAAGACAGCATCTTGACAGATGAACAAAGCGGAATGATTAGACAGCATCATGATCAAACCTAAATTGGGATCTGAGAAGACAGGATCTTGACAGATGAACAAAGCGGAATGATTAGACAGCATCATGATCAAACCTAAATTGGGATCTGAGAAGACAGCATCTTGACAGATGAACAAAGCGGAATGATTAAACAGCATCATGATCATTCCTAAATAAGGATCTGAGAAGACAGCATCTTGACAGATGAACAAAGCGGAATGATTAGACAGCATCATGATCATTCCTAAATTGGGATCTGAGAAGACAGCATCTTGACAGATGAACAAAGCGGAATGATTAGACAGCATCATGATCAAACCTAAATTGGGATCTGAGAAGACAGCATCTTGACAGATGAACAAAGCGGAATGATTAGACAGCATCATGATCATTCCTAAATTGGAATCTGAGAAGACAGCATCTTGACAGATGAATAAAGCGGAATGATTCGATCGATTCCATTACAGGATTGATTGTCTCTTGCCGAGAACTTTAGGAGTGCGCGATCTCTGTTGAGAACCAGACACATGTAACTTGCTGAGGTTTTGAGTAGACCATTTTTCTGAGAGAACTGAATTCTGCTGGGGATTGACGGTTGTGGGAGCAAATTCTAGATTCCGCTAGGGAAACTGATTTTCTTGGAGAAATGACTCGTCTGAAGAGTAGACTCAACTGAGGAGTTTAGAGGTTTGGCTTGAGATGTGCTCGTACCCCTCTTATCTTAACTTGCTGGAGACATTATTACTGATTGCCTTTGTGCTTGACATCTTTTATGACGCAAGTCATAAAAGATGCCCCTAGTATATTGTGTTTCCATGACAAGAGTTTTAAAGAGGTGGAACAATGATGATTGAAGAAAAGATGCTTCGCTTCATGAAGGCTTGAGGTTGCACAGTTTTTTTTTTTTTTTTTGGTATGGAGAGTAGGACAATCACCATGATGGCTGAGTCTGAGAATCCCTTCTTTTGCATTGCTCACTTTTGGAGGCTTAAGGTCTCTCGTAGGTTTGAACAAGATGTCTCTCGCCCCTTCTGATACCTAAACCAGGATTTACTCTGAATTTTCTTCGCATTTTGGAGGACACACTCCCATTCTTCCAGCACCCGACAGTTTGGACTTTGCAAGGAAAGGGAACACAAATATGAAGGAGGAACAGATTTCCAAGGACTCAATCAAAGAAGATTCTTGTTGTTCGAAGGACTCGACTCGCTTTCGACTCACTCTTGGATCTGATGTGTTATTTTTCAAGGGTATGGCTTAGCCACTCTTGGAGTATTTCGAAGACCGTGTCAAGAGGCACTACTCTCCTTTTTCGGTGTTTATGTCATAGTTATTATCCCATTCGGATTGCTCGGTTTCAATGCCCCTAGTTTAGAGGAATGTTAAAGTAAGCTTGCTGGCACTACTTGGACTCTCAGATTTTACCCTGGTTGAAGACTGTTTCTCCATCTCAATGATTCGCTTTTTCGTTGGAAGTCATTGCCATTGACCAGATTGCCTTTTCAGGTTTTCAATCTGACGGACCGCTTGCCCTAACTTTTGCCTGATTCGCCCTTTCGAGTTTTCAATCCAGCGGGCTTAATACCCTAACTTTTGCCTAAGCCGACTTTTCAGTTGTCAACTTAGCGGGTGAATGACCCTAAATTTTGCCTAGACCGTCCTCTCGGGTTTTCAGCCTAGCGGGTCTTCAGACTCCGTCTCTTTTTTTTCTTGACTTTGAACCTCTGCTTGTTCACCAGAAGGACTTTCTAGGTGGGCTTGGGTTCAAAACGGTTGGATATTTCTTTTGGATTTCAAAGTTTTGACTAAACTTGGACTGGCCAGGTTGCCTAAGTACTCCAAAAATGGAGGATCAGGTTCGCGTGGTTCGCTGGAGTCTGGAACAGAATGATTTGGCTTTTAACTCAAAGGTTGAAAGGGAATAATTTGACTTTTATTCCAAAGGTTGAAAAGAAATAATTTAACTTTTATTCCAAAGGTTGACCGAACCTGAATTGATCAGGTTGCCTACGTACCCTATAGAAAGGGATCAGGTCAGACGTAGTTCGGAACTAAATGCCCCTGGTTTGTGGGTGTTTGAAAAGAATGTTTGATTTTGTTGAGGCTCGAAGGTGTTTGCAAAAGGATTTTTTTTTAAAAAAAAAAACTTGGGATTCTTGGCATTTAAGGCTCAGGCGTCTAAGGATGGCCTTCTGATGTTTTAGCATACAAGCTTCTTGAATGGCTAAGGTTCAATGGCTTTGAACTTTTTCTCTTTCTTTTCTTTTTCGTTCTCTTTGTTTTTTTTTTTTTTTTTTGAGGAGTCTGGGGGCATTTCCTGGAAAGACTTCATCTGCACTGTGCAAGCTAGACTGATTGAATTTCCACTTTTTCTTTGGGATCTCACACTGTTATTCAGGATTCTACGACTCTGGGTCTTCTCTGAATGTTGAAGATTTTGAAATGTTCAATCTATTATCAGCTCCGCTTCCTGCGATTCTGACGTTCTTGAGGAGTTGACGTGGGGCATGCTCCCTTCTCCTTTCTTCTCTAGATTCTATCTTTTTTTCTTTGTTCATTCTGATTTTTATTTTTTTGCTTGGATGTGGGGAATGCCCCTACACCTTGAATGCTTTAACTTGAAATTCCATCGCAATGTATAGCCCAAGTATTCTTCTTGGGGTTCATGTTCTATGCTCATGACTTTGTTGTCCGAAAGTCTTCTCTCAATTTTTCACTCACTGCATTTGATGTCTGGTATTCTTCATTTGAAATTTTTGCTTTTTCGACCTGATGTCTGAAGCTGAGGGTGACTTACGTTAAATAATGCCAAGGCACGCTTCTGGTTTATCCTCATAGGACCAAGCAACACTTCTTTGAACCCTTATCGATTCTTTGCGCTCTTCGGGAGATTTTGCCAATCCTTATTTCCCGAGTTTCAGATTTCGATACCACTATTCACGGTATCGATTTCATCTTCGAGTGGCTTTGCTCGACCCTCTTCTTTTCGTTTGATTATCTTTCAAATCTCGAGGAGAATTTCATCAGCATCCTCATCCAAGGAGGGTGTCTTAATTTGTTTATTAACATTAGATCCAAGAGTGAACATATACAAGAATACTGACGACACTGGAATCAAATGTTCATTGCATTGAATGTTTGAAGTACATACAATGATTTTTGACGCGCCACGATAGGCTCTCCATCAAATTCAACGAAAGACTGGATATTGGCTCACAATGAGAGAGACCAATAAACACAACATACTTAGAATTGATACTGACATGGTTAGACTTACCAACTTTGACAGGAGGGTTGGTATACACACTTCAAAGAAAATTTCAAAGATGAGAAACTTCATCGGAGGCAACGGATTGGCGCTGAAAGTTCAAGGACAACGCGCCTTCATTAATGATGATAATGATTGGAGAGAGCAATCCTGGAGTTAGAATCTCAGAAGGGAGGGCCTCTTCGGTTTCTGTTGACCCAGCTCAAATTGTTCTTTAGCACCTGACAATGGCAAGGCTTTCTCTGGTATGATATTTTCAAGGAGTTCAAGCTCTGACATTTTTCTTTTCCCTTCCCAATCATTTTCCAGCCCAGAGGTGGTACAGGTAAAGGTGGTAAGATATATGAAGGGCTGAATGGGTGAAATGGTTCCCAAGGTGGGTGTAGGAGGTGCAACACGGTTAGGTGTAGGGTTCTTGGAAGCACTTGAGTTCAAGAATAATGAGGGGATCCCTATCTATCAGGTCATGGATACCATCATCATCTCTCTCATTTCTGTCAAGATGAGATTCTCAGTATACTCGGCCATCTGGGCAATGCGAGAGGTGAAATGAGTGAAGCAGAATTGCGGTTAAGCCTTGAAGCTGGGCGAGTGGGTTTTGAGAAGGTGAATCTTTCGAGAGGTACGATTAACCAACCGGGTAAGATTCCTATCATGGAAATCACAAACACTAGGTTCAATGAGAAGAAATCGCATGGCAATGTAATGTGCAAGTTGAGACAAAAGGTAGCACCAATACATCCTTCTGTTGGATAAAATCAGACAGCATAACGGCTGTACATGAAGAGAGGGTAACGTAAACACATGATTTGTCAACGAACCCAAAAGGATAATGATTACGCTCAAGGGTTCTGAAAAAAAATTGGCAGCATGACGGCTATACTTGGAGGGTCTCAGCAACTAGACATGAAGAGTATGTCATCATGGTCAAGATAAGGCAGGGCTCTCAGCAAGAACACACACTCCGGTAATGATAATGGCGAGATAGACTCATAATCAACATGCGGAATACATCTGATCAGGATCAATCAAATGATCAAGCTCACGGAAGACAGATCATGACTAAAAGAGCCAAGAATCTGATGATAATCCACAGAATGGATAGATGGGGAAAAATTGATTAGATTAGAAGGAAACCTAACTAAGAAGCAAGCCCAGGAAACCTAACTAAGAAGCAAGCCCTAATCTAATAATAAATATATACATATATATATACATCCTAACCAGGGGCACCAACCCTAGTCTAACTAGCGGAGTCAAAGAAGTCTCGACTCAAGACAGACTGATGAGTGTACTAGGACCGTGCTGTAGCCATGTAAAATGAACTACCCTAGTCTACAAAGGGGACAAAGCTCCTAACTCTAGGCTCCACATGCGTGAGCAACACATGTTCGACCCTATATGAATGCAATATACTTATATAAACATAGGTACTTCCTAGTTGGGTTTCACTAAGTCAGTAAGTATATACATAATATATAAAACAAAGTAGGGCTCCGGACTCAATCTATCGGGTACTATGCGTATGAAACATACTTAATATGTATAACAAAAGTACGCCCAATGTTATACATAGTATGCTTCATTGCTCGTCGGCTGCTGTAGACAAAAGTACACCCAATGTCTACGGCTGCAGCACCGGCGCATAGCTTGGAAATAGATTCAACAGTACCATCAGGGTGTAATGACATCACAGTCGGGCACGCATTGAATCTATCCCGTGGAGCCAATAATAATGAAAAACAATGAAAGAAATAAAGAATATGACGATGCATGATGTGCAGTGTGTGAATCCCTCGTTTTAATTACGCACCTACTTGGTGCCCCTGGATTCTAACGATAAAGTTCTCATTTAACTTGATTTTGGCCCAAATTTCCTCAAAATTAGTAAAAATGGCATTTTTACAGAGTTAGGCAATGTTTCAAGAACTCCCCAGCAAAGTCACCAATCTGTGGACCCCGATCCGAGACAGGCGGGGGGACGGGCCCCCATGCAAGTCTCTAGATCATCCACGCGAAGGAGAGCCCCACCAAGGAACTCTCGAAAGAGTGCCCCTCACAGCATGAGCGGCGATGTAAAGTGAGATATCTCTCGATTCGGGGACTAGCCCGGATTCGAGACGCACCTTGAACAAAGAAAGAGTCGCCATCCAAGGAAGCGAGCCCTGGATCCCATGCTGTGCTCTGTCACAACAGATAACCAGAGATACAAAGGGTCCGTGCCTGGTGACGAATGGGGAAGGGATTAGGCGCCCCCAATTAGCCCAAGTGCAAGCACCTGGTCACTTATGCCATTTATTATTAACTTTGAAGAGTTTTGGGCGAAAATCATGCAAAATGGGAACGAATATCTCCGAGATAACGTCTAGCTAATCATGCATGTCTCGGGGATGAATAAGACGCACAGAAAAAGAAGTGAAAGATGTCACCTAAGAATAGCTAGATTATGAGTGCCATGCCTAATTGGTGTCTAGGTTCTGGTGGGCACACACATGCATGCTACAGCTAAAGGTATAGAATCTGTACATGAAAGTAAGAAAACACAGCAAAACACACAACATAACACGACTCGACACGACAAACCCTAGACTCTAATGCAATACTTGACTCGGACCAGGATGGCCATCCATCCTAGCTGCACTACGTATCCCAGCCTCGGGAAGAATCAGAGTCAACGTAGTTCGGCGACCTATGCTAAACTACAATGCCTAACCCTCTAGGACCGCTATCCTAGACTCGATTAACTAGACCCGACTAGTTTTTAAAGCTTCTTGCGACATTACTTAAGTTCAAGTGAATGGTAATTATTTAGGACTCCCTGTATGCCCCAACTAATGCAAGTGGACCTACACCCTAAGTGTGACTAGGCTGCGTGTCCTAAGGAAAACCATGGGCTATCTAAGCGCATTCTAGTCTAGCCATCGGATCGACTAAGTGTCTAACCGACCACGACTCGAGGCCTCCTAACTCTAGGGACACTCACACGACCAGACACACAAAGCAACACAATCAGGACAGACTCCTCACTCTATGACACCTCAAACGCCTAGGACAGCCTCCTAACTCTATGGGAAGATCTTTTGAAATTTGTTTGCAAGGTTATTTTGAAGAATTTTTGTAGTTTTGGAAGGTTTTGAAGTTATGAAAAATGGTGAAAGTTGTGAGAAATATTTACAAAAATGGTGACTGAACTCAGGATGCCAGCAGCACGCCTGAGCTGCCTACGTACCCCTCAGCTAGGGATCAAGCCATCCGTAATTCGGACTAGATTTTCCTAACTACACTCTAATGACTCGAGATTTTTGAGATTTTTGATGTTTTGAAGTGTTTTTGATTTTTTTAGTGTTATTGAAATTTTTTGACACGAGAGGGAGAACCCTATCATCATAAGGGTACAACAGACTCCTGATATCCCGCAAAGGTTGGACAGCATCCTATGCTTTGCGGGGGAACGAACAGGAAAACAACTCGGCAAGGGTTGGACAGCATCCTATACCTTGCAGGAGCGGGTAAAGATCACGACTTGATGAGAGGATGGACAGAATCCTAACCCTTATGATGATAGGACAGACTCCTGAAAGACTGAAGGACTGACTCCTATGCTGAAGACTGACTCTGAAAGATGGAAGGACGGACTCCTAAACTCTCTATGACAGACTCTAAAGAGGAAGAAATCCCTTTAACCTGTGGAAACTCTAAGGCAGGAAGGGAAGGGGTTGGCTCAAGATACATTCCGTCATAGCCTCCGCCGGGGAAGTTTTTCGAAAATCGACGAAGGTATAGAATGCTAACGACAATCTCAAACTCCCCTGAAGACTCCAAAAACAAAAGGAAACTCTAGAAAACGAAACCCAAGCATCAACACAAACCCCAAAAGAATGAGTGAAAAGGGAAGGGCAGGCTCCGAGATTCCTACGATTCAATTAGAAGTACACAAAGAAAGCCCAATTAGCAGGGAGAAGAAAAATGGTCTTAGGGTGTCACCACACAACCGGCTAGTCAGACAAAATGACCAAGAATTACCAATGCCCTGAGTGAATATATCAATATTGGCCAAGAGCATCTGAAGGGAAGAATACCCCATAGGCCAACTGGATGGTCGAATCTATTGGGAATCATAAGCCTGCTATCATTAACAGGTGGCAAGGATAATCAAAGAGTAATACAACTAAATTCGATTTGTAAGCACAGAGGAATCCAAAAACAAGTTAGAATTGCAGAGTGCATTAAAAAAACCATGACCAACTTGTGAGGACCGAGCAGTTCCAAATTAGTTTGTAATCAAAGTATAATACAACTGAAGTTTATTTGCAAACCCCAATCATAGCCCAATCTATCTGCAATTTCAGGACATTCAAATGTATATATCAAAGACACAACTAAAGAGGACCGACGATCACAACATTACCCAATGCTCAAGGCCAAAATAGATCCTCCTATTGAAATCAAATGATGCAATAGACACCATTCAATCGAAAGAAACAAAGCAAGGATAAACATCTAGTGCGATCAGTATTAGAAATAAATGGGAATGTTACCCGAGCTGTTAGAGGAGGAGGAATGACATACCTGAAGATCACTACGAACCCAGGTCTGATGGCGGGATGCCAGAATGGGATGATCGGTGGAAATGGGTGCGATTGGCGGACGGGCAGAGGCCGGCTGGAGGAGACGAAGTTGGGGGTCGAGCTCCCCTCTCTCTCTCTCTCTCTCTCTCTCTCTCTCTCTCTCTCTCTCTCTCTCTCTCTTCTTTTCCTTTTGCGACAGATATCGCAAAAAATCCGAGAGGGAGGGGCGGTGGAGGCTTGAAAAAAAAAAGGGTTTGGGGAGGTGATCGGAGATGGAGGCGGCTGGCGGTGGAGAGGGGCTGTGATGGGGGTGGTGGGAATGAAAACGGTGGATGCAGAGAGGGTGGAGAAGATGGTGGTTTGCGGTGGGGTGGCCGGAGGAGGTTCGGATTTCGGTGGGCCGCCGGCCGGAGAAGGAGAGGTGGAGCTTCTTCTTCTTCTTCTTCCTCTTTTTTTCTTTTCCTCTCCTCTGCTTTCTCGATCTTTTTCTCCTTTTTTTTTGGGTTTCGGGTAAAAGAGGGGGTGGCGGTTTAATGGAGGAGAGATGGTGGTTTAATGGAGGAGAGATGGTGGCGGTGGAATGGGTTTGATGTGGTGGAGGTTGCGGTGGCTGAGAAGTGGGTTTGGATGGGGTGTGGTTGTGGCTTGGAGGTGGGTGGCTGTGAGGTGGGTTTTAATGGGGTGGGGTTGCGGCTGGTGGCTATGGGTTTCGGTTTTTGGGAGGTGTAGAGAGTGGGTTCGGCTTTGGGGGTTGTGGAAGGTGGAGGTGGAGGATGGTGGAGGATTTTCGAAGGGTTTTGGTGGCTGTTGGTGGTGTGGGTGGTGGCGGTTGTCGGTTTTTTTTCGAAATGGGTTTGGGTTGATGGTTTTTGGAAAATGGGTTTTGTGGTTGGGGATTGGTGGGGGTTGGCTGGCCGAAGGTGGGGTTGGCCGGTTGCAGAGATGGACTTTTGGTGGGGTTTCGGTGGTGTAGGAGATGGGGATCGTGGCCGATGGGGGGTGGAGGAGGAAGTGGTGGTTGTAGAGGTTTGGGGTGGAGATGGTGGCCGTGGATGGTGGCTGGTGGAGGCAAAGGGGGAGGCTTGCCGGATTTGCAAAGGCGGTGGTTGGGCAAAAATTGAAGAGGGTTCGGTGGAGATGAATAGGTTGTGGTGGTGGTGATGGGCGGCTGTGATTGGCCGTGGAGAGAGGTTCGGATGGTGGGTTGGAGGTAGAAGAAGGTGGGTTGCGGTGGAGGTTGGAGGAGATGGAGGAGATGGAGGGTGGCCGGAGTTGGGAGAGGTGGTGGTGGAGGCAGCAGCTCCAGCTTTTTCCCTCTCTCCCTCTTTTTTCTTTTTTTTTTTTCTTGAATGAGGGTGGGAGGGAAAAAAAAATTCGGTCTCCTCTCCTTTCTCTTTGCCATATATAGGTAGGTTTTGGGGGGGGGGGGGGGATATTGGCACACCAATATCCCCTAAGCGCACCAAAACCCAACCTTGATGAGCGCACGAATTTCGCTCCTTCTTTTCCTCAGGGCCAACCCTCTTTTGGTTTATCTTTACTGCTTTTCCTCTGCCTAGGGCACCCCCTGGCTTGCCTAATTCGACCCCCTTCTGCACTATTTTTTCGAAATGAACCCCATTACCCAGGTAAATTCTGTTGAATCCCAACGAAACTTCATGGGGCCCACTGACGGTCTCGGGCTATCCCATATTTGACCCCGGAGCCTCGAGCTTCTAATTTATAGGCTATTATTATTTATTTTTTTCTTTTCTTTTCTCGAGGACTTATCCGGGTCCAGCTGCTCAGGGATTTTCCAATTTTTTTTTTGTTGTGTTTTTTTTTTTTTTTTTTTTTTTTTTGGGCTTGGTCAAAATGGGGTGTCTACACACGCTTCTTGAGGGCGCCCAAAAGGCGCCACGTGTCCACTGGATCGCAAAACGACAAAAACCAGTCCGGCCCAAGCCGGACTGGATATGACGCGTTCTACAAAACGACAAAAACCAGTCCGGCCCAAGCCGAACTGGATATGACGCGTTCTACAAAACGACAAAAACCAGTCCGGCCCAAGCCGGACTCCGGACTGGATTTCCAGACTCATTTCCAACCGGACTCCGGACTGGATTTCCAGACTCATTTCCAGTCGGACTCCGGACTGGATTTCTAGATTCATTTCTAGCCGGACTCCGGACTGGATTTCCAGACTCATTTCCAGCCGGACTCCGGACTCATTTCCAGCCGGACTCCGGACTCATTTCCAGCCGGACTTCGGACTGGATTTCCGGACTCATTTCCAGCCGGACTCCGGACTGGATCTCCAGACTCGCTTCCAGCCGGACTCCGGACTGGATTTCTGAATTCGCTTCCCAACAATGCCCGCTCATCCAGGAAGGCGATCAACTACACTTCCCCAAGTCACTCAATGACTTGGAGAACTGGGGGGCAACTGATGGGGTATAAAACCTCCGGCCTCTCACAGGCCGCCACCTGTCCTGGAGTAGGTGAACTCCAGCCTCTCACAGGCTACCACCTGTCCTGGAGTAGGTGAACTCCAGCCTCTCACAGGCCGCCACCTGTCCTGGACACCTGTCCTGGACACCTCACCAGGTTTTCCCTTATAAAAAGGGGTCCAAAGCTCAAACTAATGGGTCATACGACAATCCCTCTCCCCAAAACTCTTAGACTCCCCCCTTCACTCCTGCTCATACTGACTTGAGTGTCGAAGGGCGTGTTCGGAGTAAAACCCGGGTTGGTCTTCTGACCTCGCTTGCCTTGTGCAGGACTCAGCCCTCATAGCAGGACTCAGCCACTTTCACTCACTCTCACTCCGATCCCTCAGGACGCAGCTCCTTTGGTCATCAAGCTCAGCTCTCACGCCACTACTGTACCTGTTACCGATTTTCGGCCTAACAGTGCCTTCTTTCTGGTCAAACGCACAAAAGTTCAACAATACAGTGCAAGTTTACAACTAACCCATCATCAAACCTGCCATGCTATAATATAACATTTCTGACAAACTAGCACTCACCCGTATGGTTCTCAAGCGCCAACGGATTTGGCATTAGGACTTTACAACCAATTGACTACCATGAATCTAGAAGAACAAAACTCTGGACTCCTATTAGGATCTCATCAAAATCCTTCTCAATAACCATTATTACAAGACTCCCAATTGCTCCAATCACCCCATAAGACCCATGTGGAAAAGCCAATACAAGCATTTAAACCAAACAATAAATAACATTATAACTAAACAAATAGCATGTGCTTGGCTTAGGCAAAGAATTTAGATTAGGCTTAACAGTAGTTTTAAATTTCGGTTTCGGTTTCGATTTCGGTCGTCACGGAAACGGAAATGTTGTGGTGGAAATGATAGAATTCAAAGATGAAACTTCAAGAAAGGCTAGAATAGGCACAAATACGCACTTAGAAATCATTAAATAAGTAAGACAACCATCCAAATGTTTTAAAAATATTAAACTCCTAATGACATGCACTGTCACGCATATCAAATAATTTTGTACCTGCCAAATTTCACATGTAATTCATATAAATATTTATAAATAATGCATGCATCATATTTTGCATTCACTTCATATAAATATAATTATACAATACATACTAATATAGTATACGACTATCACACTTACAATTTTGGTTTATGTATTTCGGTCATTTCAGTTTCGGTTTTGGTAGGGATGGAAATGGAAACATTTATGTCATTTCGTGTCGGAGAATAAAAAATCGAAAAATGAGCATTACCTTTCAACACTTCATTACTCAATTTAACTTCGACAAATGCAAATGTTCATTATTTTCTTATAATTTTTAGGTATCTCTATATTTATGTGACTTTATTTATTACAAATTTATATTATTCACATAGCGATGTTTGGATGCGCAGACATTTATTTCTAGGAAAATATATTTTTTCATAAAAACTTTTTCTTGGAATTTTTTCTCACAAGACTTATTCTACTGTTTTATTCATATCCTTCAATTTTCTAGAATTTTAAATTCTACTGTTTCATTGATATAGGCGTGTATTTTTATGAAAAAATATCTATTTCCAAAAATGAAATAGTTGGTTAATATTGTTGTGCTGGTTGAGACATTTCTACAACTGCTCATTCTTAGGTTTAACAACATATTGCAAGTAACTATATATTATGATTCCATGCCAATTAGAATGTGATGGTATTACGTGCATAATGCTAAGACATGGTGATGCGGGTTGCAGGCTCAATAAGCGGCATATTTGCCTATTAGGGTTTATTTCCATGTTATTTAGTTTCTAGGATTTTATTTTCATTCTTTAGTTTTAGGGCTTTTATTTTCTATGAAATTTTAGTTTTATTGCCTATATATAGGCCTCATATATGGAACTTTAGTTAGTTTTGATAATTATTAATTGTAGGGGTGTAAATGGATATTCGAAAATTCGATTACCGTCCGCATCCGAATCCGTTTAAAGCGAATATTATTTGAATCCGTTTCAAGTAGATATTATCCGAATTCGTTTATGAGATATCCGACTCTTAGCAGATGCGAATCTGGTAAATGGTATATCCGATCTGTTTAACATCCGAATCCGAGAAAGAAATACTTTTTATTTATTATTAATAATATCATTAATATTTATTTTTAGTAATGAAACACTATCTTTTGTTTCTAAAAGAAAAGTGAATTTTCTTTTTAGAAAAAAAAACAAAAACAAAAAGTGTTTTGGGTAGGAAATGAAGTAATCTCTCATTTTAAGGGCATTCTTGAAGTTTGACATGGCTTCTTTATTAAGCAACAAATGTGGGCTGCAGGATGAAAGAGACAAATAGATGATGGTGATTGAAAGAAGATGGCGTAGCTTCTAGAGAAATTCTAAAGCAAAAAGGCCATCTAAGTCATTGATGGTAAATGGACGGCTCAGATCAATTTTTCAACTTAGGGTTATATAAAAACCCAAAATGCAATTAAAAGAGGGGACTTCTAAGGTATGCAAAGAGAAGAGAAGAGAATGGAGGAGGCTGAGACAATATATTCCGCATTCCTTGGTGCCTCCAACCCCACCAAAATCCACCGCCGTCCCTCTCCACCTTCTCACAGCCACCTCCATCACCGCTAGTCACCTCCATCTCTAACCCAATCCCCATCTCCATCCCCATTTCTCTTCATCTTCCACCATCAGCACTCCCACTTCCCCTGTTCAAAATAGCCCAAACCCATTCCATTATATACACACAAAAAAAGAAAAGGAAAAAACCGAAAGACCACTACCAACACCATCATCTATCCCCACCGCTTCTCTCTCTGCCTTTGTTTTAAAAGGAAGAAGAGGATCTCATATATTTTAAGGTTTGGGAGTTAATTTTGGGAAGAGAAGGTAGATGTCTGGTTTTAGGGTTTGAAAAATTCATTCGAGGAGTAAGAAGGAGAAGAAGATAAAGTGCTGCAATAAAATGTTTGAATTTACCGGATAAACGGATACATATAATATCCGAATTCGAACAATATCCGACGGATACGAATTCGGTAATAGATATTAAATATCCGTCGAATTCGAATCCGAATCCGAATCCGAATTCTGATAGTGTATACTGTAATTGAATTCGAATATGGCCATATCCACTTCGAATTCGATCCGTTTACACCCCTAATTGATTGATTGAGATTCTCCCCTCTAATTTCCTCTCCTCATATTCTTCTTTTCTTCCTCTCTTCTCCACTTATTCTTCTTCTTCTATTCTTTTCTTCTCCTCTTCTTCTATTTTCTCTTCTTTCTTCTATTTCTCTTTCCCAGTCCTACATCACATGGGCAACAACATCCATCTTAGGAAGGCGTAGGCTTTAAAAACAAGTTGCACAAGACAATGTGTGGCTCTCCTAGCAGTTCAGCAAAAGAAGTTGAATTCCTTTTGAACCATGCAAACCACATCAATTAATTTACAAGATATTCTTTTGCTTTGCCCCTCTAATTTCCTCTCCTCATATTCTTCTTTTCTTCCTCTCTTCCCCACTTATTCTTCTTCTTCTATTCTTTTCTTCTCCTCTTCTTCTATTTTCTCTTCTTTCTTCTATTTCTCTTTCCCAGTCCTACATCACATGGGCTACAACATTCATCATAGGAAGGCGTAGGCTTTAAAAACAAGTTGCACAAGACAATGTGTGGCTCTCCTAGCAGTTCAGCAAAAGAAGTTGAATTCCTTTTGAACCATGCAAACCACATCAATTAATTTACAAGATATTCTTTTGCTTTGATTGGTGATAGACTTGAGAAATGTTCTTGGGTATCATTCTCACTTTTATGTATACAATTACTCAATCCAATGGAATTTTAAAAAACAATATAACATGAAATGTCATCGGCAGTTTCACGGAGGTAACTTTATAGCCGATTCATTTGCTAATTAAGCTTGTTTATCTTGATGTAACTGATCTTATAATAATTGGGGGAATTTCCCCTCGATGGCTAGAGGAGCTTCTCATTGTGATTATTTTGGACATTTTAATATTCACATTAAACGGTATTTTTTATTTATTGGATTTTAGAGCGAAGGTGGCATGTCCTCAACTTGTTTTTCTTTAATTTTATTAATAAATTGAAGGTGCCGTCCTGGGTTCTTCCTGGGTTCTTAAATTTTTGGGAATTGATTTCGAGGGAAAAAAAAACTGGTTAATGGACTCAAAATTGCGTTTAATTTTGAGTCCAATAATCAGTTTTGGACTCGATCAATGCTCAAAATCCAAAATGAACAACGCCTTAATTTGAATTCAATAATCAGTTTTGGAGTTGCCATTACGGTTGGTCATGCTATTTTCTAGCTCTTTAGTAGCAAAGTTACATCTTGGATTTATGATTAGTTTAAGAATGGTTCGACAAGGACAACAAACTTCTGTTGTGAATATGGGTCAAGGACTTAAGCCTTCTTCTCGTGATTTGGTTTCAGGTACCCCTAATGTTCCATAAGATACCCCTGATCATGAAGGAGGACATCTGGAGGAAGTACTGTGAAATCCTATTAGTTCCTCTTGAGCATTTTATATGAATTATGTCACCTAATTAGATGACCTACACAATTCTTCACAAAACTCCAATTAATTTAAAGATTTTATTAACATTTATTAGGGTGGAGTTTTTGACACGACTTAATTGGTTTATTGATTAAGCTCAGTTTGCCTAATTACGATAGCTTAAGGACTTTTTGAATGCTATTACAAGAGGATCATTGTGTGCTTATATAGAGCACTTACATGATAAATATAGAATCAAATCAAGATAGTTATGGAGGGAAAGAATCCTAATCAAATCTACCTAATCAAATTTACTTTCTAATCTCTTTTGCTTGCCTTTTCTGTCCATTGCCTAATTTATCTAGTTGCTTCATTTATCCAACTTACCTAATCTCCCACAAGAAGATCCAATGGTGAGATTTACACCTAATCCAACGGTGGATCTCACATATTCTAACAAATTCCTTTGCCGTAAGTGATGCCTTTGGTTCTGGAGTAGGGGGTTAATATTGCGTCCGACAACGTTACACACAACCACTCAATATAAGTTGCCGTATATGCATTTGAGTTTCTCTTAAGTTTTCTTAATCGATTTACTTTTCAACAAAAAGAACAAGGTGATATGTGGGTGGAGTGTACGGGTTCATCCCTTTCTACACAGCCCACACCATAGGATGATCCAAACCGTCCATTTGATGGGCCAAAATGTAAATAGGTTGTGCCCCAAACTAACCCTCCGAACTAAGAGGGACTCACATTATGGAAACTTCTATAGATCGGACGGTTGGGATCATACTATGGAAATGATTTTTGGGGCATGCCCTATTTACATTGTGGCCCATCAATTGGACGGTTTGGATCATCTTGAGGTCTGGGCTGTAACATCCATTTTGAAAAAGAGGGGGTGAATTTATCACCGCCCATTCCTCATTTCCTACTTTATGACCTGAGTCAGTCAACTCTAGTCAAGAAGAAAAAATCTAGAACTGGTGGTTCTTATTAGATAAAGATGAGGATGCAATGCATGTACATTTCTTATTTGTTGTATCTGCATTTGAGTTTGTCTTACTCTGTATTCTTTTCTACTAATAGAACAAATTGATATGTGAGTGGGAGTCCCACAACCACTCGTTCTTTTCAAAGTACTGTAGAAGGCTTCTCATCTTATTCTCATGCCGTCCCATAGGGGGGAAGAATTCTAGACTCATATTTTTCGCAACGTCGAGGTTGATAACACGACGTATACAACACTGAATCAGTCAAATAAACAAAGAAATCTTGGACTAATGGTTCTTCTTCTTCCATAGAGATACGGAGGCAATGCGTGTACATTTCTTTTATATATATATATATCATTATAGGTAGCGTGGGATGAAATCAAAATTTAAGAGAAAGAAATTCTGTATTTGTTCTGCACAAGAAGAGCTCCAGCCCAAATGGAGCTATCTGGTACGAATCTCTCTGTGTTTGGTTTGTTTATCCTCTCTGCATATCTATTCTTTTTCATGAATGTATTACCATTGGAATCTGCATCCTTACTTGGAAACGAGACAGATCGGATAGCTTTACTCACCTTCAAGGATGGGATAAGCAGCGATCCTCTCAGAGCCTTTAGCACATGGAACCATACTCTTCATTTCTGCCAGTGGGAAGGAGTCACGTGTGGTCGTCGGCATCAAAGGGTCACTGTATTAGACCTTAGTGGGAAGAAATTGGGTGGCTCCATATCTCCTGCCATATCCAACCTCACCTTCCTTAAGGAAATCACCCTCCAAGAAAACAGCTTCAATGGCCAAATACCCCAAGAAATTGGCCGTCTATTCAGACTGCGATATCTTAATTTCAGCAACAATTTCTTTGAAGGGGAAATTCTAACCAATCTCACCCGTTGTACCCACCTCCAATTCATCGATTTAGACTTCAACAAACTGACGGGGAAAATTCCTGTTGAGCTTAGGACTCTATCGAAGCTTCTCCGGCTGAATCTAGGTGCTAATGATCTGACAGGAACCATTCCACCTTCACTGGGAAACCTTTCATCCCTAACTCATATTTTCCTAGTTGACAATCATTTGAAAGGAAGCATCCCAGATGAAATTGCCCGAATTGAGGACCTAAAAACCTTGGCTGTTTCTTCAAATGAACTATCCGGCACTCTTCCTTCCTCTCTTTATAATCACTCGTCTATAGGGGAAATTGCCGTATCGTCAAACCAACTCAACGGGAGCATTCCACCCGACCTAGGGCTTTCTCTTCCTAATCTCAAAGCTTTACTTTTAGGAGATAACCAATTTACCGGACGCTTTCCAATGTCAATATCTAATGCTTCAAGGCTCGAAGCGCTTGAATTAGCACATAACTACTTCCACGGACCGGTGTCTGAAAATCTTGGAAGCCTAAAGAATCTGGTCAAGCTCTCGTTGTGGGGTAATCATCTGGGAACTGGCAAATTTAATGACTTGAGTTTTATCTCTTCTTTGACCAACTGTAGTCATCTAAACTTGTTGTTGCTACACAAAAACAATTTTAGGAGTACCTTTCCTAGTTCCATAGTCAATCTCTCGACTGACATGCTTGAGATAGCATTAGGCACAAACCAAATTTTTGGCAGCATCCCTAGTCAGATTGGGAATCTCTTCAACTTACAGACTTTAGGTATCTTTGAAACCATCGTCACAGGTGTTATTCCCACTTCAACTGGGAAGCTTCGGAGCCTGAAACTATTGAACCTGCAAAGCAATAGTTTGTCTGGGCAAATTCCATCCTCCATAGGGAACATTACTGGATTATACGAACTCTTCCTACAAGAAAACCACTTGCAAGGAATCATACCTTCAACTCTTGGAAACTTCAAGAGTCTAACAATGCTGTCATTTGCTCAGAATAACCTTCATGGTACAATACCAGAAAAATTTATCAACATTTCCTCTTTGGCAAAAGGACTTGACTTGTCTCTAAATTTTTTGATTGGCTCCCTCCCATTGGAAGTGGGCAGCTTGAAGAATTTAGTGAATTTGGATATTTCTTGGAACAAACTGTCAGGTGAGATTCCAAGTACTCTTGCAAATTGTAAGGGCTTAATTAATCTTTTTATGGAGGGTAACTCCTTTCAAGGAACCATTCCTCCTTTTTTGAATGCTTTAACTGCGATTGAAGGGCTTGATCTTTCATCCAATAATTTCTCTGGAAATATTCCAAAGTATCTTGAGGGGTTTCAATTTTTGCAATATATAAACCTGTCCTTTAATAACCTCGAGGGTGAAGTACCAAACCAAGGGATCTTTAGAAATGCAAGTGCTATTTCAGTCATCGGAAACCACAATCTTTGTGGTGGCATCCCAGAATTGAAGTTGCCTGCATGCCCCATCCTGCCTAATGAGAAACGAGGCAAATCTTTTGTTTCCAGAGTAATCATCCCAATCATAAGTTCGGTTTTATGTTTGGTTTGCTTACTATGTGTCATTGCTGCTCTCTGCTGGACAAGAAAGTCAAGGAGGAAACCCTCTTCCACTTCTTCAAAGGAGGGTCAATATTTACAGGTTTCTTACTTAGATCTCTTTAAAGCAACAGATGGGTTCTCTTCGGCCAATTTGATAGGCGTGGGAAGTTACGGATCAGTGTATAAGGGAATTCTTGGGCGAGATGAAAATGTTGTTGCTGTGAAGATACTCAACCTTCAATTACGTGGAGCTTCAAAGAGTTTCATGGATGAATGCGAAGCACTGAGAAACATTCGCCATCGAAATCTTATTAAGATCTTAACTTCTTGCTCGAGTATTGATTTTGAAGGTAATGATTTCAAAGCTCTCGTGTTTGAGTTCATGCCAAATGGTAGTCTAGAAAAGTGGCTGCACCAAAAAGTAGATGGGAACCATCAATTGAGAAGTCTAAACTTCTCTAAGAGGCTAAACATTACAATTGACATAGCTTCAGCACTGGAATATCTTCACCATCATTGCGATATACCAATCACTCATTGTGATATAAAGCCAAGTAACATTCTTCTTGATGAAGACATGAATGCTCACTTAGGAGATTTTGGGTTAGCCAGGTTCCTTCCAAGAATTATTGGCAACTCTGAAGATCGAAGCAGCAAGATTCGGTTAAAGGGAACTATTGGGTACATTGCTCCAGGTAAAAATTTTATTGCTTGTCTTCAATTTTTTTAATTATTTGGTCAGTTTTATGGAATATTTGAAATTTAAAATCGCTTATGTAGCACGAGAAAGCCTAAGGGCCTCTTTGGATACCACTAAAAACCATTTGCATTTAATATTGTATGAAAATGATTACAGAGAGTATTATATCTCCCTTAGTTGTGGCTTCCAAAGTGAACTTAATGTCTCATTTACAAATAAGATTAACTTTAAGCAATCTTATTTGCATATAACGTGCAATTTTGGTGGTATCCAAAGAGGCCCTTAATCAGAAACTCTCAACCAAAATAGTAAGTTTATAACTAGCTGTCCTTTTTTCGTCAATGTGAATATAATTCCAAATGGCCAAAATATAAGCATTCCATCCATGTGTGAAATGTAGACATGCATATAAGATCAGCAAGTCACATGAAAAATGAGTTACTCTTGTGGTACTTATGCCTCAAAACGATGGTTGGGATTGAGGAAAATCCTACCAGATAATTACTCAAAAAAAGAGACAAGTTTTATCAAAATAATTGGTAAATTCTAAACATAAAAAACAAAATGTTCAACTAATCAGAACATTCATTAACCAAAGTTTCTCAAAAAAAAAAAAAAAAAAAAACAGAACTTTGCCAGATCAATATATTGATATGATGGACACATTTTCCACAAAGGTTCACATATAAAAGGGAGTTGACATTGCAACAAAACAATTAGGATCATTGCCATATGCTTTCTGTTGTTCAATCTTTATTTATTCCTATATTTGTCTTTGACGCTGCTTAATTAAGTAGAAGCTAAAATAGGTAAAATAATCTTTAAATTATCTTTTAGATAATCGATTGGTGATTTTTATAACTATTCATAAATTAATGCCTTTTAAGTTTTATGATAATTTTCCCTAAGATATAGGCCTTTTGGATTGTGGGCCATCAATATAAGAAATATGAGAGGTGTTATCCACTTTCTCATTGTTTACTTTCATGACGATTGACTACACATCTCTCTCTCTCTCTCTCTCTCTCTCTCTCTCTCTCTCTCTCTCTCTCTCTCTCTCTCTCTCTCTCTCCACCATTGAACCACTCTTTCAATGCAGACCAGGATCAGATGTGTTAAAAAATGTGCACTAGAAGAAATTCTTGACAATAATAAGTTAAATGTTTGAAATTTCAATAGGAAAACATTTATAAGTGAAATTCGATTCGGAAAATAAAACTAGAGTGAAAATGACCAACAATTTGTTCATTTTCACTGTATTTTTTTGCATTCGTGGGGATTCGAGAGCTCCACTACAAGAAACTTATTAGTTTTCTTGCATGTACACGTTTCATGATATAGGATCTCTTGCTTTTTTTTTTTCAAAACAGATTTCCGTTTTGCTAGTAGTCCTGTTTCTATTATAATGCTATAATTAAAATCTTTTTCTTGAATTGATTTTAACATGTAGGAAATTGTACTCTTCATGTCGGCTATCTACTCATTGATTGGAAATAAATATTACCTTTTCTTACATTGAGATAAGTCATTATTCCCGTTTAGCCTATAGTTTGTGATGCCTTATGGCATGTATTTCTTTTAACACTAAAGTCCTTCTTTGATTGTAAGGGTTCTAATGTGAAGATTTCATTCTATTGTCTCTCACTTCTTTGAGAAAAATTTTTCCATTTTGTTTCTCATAATCAGATCTCTTTTTTTTTTTTTTAGTTTCTAATTAGCATATTGCTTCCTTTGTCATAAAAAAGCATAACATATGTATAAAATTGCAGAATATGGAATCGGTAGCCATGTCTCCATGGCCGGAGATGTGTATAGTTATGGGATTCTTCTATTAGAGATATTCACTGGAAAGAGCCCCACGAGTGACATGTTTAAGGATGGCCTAACCCTTCGAAAATTTGTCGAGATGGGTTTTCCTGAACAAGTGATGGATATTATAGATCCATTACTTCTTTTAGAAGATGAAGAAGTCAGAGCTACCAATAATATTGGGAATGACAGAGATAAGAAAAGTCGATTGCAAGAGTGCTTGGTGTCACTAGTGAGGATTGGAATTGTATGTTCTGCAGAATCGCCAAGAGAACGAATGGAGGTGGGAGATGTTGCTAAGGAAATGAATGTGATCAGAGAGCGATATCTTGGTGTTGGAATCCACGGACAGAGACAAAATAGGGCCTTACTACTAGGTGAAGGTTCATCTTACCTCAGCAACTACTAAGAAACTTGATGAAAATGTTTTTTTCTAATAACATGCCAATCTCATTCTTGGCAAATTATGTTTGTGACACCAGCATAAATTTGGTCTTTTGGGCTTGAGACAGCCTACCGAACAATTCCAGAGGAGCTGATAGATTCGACCATCTATGTAGTCCTTATATACGTAATAATTGTTTCATTTTACTATTACTTTTCTTGTATTATGATCGGTTAGAGGCAAGGTTTTATTTCCTCCTCTTGTATCTTTTATTCTTATTAATAAAATATAAGGTGTTGCCCAGGTTCCTAGATATATTTCAGGCTAAAAAAAGGCTCATTATTGGTGTTGATTCCTCTAGCTGCGAGGCTCCTCTGTTCATGAACCCATTGTTATATCTCTAGTTTCCTCTGTGTTAGGCCTCCTGCATGTCATCCATCCTTGACCTTCAAGATAGCCAACACTCATCCACCTCAGCAAATGACGTAGAAGGTGCTTTCCATCTTGACTTAGCTAATACAGGGTAGTAACTAGTAAGTAAAATTAAGCATACAAGTGTGCTAATTGCAAAGATTACTCCTCTGCGAGCAATGACTTTTATCTTTCACTAAACTCATGGAAAGGACATGATTGTAATTATAGCTCGGGGATCCCCCCACATACACACGGCATATTGTTCCCAAGGATTGAAGTTACAATTTCAATTTTTTTGTTGGAGTAATTGCATTTCAAAAGAACCTCTCTTTTTGTAATTCAGCCTTTAGGAATTGAAAGACAAATTCAAATATGACAAAAAACCAAAATTCTCACAGTATTCTAAGATTAAACTAGAAAAATTATTGCACATAAGATCTATTTCGTAAATATCTTTTAAATTTCTTCTCACCCAAGAAGAAAAAAATGTAATACTCAAAGGATGAGGAATGAAGTTCCCCTCCATATAAATGTATTCCTCTTCACAGTATGTTTATCTAGGAAGGCTGAGAGATCGGTCCAAAGCACTCCAGTCTCAAACATAATTGGAAAATCCAATGGAACGGTGACCTAGTGTACCAATTTCAAGGTTGAAAATAGGAAATATATCTTCAACCAATTAAAAATTAATCAGATCTCCTCAATTTTTTGGTAGTCAACAGATCTTCTCTACCACATTATAGGTACCATTGATTTGTAGAGATAGCTTCAATGCTCTTAACGGCAACATAGGTCTGTAAGTATGGTGGAAATTAGAAATACACCATGTGTTCAATCTCAAAATGGTGCTTTGATCAATGTTTTTCAACTACATTCTTAATTTGAGTTTCATCTACATCAGATTATAGGCAATAAAAAATCAGCCTCTTTATGTAGTGTCGGTACATCCTTTATCGGTGGATATATTGTATGGCAATTATGACCGCCGCTATCAAACTTTTTAAATTGTAGGAGTCATATGAGTAAGCTTATCTTTTCTTTTTCTCATTTGTATGAAGTTGGTACTAACTTGCACGCCAAAACATGAATTTTTTTCTCCCAGGAATATTAGTTTCTCAAGTGTTGAGAGATGAGGGGAGGGTGAGAGATGTAAAAAAACATGGAAAAAATAAATTGCATTTTTCAACTGAGTTTTTATTTTCTAGTTTTTCATCCTTTTCTCACCTTCCCCTTACTCGGTCCCTCTCAAGACTCTGTCTCACATCCTCTCTCACCACTGGGTAAGCTAATATTCTATGGTTTATGGTTGGTGAACATGGCCTAAGGCTATGATTGAGATGATAACTCTAGGAAGGAGTCGCCATGGTATATAAGTTATTATTAGCAGGATTTAAAGGATCTCGTTACGAAGATTAAGATCAAGCTGAGGTTTACCTACCAATATAGAGAAGACAATCAAGTAGTGGATTCTCTTGCTAATTTCGGCTGTGATATGAAATATAATCAAGTCTTTAAGGAATGGAAAGGTTTTCCTAGTCCTACAAAGGGGGCTTTAAGGTTTGTTGTATTGGGAATTTCTAATATTCTGTCCAACTGATTCCTTTCTTGCATTTTTGGGTTTTGAGGGAAGGTGACATGTTCTCGTCTTATCTTTCCTTAGAATCAATAAAATTTAAGGTGTCAGCATGGGTTCCTTGTTACATTCCAGATTAAAAAACAATCACATATTTGCAGTGAAGTTTAATCCGCACAACCATGATTTGATATTGTGATGATTCACTTTGGTTTATAGTTCTCTGATTGGCTGCTGAGAGCATTTTGGGAATGGTAATAGCCTTTGACGGCTGGTTAAAATGTGTTTTACAAGGTGACTTGTCCCATTATCGAAACATGGTCGTGCAAATATCAGTCTCCTAAATCTTTTCTGGGTATCATGTGGGTTGGAAGTTGATTTAGTTATACAACAAGGTTATTTCTTTTAGATGCTTCTTGAATCCTGTTCACTTTGTTAAGTTTTTTCTGCTTATGACGTTAACTTTGTTTAATTTCTCCTGCTTATGTTTATTTGAGAACGAAACATTGCCAAACAAGTGATAGCCATGATACTTCATCGAATAATTTATAATGGCTTGCTAGGTTGTGCTCTTGATATGGCATATTTATTGTGTCTGTTTCAACATAAAAACCGATGAGTGGATAGGTTCTTAAAGCAATTATTTTACTGATTTTCGTATCTGTGCTTGGTTCTCTTTATCTTGCTCCCAACATTTATATGAGTATAACCCATGTGATTATTCAGATAAACTGGAAGAAATATCCAGAGTTCCACCTCATTGTTCAGCCTCAACCAAGTAAAATACATATATCAGCACAAGAACTATTGAACCCAAGATGTCGATTGAGTTTCTTTCCGATATGTTTCTAACGATATTCATGAGTCCTTCCAATGTACTTTTTCAGGGCAACCTATACCAGAAATGAGATTTAGAAACCCATATCATAAGGGTATCATACACAACATTAAGGAGTTCCTAAAAATGGAGGAATAGGCCCATTCTACAAATGAGTTTTCAGAGCTCAGAAGACTTGGGTTCAATGCACGGTCCCTTTCTACTAACAACAATCTGTTCAGGTCAAGGCCTGAGCTCAATTCAAAGTAGGGTTTGGTCACTGGTTTATCCACTAAGATGTGGGCTAAGGAGATAGGCCAGTAATTAGTTGCAATATTAGGCTAGCAGCTCGGAGAGTGTTTTGGAGTCTCCAGCTTTCGCCATTCCTAGAAAAGAATGGAGTGTTTTGGAGTTGACAGGGCAGATTGGTTCGAGTTGACAGGGCAGATTGACTCAACAGAACATTTCTTATCTCCTAAATTGAAACGCAATCTTCAATTCCCCTTACCGGAACTTTCTTCTTACAGAAATAACCAGATAAAACTTCAGATCTGACAAATCAAACTTCTGATTTTCTTTTGATCTATCTAATTCCAAATCTTCCACTTGAAATTATTCAGAATCAGTCAAAGGTTACAGAAAATCCATCGATCTTCAGGTTTTTCCTGATATGCTATCATAGGACATCAATTTGAACACAGTATGACTGAATTTAGAGTTTAGACCTCTGATTTCCACAAATTTTACAAGTTTATGATGACAGATCTATGACTTTATAGGGAAGAAAGCTAAGGTAACAAGGTAAAAAAAAAGATCTGGCTAGAAATTGGCTGGAATCTAACAAAATTTGGATCAGAGAAGAGAAAGTAGAGTTAGGGTTTCAAGAGGACAAACAAAGTTTAAAGAAGTGAATGAGGTGATTCGGTGGAGGAAGAATGAGCCAGAGTATGGCCTAAACTCATCGGAAAAGCTTGCCGGAGAAGAAAAGTCTACTGGAGAAGATCGGAGAAGAAGAAGATGAGGAAAAGTAAGGTTTCGTAATTGGGGATTTCTCTCTCTCAATCGATCTGCTAGGGTTTTCTAAAAAGAGAATTAATTCCTTCTAAATGAAGCTATAACCCTCTATTTATAGGAAAATCTATTAATTTTTCAACCCCTAAAGCTACCAATGGACACCTCATTCTTTGTTCCCCTTCAAAAAAAAAAAAAAACTTTAGCTCCCTCATTATCACTCCTATCATATATCATTTCCATCATCAGCCCCATCTCCTTACCATCATCACTCATTCGCTTGAATCTTATGGCTGCAAAAGGAGGAAGAAACAGGGTCTGCTGTGCATTTTCTGGGTTGGAGAAATACATTCCTTTGTTCATTGGGCTATGGCTTTATTTAAATATTGTTTCAATAGATAAGATTTTTGCTAGTGCTCTCCACTATTCACACTGTTTGGGGGATGAGTCTGAATCTTTAGATGAATTACTTAAGCAGTTTTGGATATTTGTTTACTACGTTAACAAATTTCAAGTCTATAGGCTGATGCACTCATTTTATCTTTAAAATCATTGTGAAGAAAGTTCTATTACTTTCTATGTGGACTTCATCCGTCACTGGGAGTATTTTTCTTTTAGTCTAGTTATTTGTAAAAAAAAAATTGGATTCCGCACATGTTTTGTTTTAATAGAATTCTTTTTCTCAGATCTTGTTTCTATATGGATAGGCAAAATTGGATTCTAAATGGTGTGTCGATTATATTTGTACAGCAATTCATGCCATTCTATAGTGTTGTTACCAGTCAACTGTAAAGGATTTGGGTTACTTAGTGGCTTATATTGTGGTATTTGGTCGTATAAAATTTTCCGAATTTAAAATTACAGTAGAATCCATGTTTTGATGCTAATTGGAGACTTGAACTGTAACTTTAGAGCTCGAATTGCTATTTGAAAATAACTGGTTGAAAATTCAAGATGTGTCTCTGTAAAAAATTGTTTTCTTGGGGAATTACTCAATCTCATATAATGCCAATCTTGGTCTGCGCATTGGATTATTTGTTACCGATTTGGTACTATGTTCATGCCTTCCTGCTTTGCACTTGAGTATAAATTTGGAATTGTTCTTTTTGAGCCATAAATCTTGTCATGATTATTAAGGGTGTTTGATCAGTTTCTTTGAGTAATCTGTAATTGGATTTTCAACTAGTGTAATGTAGCTCATTATATATACAAGGAAGGATATCAGTTTTCATCATATTGTGATGAAAGCATTGCCTGTTTTGTTCCCTCTCAGTTTACGTAGGTAAAATGATATTGTTTTGTTGATAAATGTGGAATAATGTCAGTATGTTCCTACTTGTTTGGACACGTGATGTAGCTGAGTTTTTCCTTTGCTGATGAATTTGTAATCATTGGATTCTCAGAAGCCATGAGACGGAACACCTGGTTACCAAATGGAAAGTGACTCAAACCATGTGGTAACTGTCTCCTAATTCACAATATATGTACATATAACCAAATGGAAAACTCAAGTGACTCTGACATGGTCAGGGTGCGATCATACCAATACAAATGCACTGGATACCATCAGAAATCCGAAGTCAAGTGTGCTCCGAAGTTAAGCGTGCTTGGGCGAGAGTAGTACTATGATGGGTGACCTTTTGGGAAGTCCTCGTGTTGCACCCCTCTAATTTTTGTCAATTTTTTTTTTTAAAAAGGTGACTCAAACCATGTGGTAACTGTTTCTTAATTCACAATATATATGTGTGTGTTGCAGATGAAAATTTCATTTTTCTCAGTTTGATGAACCACACCTCTGGTGTGAACATTTGTTGTTTTTTCTAGTAAACAATCTTCATCTGATATTGAAATTTTCATAGTTTTGAATCTGTGAAAATCATCTGTACGTGAGCTGTATACTTTTTTTCTGAACCCAAAGGAAGACCCTTATGAAGAAACATAATTCTATACTCGTTCACAAAATCCAATCTTTCCCGGCATAAAGTTCCCCAAAACCTCCTCCTTTCAGCTCCAAATCCACCCTTTGTTCATATCCACACAATCTTGCCTCGATCCTCTACGTGTAGTATCAAAAGCGTAAATTATACATTTCCTAGTTTACATAGGTATTTGCTTGAAAGATTTCTCCTTCGCAAAATTCAGATTCTGTTTTTCGACATAAAGCGACAGTTCAAATAGGGACTTGCTTTCCTAACATTTCAGAGGCCGTTTATTCTTAAATCTTTTCAATTTAAAACATTCCTATATTCAAAACTCGTCACTGCATAGTTTTTTAATCTTTTGTGGTGATTAAATCTTTTCAATTGAAAAAATTTCCATGTGCAAAACTCATCACTCCATATTTTTTTTATCGTTTATGGTGTTCAACACTTGTTTGATTGATTGATACCTGCATCTCCAATAAGACCGTTCTTTGTCACTAAAAACAGACCCTTTAAAAATTCCTTATTTCATCTTGAGAGACCTACCACTTGCAACTCAAAATTCCTTGATTTTTAACCTCTATTTCCCATATCCCTTTTTTATATCTTGATCCTCAATTTCATTTTGTATTTAAGCTCAAAAGCTCCACCATCTTCCCTCCAAAAAATTATCTTGGACTCAAAGGCTTCACTATCTTCCCCTTCAAAAATTTATCGCCTCCATAAAACAACCTGCATTGGAACTCCATAACACCATCTCAATTATTAGATGCCTCCTAGGGCATTTAAATTTGCACCATATATAATAATAGGAAATCTTAAGTGTCGATGAACAGGCCAAAAGTTTATAATAATAAATGGGCGATGATATTTTCTCCCCCTCTCCGCATTATGCATGCGCCCCCCTTATAACGTGATTTGACGTCAAAAAGCGTTTAAGTTGCCCACTTTTCACGTCAAATCACGTTATAAGGGGAGCGTGCAGGTAATGCGGAGGGAGTGAAAATATCATCTCCCTAATAAATTACTCTATAATTTATAAGGGAGTAGGTCTTGCTAGAAGAGAGGAGGTGGAGGAGTTGGGAAAAATAAAAGAGGAATACAATCGCTTAGTTCTGCAAGAGGAGATATCGTGATGCCAAAAGTTCAGGTCGAGATGGCTTCAAGAAGACAAGAACATCGCACACTTCCATGGGATAGCTAGTGCCATAAGAAGAGAAAATCGAGTTAGCACTCTATTGGTTGACAGTAGATTATGGTAACGATCTGACGATCCAGATTGCACTCGATTGAGAACAACATGTTACCACACGATCCTACGCTTTGATCGCATCTGCTCAAGATCACCATCCTGTTAGGTCTAAAATTGGTAACAGGTTATGGTAGGGCCGGAAGGGCTGATCTGGACACCACAACTGAATAGCTGGTGGAGTCCTGGGCTGCACAAGGGCACAGAAGGATTGAAGGAGGCCTGCGCTGCACAGAGGCACAGACAAGAAAACAAAGGGTCAGAAGACCAACCCGGAGTGGTGCTCCGGACGGGCACTTCGACACTCAAGTCAGTATGAGCAGGAGTGCAGAGCAATGTCAGAGCAGAAATCTAAGGGTTTTTGATCTCAGATCCCTCACCTTGGCACAAGTGAGGGCTATTTATAGTGGCTTCTGAGCCACCTGTGCAGGACAGGTGGCCGCCTCTGTATGGGCCAGGCCTCAGGACAGGTGGCTGCCTCTGTATGGGCCAGGCCTCAGGACAGGTGGCTGCCTCTGTATGGGCCAGGCCTCAGGACAGGTGGCTGTCTCTGTATGGGCCAGGCCTCAGGACAGGTGGCTGCCTCTGTATGGGCCAGGCCTCAGGACAGGTGGCTGCCTCTGTATGGGCCAGGCCTCAGGACAGGTGGCTGTCTCTGTATGGGCCAGGCCTCAGGACAGGTGGCTGCCTCTGTATGGGCCAGGCCTCAGGACAGGTGGCTGTCTCTGTATGGGCCAGGCCTCAGGACAGGTGGCTGCCACGTGGCAGCAGCCCATTGGCTGCAGATTTTTGGGACCCCATCAGTTGCCCCCTGGTTCCCCTAGTCGTGACAGCGGCTAGGGGAAGCAAACAGCAAAAAGAAGGTCAAAACAGCATCTGTCCGGCCTTACGGGCTCTGGGCGGCTAGGGCCGGCCTGGAGAGAAGGAATGTGTAGGACAGGAGCCTGTCCGGAAGTCCGGCCAAAAGTCTGGCCCAGATATCTGGCCGGGCAAAATCTTACAGGCGCTCAGTCCGGACAGATCTTCCGGTTGGTGTAGCACTGCATCATATCCTGTCCGGCTTAGGCTGTGGACGTCCTAGCCGGGCAGGTCTTTTGTCGTCTAGCGGACGCGTCATATCCTGTCCGGCTTAGGCTGTGGACGTCCTAGCCGGGCAGGTCTTTTGTCGTCTAGCGGACGCGTCATATCCTGTCCGGCTTAGGCTGTGGACGTCCTAGCCGGGCAGGTCTTTTGGCGTCTAGCGGACGCGTCATATCCTGTCCGGCTTAGGCTGTGGACGTCCTAGCCGGGCAGGTCTTTTGGCGTCTAGCGGACGCGTCATATCCTGTCCGGCTTAGGCTGTGGACGTCCTAGCCGGGCAGGTCTTTTGGCGTCTAGCGGACGCGTCATATCCTGTCCGGCTTAGGCTGTGGACGTCCTAGCCGGGCAGGTCTTTGTCGTCTAGCGGACGCGTCATATCCTGTCCGGCTTAGGCTGTGGACGTCCTAGCCGGGCAGGTCTTTTGGCGTCTAGCGGACGCGTCATATCCTGTCCGGCTTAGGCTGTGGACGTCCTAGCCGGGCAGGTCTTTTGGCGTCTAGCGGACGCGTCATATCCTGTCCGGCTTAGGCTGTGGACGTCCTAGCCGGGCAGGTCTTTTGGCGTCTAGCGGACGCGTCATATCCTGTCCGGCTTAGGCTGTGGACGTCCTAGCCGGGCAGGTCTTTTGGCGTCTAGCGGACGCGTCATATCCTGTCCGGCTTAGGCTGTGGACGTCCTAGCCGGGCAGGTCTTTTGGCGTCTAGAGTCTAGACGCTTAGGAATTCGTGCCTCGCATTTAATGCATACGGCGCATTTAATGCGAAAGGCGCATTCAATGCGGTAGGTGACGTGGCGCACTCCGGCTGGTGGGGGAAAGGGCGGGGATTTTCCCGCTCTTCCCTGCCTATAAAACCAGAGTTTCACTCCTCATTTTTTTTACTTTTCACCTTTCACTTTCCTCTTCTCTCCTCTGCTCAGCTCTTCTGCTTCTGCTCTGCTTCGGATCAGTGAGCTCGGAGGTCGTCAGTCAACACATCGGGGCGGTAACTTTCTCCTCTTTTTTTTTTTTGCTTTTCTTTCCTACTTTTCTGAATGTCTAGCACTAGTTCAGAGTCGAACTCCGGCTCGAAAGAGTCCGGTTCATCTGGCAGTTCGGGGTCCGGGTCGTCGGAGAGGACGAAATCGGCCTCTCCCTCGGAGGCCGATGCTGCGGTCGAGCAGATAATGACGATAGTGATAGACGGTGAGAGCGGGGAGGAAGTGATTGAGGATTTACACACAATCCCGGTCCGCGGGGACGGACCGCACCGGGCAGAAACTAGTGAAGACGAAGAAGAAGAGGTTGAAATGGTGGTTTCCGTCCCGCCGCGCGCGCCAGTCGAGGTGATTGCGGAGGCACGGATGGAGGCCGATCCTCAGTATAACATTGGGGCCCTGGATGAGATAAATCATCTAGGGCAGGGCAAACTTGAGGCCGTCAGGGACAAGTATTATATCCCTGACCGGTACATTTTGAGGGCGGCCGTAGAAGGGGACCGGGCCAGCAACGATAGCGCAGACCTCTGCCTATATGAAGAATCCCTCCGTGCCGGGCTCAGGCTCCCTCTGCATCCGTTTTTTATTGAGGTGCTGAGGTACTACGGGCTGGCGGTTGCGCAGGTCGTGCCCAACTCCTGGAGGACGCTGATCGGCTTCCTGTACCTATTGGAAGTACGTCTTCGTAGGAACCCCACTCTGCACGTCTTTAGGATGTGTGCGCATCTGAAGAGGCACAAGGCCGGCGGGTGGATCTACGTCAGCCAAAGGCCCGAAGTAAAAATGATCACTGGCATACCTACTTCCATCCACACATGGAAGAACAGGTTCTTTTATGTTAGGGACACCGGACCGGGCTCCCACTGGCCGTTCCCCTTGGAATGGAGAACGCCGGACACCAAGGGCCTCAGCCAGAAGCCAGTTCTTGAGGATGACGACCTCATGACCTTCAATTTAATAAAGGAAGAGCTGAAGCGGGGTAAAATAAACTGCTCGGAATTCTCCGAGGAGTCCGTCCTGATCGACCTCGGAATCAGCCATGGCGCGCCAGCGCGTATGTAGACTCTCTTAGGCCAACCTTCAGTTTTTACGTCCTGAACTGTTTCCCTCTTTCTTTTTCTTCTTGTTAACTGTGTTCTGATGTCCCCTACAGGAATGGTGAGGCAAATGTCGATGATGGACAGGATTAGGCAGGGCTCGCAAACTGCCCCAACACAGCAGCAGCCCGACCCAAGGGATAAAAAAAGAAAGGCGCCGGAGTCCACTCCGGAAATGGTCGCCCTGGCTAAGCCTCTCAAAGCCAGCCGGGCGGCGCATAAATTGGCCGTCAAGCCGAGGCGGCCAAACCTCCCCGGACAGAGCTCTGGGTCTGCAGGAATAACGGAGCCCCAACGCACCGGGGCAGTTCTGGGAATGCCAGCAGTCACAGCGGGGGGTGACAACGTCTTCCGCCCCAACTGGGCGGTTCAGAAGACGGACACCGGCCTGGGAGATTGCCGGGTGGCCACAGAACTCGTTTATCAGGGCGTCCTACCTCGCGACCGGCGGGCTGTCGAGAAGGAGGCGCCGGAAACCAGCGAGGCGGCGATCACCTCGGCCCTTTATCAGCTCCAGGTCTACGCGAGGGACATGGCGAGGAAGCGCTTCCTCTTTTCGGACACGCTCACCAAAGTAGAGTCCGAAAAGGACGAGCTCCGAAGAGAAAATGACAAGCTTACTGAGGCCGTCCACACCAAAGAGGCCGAGTACAACAGCCTGAAGGACGAGCTGCAGCGGGTGAAAAGTGCAGCTGTTCAGGACCTCCTTGATGCAGAGGAGAGGGCCAACCGGAGAGAGAGGGTGGCCGTCGCGGCCGCCGTCCAAGCGGCGGTAAAGGAGGCCGTGCGGGCAACTGAGGAGAGGAAGGACACAGAGTTCTTCAATCTGGGATTGCAGGCCTACAAGGCAGGGTTCCTTCTCTGCACCCAGCAGGTGAAGGAAATCCACCCCGGCCTTGCCTTGGACGAACTGGCAATCCCGTACGCACCCCCAGAGGACGAGCCGCCGGAGGACGAGGAGGACAGAGGCGAGCCGGACTCCTCCCAGCCCATCGACCTGGATCGTGAGGTTGATCTGGCTGCGGCAATCGCCGCCCAGACCACAGAGGCCGTCCTACCTGCATCCCCCACTACGGGGATAGCTGCCGATGATGTGGTCGACGAGGAGGCCTGAGTTGCCGGACTCCTGCTCCTGTCCATATATTTATGTACATGTCTTGTAATGGCCCACGAGGCTCATATTTTGTAAGCCAGCTCGGCGAAAGAGCATTTTTGACATATAAATATACAAACTCAATTTTTGTCCAACTGTCTGTACGGCTTTTTGCACTTAGAACTTTTGTGCCGTTTCCTTGTCCTCATGCCGAGCCGGAGTGAACCGCTCCTGCATTCTAAGCCTGCACACACTTAGAGCTTTTTGAGGCTCTGAATGGCCGGGCCGGGCACAGATTCTTTTTGGCGTTTAGTGATTGCGCCATATCCTGTCCGGCTAAGGCTTTGGACGGCCGAGCCGGGCAGGTCTTTCGCAGAGGGTTTTCCACTAGGGCGTGTCCGTGGTTGGAACTGATCTCCACACCAATCTGGACGCGCCGGAGTGGACCATTGCCGTCCTCTAAGCCTGCAAACACTTAGGTTGAAGGCTAAGTCTGCAAACACTTAGGTTGAGGGCTAAGTCTGCAAACACTTAGCGTTTTTTGAGGCGCCTTTCGAGTACGCCAGATCCAGTCCGGCCAAGGCTCTGAATGGCCGGGCCGGGCACAGATTCTTTTTGGCGTTTAGTGATTGCGCCATATCCTGTCCGGCTAAGGCTTTGGACGGCCGAGCCGGGCAGGTCTTTCGCAGAGGGTTTTCCACTAGGGCGTGTCCGTGGTTGGAACTGATCTCCACACCAATCTGGACGCGCCGGAGTGGACCATTGCCGTCCTCTAAGCCTGCAAACACTTAGGTTGAAGGCTAAGTCTGCAAACACTTAGAGCTTTTTTTTTTTTGAGGGAGGGGCTGGAGTAGTGACTCAGAGTGAAAAACTCAATTTAACCATAACTCCATTTCATTTCTTTTTACAATGTAGGTATAGACACTCTTTACAGGCCTTTATGGGCAAGAAGAAAAACTATTGGTAATATATCCGGAGATTTCGGGAATTCCAGGCATGTGGTAGCAGCTGTTCGTCAAGTGTCTCTAAGCGGTAACTTCCGGGGCGAACGACCTCTTTGACTCGGTACGGCCCTTCCCAAGTGGGAGAGAGTTTGCCCACCCTTCTTGGCTGGGAAACGGCCGCCTTCCTCAAAACCAGGTCACCTGCGCGGAATTCCCTTGGCCGGATCTTCGCATCATGGTATCTGGACACCTTCTGCTTGTACGCTGCGGATCTGATCTGGGACTCGTCACGGTGCTCCTCGAGCAGGTCGAGGTTGACACGGAGTCCCTCCTCATTGAGTTGTTCATTGAAGTCCACAACTCTTGGGGAGGGGACGCCGATGTCAACCGGAATCACAGCTTCTGTCCCGAAGGAGAGGTTGAAGGGAGACTCACCCGTTGCCGTGCGTGGGGTAGTCCTGTATGCCCAGAGCACATGGTACAGTTCGTCAGCCCAACGCCCGGCCTTGTCATCCAGTCTCTTCTTTATCCCCTGCAGCAAGGTCCTGTTCGTTACTTCGGTCTGCCCATTCGTCTGAGGATGTGCCACGGAAGTGAACCTCTGCTCAATCTTCAGATCTGAACAAAACTTTCTGAAGTTCTTTGAGTCGAACTGCTTCCCATTGTCTGTTATGAGGACCCGGGGGATCCCGAATCTGCACACCACTGACTTCCAGAAGAAGTTCTGGACGTTCTGCTCGGTGATCTTAGCCAGAGGTTCAGCTTCTACCCACTTAGTAAAGTAGTCGATCGCAATAACGACGAACTCACGTCCTCCGGAGGCCGGCGGAAAAGGGCCTAGAATGTCCATTCCCCAGACTGCAAAAGGGAGAGGACTGATGATCGGGGCCATCGGAACGGCAGGCTGGTGGACGGCTGGGGAGAATTTCTGACACTTGTCACACTTCTTCACAAGGTTCAGGGCATCCTGTCTCAGTGTAGGCCAATACAGGCCTCTTAGAAGAACTTTGATAGCGAGGGCCTTGCCCCCGAGGTGCTCTCCACAAATCCCTTCATGAGTCTCTTGCAGGGCGTACAGGGCATCACTCGGCCGGAGACACTTTAAATACGGGAGAGTGTAAGATCTCTTGTACAGAGCTTCGCCGTCGAGTGAAAATCTTGATGCCCGCTGTACGACCTTACGGGCTTCTTTTTTCTCTTCGGGGAGCTCTCCGCTACGTAGGTATCTGATGATCTCGTCCATCCAGCACGGCTCATCTTCGATCTCCATGACAGCGACGGGCTTACCGTCAATGCTGGAGGTTTTCAGGAACTCCATGCGAATTTCTCTAAGAGCGGTGTAGCCCGACGCCGCTAGCTTCGAGAGCACATCCGCCTTTGTATTTTCAATCCGGGGTATTCTGATGACCTCGAAACTTCCGAACCTATTGGCCAGGCTGTGCACCCTTTGCAGATACTTGACCATTCGCTCCTCTCGGGCCTCGTATTCTCCATGGATCTGGCATACAACCAGCTGTGAATCGCAGTACGCCTTCAGTCTCTGAGCGCGGACCTGGATGGCGAGGTTCATCCCAGCGATGAGCGCCTCGTACTCTGCCTCATTATTTGACGCGCGGAAACCGAATCTAAGAGCATAATTCAGGACGAAATTGTCTGGTCCTGTAAGCACTAGGCCGGCACCGCTGCCACTTCTGTTTGAAGACCCGTCAACAAATACCTCCCAGAGTGGCCCTTCAGAACACGGAAGCGGGCAAACTTGCGGGAGTGTATCTTCGAGCCCGGGAAGCGGGACCGCTTCGGCTTCGATCTGCGGCTCTTGAATAACCGGTTCTACTCCCAAAGGAGGCGGTGCTTCCGAACCAGGGCCTGCATCTGACATTGTAAATTCAGCTATGAAATCTGCAAGAACCTGAGCTTTAATCGCTGGTCTGGGGAGATACTTGATGTCGAACTCGCTGAGCTCGACGGCCCATTTCACGAGTCGGCCAGAAGTGTCCGGACGGTGGAGGATCTGTCTAAGAGGCTGGCCTGTCAAGACCTTGATAGTGTGCGCCTGGAAGTACGGCCTCAACTTTCTGGCCGCCATAATGAGGGCGTACACTAGCTTCTCAACTCGCTGATATCTGGTCTCTGCATCATGGAGGACTTTACTGACATAGTAGATCGGCTTTTGCTGGTGGCGATCCTCTCTGATCAGTACTGCTGCAACTGCCAAAGGTCCTGCTGAGAGATACAGAATCAGCTCTTCCCCTGGCTCGGGCTTAGACAGCAACGGCGGGGAGGATAAGTACTGCTTCAACTCTTCGAACGCTGCTTGACACTCCGGAGTCCAGGGTGCGGTCTTCAAACCTTTTACCGCATTGAAGAACGGGAGGCATTTTTCCGCAGATTTAGAGATGAACCGCCCCAGTGCCGCCACCAACCCAGTTAGTCGTTGGACTTCTCTGATCGTTCTGGGCGGATTCAGCTCCATTACTGCCTTGATTTTCTCCGGGTTCGCCTCAATCCCTCTCTGGCTTACCATGAAGCCCAGAAACTTGCCTGCTCCGACGCCGAACGTACACTTGGTCGGATTCAGCTTCATGCCATGCTCCCTTAAGACTTGAAACGCCTCTTTGAGGTCTGCAACATGATCACAGGCAGCCCTGCTCTTGACCAGCATGTCATCCACATACACTTCCATATTGCGGCCGATCTGCTCCCTGAACAGCCTGTTGACGAGGCGCTGATAGGTGGCACCTGCGTTCTTCAGTCCGAAAGGCATAACTTGATAACAATAAGTCCCCTGATCGGTCACAAAGGAAGTCTTCGGAATATCGGACTCATGCATTCTGATCTGATTGTACCCTGAGAAGGCGTCCATAAAGCTGAGCAGCTCATGACCTGCAGTGGCGTCAATGAGCTGATCTATCTTCGGGAGTGGGTAGCTGTCCTTGGGGCAAGCCTTATTCAGGTCTGTGAAATCTATACAGGTCCTCCACTTCCCATTAGACTTTTTCACCATCACCACATTTGCGAGCCAGTCCGGATACTGGATCTCGCGGATGAAGTCGGCTTTCAGGAGCCTCTCCACTTCTTCTCTGATGGCTCTTCGCCTCTCTGGTGCAAAGTGTCTCCTCTTTTGCTTTACGGGCTTGCAGGTCTGATCAACCCCGAGCTCATGGGTGCTTATTGCAGGGTCGATGCCGGGCATGTCTGAAGGAGCCCAGGCAAATACATCTGCATTAGCTCTAAGGAATTGAGCGAGATCCTGCTGCCCGGCCTCTGACAAGGCGGAGCCGATCTGGACAACTCTCTGATCGTCCTCGCTGTACAATGGGATAGAGATAAGATCCTCGGCTGGTTCGTTCACTATGATCTGGGCCTCATCCCTCAGATCAAACAGCTCGATCGGCAGAGATTCTGATGCATTCTTCCCCCTTAGTGCCGCTGCGTAGCACTGTCTTGATTGGGGCTGATCCCCTCTGACTTCCCCTATGCCCCCTGAGGTGGCAAACTTCATCTTCTGATGATAGGCTGAAGGAACAGCTCGGAGGAGATTCTGGCCGGGGCGGCCCAGGATAGCATTGTAGGCAGACTTGGCCCTGACCACCAAGAAGTTCACCATGGCGAAGGACTGGCAGGGCGGCTCCCCTATGAGGACTGGAAGCTCTATCTGCCCTTCGACTTTGACAACTTCTCCAGAGAAACCGAATAAATCAGAATTGGCCGGCTTCAGACGGTCAGCTCCGATCAGCATCCGCTCGAAAGCGTGATAATAAAGGATGTCTGCGGAGCTCCCGTTGTCGACCAAGATCTTCTTCACTTCCCAGTTTGCCACCATCATAGTAATGACCAGGGCATCATCATGCGGGAGGATCAGGCCGTCTAGGTCTGCATCTGAAAAAGATATCTCGTTCTCTAGCCTGGCCTTCTTGCTGCAAGTGTGGACGGCATTGACCTGCCGGGCATAACTCCTGCGAGCTGATGATGAGGTTCCTCCTACAGTAGGCCCTCCTGAAATGGTACCAATAACACCGTGAGATTGAGGTTGAGGTACCTGAGGAGGAGGAGGAGGATTAGCCGGCGCAGGAGCCTGGATGCGGTCGCCCAGAGGTTGAGCACTCCGGGGGCTTTTGCCTCGGGGCCTCGGTTTGTCCTTGCGCTCCTTTCTGTCATCATTTTTCAGGTATTTTCCAAGGTACCCGCGGCTGATCAGCTGCTCGATCTCCTCCTTCAAATGGAGGCACGCGTTGGTGTCATGGCCGTGGTCCTTGTGGAACCTGCAGTACTGAGACATGTTTCTATTCCCTGATGAGGTCTGCCTCTCCGGCCAGCGGATGAAATCCTCTTCCCGAATGGCTGCCAAAATCTGAGCTCTGGACGCGTTCAGTCGCGTATACTGCTCTCTCGGGAGGGGACTTTTCCCCTTTCGAGAAGGACTTCTCTCTCTGCGGGAAGGGCTTCTCTCTCTGCGGGGAGGGCTTCTTTCCTTTTTCTGAGATTTGTCATCCCTACGCTGCTTGGTAGGGTTCTTCTCTTCGGGCCTTCTTCTACCCACAGACTCCAGGGCGGCGAGGGTTTCTTCCACGGAAATGTACTCCTCCGCCCCGGTCATCAGGTCAGCGAGGGACCGCGGATTATGCCGGGCCACTGCTCGTCTGAATTCAGTTGACCGGGCGCCGGCTAGAAGAGCATTCGTGGCCGCGGAGGGATCCAGGTTGGGAACCTGCAGAGCTTCCCTATTGAAGCGGGCCACGAACGTTTTCAAGGCCTCATCGTCTCCCTGCCTGAGGGCCATCAATGAAGCCGTCGTCTTCTTAGGTCTTCGGCTGCTCATGAAGTGACGGGCCAGGTCATCCCCAAAGTCACCAAAATTGTCCACGGACCTGGGTTTGAGTCGCGAGTACCAGTCCCTCGCGGCTCCAGTCAATGTGGTGGGGAATGCCCGGCAAAGGAATCCATCCGACGCCCCGTGGAGGAGCATTGTGGTCCTGAAAGTCTCCAAGTGATCCACGGGGTCGGTGGTCCCATCATACTGCGGCATCTGCGGCATCTTCCAGCCCACGGGGGCTGCAGCGCTGAGCACTCTGTCTGAAAATGGAGGGGCACTCGTGAAGAGCCGGGATGCAGGCCGGCCCTGCTCTCTGGCGAGCTCTTCGATCCGATGGTCGATCTGCTGGATCCTTAGTAGCATCGGGTCGTCTCTCTCTGCTCGATGGACGGACCTCTCTCTTCTCGCTGGCGGGCTCACAGCAGAGCCGGACTGACTGGCAGGACTCCTTCTCCGGTGCCGCGATCCTTCTCCGTGCGCGGGGTCTATCCTGTTGTCATGCCTTTGCACGGAGGGAGATCGTGACCGGTGATGCGGGCGAGGCTCGGGGCGCACATGCTTGTCCCGGGAGAGATGATCTCGTCTTGTGGAGTGACGAGTCTGTTCCCGGGGCGGGGGCGTGTGCTCTCTGCGGGAGCTTCCTCTCCTCTGGGCGGGTTGAGAAGCTTCGGCTGGGTGCTGCTGGAGTGCGGGGGCTGTAGTCCTGAACTGCGCGACCACAGCAGTCATTTCTTGAAAGAGGGCCCGCATCTCCCTCGGGGTCGGGGCTGGGTCAGAGTGGTCCGAACGAGTCGGACTTCGCTCTCCTCTTACCCCTACCTCGATCTGCGACGCCAGTCGCTCACTTCTTCCTTCTCGAGGAGCTGTAGCTCGGGTCGTCCGGGAGGTTGGAACATGCTTTCCGTTTTTCCCTACCATTGTTTGGATGAGGTTCCGAACAGCTTTTTGTTGCGGGGTCCCACGGATGGCGCCAAATCTGTTAGGTCTAAAATTGGTAACAGGTTATGGTAGGGCCGGAAGGGCTGATCTGGACACCACAACTGAATAGCTGGTGGAGTCCTGGGCTGCACAAGGGCACAGAAGGATTGAAGGAGGCCTGCGCTGCACAGAGGCACAGACAAGAAAACAAAGGGTCAGAAGACCAACCCGGAGTGGTGCTCCGGACGGGCACTTCGACACTCAAGTCAGTATGAGCAGGAGTGCAGAGCAATGTCAGAGCAGAAATCTAAGGGTTTTTGATCTCAGATCCCTCACCTTGGCACAAGTGAGGGCTATTTATAGTGGCTTCTGAGCCACCTGTGCAGGACAGGTGGCCGCCTCTGTATGGGCCAGGCCTCAGGACAGGTGGCTGCCTCTGTATGGGCCAGGCCTCAGGACAGGTGGCTGCCTCTGTATGGGCCAGGCCTCAGGACAGGTGGCTGTCTCTGTATGGGCCAGGCCTCAGGACAGGTGGCTGCCTCTGTATGGGCCAGGCCTCAGGACAGGTGGCTGCCTCTGTATGGGCCAGGCCTCAGGACAGGTGGCTGTCTCTGTATGGGCCAGGCCTCAGGACAGGTGGCTGCCTCTGTATGGGCCAGGCCTCAGGACAGGTGGCTGTCTCTGTATGGGCCAGGCCTCAGGACAGGTGGCTGCCACGTGGCAGCAGCCCATTGGCTGCAGATTTTTGGGACCCCATCACATCCGATCACACCGAACTTGTTCAATGACTGAGATCAAATCTTGAAAATTTTAACCGCTCCTCACGACAACGCTTATGTGCGAAGTGCAAAGTGGGCCAAAAAGCCCCACTAGCGCCCTACAACCCACTGACCATGCCTGGTTGCTGGTGCATTGCATCGTACCTTGGTCCCACTATTTAGAAAACTTTTGAAATATTTCAAAACAAGAGGAAAAGTTGGAGAGATATTAATCAACCCCTTCCACTTTTCTCACTTTACAATGGAACTAAAGTTTTAGTCTTTCCACAAACACTTTTCTCCTCTTTAAAAAAAGCACCCATTTTCTAAAACTAAAAAATTCTTTTATTCCCAAAACATTTTCAAGTTTAAAGATTGTGTTAGTATTTATTAGGGTGGAGTTTTTTACAAGATTTGAATGGTTTATTGATTAAGCTCGGTTTGCTTAGGCTCAAAGAATTAAGATATAGCTAAGTCTTTGTCAATAAATCCTTTGCCGCAAGAGATATTTTTGGTCTTTGAGTAAGGGGTTGATATTGCCTCCTGTAAAGTTACAACCACTCAATCTAATTTGTTATATCTGCATTTAAGTTTTGCTTACTTAATATTCTTTTCGGACTTCAAAGTATTGTAGAAGGGTTCTTATCGCACTCTTTTGATGTCCCACAAGGGGAAGAAATCTAGACTCAATTTTATTGTCTCTTCTCCAAATGTCATCCAATTTATGAGGTTGATAACACGACGTATACAACACTCTATGACTTGAGTCAGTCAACTTAAATCAAGAAAAAAAAATCTAGGACCAGTGGTTCTTCTTTGATGCTTGTTCATTTCTTATATCATTAAAGGTAAAGTGAGATGAATCAAAATTCGGAGAAGAAAGGGATTTGCTAGGGACCATCGTATAAGGCATTTCGTGACCGGCTGTTGCATGAGAGCGGCACCTCATATGAATTAAATGAATAAGACAAAATCTGAGCCTATGTGGCTGCTCTCTCATGCAATAGCCGGTCCACAAAATGCTTCTACGATGGTCCCTAGCAAATCCGTTAGTTTAAAGATTGTATTAACATTTAGGAAAGTGATATTCTCCCCTTTTGATTACTTGTGACACCTAGCAGCAGTGTATCAATGACCGAAGAACGGCTGATGTACTTCACGTTAGAAGTATTCAATTGGGTTGATTAATCTCGGTTTATCTAAGCTCAAAGAATTAAGATATATAGCTTTAGCCAGGACTTTGTCAATAACTCCTTTGCCGTAAGAGATATTTTTGGGTTTTAGAGTTGGGGGTTGATACTGCCTCTCACTGAGATACAACCACTCATTCTAATTTGTTGTATCTGCATTTGAGTTTGTCTTACTTTGTATTCTTTTCTACTAACAGAACAAATTGATATGTGAGTGGGAGTCCAAATTTCAAAGTATTGCAGAAGGGTTCTTATCTTACACTTCTGCCGTTCCACAAGGAGAAGAATTCTAGACCCATATTTTTCTAGTCTCAACTGCAACGTCATCCAATTTATGAGGTTGATAAATGATAACACGACGTATACAACACTGTACGACTTGAGTCAGTCAAGCAAAGAAATTAATGCATGTACTAACTTTGGTTTTAAAGTAGGGGATTGCCCCCTGCAAAGTTACAAACTTAGAACCACTGCAAATTTAAGTTTGGCTTACTTTATATTCTTTTCTACTAATAGAACAAATTGTTATGTGGGTGGAAGTCCGAATTTCAAAGTATTGTAGAAGGGTTCTTATCACACTCTTCTGCCGTCCCACAAGGGGAAGAAATCTAGACTCATTTTTATCGTCTCTTCTCCAAATGTCATCCAATTTATGAGGTTGATAACACGACGTATACAACACTCTATGACTTGAGTCAGTCAACTCAAATCAAGAAAAAAAAAATCTAGGAGCATTGGTTCTTCTTTGATGCGAGATTAAATGAAATTCGGAGAAGAAAGGGATTCACAGAAGGCATTTCGTGACCGCTGTTGCATGAGAGTGGCACCTCAGATGAATTAAATGAATAAGAGAATCAGAGCCTATGTGGCTGCTCTCTCATGCAACAGCTGGTCCGCAAAATGCCTTCTGTGATGGACCCTAGCAAATCCCTTAGTTTAAAAATTGAATTATCATTTAGGGAAGTGATATAGCCGCCCCTTTTGATTACTTGGGACACCAAGCAGCAGTGTATCAATGACTGCAGAGGGCCTGATGTACTTCATGTCAGAAGGATTCAATGGGCTTGATTGCACGTATACTGCTGCTGGGTGTCCCAAGTAATCAAAAGGGGTGGATATATCACTTCCCTTATTAGGATGGAGTTTTTGACAAGTTTGTTGATTAATCTCGGTTTGCTTAGGCTCAAAGAATTAAGATATATAGCTTTAGCTAGGACTTCGTCAATAAATCCTCTGCCGTAAAAGATATTTTTGGTTTTAGAGTTGGGGGTTGATATTGCCTCCCACAAAGTTACACAAAATCGTTCATTCTATTATGTTATATATGCATTGTGGTTATCTTACTTTAGAGTAGGGGGTTGATATTGCCTCTCAGTAAGTTACAACCACTCATTCTAATTTGTTGTTTCTGCATTTGAGTTTGTCTTACTTATTATTCTTTTCTACTAATAGAACAAATTGATATGTCAGCGGGAGTCCGAATCTCAAAGTATTGCAGAAGGGTTCTTATCTTACTCTTCTTCCGTCCCACAAGGGGAAGAAATCTAGACTCATATTTTTCTAAGTCTCTTATGCAATGTCATCAAATCTATGAGGTTGATAACACGACGTATACAACACTCTATCACTTGAGTCAGTCAAGTAAACAAAAAAATCTTGGACTATGGTTCTTCTTCTTCCATAGAGATACGGAGGCAATGAGTGTACATTTCTTATAGATATATATCATGATAGGTAGAGTGAGATGAAATCAAAATTTAAGAGAAAGAAATTCTGTATTTGTTCTGCACAAGAAGAGCTCCAGCCCAAATGGAGCTATCTGGTACGAATCTCTCTGTGTTTGGTTTGTTTATCCTCTCTGCATATCTAATCTTTTTCATGAATGTATTACCATTGGAATGTGCATCCTTACTTGGAAAAGAGACAGATCGGATAGCTATACTCACCTTCAAGGATGGGATAAGCAGCGATCCTCTTGGAGTCTTGAGCTCATGGAACCATACTCTTCATTTCTGCCAGTGGGAAGGAGTCACATGTGGTCTCCGGCATTGAAGGGTCACTGTATTGGACCTTAGTGGGAACAAATTGGCTGGTTCCATATCTCCTGCCATATCCAACCTCACCTTCCTTAAGAAAATCAACCTCAAAGAAAACAGCTTTAATGGCCAAATACCCCAAGAATTTGGCCTTCTATTCAGACTGCGATATCCTAATATGAGGCACAATTTCTTTGAAGGGGAAATTCTAGGCAATCTCACCCATTGTACCCACCTCCAAATCATCGATTTCAGGTACAACAAACTGACGGGGAAAATTCCTGTTGAGCTTAGCACTCTCTCAAAGCTCCTCCTGCTGAATCTAATTGAAAATGATCTGACAGGAAGCATTCCACCTTCACTGGGAAACCTTTCATCCCTAACTGTTATTTATCTAGCTCGAAATCATTTGAAAGGAAGCATCAATTGCCCGAATTGAGAGCCTACAATCCTTGGTTTTTTCTATAAATGAACTATCTGGCACTCTTCCTTCCGGGAGCATTCCACCCGAAACAGGGCTTTCTCTTCCTAATCTCAAAACTCTACTTTTACAAATCAACCAATTTACAGGACGCTTTCCAATGTCAATATCTAATGCTTCACAGCTTGAAAAGCTTGAACTAGTACAGAACTACTTCCACGGACCAGTGTCTGAAAATCTTGGAAGCCTAAAGAATCTGCTCAAGCTCTTGTTGGGGGGTAATCATCTTGGAACTGGCAAATATGATGACCTGGGTTTTATCTCTTCTTTGACCAACTGCAGTCATCTAAATACTTTGAGCGTAGACAATAACAATTTTGGGGGCAGCATTCCTAGTTCCATAATCAATCTCTCCACTGACATGCTTTGGATAGAATTAGGCACAAACCAAATTTTTGGCAGCATCCCTAGTCAGATTGGGAATCTCTTCAACTTACAGCTATTATCTATCAGTGAAACCTTCGTCACAGGTATTATTCCCACTTCAATTGGGAAGCTTCAAAGCCTTCAAGTATTGGAATTGTCAGCAAATAGTTTATCAGGGCAAATCCCACCCTCTATAATCAACCTCACTGGATTAAACCACCTTTTTCTACAAGAAAATTACCTACAAGGAATCATACCTTCAACTCTTGGAAACTGTCAAAGTATACTAATACTGTCAATTGCTCAAAATAATCTTCATGGTACCATACCAAGACAAGTTATCAGCATTTCCTCTCTGTCAATAAGCCTTGACTTGTCTCAAAATTTTTTGACTGGCTCCCTCCCATTGGAAGTGCGTAGCTTGAAAATCTAGGGGAATTGGATATTTCTTGGAACAAACTGTCAGGTGAGATCCCAACTACTCTTGAGAATTGTAAGAGCTTAATTAATCTTTTTTTGGAGGGTAACTCCTTTCAAGGAACCATTCATCCATTTTTGAATACTTTAACAGCCATTGAAGTGCTTGATCTTTCATCCAATAATTTCTCTGGAAATATTCCAAAGTATCTTGAGGGCTTTCGATTTTTGCAATATATAAACTTGTCTTTTAATAGCCTTGATGGTGAAGTCCCAAAACAAGGGATCTTTAAAAATGCAAGTGCTATTTCAGTCATCGGAAACCACAATCTTTGTGGTGGCATCCCAGAATTGAAGTTGCCTGGCCCCTTCCTGGCTGATGAGAAACGAGGCAAATCTTTTGTTTCCAGAGTAATCATCCCAATCATAAGTTCAGTTTTATGTTTGGTTTGCTTACTAAGTGGCATTGCTGCTCTCTACTGGACAAGAAAGTCAAGGAGGAAACCCTCTTCCACTTCTGCAAAGGAGGGTCAATATTTACAGGTTTCTTACTTAGATCTCTTTAAAGCAACAGATGGGTTCTGTTCGGCCAATTTGATAGGCGTGGGTTGATAGGCGTGGGAAGTTACGGATCAGTGTATAAGGGAATTCTTGGGCGAGATGAAAATGTTGTTGCTGTGAAGGTACTCAACCTTCAATTATGTGGAGCTTCAAATAGTTTCATGGATGAATGTGAAGCACTGAGAAACATTCGCCATTGAAATCTTATTAAGATCTTAACTTCTTGCTCGAGTATTGATTTTGAAGGTAATGATTTCAAAGCTCTCGTGTTTGAGTTCATGCCAAATGGTAGTCTAGAAAAGTGGCTGCACCAAAAAGTAGATGGGAACCATCAATTGAGAAGTCTAAACTTCTCTAAGAGGCTAAACATTACAATTGACATAGCTTCAGCACTGGAATATCTTCACCATCATTGCGATATACCAATCACTCATTGTGATATAAAGCCAAGTAACATTCTTCTTGATGAAGACATGAATTCTCACTTAGGAGATTTTGGGTTAGCCAAGTTCCTTCCAAGAATTATTGGCAACTCTGAAGATCGAAGTAGCAAGATTCGGTTAAAGGGAACTAATGGGTACATTGCTCCAGGTAAAATTTTTATTGCCTGTCTTCATTTTTTTCTTTATTTGGTCAGTTTTATGGAATATTTGAAATTTAAAATCGCTTATGTAGCACGAGAAAGCGTAAGGGCCTCTTGGATACCACTAAAAACCATTTGCATATAATATTGTATGCAAATGATCATAGAGAATATTATCTCTCCCTTAGTTATGGCTTCCAAAGTGAACTTAATGTCTCATTTACAAATAAGATTAACTTTAAGCAATCTTATTTGCATATAACGGGCAATTTTGGTGGTATCCAAAGAGGCCCTTAATCAGCAACCAAAATAGTAAGTTTATAACTAGCTGTCCTTTTTTCGTCAAAGTGAATATAATTCCAAATGGCCAAAATATAAGCATTCCATCCATGTGTGAAATGTAGACATGCAAATAAGACCAGCAAGTCACATGAAAAATGAGTTACTCTTGTGGTACTTATGCCTCGAAACGATGGTTGGGATTGAGGAAAATCCTACCAGATAATTACTCAAAAAAAAAGAGACAAGTTTTATCAAAATAATTGGGAAATTCTAAACATAAAAAACAAAATGTTCAAATAATCAGAACATTCATTAACCAAAGTTTCTCAAAAAAAAAAAAAAAAAAAAAGAACTTTGCCAGATCAATATATTGATATGATGGACCCATTTTCCACAAAGGTTCAGATGTAAAAGGGAGTTGACATTGCAATAAAAACATTAGGAACATTGCCATATGCTTTCTGTTGTTCAATCTTTATTTATTCCTATATTTGTCTTTGACGATGCTTAATTAAGTAGAAGGTAAAATGGGTAAAATAATCTTTAAATTATTTTTAGATAATCGATTGGTGATTTTTATAACTATTCATAAATTAATGTCTTTTAAGCTTTATGATAATTTTCCCTAAGATATAGGCCTTTTGGATTGTGGGCCATCAATATAAGAAATATGAGAGGTGTTATCCACTTTCTCATTGTTTACTTTCATGACGATTGACTACACATCTCTCTCTCTCTCTCTCTCTCTCTCTCTCTCTCTCTCTCTCCCCCCCCCCCCCCCCCCCCCCCACACACACACACACACACACCATTGAACCACTCTTTCAATGCAGACTAGGATCAGATGTGTTAAAAAATGTGCACTAGAAGAAATTCTTGACAATAATAAGTTAAATGTTTGAAATTTCAATAGGAAAACATTTATAAGTGGAATTCCATTCAGAAAATAAAACTGGAGTGAAAATGACCAACAATTTGTTCATTTTCATAGTATTTTTTAGCATTCGTGGGGATTCGAGCGCTCCACTACAAGAAACTTATTTGTTTTCTTGCATGTACACGTTTCATGATATAGGATCTCTTGCTTTTATTTTCAAAACGGATTTCCGTTTTGCTAGTAGTCCTCTTTCTATTATAATGCTATGATTAAAATGTTTTTCTTGAATTGATTTTAACATGTATGAAATTGTACTCTTCATGTCAGCCATCTACTCATTGATTGGAAATAAATATTACCTTTTCTTACATTGAGATAAGTCATTATTCCCGTTTAGCCTATAGTTTGTGATGCCTTATGGCATGTATTTCTTTTAACACTAAAGTCCTTCTTTGATACTAAGGGTTCTAATGTGAAGAGTTCATTCTATTGTCTCTCACTTTTTTGAGAAAATTTTTTACATTTTGTTTCTCATAATCAGATCTCTCTTTTTTTTTTTTTTTAGTTTCTAATTAGCATATTGCTTCCTTTGTCATAAAAAAGCATATCATATGTGTAAAATTGCAGAATATGGAACCAGTAGCCATGTCTCCATGGTCGGAGATGTGTATAGTTATGAGATTCTTCAATTAGAAATATTCACTGGAAAGAGCCCCACGAGTGACATGTTTAAGGATGGCCTAACCCTTCGAAAATTTGTCGAGATGGCTTTTCCTGAACAAGTGAAGGATATTATAGATCCATTACTTCTTTTAGTAGAGGAAGAATCAGAGCTACCAATAATATTGGGAATGACAGAGATAAGAAACGTCGATTGCAAGAGTGCTTGGTGTCACTAGTGAGGATTGGAATTGTCTGTTCTGCAGAATCGCCAAGCGAACGAATGGAGGTGGGAGATGCTGCGAAGGAAATGAATGTGATCAGAGAGCGATATCTTGGTGTTGGAATCCACGGACAGAGACAAAATAGGGCCTTACTACTGGGTGAAGGTTCATCTTACCTCAGCAACTACTAAGAAACTTGATGAAAATGTTTTTTTCTAATAACATGCCAATCTCATTCTTGGCAAATTATGATTGTGACACCAGCATAAATTTGGTCTTTTGGGCTTGAGACAGCCTACCGAACAATTCTAGAGGAGCTGATAGATGCGACCATCTATGTAGTCCTTATATACGTAATAATTGTTTCGTTTTACTATTACTTTTCTTGTATTATGAACTGTTAGAGGCAAGGATTTATTTCCTCCTGTTGTATCTTTTATTCTTATTAATAAAATATAATGTGTTGCCCAGGTTCCTAGATATATTTCAGGCTACAAAAAGGCTCATTCTTGGTGTTGATTCCTCTAGCTTCGAGGCTCCTCTGTTCATGAACCCATTGTTATATCCCTAGTTTCCTCTGTGTGTTAGGCCTCCTGCATCCATCCTTGACCTTCAAGATAGCCAACACTCATCCACCTCAGCAAATGACGTAGAAGGTGCTTTCCATCTTGACTTAGCTAATACAGGGTAGTGAGTATAATTAAGCATACAAGTGTGCTAATTGCAAAGATTACTCCTCTGCGAGCAACGACTTTTATCTTTCGCTAAGCTCATGGAAAGGACATGATTGTAATTATAGTTTGGGGATCCCCCACATACACACAGCATATTGTTCCCAAGGATTGAAGTTACAATTGCAAATTTTTTCGTTGGAGTAATTGCATTTCAAAAGAACCTCTCTTTTTGTAATTCAGCCTCTAGGAATTGAAAGACAAATTCAAATATGACAAAAAACGAAAATTTTCACAGTATTCTAAGATTAAACTAGAAAAATTATTGCACATAAGATCTATTTCTTTAATATCTTTTAAATTTCTTCTCACCCAAGAAGAAAAAAATGTAATACTCAAAGGATGAGGAATGAAGTTCCCCTCCATATAAATGTATTCCTCTTCACAGTAAGTTTATCTAGGAAGGCTAAGAGATCTGTCCAAAGCACTCCAGTCTCAAACATAATTGGAAAATCCAATGGAACGGTGACATATTGTACAAATTTCAAGGTTGAAAATAGTAAATATATCTTCAACCAATTAAAAATTAATCAGATCTTCTCAATTTTTTGGTAGTCAACAGATCTTCTCTACCATATTATAGGGACCATTGATTTGTAGAGATAGCTTCAATGCTCTTAACGGCAACGTAGGTCTGTAAGTATGGAGGAAATTAGAAATACACCATGTGTTCAATCTCAAAATGGTGCTTTGATCAATGTTTTTCAACTACTTCTTAATTTGAGTTTCATCTACATCAGATTATAGGCAATAAAAAATCAGCCTCTTTATGTAGTGTCGGTAAATCCTTTATCGGTGGATATATTGTATGGCAATTATGACCGCCGCTATCAAACTTTTTAAATTGTAGGAGTCATATGAGTAAGCTTATCTTTTCTTTTTCTCTTTTGTATGAAGTTGGTACTAACTTGCACGCCAAAACATGAATTTTTTTCTCCCAGGAATATTAGTTTCTCAAGTGTTGATAGATGAGGGGAGGGTGAGAAATGTAAAAAAACATGGAAAAAATAAATTGCATTTTTCAACAGTTTTTATTTTCTTGTTTTTCATCCTTTTCTCACCCTCTCTGCACTCGGTCCCTCTCAAAACTCTGTCTCACATCCTCTCTCACCACTGGGTAAGCTAATATTCTATGGTTTATGGTTGGTGAACATGGCCTAAGGCTATGATTGAGATGATAACTCCAGGAAGGAGTCGCCATGGTATATAAGTTATTATTAGCAGGATTTAAAGGTTCTCGTTACGAAGATTAAGATCAAGCTGAGGTTTACCAGCCAATACAGAGAAGACAATCAAGTAGTGGATTCTCTTGCTAATTTCGGCTGTGATATGAAATATAATCAAGTCTTTTAGGAATGGAAAGGTCTTCCTAGTCCTACAAAGGGGGCTTTAAGGTTTGTTGTATTGGGAATTTCTAATATTCTGTCCAACTGATTTCTTTCTTGCATTAATGGGTTTTGAGGGAAGGTGACATGTTCTCGTCTTATCTTTCCTTAGTATCAATAAAATCTAAGGTGTCAGCATGGGTTCCTTGTTACATTCCAGATTAAAAAACAATCACATATTTGCAGTGAAGTTAAATCCGCACAACCATGATTTGATATTGTGATGTTCACTTTGGTTTACAGTTCTCTGATTGGCTGCTGAGAGCATTTTGGGAATGGTAATAGCCTTTGACGGCTGGTTAAAATGCGTTTTACAAGGTGACTTGTCCCATTATCGAAACATGGTGGTGCAGATATCAGTCTCCTAAATCTTTTCTGGGTATCATGTGGGTTGGAAGTTGATTTAGTTATATAACAAGTTTATTTCTTTCAGATGCTTCTTGAATCCTGTTCACTTTGTTTAATTTTGTCTGCTTATGTTGTTTACTTTGTTTAATTTCTCCTGCTTATATTTATTTGAGAATGAAACATTGCCAAACAAGTGATAGCCATGATACTTCATCGAATAATTTATAATGGCTTGTAGGTTGTGTTCTTGATATGGCATATTTATTGTGTCTGTTTCAACATAAAAACCGATGAGTGGGCAGGTTCTTAAAGCAATTATTTTACTGATTTTTGTAGCTGTGTTTGGTTCTCTTTATCTTGCTCCCAACATTTATATGAGTATAACCCATGTGATTATTCAGATAAACTGGAAGAAATATCCAGAGTTCCACCTCATTGTTCAGCCTCAACCAGGTAAAATACATATATCAGCACAAGTACTGTTGAACCTAAGATGTCGACCGAGTTTCTTTCCGATATGTTTCTAATGATATTCATGAGTCCTTCCAATGTACTTTTTCAGGGCAACCTATACCAGAAATGAGATTTAGAAACCCATATCATAAGGGTATCGCATGCAACATTAAGGAGTTCCTAAAAATGGAGGAATAGGCCCATTCTAAGAATGAGTTTTCAGAGCTCAGAAGACTTGGGTTCAATGCACGGTCCCTTTCTACTAACAACAATCTGTTCAGTTCAAGGCCTGAGCTCAATTCAAAGTAGGGTTTGGTCACTAGTTTATCCACTAAGATGTGGGCTAAGGAGATAGGCTAGTAAATATTTGCAATATTAGGCTAGCATCTCGGAGAGTGTTTTGGAGTCTTCAGCTTTCGCCATTCCTTAAAAAGAATGGAGTGTTTTGGAGTTGACAGGGCAGATTGGTACGAGTTCTTCAACGTAACGTGCTAAAGAGTTTGAAAATTTACCTGAAAATGCTGGTTGTTTTAAAAACTCGTATAAATGTTATTTTTGCAGAAAAACAAAATTCAGGGACGAAAATGGCCTTGGCTTCGACTAATTTTAGCTTCTAGTAACTATTTTGGGTTCAAGTAACACATTTTGGCTTTGATTAACTTGTTTTGGCTTTAAGTAACCTATTTTGGATTCTAGTAAAATTATTTTGGCTTCGACTAAGCATTTTAAACTTCGAGTGACATATTTTTTGCTTCAAGTAACTTGTTTTTGGCTTCGAGTAACTCATTTTTGGCTTCGACTACCTATTTTGGCTTCAACTAACCTATTTTTGGCTTCGACTAAGCATTTTTGGCTTCACCTAAGCATTTTTGGCTCTGGCTAAGCATTTTTGGCTTCGACTAAGTTTTTTTTAGCTTCGACTAATCTATTTTGCCTTTGACTAAGAAAATTTTTACTTCGACTGAGCATTTTTGGCTTCAAGTAAGTTTTATTGGCTTTGAGTGAGCTATTTGTGGCTTTGACTAAGTTTTTTTGGGCTTTGACTAAGCCATTTATCACTTCGACTAATCTATTTTGGCTTCAACTAAGCAATATTGGCCTCAGCCAAGTGTTTTTGGCTTCAATTAAGTTTTATTGGCTTTGACTGAGCAATTTTTGCCTTCGATTAAGCTAGTTTATGATTCAAATAAGGATTTTTAGCTTCGACTAACCTAATTTTGGCTTGTACCAGACTATTTTTGCTTTGACTAAGCAATTTTACTCAATTTACTTTTGTGTACTACTCTCTCTCTCTCTCTCTCTCTCTCTCTCTCACACACACACACACACACACACACACACACACATCCACACACACACGAACCCTAGTTTACTACAAAGAATAAAGAACCCCAGAAATCTAAAAATGGAAATATCAAAAGAAGTTAAATGATTTTAATCGAATCAAAGAAAAACAAGTGAACTAAACCCCAAAACAGAAAAATCCTTGCAGTTCCTAAATGAAGAAATAAATTAACCTATTTCTCTTGAATCTAAAAAAAACCCTCAATGGATGAGAAACAAACCCTAGAAACTTGCATATCTGTTCTTTACAAACAAAGCAGGAATTTTAGGGTTTTGGTGATGGCGATTAGAGAATGTGAATGGAAAACCTAATCCCTCTAGAATTTCTTCTATTGCCGCCCCGAGAAACGCATAAAACGAAGAGCATATTGAGTGGACATGCTACCGGAGACAACCAAATCGACGTAGACTAGTTGCACATAAGCAACTTGCGTTTTTGGGTCTTTTCTGTTTAAAGAGAAAGGTAAGTTGAAAAAGTAAATTGAGGGGCATTTTTTACCTTTAAATTCATTTTTTTTATAAGATTGCATTTAATAGAGTTTTTTCAAGAGCCACAATTTTTCGGTAATTTTTTCAAATCTGCAGCATGTAACAGTAAATAACCCTAAGAGAAAACAAGGCCGGTATAGAAACCATCGCTTTTAATGATAATTAGCTATGGTTTAATAGTAAGGGTTATTAGCCGTCACTAATGAGGGCTATTCTTGCAGTGCCAATTAATGTTTCTTAATCCTGAAGATTTAATCACCTTCATAAGGAGCATCGACTATTAAAAGACTCCCGGTTAGGACATCAATATAAATAAATAGCTACTTTTGGTGATTCATTATATGTCTTAGTCACCCTAAAAAAGTTCCTGAGAGCATCCACAACAATAATTTTGAGCAAAGTAGCCAAGTAATTAGATAAGAAGTGTTAGACCTAAAATCGGTAACAGGTACAGCAGTGACGTAAGAGCTGAGCTGAATGACCAGAGGAGCTGAGTCCTGAGGGACCAGAAGTGAACGAGTAGTGAGTGGCTGAGAATGAGCCCTGCTATGAGGGCTGAGTCCTGCACAAGGCAAGCGAGGTCAGAAGACCAGACCGGGTTTTACTCCGGACAGGCCCTTCGACACTCAAGTCAGTATGAGCAGGAGTGAAGGGGAAATGTCTAAGAGTTTTTAGGGAGAAGAGGGATTTTTCATTACCCATTGGTTTGAGCTTTGAGCCCCTATTTATAGGGAAAAGCTGGTGAGGTGTCCTGGACAGGTGTCCAGGACAGGTGGCGGCCTGTGACTGGCTGGAGTTCACCTACTCCAGGACAGGTGGCGACCTGTGAGTGGCCTGCTCTGGGACAGGTGGCAGCCTGTAAGTGGCTGGAGTTCACCTACTCCAGGACAGGTGGTGACCTGTGAGTGGCCTGCTCTGGGACAGGTGGCAGCCTGTAAGTGGCTGGAGTTCACCTGCTCTGGGACAGGTGTCAGCCTGTAAGTGGCTGGTGTTTTCACACCCCATCAGTTGCCCCCCAGTTTTCCAAGTCATTGAGGGACTTGGGAAAGTGTGATCGATCGTTTTTCTAGATGGGCAGACGTTGTTCGGAGGTGAATCGAAGAATTTAGTATGGAGTCCGGAGTTCGCAGTTCGGAGTCCGGAGTTCGCAGTCCGGAGTACGGCTTCAACCGGACTGATTTCTGACGCTTTACAGAATGCGCCATATCCAGTCCGGAGTTCGGAGTTCGAAGTCCGGAGTTCGCAGTCCGGAGTTCGCAGTCCGGCGTTCGCAGTCCGGAGTTCGCAGTTCGCAGTCCGGAGTACGGCTTCAACCGGACTGGTTTCTGACGCTTTACAGAATGCGCAATATCCAGTCCGGAGTTCGCAGTCCGGAGTACGGCTTCAACCGGACTCGTTTCTGACGCTTTACAGAATGCGCAATATCCAGTCCGGAGTTCGGAGTTCGGAGTCCGGAGTTCGCAGTCCGGCGTACGGCTTCAACCGGACTGGCTTCTGGCGCTTTGTAGGACGCGTCATATTCAGTTCGGAGTACGGAGCTCTAGTTCGGAGTTCCAGTTCGGCTGGAAGTGGAGTCCGGCTGGAAGTGGAGTCCGGTTCGGACCGGACTGCGTTTTGTCGTTTTGTAGAACGCGTCATATCCAGTTCGGCTTGAGATGAACTGGATTTTGTCCTGTAGCGCTTTGCGTCATATCCAGTTCGGCTTGAGATGAACTGGATTTTGTCCTGTAGCGCTTTGCGCCATATCCAGTTCGGCTTGAGATGAACTGGATTTTGTCTTGTAGCGCTTTGCGCTATATCCAGTTCGGATTTTGATGAACTGAATTTTGTCTTGTAGCGCTTTGCGCTATATCCAGTTCGGATTTTGATGAACTGAGTATAGCGCAATCAGCTAAAAGACGAAATTGAATTTTGTCTTGTAGCGGTTCTCACCGAGTCCTGGTCGGCTTGAGATGAACTGGATTTTGTCCTGTAGCGCTTTGCGCCATATCCAGTTCGGCTTGAGATGAACTGGATTTTGTCCTGTAGCGCTTTGCGCCATATCCAGTTCGGCTTTTGGAGCAGTCCGAATTTTGGAGCAGTCCGGAGCTTATCAGTCTGGATTTTGTCAGTCAGGAGCTTGGAGCAGTCCGGATTTTATCAGTCTGGATTTTGTCAGTCAGGAGCTTGGAGCAGTCCGGATTTTATCAGTCTGGATTTTGTCAGTCCGGAGCTTATCAGTCCGGATTTTGTCAGTCCGGAGCTTGGAGCAGTCCGGATTTTGGAGCAGTCCGGACTGATTTTTGTCGTGTAGTGGACGCGCGATATCCTGTCCGGCTTGGGGAACGGATGAACCTTCTTCAGGTTGAGTTTTACCCACGCGTTATATCAGTCTGGCTGGAGATGACCAAGTTTATTGAACTTGGGTTTTTGCAAGGGTTTGGTTTTCTACCCGGGCCCGTTTCTGACTAGAAGTGCGCTTCCGATCTTTGTGGAGGCGAGCCGTGGCGAACCAAGTAGCGAGTACCCAGTTTTAGCGAACTGGATTTCCAGATATAATTACCCAAGTTTAAGAACTGGGTTTCCAGATATAAATACCCAAGTTTAAGAACTGGGTTTCCAGATATAAATACCCAAGTTTTGTGAACTGGGTTTCCAGATATAAATACCCAAGTTGTGAACTGGGTTTCCAGATATAAATACCCAAGTTTTGTGAACTGGGTTTCCAGATATAAATACCCAGTTTTAAGAACTGGGTTTCCAGTGCGTACCCAAGTTTAAGAACCGGGTTTCCAGTGCGTACCCAAGTTTAAGAACCGGGTTTCCAGTGCGTACCCAAGTTTAAGAACCGAGTTTCCAGTGAGTACCCAAGTTTTTGTGAACTGGGTTTCCAGTGCGTACCCAAGTTTAAGAACCGGGTTTCCAGTGAGTACCCAAGTTTTGTGAACTGGGTTTCCAATGAGTACCCAAGTTTTGTGAACTGGGTTTCCAGTGAGTACCCAAGTTTTGTGAACTGGGTTTCCAGATATAAGAGTGAAACTGAGCCTGTAAAAAGATTATATTATTTATATTAACATAAATTTAATTTACAAAATTACCTTTTACGCCGGACAGTTTGACTACTGATAGTATTTTGCGGAGGTCTTCGGCGGGTTCAGTCACCCTGAGTTCGTCCCTTACATCGAGTAGTTCGATTCGCAGTGATTCCACTGCATTTTTGCTTTTGAGTGCCATTGCATAGCACTCCCTGGACTGAGGTTGATCTCCTCGAACTTCGCCCACGCCATTAGGCGTTATGAACTTCATTTTTTGGTGATAAGCCGAGGCCACCGCGCGAATCAGGTTCTGTCCAGGCCGTCCTAAGATGGCATTGTAGACCGAGGTGGCCCTTACTACCAGAAAGTTGACCATGACGAATGCTTGACAAGGCGGGTCTCCGACGAGGACAGGGAGCTCAATCTGCCCCACCACTTTCACGACCTCTCCGGAGAAGCCGAACAGATCTGAGTTCGCCGGCTTCAGACGGTCGTTGCCTATCATCATTTTCTCAAAGGTGTGGTAGTATAGGATATCCGCTGAACTCCCGTTGTCTACGAGAATTTTCTTCACCTCCCAGTTGGCAACGAGCATGGTTAAAACCAGTGCATCGTCGTGGGGCAGGATCAGATTATCCAGATCTGCATCAGAGAAGGAGATCTCATTCTCCGTTCTCGACTTTTTGCTGGTTGTGTGCACGGCGTTAACTCGTCGTGCATACGCTTTGCGAGCGGCAGAGGACGTGCCCCCAGCAGCAGGCCCACCCATAATTGTACTGATGACCCCCCTTGATTGAGATCGGGGTGCCTCAGACTGTGCATTGGCCGGCTGAGGGGTTTTGTCCCGAGCAGAGGGTTGCTGTGATCTCCGAGGGCTTCGGCCTTCGGGGCTCTTTCCTCTGTGCTCTTGCTTGCGGCCGTCGGTTCTGATATACTTTTTCAAATAACCGCGGCTGATGAGTTGCTCAATTTCTTCCTTGAGCTGCCAACAATCATCTGTGTCGTGGCCGTGGTCCTTGTGAAACCGACAGTATTTTGAAGGATCTCTCCTGTTTCCTTTGGAGATCATTCTAGTAGGCCACTTCACAAATTCCTCTTCGCTAATCGCCGCCAGTATGTGCTTTCTGGAGGTATTGAGAGGCGTGAAGTTTTCTTCTCTTCTTGGAGGAGGTGGAGACTTCTCCCTGCAGGGAGGTTTATCCTCCCTGCGCTGCTTAGGGGGATTCTTCTCTTCAGAGGTTATCCTCCGATTTGAATTAAGAGCTGCTAGTGTCTCTTCCACCGTTATATACTCCTCTGCCCTGGCCATTAGGTCCGCTAGTGAGTGAGGATTTTGTCGAGCCACCGCTCGACGGAAATCATTAGACCTGGCGCCTGCGAGGAGCGCATTCATTGCTGCTGAGGGATCTAGATTTGGCACTTGAAGTGCCTCCCTGTTGAATCGACGGACGAACACCTTCAGAGGCTCGTTGTCGTCTTGTCGCAAGGCCATCAGGGAAGCTGTTGTTTTCCTTGGCCTGCGGCTGCTCATGTAGTGGCGGACGAGATCCTCTCCAAAATCATCGAAATTGCTGATGGAGTTGGGTTTGATCCAGGAGTACCAATCTCTTGCAGCACCAGTTAGCGTTGTTGGAAACGCTCTGCAAATGAAGCCGTCGGAGGCGCCGTGGAGGAGCATCATTGTTCTGAATGTCTCCAAGTGATCCACGGGGTCAATAGTGCCGTCATACTGAGGGACGGTGGGCATTTTAAACCCTCTGGGTGCTGGAGCACCCAGGACATCATTAGTGAACGACGTTCTGCTTGAGAACGCCCTGGAGGCGGGGCGACTCTGGTCCTTCGCCAGTTCCTCTATTCGGTGGTCCATCTCCTCCATTCTCTGTAGTAATGGATCCGTTCTGTGGTCCAAGGACCTGATTCTTCCCACAGATTGGCTTGCCGCGGAGCCGGACTGACTCTCCGGACTCCTACGACGAGGTCGAGGTTTTGCTGGTGGCACACGATCTTCATGAGCTTGGCGCCTCTGTGCGGAGCGTGACCGCGACCTTTCACGGTGATGAGGCTCTGTTTGGGCATGCCTCGTTGCGTGATGAACTTGTCTAGTGGAGTGGTGAGTTCGGCCCTCTCCATGGCGTGATGACTCTCCCCTGTGGACTACTTGGGCAGATCGCGGGGCCTCTGGAGGAGGCTGAGGGGGTGCTTGAAGTAGTTGTTGGTATTGACCAACAAGGGCCGTCATCTGCTGGAAGAGGGCTTGGACTTGCTCCGAGGTTGGCGCGGGGTTGTGATGCTCCGAGTGAGCAAGGCTCTGCTCGGCTGTAGCAGAGGCTGCCACTACCATCGAGGCGATTCGCCCGCTCCGGGTCCTGCGAGGTAGCGCGGTTTGGTCGGTCTGTGCAGAAGCTATCCGCGCACTCTTGCGCCCTGCCATTTTTGTGAGTGAGATGTAAGAACAGCTTTTAGTTCTGCAGTCCCACGGATGGCGCCAATCTGTTAGACCTAAAATCGGTAACAGGTACAGCAGTGACGTAAGAGCTGAGCTGAATGACCAGAGGAGCTGAGTCCTGAGGGACCAGAAGTGAACGAGTAGTGAGTGGCTGAGAATGAGCCCTGCTATGAGGGCTGAGTCCTGCACAAGGCAAGCGAGGTCAGAAGACCAGACCGGGTTTTACTCCGGACAGGCCCTTCGACACTCAAGTCAGTATGAGCAGGAGTGAAGGGGAAATGTCTAAGAGTTTTTAGGGAGAAGAGGGATTTTTCATTACCCATTGGTTTGAGCTTTGAGCCCCTATTTATAGGGAAAAGCTGGTGAGGTGTCCTGGACAGGTGTCCAGGACAGGTGGCGGCCTGTGACTGGCTGGAGTTCACCTACTCCAGGACAGGTGGCGACCTGTGAGTGGCCTGCTCTGGGACAGGTGGCAGCCTGTAAGTGGCTGGAGTTCACCTACTCCAGGACAGGTGGTGACCTGTGAGTGGCCTGCTCTGGGACAGGTGGCAGCCTGTAAGTGGCTGGAGTTCACCTGCTCTGGGACAGGTGTCAGCCTGTAAGTGGCTGGTGTTTTCACACCCCATCAAGAAGCATTCACTCACTTCGAAAATGAGCATTTATTCACTTACGTACATTCATTTATTCAGTTATAAGAGAAGCATTTACGTACCAAGTTAGATAATATATGCATTCACCCACTTAGAAAATAAGCATTTACACCCTTAATTAGTAACATGAATAAAGGTAGGCAACTGTAAGAGGGGACTATTTTTTCACTGAACCATTCATGTATCGGGCCCCCACCCTAGACCGACAAAAACTTGTTTTTTTTGGCTCGAGGGATGAATGGGTTTGGATCATTGAACACTTATCGTCTACTAGTTATTTTTTGGCCGCCCTTATTCTTCTTTCTAAAAATACAGCCAAAAACTATATAAGCACTCGTATGCCACCAAGATTGGTCCTTACTGTTGACGCATGTAAATGATTAAATATAACACTAACTCTATGTTAGAATATGTGAGATCTCATAGTCAAATTATGTTGAATTCACACTGTTGGATCACCATGGTGCTAGATTAGGCAAGTGGGTTGAATGGGGTCAACTGGCTAGATGAGGTAGCTAGCTTAAATTAGCAATTAGGCTAATCTTAATAGGTAGGATTTCTAGAATTATCTCTTGTCTTGGTTATGTTTATTTCTTCCTATGTTTATCTTGTGTGTGCTCTATATAAGCATACCTTGAGATCCATTGTAATTCATCCAAGAATAATAGAAATCTCTTAATTTTGACACTCTAACAAGCAACAACTAATTAAGCTTTTGGAGTAATTTGTTCTTTCACACGTGGTACCGGAGCTATTACCTCACCGCCAATCTCCAGTTTTAAACCCATTAACTCCTTGATATTTAAAGTTCATGTGTAAGGACACCCCAAAAGGGGCCATATATGCTAATATATGCCTACGGCCAACCCCAAAGAAGAGGGGCCACATGTGAGGGGTGTTGAAGTATAGATGATTAAATAGCACGAACTCTAACAGCTTGAACTTCTGGATTAATTGGTTGTTTCACACTGACTTTTATATAAGAATATTTTAATTTGATCCTATTTGCAAACCAGATACTACAGTAGTATATTTACAGTAGTATATTTGGAAGCCATAAACTATATCATTTTTAAAACTATTATTAGAATATATGAAAATAATATTTAGAAGTATCCAGAGAAGGCTTTAAATTCTATATAACAACTCTTTAAGAAAAATGGCCCATTAATTGTACAATACTTCTAATGAAAATCAATGTGTATGCATTCATCACCACCGTCTTAAAAAATCTAAAGTTGGTGAGAGTTGTGACCCCACATAATCAAGTCCATAGCATTGCCATTCATAGCTACAATAAAATAATGATGGCAATGATCACATACACTAAACAACTTGTGTATATATTGTGAAACTATAACCTTCTTTTATTATTCTTGGCTAAGTGACTAAGTGTACTACAAAACCCTAATAGGATCCCTCACATACACCATTACTTAAGTAAATATGCAAAAATAGGGCAATGATATTTTCAATGCTGTATCTTGATAATGGCACTACTCACTTTGTTTTTCACTTTTCATATTGATTGTTGGAGTTTTTATATGGTGACCGACCGTCCACCAACAAGGACAGAGAGAGAAAAAACTCTCCCCCTTGATTTTTTATCCAGGTCAAACCACCTTTTTTTTACTTTTACCTTGATGAAAAATCAAATTGGTTGATGTTTTCTCTCTCCGCCCTTTACATATGAAAGGCGGCCACCATTTAATTTCTCTGATTGTTGATAGCATCTTTAATCTCCGTCCAGTTGATCCGTTTTCCATGTAAAAGAGGCTGAAATGGCATTATTTCTATCAAAATCCGTTGACCGGGTGATGTCTTGCCGTCAAAACGAGATGTTTAGTTGTAGGTAACTCATAGATCAATGGTGTAAGTAGTCAATAGGGAGGAGGCAAGCATTGGATTTTCCTGAAAATTCCCTCGTAAAATAGTGTTCAGTACTGTTTGGTTAACCTCGTGGGGTAGTGGTATGGAGTGTCATTACCAATATAAAGGGATTGAAGAGAGAGAAAGAGTGAAGGAGCATCATTTTTTTATGGGTAAGCTGGGGTTTGGAGAGGAACCTTACGTTTATTTGATAAAGAGAAAGATGATACCATAATAGTCACAAAACCTCTTTTTCAAAAAAAAAAAAGTCACAAAACCATCACTAACTCAGAACATGTGAGAGAGGTAGAACCAAGGCTCAGCACATATGAGCGACAAACACTAAGCCTAAGAGATATAAATGCTCAATACTTTTTTTTATGACAAAGGTATCCCCACCCAAATTTTTAGGGAGGGACTATTCCCTACGGATGCACGCAATCACCCGTAAAACATGCGCATTGGATAAGTCCCGGCGGGGGGGAGGGGGGGGTTTGGTTCGAACTCGCATCAATGGGGAGCGTACCCATGACTTAAGCCAAAGGGCTACACTCGTACGGGTTCTAAATGCTCAGTACTTTCTTTAATGACATACGGTATCCCCACCCCAATTTTTAGGGCGGGATTATTCCCTACAGATGTAGGCAATCAACCGTAAACTATAAATGCATAATACTTGTGAATTACATAATCAGCTACTTTGGTAGGCGTATGTTGGGCTCTTTGTGAGCATCTTGCCCAATTTTTCTTGTGAACTTCTTTCCATGATGCATTTGTTTTCTCAAGTTCTGGATTCTCTTCTTCACTACTGTCCTATTGCTCGATTGGGATCAGGTGGACTTTATTACATTCATCCACCGAGGTTACTTTCTTTTTTTGGGATTCTTTGGGACCTCTTGTGTTTGTTGGATCGTCTTCCTTTTCTAGGGAGGACTCTAATGAGGTCAAGATCAGAGTAGTCCTATGATTCAGTGTCCTCACTCTCTATTCCTTCTTCTTCAGGTATAGCATAGCCACCTTCCATAGTTGGTTTAGGGGAAGATTCCAATAACCCACGGCTTGGGTTTAGGATATCAAGATCTGTACTCTATTGTTCTCTTTCGATTCCCTCATCTTGGTCTAAATTTTTCAGTAATTTGAAAGTGTTTGAAGTGATAATTACCTCAGCTATTTGTTTTTTCTTCCATAGGTTCCATAATTTGATCTATTCTAGCTTTTTGAGTTTCAGTTATATCTTTCAGACCCTCCATATCATTATCCATTGTTTTCGTCTTTCGGGTCCACATTTGCCTGATCTTTTTTGGTTTTGACTCTTGGGTGCTTTTGGTGATTGGGCATCTCTCAGTTTGATGACTGAAATTTTTGCAATGCTTGCAGGCAGAGGAGATCCAGTCATATTCAACAGGCTAAAATAAGAAACCCAAGCAAAATTCCACCTTTTTGTGGATTTTGGCTTGGATTTCATAGGGAGGGGACACAGTGACACATCAGTAGACATGCAATAATCAACTAGGAGATTCCCTAGTAGTCTCTTGGGATGTCAATGCCATATTGGCAACCAAACAAGGGGTTTTACTGACATGGCAGCCAAAGAACAAGAAAAACTCCTAAGCCATCCATGCTTTTGTGCAACCAAATGATGTAGTTCCCCTATCGGTCAACATGCCCACATCATTTCCATTGTTTGATTTCCATCTTCTAGCAATGGAAAACCAAACGTTCGTGGGTTTTTGGAATTTTCAGGGCCAACTACTCTCTCGAATCGTCAATGGCTCCCTCATCTATCTTTCTCTATCATGGAGAGGTGTGGCTGGATGTGTGTGGCAATTACAACTGTCGCAACGAGGAGTCACACCTCGTTTGGGTTATGAAACAACTATTCCATTCATGGCCCATTCCGTTTCATACATAAAAGAAAACCATAAACATCTTTTTCGATTTGTATGTTGAGACCAAGGGAGATGAACAATTAACTATTAACATCTGAGAAAACCTTTGTTTTTTTTGTAGATAAATTGGGATCAAACCTACAAGGTGTCATCGCCCGAAAGTGATGGGTCCGTGCCTGGTTACGAATGGGGAAAGTGTTAGGCACCCCACTCGCCCGATAAACTCGATCTCTAATGTCATTTTATTAGTTTTAAGGGATTTTGGGCGGAAAGGTGTAAAATAGGAACAAGCATACCAGAATAGATGATCTATATAGAAAAGTGATCCCATTTTGATTAGCTTGCTCTGATTGGCTCAACTAACTAATATCAGGCAATCAAGCACACATGCACAACCAATCAAAAGGATCTGATCAAAATGGGCCAATCTACCATTGGATCTACGTAAGAAGGATGGAAACGAGGTTTGCTCCACACTTCCCATGATGTATTCACGGAATTCTAGGGATATCTCCCCTGAACTCCCTGGATCTAGGGTAGTGATTAAAAAAAAGCCTTATTTCCACTCTTCTTGAGTTGATGATGGCACGGGGATGCAATCACATAAGCAGAATAAGATAAACTATCCAACCACATCCACAAGCTAACGGAGGGTTGAAACACTTGGATGGAACGCTAGTCTTTCCAGCCTCCTCATCAATTTGAGAGATTGTGAGGATTATAGATGTATCTTTTGTATTATCTGAGCGGTGTACTATGCCCCAAAGTGATGAGTCCGTGCCTGGTTACGAATGGGGAAGTTGGTAGGCACCCCACTCGTAACCAGGCATGGACCCATCACTTTGGGGCGACGACATGCCTTTATTCAGCACAGAGTTATACGGGTTCTAGGCCCTCATCCTAGATGGCTACTCTTTTCTTTTATTCCCATTGGATCTCTAATCTGTGTGGACACCATGTGGGTACGACTCGATTTCAGGTCTTCTAATCACAAATCCAATGGTATCACACGTCACATTAAAGAGCCACACGGAGCTCTCCATAACGTGGAGATCGATAAGGTGCAATTCCGTCGAGGGTCCCACACAAGATTGAGATACAAAGCCTCAACCATTGAGCTATGGGCCCAACCCCTCATATGAGAGGAAATCTATTAAAAATAGGGGTGTGACATGGGTCTGGTTGGGTTGAGCTTTTGCTAAAATACAAAATGAATTGGAATCAATCCAAACCCGGCCCCATTTTATGGTAAAAGCTCAACCCAATTTCCAAAAAATCAACCAAAGCATAGATAATAGTGAGTAGTGCCCATGACTTTCCAATGTGTAAAATGTAGACCCCCTCAGTTGACGGTCCATCCACAAATAGCTAATTTTTTGGGCACACCCTATCTATACCAGGGCTCATCAAATGAATGCTTTGGATCATCCAAACAATGTGAGCCCACTGTGTTTTTGGTCGGCAGACTAGAGAAGGTTCTCTAGTCGACCGACTAGAGAGGAGATCTTAATTAGCATTAATAATGTTTCAAAAGAGGGGGTCTACTTTATACACATTGAAAAGTGGGGGTGTAGTTGATGATTGATGAGTTTTAAACTATAGGGCTATTGTTGAATATGTAAAAAAGTTGAGGGGGTGTAACTGCAAGTTTTCCTAAAATATTTGCACTGACAGATTGCTTCCTTGAAAGAGTTTTCATTCACACCCAGGGTTTTAAATTTCGTCCGAAATCCGAAATTTCGGACTTCGGTCAAGACCGAAACCGAAACGTTCCTAAACCAAAATTGGCGAAACGTACCAATTTTCGGAAATTTCGTCAATTTCAGTAATTTCGGCCAAAAAAATCAACATTTGGAGTGTCTTTACTGATTTTCGGCTGAAATTTTGGGATTTGAGCTGAAATTTCGGTTTTGGGTAGGTGCGAAATTTATGCCGAAACCGAAATTTCAAACCATTATCACACCAACATCCCTCAGATCGGCGTCTAATGCCCAGCACAGCTACACCAATGTAACATATATATCAAAATTAAATTTAAACTTAAATCGGAGATTAAAATGACGAAAAAGTCGTTACCTCGTAAGGGCATGGTATGTAATTACCGTACGATCACATGATAATTTGAACAGGGGTATTTCCGTTAATAGAAAATCACAAGTCTCTTCTCTACTGTTTCGTACTCTCTTCACTGACTCTCCTGCCACATCAACTGAGTCAATCTGACGGCGGAAGTTTGAAGATCTAGATCTGAACGGTCAAGATCTCCCCAAAAAAAGCTGCACTGAATTCCCGTATAGGTAACTGTCGAGACTCGGATTAGGCAAAGGTCTAGAAAAATAGAATCCAATTGACTGAAAATATCTGACTGATGAGGAGCTGCCCGGGGGAGCTGCCCGGGGGAGTACGGTCAGCAAGTAACACACACAGACACTCAATTCCAACCTTTTAAGCTCTTTTTTTTTTCAAGGCTCTGTTATTCCTCACTCCCTTGAAGATCACTCGCCCATTACAGGGCGATGGGTCAGGGATTGAGTTGCAGGGTGATTCAAGGAAATAGGCTCTTTTTGGCTGCTCAGATTGGAGATTTGGAGAGGGTTGAAACCCTGGTTGAGAGAAAACCAAGGGTTTTAGAGCATAGGACGGTTTATGATAGGCTCTCTGCTTTGCATATTGCTGCTTCAAATGGTCGGATCGAGGTGGGTTTTTTGTTTTCTTTTGTGGGTTCTTTTTAGTTTTTCTGTTTTTGCATTTGGGTGGGGGCTTTTTGGTTGTTTGGGTTGGTGGGTTTTGAGTTTTGTGGTGTTTGGTTTGATTGGTGGCAGGTGCTTTCCATGATTTTGAATCAATCTGTTCATCCAGATGTCTTGAATCGTCATAAACAAGTGAGAAATTGTGGTGTTTTTTAAATTTTGATTGGGTTTTTGTAAAAGGGGTTTGGATTGGTAATTTGTATTTGTTTGGTGTTGGTTTAGACCCCTCTTATGTTGGCTGCAATGCATGGGAAGATTAGTTGTGTGCAGAAACTCCTCCAAGCTGGTGCAAATGTAAGTGGGATTCCCCCATTTTAATTTTATTTCTTGGACTAATTTCTTGTAGGTTTTTGGTTTCTGACTTACTAATTTATCTGGGTTTTCTTTGGTTTTTATCAGATTTTGATGTTTGATTCACTCCATGGAAGAACTTGCTTGCATTACGCCGCTTATTACGGCCATTCAGATTGCCTGCAAGCTATTCTTTCTGCTGCACAATCCACTCCTGTCGCAGATTCCTGGTGGGTTTTTAACTTTATCTTTTAATAGATCATTATATTAATCACTAACTTGATTGAGGTCATGCGATCTTATGAATTCGTCTGTTTTGATTCTGTTTTATTGGGATCAAATAACAGGGGATTTGCGAGATTTGTGAATGTTAGAGATGGTAACGGAGCAACGCCGTTGCACCTAGCGGCCAGGCAGCGACGGCATGATTGTGTTCATATTCTTTTAGACAATGGGGGTCTTGTATGTGCTTCAACTGAAAGATATTGGTAATTTCTTATGCACTTGAAGGTCTATTTTACTTAAAGAAATATATATTAGTTTTAGAGAGGAATTCATAATTTTGAATTAATAGAATCCTAATTGCAGCTGCCCAGGGAGCACCCCACTTCATTTGGCAGCTCGTGGTGGGTCTTTGGATTGCGTCCGAGGATTGCTTGCATGGGGAGCAGATCGACATCAAAGGGATTCATCTGGGTAAACATCTATAAGCCTTTTTTACTCTGTTCGTCAAGCATACTGGACTTTAGTTGAGTTAGCTCTTATTGAAAAAGGAAAGACAAATATGTGCCCCAAATTTATCTGATTCCCAGCAGTAAACTAGTTATGTAATTATGTTGTGTTAGTCTAATATGGATCAAGAACTTTATATCCTAGATAACCTCATTATATAAGTGTAGGCTTTGTCATCTTTTATTGTTAGGATGTAGTGTTCAGGGTGCTTGATATCTCTGCAATGAGGAAGCCCCTGTGCTCAATTCAGTGTTTTACTTCTCATTATTGTGATTGCTTAGATTTTTAGTAAAGAAATTCTGCCGAAGCATATGTGACCTCTTTGGGTAGCTTACTTCTCGTTATTCGATTGCTTAGATTGCTGCTTGCACAATTCTGCATCCATAGCTGCATTTTTTGGTAGTCAACAAATTCTGCAGAAGCATTCAAGGCCTCTTTGGGTAGCGTACGAATAATCTTCTAGGAATCCAAATGACTGTTGTAAGACCATTTTCAGCCAGTAATTTCTTTGTTAGGCACTAGGATTCCCCATACTTGTATGTTTTGGGCACAAGTATCAATAGAATACAACATCCTTATACTGAATTTTGTATAGCTACTGGTAGGGTGAGGTCTAACTATGCCATATTTTTTTTCGTCTTTATTATAGGTAAGTTGGCTTGAACCCTCATGTGCCCTATTTTATAAAGTTTATCACTTTCTGAAACCATAACAACTATCTATGGTATTGGTGTCCCACCCTTGAATGAAAAACCGACAACTGGGTCAGTCCTGGATTTTGTTATTTTGTAGTTCTCCATGTCCCCATATTTGAATTGTAATATTGGCTGGCTTCTGCAGGAGAATGCCATACATAGTTGCAATGAGGCACAAACATATGGCATGTGCAGCATTGCTGAATCCTACATCGGCAGAGCCATTGGTATGGCCCTCGCCCCTGAAATTCATCAGTGAACTTAATCCAGAGGCAAAGATCCTGTTAGAGAGGGCTCTAATGGAGACTAACAGGGCAAGGGAGAAAGAAACTCTGAAAGGGACGATATATTCATCACCATCTCCAGCGCATTCCGATGGTTGGTTTGATGGTGATACTGATGAGGTACTTCCTATCACTTGCATTGAGTTTCATTTGTTGAAATTAATATCTGATATACAAATTCCTTAGAGCACAATATGAATAATATGAAGTAGAGATGGTGAATTTGCAGATCATAGCTTTCTAATTTTACAAGATAACTGAAACTCTACCGTTGAGTAAATGTCTTTGTTTTTAATGATACAGACATTCTTTTTTCCAATTTAGCTCTGTATTTTGGCACAAGATTTCTTCAATATCTTTGAATTGTTCAGCTGACCAAATGTTTCACTTGCTTATATTTCACCAATTTTGACAAGCTACATTGATAGACTTGGCAGAATTTTCAACATTTGGTAAAAACTAGCTAGAACGAGTGCGATTTACCAGGGTTTTCAATTCCCAATGATGAATTATAATGCTGATAATTGTAGCACCTTCATGTGTTTTGACACGAGATCTTCGATGTATCTGAACTGTTCAAGTTGATCAAAGATTCAATTGCTTTTATATCTATAGACATTTCGTAAGAACTAGCTCACATTGATGAATTGTGATGCCGATGAGCATAGAACCGTAGTGCATTTCAGAAGTGGCATCTTATGCATAAGTGTGCAGTATAGGTAACACATATTGAATATAAGTTTGAGGATTACTAAAGGTTCTAACTATGCCCCTTAGGAAAGAATAATTTAAATATTTTTTTTGATGGGTGAATAATTTAAATCTTTTCTTAAACTATTGAGAGTCCAACTTGATGAATTGTATGCATTATCTCACAGGTCAGCGAATCCGAGCTGTGCTGCATTTGTTTTGATCAGGTCTGTACAATCGAGGTCCAAAACTGTGGGCATCAGATGTGCGCACACTGCACATTGGCTCTCTGTTGCCACACCAAGCCCAACCCTTCCACCTCATGCTTATCCACCCCAGTCTGCCCCTTCTGTCGGACCAACATAGGTCAATTGGTGGTTGCCAAGATCAAGAACGATGACTTAGACACAGACTACCACTCAAAACAAAGGAAATCTTGGAGGTCCAGTAATTTCAGTGAGGGAAGTAGTAGCTTCAAAGGCTTATCGGCCGTGGGTTCTTTCGGGAAGATGGGTGGGCGTGGTTCGGGAAGAATTGCCAACAGTGAAGATTGTGTTGACAAGCCTTAACACACATTATTTGCATAATGGGTATATAGAACCCCCATTGTTGTGTAGATTTTGGCATTCCTAAAGAAAAAGAGGTATCTAATGAGGGTTTATTTTGCAGTTTGGGTTGATAATTGTGGTTCTATGAAGGTAGAAACTTTGGGGAAGACTTGAAGGGGACCTTGTATCATTTTTACTTGAATTGTCAGCTGTATTGTTCTGAATGTAATAAGGAAGTTCCTTTCCTTCAATGGCTGCTTCAAAACATGACAGCTCTTTTATTTTCTTCCTTCGAAAGTCAGGAAATGTTGGCCTTCTAGCTGTGAAAAGAGTTTGAAAGATGTGGATGAATATTTGTTTATAATAAGATATGAATAAAAAAAAAGAGCCTATAGGGTCTTGGTTTCCCTTGCGACTATGTCCTATTCATAATTGAGTAATGGTACTACCTCTATAATTCAACTGGGTTTCCACATGGCATTTGTAGATGATGCTCATAGGGAGAAAACAAAAGAAGTACAGAAGAAAAGTTGGTTGCATTATTCAAGGAGACAAGATCACCTAACTTTCTGGGTTCTGTTATAATTTGAGGGCTTGTGCATCATTAGTTATGGAAAAGGGTCTTCTCAAGCTTTGGTTCTTGAGATGTCTTCTCTTTCTTCTTGATGTGGATGTATTATTGTCTAGTTGAAAGGATCCCACCACAAGCCCACCTTGACACCGGCAGGGGAATTATATGCCATGGACCCATTTCATTGGTGAGAGAGAGAGACGATTCGGCACCTTGTGTTTGGCCAACAAAGTGACATTGGTAAGAAACAAGTTGGCATTGTGGTTTCTTCATGGAATGAATTCCTGCCAAGGAGCAAAAAACAAGAGATACGAATAAGGGGAAGAGGATCCTTTATATATCTATACACTATAACTCTGTGTATATACCATCTCCACCGTCCAACTGGTCAGATCATTTCCATCGTTCAATCTGTTCGATATCTTGTATTTGGCTGGCCCAACTGATGGACCACTTAGAAACAAAGAAGATTTCGGGTAAGGGCCCACAAAATTGTCCACTCATAGAATGGTTAAAATCTATGGATCAATGCACTGTTTGGAGTATAGACCATGAAAGAGTTCACTTATAATTCGGACGGTTTAGATTGAAGGGCATATGTGTTGCTTGAATGGTGGATATGGTTCATACATCATGCTCTTGTATATAATAATCATACATAGATTCATCCTTTTTGAAGAGTATCTGATCATGGATGAAGTCCCCTGAATCTTTCTAATCATAAAAAATTTCTACTTGTGTACGTTGAGTGACTGAGAGTACCTCTTAAATGTTTCTTTAATGATAATAGTCACGATCAGTATAAATATCCCTTGATCAAACGCCTCTCTTTCAATAAATATCTTTCGTGCCGCTTACCCATCACTCTCACCGCTTCCTAATTTTGCCTCAAAATTAGGATGTCGGCAGGAGCTTCTACCTTTGTTTTAGGATTCAAGTAATCCGTCAAAAATGCAGGTGAGCTGTTAATATCCAAGAGGAGTGTTTAATTAAGTGAGGATTGATATTGTTGGGGTTCCACGCAAAAGCAAATGGTCCCACATCGAATATGTGAAATGGATGTGGACCGGTTACAAGGGAATAGGCTAGCTTTTAGGGGTGAGTTCTACCTAGTTAAATTCCCTACAAATGGTATCTGAGCTCAAGGTGTGGTAACCCTAGTTTGCCTCCGTAGGTGGGAATGTCCCTCATGGAGGGTTGGAGGACGCAATTTCCCCACAGAGGATGCAATTTCATTCTCCAAACTGGTCCCCCATTCGTTCCCCAAACTAACGGCAAAAAGAAGGGGTGGAAATGTAAGCAAAATGGGTAGAAAGACTGGGAAAGGAAGTGGAAGAATCAATTAGGCCATGTTTGACAACTATGAAAATTTATTTCGTGGAATGTTTTGTGGGAGAGACTTAAAGAGGCTACAGTTAGAGAAGACCCAGAGAGCATAGTGGGCATGAGAAATCACTAAGAAATATTGAAAAAAAAAAGTTTTTTCCCTGTCATGTTCTCCTTACACCCACTCTCAAATTTCTCCTCCCATCCATCTTCTTCAACCGCTCCCACTAATATTTCATGGAATAATTTTTTATGGTTGCCAAACAAGCCTTTAATATAGTCATTTTCAAGAAAGATCAAAGTCCAAAACCAAAGTTAACAAAACAAACGGTAGAAAGACCAGGATAGAAGGCATTTCATATTTTCATGTATATATTGAAAACATTGATGATGGAAAGTTTCCATTTCATCATTGCTATTAGTTGATTGTTCAAAGAAAGGATGCTTCTAATATTAAATATAAAATGTCGGTTGTCCCGCCATGCTTCCACGCTATTTCAAACTTTTCAGTATAATGTAGCAATATTTAGCTATAATTAAATCTTGCATATTCATACAAATGTTACTGTGAAAACCTATATATTAATGAAATCTTCTAGTGATGCATAAATTAATCATTTCCTGCATTATTTATTTCCCATCATTTTACTAGGAAATCATACGCGGCATTTTCTTTTTAGGTAACACTTTTTGGTTATTATCCTCCCCAAAATAAGCAACAGATATATCTCATTTATCATGAAAAAATTCATGTTCGCCAAACATGGGCTTAATATAATTTCGCAAATCTAATGTTCGCAACAATCATACATCAAAACATGAAAATCGCCAAATATAATTGAGTAAATTGTCTGCAGGTAGGAAAAAAACATAAATAATTTTTAAATTGAAACTAATTTGAATTAAAATTTACGCGAATTTTTTTTTTACTCCATAATAATTTATTGATTATTCTATAACAACTATTTCTTGCCCCCCGTCGAGCAAATTCCTGGCTCCGTCCCTGGTTATATGCGTATAGCTTAGTTCAAAAATTAGTTCAACAATCTAATGGATGTAGTTCATGTAGGTAATATGTAATCTGCAAATCCATGGGCAAAAATCAAACCAAACATACTCTAAATTGAAAAGAGATATTAGTCGAAGAGACATATTACTGGTTTAATGATATCCTTAAAGATATAGTATTGCCTCCACCACCTTTGTTTGCAATCGGTTCCTTGTGGCCTATCTAGCCACATGATACAACAATCCTTGACGACATCGATCTCTAGTGGCCTATCTAGCCACATGATACAACATCACTTGACGACATCTTTGAAGTACGTACTAGCTCCGACTTATGAATGCAAACAATTTTCTACATTAAGACCATGTTTGGAACTAGGAATATTTTTTTCTTCGTGATAAATTAGTTTCTCCAAGTGGTGAGAGAGGCATAGGGAGGATGGGAGAAGGACAGACTTGAGAGGGCACCCTTGAGTCGAGGGTGAGAAGCGGCTAAAAACCACGGAAGAGTCTATCACATTTTGATTGGAGTTTTTTGTTTCCAGGTTTTTCAAGGCTTGTCTTACCCTCTCATCACTCATTCCCTCTCATATCTATCCCTCTCCCACCCTTCATCACCTTTAGGACTGTCAATTGGGATGGGCAAGCTCGAAGCCCGCCCGTTCGGCCCGCTAAAAGCCCGCCCATAATTAAATGAGAACAAGCCAAACCAAGTTTAAAGTTGAAGCCCGAACTCTAATTTGGGCTGAGCTTGATTAAGGGTCGTCCAACCCGTTATAGGCCCGGACCCGATAATATATTTACTATATAATTTTTCAAGATTTTTTATGCCCTTAAAAATCAGTAGATATTAATTAAATAGGTTACTTAAACATTAATATCCTATAGGCTATAATTCGACATTAAATAGGTTTTTTTTTTTCTTTATTTTGCCCTTCAGCCCACTCCATATGAACGGTTTGGATAATCATATCCTATAGGCTATAGTTCGACCTCAGATTTATTAAATGAATAAGACAAAATCTGGCAAAAAATCAATCGGTGTGGCTTTTCTCACATGCCAAAGCCAACAAGTTTAATGGCTTTCTATGAAATTGGCTTTTCTGTGCTTGACTTAGTCTTTTCTCGTGCAGAAAATAAGAGGTGATGGGCAAGCCTGAACTCGGCCCGAAGCCCGTTGTGGAGTCTGGGCTGAGTTTGGGCACGCAAATTTTCTAATTTAGTCAGGCCCGAACTCGGCTTGAAGCTCGTTGTATAGACATGGGCTGAGCTTGAGCACCTCAGGCCCGCCCAAGCTCGGCCCGATTGACAGTCCTAATCACCTTTGGATAATCTAATATTCCAGGAAACAAATTCAGGATACCCAAACATGCCTTAAAAGTAAACTCTTGAAGCTTGAAGATGTCTATGGAACATTTAAATATAGTGCTTGCAACGCCTCCAATAACTTGTTTTTCCCATTGAATTTTTTCTTGGGATCTCCAATTATATTTGTCGTTACTGATGCATGAGGCTTTAGCCTGATCCCTCATTGATTACTACCCAAATATAAGCCCTGCAATATTTTTTTGTTACACAACGCATGTCAATGAGTTAGACCTGTAAGAACTTTTAGATTTTGACGTCTAATCTTGTCCGGGTAGTAGCACTCACAAATATCCAATGCAATCCATTCTCGGGTGGTGTTCAGAAGCATTAGCTGTTAGGCCTATAAAGGCTTCTCCAGTCATGTGGGGCAGATCGATCCAGCCAACCGTAATTCGCAAAAGTCTTTGGATCAAAAGCCTTATTGGAAGAGGGGGAGGGTGGGTAAGGGTGAGTGAACAACATGTTTTGCTAATAAAATTTTGGGGAAAAAGATACAAAATCCCCCAGGAACTCACTAAAATTAGTAATAGATTGAGAATTTTTTTGGGAAAAAAATGCAAAACTCATTAATACATATTGGTTCATATGTCATCTGATACCACATCTGTTAGGCCTACGTAGATTAAGGAGAGCCTTACTTATTGGGGGAGTGTTTAATACCTTAAACCTCCTCGTATACGTATTAAATGACACCAACTAGATACCTGTCCGCCTTTCTCTAATCAAAATTTAGAAAATGAAGCATCTTGGTATATTAAACTCCTCACCAATGGATTATACTTACCCACCTCCTTCACATGGACTAATGTCACACCCCTAACCCGATCGTTTGGGCATTTGCTTGTGGTGGTACCTTGCATCCTTGCCAATAGCCAAGAGGGCATATAGAGATATGCCAAAGAGAAGGCAAGGTGGGAGAAAGACCATGCCATGCGGCCATGGGAAAAGTCCATGTGTGGAAGGGCATGGCAACGAGGCATAGTGAAGACCTCGGCAAAACTGCGCATGTGTGCGAGGCAAAACACAATCAATAGTGGGCAGTGGCATCAAGCATAGCCATGGGTAGGACATGGCTAAGAGGGTTGGCATGCAAGGCATGCACGCAAGGGCTGGTGGACTTGCGAACAATGGTGGGAAAACAACAAATGGTGGGCTTGGGCATTGGTGGGAGCGGTTTTGAGTGCAGCGTGGCTGGGCGGTTTCAAGTAGTGGTGCCACATGCTGGCTTATGAATGTAAGTGCATGAGCACATGGCCCTATTGGCAGATGTAAATTAGCCAATGGCCTATGAGTAGTTGCCGTAGTTTCAGACCTCTATAGATTGGACGGCTAGGATCATCCTGTGGAAATGATTTTTGGGGCACAACCTATTTACATTGTGGCCAATCAAATGGACGGTTTGGTTCATCCTATTGTGTGGGCTGTACCGTCCATTTTGAAAAATAGGGGGTGGATATTGTAATAGAAGAGGGTGAATTTATCACTGCCCTTGGAGAAGTGTTAAATAAAGTGAGGAGTGCCTTTATAAAAAATAGAATTATGGATATCAATTGGTTGTGTTTCTCATCGTTATATACATATGAATTAGTTCGACAATCTAATGGATGTAGTTCATTTAGCTAATTCGAAATTATCATAGATAATATTGCATGTAATTTACAAATCCGTGGAAATATCAAACCAGGCATACTCGAAATTAAAAAGAGATATTAGTGGAAGAGACACATTACTGATTTAAAACTAGAGGAATGCTAGACTCACAGGAGCCCTTGCAAAAAAACAGGGAAAGGGCGCCCTCAGGTCAAAACTGCTTTATGGCAGTTATGACCGTAATTTTCTGCGCATCCTAAATTGGTTTTGACCAATGAGGGCGCCCTTTCCCTATTGTTTTGCAAGGGCTCATGTGAGTCTAGCATTCCTCTTAAAACTATCCTTAAAGATATATTATCGCCTCCACCTAGGGGTGCTACTTGGGTCGGGCTCAACCCGAACCCGACAGGTTCAACCCGATTTTGGCTCGGGTTGGGTTGGCATTTTCTCAGGTTGGGTTAGGAAAAGCCAACTTGATTTATTTTCGGGTTGGGTTAGGGTTGAGGCCTTGGCAACCCGACCTCCCTCCTCTATTTTTCATGATTTTCTTAGGATTATGTTTTTTTCCTTTTATTTTTTTGTTTGGCCCTAGATGAACCCGAACCCATCCCAACCCGATTTGGAGGCGGGTTAGGTTAGGGTTGACAAACCTCAACCCGAGGCTCGGGTTGGGTCGGGTTAGGGTTGAGGAAATGCTATCTTGGGTTGGGTTAGGGTTGGCCTCAACCCGACCCAATCCGACCCAAGTTGCACCCCTACCTCCACCACTGTTGTATGCAATCAGTTCCGTGCGACCTAACTACATGATACAACATCACTTGAGGACATCTTTGAAGTTGTGCACCCAGTAGCTCGGACATTATGAATGCGATCACACCGAACAATTTGCTACATTAAAATACTTATAATTATGTACTTTGCTTAGAGCAGAGCTTTTCTCCATATAGTTACAATCAACAATTACCTGCGCTCCAACGCAAAATATAGTGTGGGCCCATATTTTTGGCGTGATCCAAAGCATTCATGTGGAAGGCCCTTCCATAGATAGGGTGTGTACCAAAAATCAGATCCATAGGATCATCCTAACCCATACAGAAGTGAAGGGGAAAATGGACAAACATTGTTTGTCCACAAATCTGCCCTTTTTTTCCCTCAACTTTTGTATGGATTACGATGATCCTATGGATCTGATTTTTTGTGGACACCCTATCTATGTAAGGGCCTTCCAAATGAATACTTTGGATCATCCCAAAGATATGGGCCCACATGATTTTTTTGCACTCGAGCATAGATAAGCTATCTGCGCTCGAGCGTAGGAACACTTTTATGTACATATTTATATATCTTAGGGAGAGACCTAGAGAAATCATTCGGTCTCTTGAACATTTAAATATAGTGATTGCAGCGATCACTCAAGTAACTTGTTTTTCCCATTGAAATTAATTATTGACATCTCTAATCATATTTGTCGTCATAGTTGATTTTTTGTGATAGGCTTTAGCCTGATCCCTCATTGATTACCCAAATATGTAGGCCCTGTAATATTTTTTGTTACACTATGCATACCAATGAGTTACTAACGCAGGGGCAGATAGGGTTGCGGAAGCAAAACGGAGGGGTTGTGGAAAATTTGAAAAAAAAAAAAAAAACTTGTATTGGGAACATTCAACAGTAGGTGGTTGAATTGGGCGGCATGCACAAGCAACAGGTGGCTTGCGGATACGCGGTGCGGCGATGGCACCAGCAGATGGCTTGTTTATTGGGCAACAATTCTGGCAATAGCAACGGAAAAATCCGAGGGACTCAATAATTTTTTATTAATCAAAAGCTTGTGAAATAGTTACAATGGTGTTGTATTTATAGACTTTTGCATAAGTAATCCTAATCATACTAAAACTTCTATCCTAATTTCAACTAAAACTAGAAAATAAAAGAAACTCCTAAAACTTCTCCTCACCTTTGGACGTTCAAGAGTGAAAAGCCCAATTTAAAATCCTAAAATATCTCCTAAATCTTCTCTAATTTTCGTCCAACATATAAAACTCCTAAACAAACTCAAAGTCCCTAAAAACTCTAGATATGGATGACCAAGCAAATCTCTAAAATCTGCAAACTTAAAATACAATCTACTTTAGGACTTTTCAAAAGTTGTAATCAACGTGAGCCGTTGATCGAGATGCCGTCTTATATCTTCCGATCTGATGGTATTGGACAATCTAATTAAGGTTTTGACGATCTCGACCGTCGATCTTCGTGAGCGTGTAAGATGCAGGTGTTTGGAGTACCAATTGATTCCGTCAAATCCGTTCTGTGTTTTGCTCCAACTTCAAATTGGAGGCCTTTCCAACGAATTAGATACTTACACGGCAATTATTCTAGCATTCTTCGACTGGAGGTGGTATTTGATTCGGTTGGAAAGTAGGACCTCGAAGTAGTCTTCGAATTTTGGTGGCGAAGGCAGAAAGTAGCTTTCACTTCGATCAGGATCAAGGGCTTCGTATTCATCGAGGCGGGATGGAACTTCTTTCATCTCCGTGGCAAGATCTCTTGGTGCCACTTCTACTTGACACGTTGTCGGCATCTTCATCAATTTTCTCTTCTTCTTCGAGGGAATTCTCAATGAGGACTTTTTCTAGAATCCACGAATTTTCAATAACAGATGGAGAAAAAGCTTTGCTCAAGCTATGTTCCTCAACATGCCGGTTTAATCCATCATTACTCGCCTTGATTTGCTCGGTGAGGGCATTGATCTGAGCTTGGATTCATTCATCGCGAATTCGTTATTGTTCTTACATCTCACTTATAATCTTCAACATCTCGCCAATTAGATCCTCTCGTAATAGAAACACGGTGACGGCTCTTTTTTTTTTAACCCAAGATTACAAGAGAGTTAGGATCTCTTGTTCCCTATGCTCTGATACCAAATAACGTAGGGGCGGATAGGGTTGCGGAAGCAAAACGGAGGGGTTGTGGAAAATTTGAAAGAAAAAACACTTGTATTGGGAACATTCAACAGCAAGTGGTTGAATTGGGTGGCATGCACAAGCAACAGGTGGCTTGCGGATACGCGGTGCGGTGATGGCACACAAGCAGCAGATGGCTTGTTTATCCGGCAACAATTCTGGCAATAGCAACGGGACAAATCCGAGGGACTCAACAAATTTTTATTAATCAAAAGCTTGTGAAATAGTTACAATGGTGTTGTATTTATAGACTTTTGCATGAGTAATCCTAATCATACTAAAACTTCTACCCTAATTTCAACTAAAACTAGGAAATAAAAGAAACTCCAAAAACTTCTCCTCACCTTGGACGTTCAAGAGTGAAAAGCCTAACTTAAAATCCTAAAATATCTCCTAAATCTTCTCTAATTTTCGTCCAACATATAAGACTCCTAAACAAACTCAAAATCCCTAGAAACTCTAGATATGGATGACCAAGCCAATCTCTAAATTCTGCAAACTTAAAATACAATCTACGTTAGGACTCTTCAAAAGTAGTACTCAACGTGGGCCGTTGATGGAGATGCCGTCTTATATCTTCTGATCCGATGGTATTGGACGATCTAATTAAGGTTCTGACGATCTCGACCGTCGATCTTCGTGAGCGTGCAAGATGCACCTGCATCAGTTACACATATAAGAACTCTCATATTTTGAAGAATATGAGTTAGAGGATAGTGTGTTTACTATTGACATATTGCCAAAGTAAACGGATAATCATCTGGAGTCAGAGGCTAGTGTGCAAGGTTACTGTGCTTGCCGAGATTATTTCAGTGGAGGCCTAGGAGACTCTTTTTCAGAATGATCAGGAGACTTTGGCATTTACAGGCATCATTCTGATTGGGCCAGATGAGGAGGACACCATTGAGACTTTTTGCAGAGCACTGTCAGAGGACATCTTTACCGAGGATGACCATTTTGAGCATGATTCTGGATTCGAGCTGCCCATTGTTATCATGCCCATCCAAGATGAGTACATTGATATTTTCCCATCTTCCTTGTTATTCAGGACATATTTGCCTTAATTTGACTTTACATTGATGATACTTGTATCAATGACCCGCCCTTCTATCCGATCATATTCATGGGTGCCTATACCATCAGGCGGTATGGACGATTACGACGACATTGTGATTCTGAATTGAGCAGGGGTCATTTACATCTTTGACCCCGATGGACACTTTTACTTGATGGGAGGGTGGGAAACTCAAGGACGAGTTCTTTCAAGAAGGGGAGTTTGATGCAAGAACATCCCCTCACTTTACATCAGCCCATTGATTGCTCGTTAGTTTAGGATTAATGTTCATTTTTCCAGTTTTTTCCCATGTCTCTTATTGTCCTTCTATCTTAGTAGCGGCATTTTGGTTATTTTCTTAGAGGAAGTGGCATTTTGGTTATTTTATTAGAGGTAGTGGCATTTTTGTCATTATAGAGTAGCTAGGGGTGTTTGTCATTTCATTTTGTAATTAGCTATAAATAGCCCTTCCCTCTCATTTTTTCTGAGGAACTTTAGAGTTGTAAACTTTCAAATTTAATTTGAGTTTGAGTTAGATCTAAGATATAGTTTTTGAAATTTGGAGGGAATTTCTCCTTTGGAGAACTTTCTAGTTGAAATTTTCAAAAGCAAGAGGATTATAGACTTAGATCACAAGCTTCCTCCGATCTTCAGTTCGTATCATTGTATTTGCAAGGTCCAATTTCAATTGCAGCTTGAAGATAGGGTATCCCCTTGCCCAATCAAGTCATTCATTGCATGTTCTTCCAAGAAAGAGAAGTTTCTGCCGTTTCAATTTGTGCTTATTTTCTGCTATTGCTGAAGGTTGATTTCAACATTCTTGCACCAGAATTACTTGTAGATCTATAGAAATGATCGGCTAAGATCATCCTTTGATCAAGTGAATTTGATTTTGACAAGGCAAAGAAGTTGTATCACTTCTAGTTTCTGTTCGTGTTTTCCTTGTATGCATATTGTTGAACTCATCAGAAATTACTTCTAATTTGTGACGGATCTTGATATCTGGTAAGAATCTTCCTCTTTTGAATGTTAATTCTTGAGTTACATGATCTATGAGATTGACATTCAATAGAAAAGATCGAGTACGGGCATTGGAACTATTCTCGGCTCTGATCTGTCAGTTGTTGGCAGCAATGAAACAGATCTGAAAGTTCAGATTCGCACCTCATCTGATCGTTTATTTGATTTTCTCTGTTCGAGTGAACTGGAAAGTGGAATTGTGAAACCTTGAATTAGCATTAGCTAAATTTTGATCCTTTTCAACTAGTAACATTAATGAGATACCTTGTTGAATTTTTATTCCTTTACACTTGGAATGCTCGTAGTAATTTCCAGATTTGAAAAGAAATGAAGCAGCTTTGATTCAGTGCTATCTCCTCTGTCATTTGCTCCATTATAGCTACCAACTTCTTGCCTATAACACTGAAACCATCCAATCACTAACAGACATGCTATACACATGCTATATTCCAATTTGATACACCTGTCTATGCATGAATGCACACCTTTCACACAATATCATACACATGCATATTAGTGACCTACTACCAATTCCATATGTCAACCTCTTATGTGGGTTTGTTGCACATTTGTTTACAGTTTTGCACTCTTGAATACATGAGGAATCACTGACTATATTTTAAAAAGTGGATTTTTGCCTTGGATCGCCACATTACTGTTAATTACACATGATTGAGCATGAACTTCCACTAAAGGGCTAAACAGTACACATTGTTTAACCCCTGAGAGCATTTGAGGTTCTGAATTGGATGTTCCTTAGAAAAGCTTGTCTTCTCAACAGCCAAGCAATACTTGAGTGCATAAATTTGGATTTTGTGACACAAGGCCAGTACCCATCTACTTCAAATTTTGACTTGCCACTAAAATTGGACACCGCACACCCCTACCACACTTACTATTATGCTTCCACTCCGTTACCTTGCATCAAAGTGGTATCAGAGCATTCCTCCTCTATATAGACTAAGCACTACCTGTATTTCTCCATTCCTCTTCTGAGGTAGGTGCACCATTATGTGGGGGGAGTACAGACCACTCATCCAAATGACTAAAGCAAAGATTATGCAAAAAGGGAGCCAAGCAAAAATCACACACCAAAAGGGAATACATGTGGACTGGCTTATAAGGACTTGGGCACCTCCTCTTAATGGCTTAGCTTCTAAGGGTGAGTTCTACCTGGGTCCAAACAAGTGGTATCAGAATCGGCGCCAGTCGGGGGTTGCTAACTCCTATGTGCCCTTGAGGATGGAGAAAAATCCTCAAGGAAGATCTCGATAAACCTGGTGTGCTCTCGAGGATGGAGAAAAAGCCTTTGGGGAAGATCTCGCAGTTCCTACGTTGCCACTCCCAGTCCCTCCTCTTAATGGCTAGCTTTTAAGGGTGAGTTCTACCCGGGTCCTAATAGGAGCCCTAATAAGTAAGTGTTGGAAAATTAGATAATGGATCTGATCTATGGTTTATTCGAATACAAAAAATCTGTAACTTGAAATGAAAAAACTCTTTCTGTTTGGAAACCAGAAATAAAATAGAACTTATCTGTTTGGTTGAAAACCCTTTGGAAATCAGATTGAAAAGAATAAGGCTGAGTCGTGCCACTGGTCACTCTCCTTAAGAATCGTATCCGCCCCCTACCGGTGCAACCGGGATTTGCGAACCGACGCTCCAAGATAAAACAGCCGAAATTGGCCCCAGTCCACGTGCACTCGCTGACTGGTCCAGCCAGAATCACCAACGGAACTGTGCTCAGAATGAACGGAACGAAGGAGGAAGAAGAACAGAACAGAAAGCATCGAGTTATAAATCTCAGAATGTGCAAAAGCGTATGTGTTCAAAACAATCTGTCTCGTCCCCTTTTACAGACTTGAAAGTGTCTGTTGGGGAGAGCCACCATTAAAACACACCCTTAAAGGCCTGTAACGTTTTTTCTCCCAAGAGTCATTTTTGTGACCGTTGAGATTTTAAACGGTTCTTTGCAATTAAGGTGATGTGTCCATATCAAAACCAAAGGGTAAAAATCAAAACGGTTTATTGCAATAAAAATAACCTTTTCATTTAAACCCAAACCCAAACCCATACCCGGACCTCGGACCACGGGCCACGGCTCGGCCAGGCGAGGCGAGGCGCGCACGTGTGTTTTTTACACATGGGCTTGTGCTCATCTAAAAGCCCATGACCCAACAAATTCTAAAGCCCCTTGAAGGCTCAAGCCTTTCTCCAACTCTCCATCTTATATGGATGAGAAAATTTCTCTCAAGCTCCTATGTGGGACTATTTATTTTGCCTTGGTTTAGAGAGCACAACATTCACACACACATCAAGGTCTTGGGTTCAAGTCCTCATTCATGCAATTGATTCTAGTTTTCAAAGAAAGAGGGGGAGAACTTTAATTTGAATCTTCCCTCCAAATTTTAAACACAAAGCAAAAGCATCTTTGACTTTTCTATTTAAAATATTTGAAATTGTCCAACAATCCCCCACAAGATTCAAAATACAGTTACAGTTTTGAAAACGGAAGTATCTGAGCACATTAGAATAATAGAGCGGATTCATACCGGTGTCTTTTGGACTTCAACCGATATTTAGGATAAACAGATTACGTTACCGAGTACGGGTAGAGTTACACTCCTTCAACCTTTCCTCGTAGGTGTAACCGACTAACCTGTCACCCACACTCTACCATCGATTCATTGGTGATTCAATCACAGTTTTGGAGCATTTTGGCCTTGTTCCCCTCTTGGTTCTCATGAATGTTCTAGATAATTAATCTTTAAATTCTCATAGGAGGCGGCCTTACTTCCACATTCACTTAGGTCAGTCATCAAGTATGCACTGCAAGTAACATACCATCCAACATGGGTTATGAACTTATTAAGAGCCTATAACTCATCCTTTCTCATTTGCAGTGAACACTATCTTCCAACATTTTGCATCTAGGAGTAGGGGGTGATAGTGTTAACAAACTATCCGGTAACTTGTTAGTACCCATTGAACCAAATTCCAGGGATCTCCTTTCACATTGGTTGGGTGTCCATCACTAATGGTTCATGCTACGAGCTTTAACCCCATTCCTTGCGATGCCTCATAAACTACCTTGTTTATCTGTGGCTTTGTCAGAGGATCTGCTAGATTCCTCTCCGACCTTACAAAGTCGAGTGCTATTGTTCCCTCACTCAAGTATTGCTTTACCAAATTATGCCTCAGGCGAATATGCCTTCTTTTGCCATTATAGGTCTTACTTTTGGCCTTGGCTAAAGCAGCTTGGCAGTCACAGTGTAGAAACACCGAGGGAACTGGCCCAAGCCATAAAGGCACATCTGCCATAAAATTCCTGAGCCATTCGGCTTCAGCTCCTACTAGGGCTAAGGCTATAAATTTTGCTTCCATAGTGGAACTTGTACTACATGTTTGTTTAACCGATTTCCAAGAAATCGTACCACCACCAAGGGTGAATACATATCCACTGGTAGACACTGAATATCTTGAATCAGAGATCCAATTCGCATCACTATAGCCTTCTAAGACAGTAGGAAACCCCCTAAAATGCAGTCCAAAGTTTATTGTACCTTTTAAGTACCTCAACAACCTAGTCAAAGCCTGCCAGTGTTCATGTCCTGGTCTATGTGTGTGTTGACTGAGTTTTCTAACTGCTAGTGCAATGTCAGGTCTAGTACAGTTCATTTAATATGACATTGAACCTATAATACTTGAGTATTTCTTTTGGGATATCATCTCACCTTTATTTTTCTTTAGGTGAACCTGACAATCTAAAGGTGTCTTTGCAGGTGAACTATTATATTGTCCAAACTTCCTAAGAATGTTCTCTACATAGTGAGACTGAGACAATATTATTTCATTTTCTTTTCTAATGATTTTCATTCCTAGAATTACATCAGCATCACCCATATCTTTAGTTTCAAATTTTGACACTAAAAATATCTTAGTAGATTTAACTATGTCCAAACTAGTACCCGTAATCAGTATATCATCTACATATACACACAAAATTACACCTTTATCACCATTAAACTTACTATAAACACATTTATCAGATTCATTTATCTTATAACCATTTGTAATTAAGACACTATCAAATTTGTCATTCCACTGCTTAGGTGCTTGTTTCAAGCCATACAGTGACTTAATTAATTTACAAACTTTATTTTCATGCCCAGTTACAATGAATCCTTCAGGTTGTTTAATGTAGATTTCTTCATCTAAATCTTCATTTAAGAAAGCTGTTTTTACATCCATTTGATGTATTACCAATTTATGAATAGAAGCTATAGCTAATAATATCCTAATGGTGGACAACCTAGCAACAGGAGAATAAGTATCAAAGTAGTCTATCTCCTTTTTCTGTCTAAAGTCTTTAGCTACTAGCCTTACTTTAAACTTATCAATTGTCCCATCAGGTCTTAGCTTCTTTTTAAATATTCACTTGCTATCTAGTGCTTTAGTTCCAGGAGGAAGGTCCACTAGTTCCCAAGTGTGATTTTCTATTATGGAGTCTAGTTCAGTTTTTATAGCTTCTTTCCAGAATACAGGATCTGGAGAAGTTACAGCTTCAGTATAAGTTACAGGATCTTTATCTATTAGATAGGTGAACATCCCAACTCCTAGATTTGTTTCTTTCCTTTGTCTTTTACTTCTTCTGAATTCTTGAAACTCAGGGTCCAATTCCTTTTTAGTTTCAGTTTGATTTCTTGAAACATTATTAGGTTCTTTAGGAATTTCTTTCTTCATAGAGAAATGATGTTCAAAGAACTCAACATCCCTAGATTCAATTATAGTGTTATATTCTAGGATATTTTCAATTGATTTTAAAACCAGAAATCTATAGGCAGTACCATTTTGAGCATATCCTATGAATACACAGTCACAAGTTTTAGGTCCTAGTTTTCTTTTCTTAGGTTCAGGTATTCTAACCTTAGCCAAGCAACCCCAAACTCTTAAGTGAGATAAACTAGGCATCTTGTTATGCCATAAATCATATGGTATTTGACCCTTCTTCTTTGAAGGTATCCTGTTATATATATAACACGCCGACAGAAGTGCTTCCTCCCACAAGTTTAAGGGTAAACCAGAACTTATTAACATAGCATTGAACATATCCTTTAAGGTTCTGTTCATCCGTTCTGCTATACCATTTGATTCAGGTTGGTATGGGGCTGTGGTTTTATGGATAATACCATTATCATCACAGAACTTAGTTATAGAGTATTATGTTCCTCTATCTATTCTAAGTCTTTTAATTCTTTTATCTAACTGATTTTTTACTTCATTTTTATAATTGATAAATGCTTCTTTAGCCTCATCTTTAGATCTAAGAAGGTATACTTTAGTGTACCTAGAGTAGTCATCTATAAAGGTTACATAGTACCTTTTACCTCCTCTAGATTCAAGATTTCTAAAGTCAGCTAGATCACTATGAATTAGCTCTAATAATTCAGTTTTTCTTTTAACACTAAAGGGAGGTTTCTTAGTGAATTTTGCTTCAACACAAATTTCACATTTTTCTTTACTAGGTTCAATCTTTTCATTTATTAAAACTAAGTTGCAAAGTCTTTTAATATAAGGTGCACTTCTATGACCTAGTCTACCATACCATATATCAAAAGATTCAACTATGTAAGCAGAAGAAAATAATTTTTCATTTATAATTTCAAGTACATTCAGTACAAACAAACCATTGGCATTATAGCCCTTTCCTACAAATACATTATTTTAACTAAGGATCGCCTTGTCTGCTCCAAAAGTGAGCTTCAGTCCATTTTTGTTGAGGAGCGCGCTAGACACCAAGTTCTGCCGTATATCCGGCACATACATCACTTCTTGCAATGCAAGTATCTTTCATGAAGTTAACTTCAGAAGGATTTTGCCTTTGCCCATGACTTTCGAGGTCTGTGAGTTGCCCATATAGACCTGATCTCCTCCATCAACTGTAGTGAAGTTGTAGAAGGAACTTCGGTCTCCACATATGTGCTTTGTAGCACCTGTATCCAGCACCCACTCTTTTGGATTTTCCACCAACTTCACCTCAGTCACAACTGCTGCAATCATATCTGCCTCGGTTAGATTAACCTTAGCATTGGATGAACCAGTCTTTCGGTGTCGACAATCCTTCTTGTAGTGTCCGGATTTCTCACATTCAAAACAGACTCCTTTCTTCTTAGGTCCAGATTTCTTGAAGTTCTTATCCTTCTTCGGTTTCAGATTCTTAGACCCATTATTCTTGGTTTCAACAATGTTTACCTTAGAGGTGTAATCTTTGGCCTTTAGTTGCTTATCCTTAAGTCTGTTTTTCTCTTCAATTTTAACCCGAACAACCACTTGGTCTAAGGTCCATTCCTTTGTCTTATGTTTCATTCCGATTTTAAAATCTTTCCAAGACAAAGCAATTTCTCAATGAGAGAACCAGCCACGAATGTATCAGGTAATTTCATACCTTCCTTAGCCAATTCACCAATAATAAACTCATACTCATCTATTTGGGCAGAAATAGGTTTCCCATCTTCCATAGTAAAGTCTAAAAATTTCCTATCACATATTTTCTATTTCCAGCATCCTCTAATTCATATTTAGTTACTATGGCATTCCAAAGATCAGTAGCATGCTCATAGGAATAATAGACATTATAAAGTTCATTTGACAAACCATTCAACAAATGATTTTTGCAGATATAATCTGCATTATCCCAATCAGCAGTTTCTTCATTTGGTTTTGGTTGGGTAAGGACAAAAGCAATACCAATTTGTTGCAAAGCAAACAAGATCTGTTGTTTCCACCTTTTGTAATTCAAACCAGTTAGTCGTTCGATTTTGGAAAAATCAGGAACAGTATTGAGAATTCTGTTCCCAACAGGTGTTCGAACAACAGAATTTGGATTGGAATTCTCACCAGAGATGGGAAGAACAGAAATTGGGTTTGGATTATCAGAAGCCATAAGATCAGATCTGTTTTGTTACGATTCTTAAGACTGTTGGAAAATTAGATAATGGATCTGATCTATGGTTTATTCGAACCCAAAAAATCTGCAACTTGAAATGAAAAAACTCTTTCCGTTTGGAAACCAGAAATAAAATAGAACTTATCTGTTTGGTTGAAAACCCTTTGGAAATCAGATTGAAAAGAATAAGGCTGAGTCATGCCATTGGTCACTCTCCTTAAGAATCATATCCGCCCCCTACTGGTGCAACTGGGATTTGCGAACCGACGCTCCAAGATAAAAAAGTCGAAATTGGCCCTAGTCCACGTGCACTCGTTGACTGGTCCACCCAGAATCACCAACGGAAATGTGCTCAGAATGAACGGAACGAAGGAGGAAGAAGAACATAACAGAAAACCTTGAGTTACAAATTTCAGAATGTGCAAAAACGTCTGTGTAATTTCTGTGTCCAAAACAATCTGTCTCGTCCTCTTTTATAGACCTGAAAGTGTCTGTTGGGGAGAGTCACCATTAAAACACACCCTTAAAGGCCAGTAATGTTTTTTCTCCCAACAGTCATTTTTGTGACCGTTGAGATTTTAAACGGTTCTTTGCAATTAAGGTGGTGTGTCCATATCAAAACCAAAGGGTAAAAATCAAAACGGTTTTTGCAATTAAAATAACCTTTTCATTTGAACCCAAACCCAAACCTGGACCCGGACCTCCGGCCACGGCCCGGCCGGCGAGGCGCTCGCCAGCGTGTTTGTGTTTTTTACACATGGGCTTGTGCTCTTCTAAAAGCCCAAGACCCAACAAATTCTAAAGCCCCTTGAAAGCTCAAGCCTTTCTCCAACTCTCCATCTTATATAGATGAGAAAATTTCTCTCAAGCTCCTATGTGGGACTATTTATTTTGCCTTGGTTTAGAGAGCATAACATTCACACACACATCAAGGTCTTGGGTTCAAGTCCCCATTCATGCAATTGATTCTAGTTTTCAAAGAAAGAGGGAGAGAACTTTAATTTGAATATTCCCTCCAAATTTTAAACACAAAGCAAAAGCATCTTTGACTTTTCTATTTAAAATATTTGAAATTGTCCAACAGTAAGGGACAGATGGAGGAATAATAAGGAATCATTGAGCCTACCCGAGGACAGGGAGTGGATGGGAATGCACATCTTCCACCCTAGTCAAATACACTCAAGGAACAAAGAACGGTAATGGAGAACAAATGACCATTAAATGTGTATATCAAGATCTAGCTACGCGCCTCATCGACTTCCCTATCGATTTTTGGTATGGAGCCTAGAAGGTGGGCACCACTTATATTCTCCACTACTCAGGATCCATTTTTCTCGAATTGACCCCTTATATATATTCTACTACGCAATATCCCTTATTCCTGAATTGACCGGCTGCCTTGCTAGATAATGAGATAGAAATCCCTCCTAATCGGTGTTATGCAATCCATCCTCCTATATCCCAAGATTTGAGCCAAAGCACTAGTAAGTATGATAGAAAGGCCATTAGCCCCACCGAATCTTGAGGTCAAACCGTGAGAATTAGATAGGTAGTGGTAGTTGATCCTTAAAATGATCAAAGTAGCGATGAGGACCTGAATCTCATTTAGTGAGCAATTTTAATTGTCTTGAGTCCAAATACCAACAATATAAGTTGGTGGTTACGATGTCAGAATTACTGAACAAGCTTCAATCGGCAGAGGATCTCCTAAAAAGGAATCACAATTCTTCCATCATTGCCGATGGTAGTGTACCTTTAGCACCCAAGCCAAAAGGCAAGGGCAGAAAGAGGAAAGGCAAGAGCTCGAAGAACACTCCTCCAATGGGTAAGAACAAAGGTGGCTTAAAAATGAAGTCAAAGAAAGGCAATGAAGGATGCTTCCACTGGGCATTGAAAGTGTTGGGCATATTTGGCAATCCAGCAGGATGGCAAGCGTTAAGAAGACATGTGACAAATCTTCGTTGTAGAAACCATTGTGATTGGTCCTAATTTTTCCTGGTGTGTTGATACTGGTGAGATCTCATATGCTTGCAGTATGTTGCATGCTTTTCACTAAAAGCAGAAGGTTGATCGAAGGAGACCTCTACCTACAAGTTAGAACAGATGCAACAGTTTCGGTCCATGATGTAGGAAATTTTTTGCTTACATTCTCAGGTGGCACTAGTTTATTTTTAAAAGACTATTTATTTGTACCATCGATTCAAAGGAAATTGATTTAAGTTTCAAAACTTATTTCTAATTGTTAATTTAGACAAAACATTTTGTTCCACTTTAGCCGACGATGACCTATATTAATGTGATGATAATATGTGGAAATGCACGAACCGATAGCCGTGATCACCGATCTTATGATCTCATAGCCAAAGATTTTCAAGATTGGCCGTTGGATCATTTCAATCTCATAAACTTGTTGGTTGGAAAGTATGAATTGTTTAAAATGGAGTAAAATGAAAATATTTCAGAAATTGACACCCAATTTACCAATAGTGTGGATGAATTAAAGTCTCTTGGTAAATCCTTTACTAACAATGAGTTGGTGAGCAAGTTGCTTAGGTCACTCCCTTCTAGTTGGGATCTAAAGGTGACCTCCGTTCAAGAATCTAGGGACCTCACCATGTTCATTTTAGAGGAGCTCATGGGATCTCTTATTACTCATGATATGCTCATCAATGGCCGGCAATATGAGAAGCGAAAGAAAAAGAAGTCAAGACACTTGCATTCAAGGCGACGCCATCATCATCAAGTGAAATGGATAGTGATGGAGAAGAAGCAATCAAAAAGTTCAAGAGCTTGTGGAGAACGAAAAATAAGAAAGAAAGAAGAAAGAAGATGGAGGAAAATGAAAGCTGAAAGGATGATGACACTTGGTGCTTCGAGTGCAAAAACTGGGTCATATTAGGCCGGATTGTCCTCTCTACAAGTTATCCTCCTCAAACTACAAAAAGAGAGATTGAAAGAAGAAGAAAGGAATGGTAGCAACATGGGATGACTATGGAAGTGTGAGAGGATCCTCAAGTCCAAACTCAAGTGAGAAGGAAGATGCGACTATATCTTTCATGGCACTTACCATTGAAGTTGAGGTAAATTCTTGTTGCTTTAGTAGTAGTAGTAGTGTAAATATTTCTTATGATGAGTTATGTATTACACTACATGATCAAATTTCTAAAAGTAAACTTTTGTAAAAAATCACTGTCAAAAGCTGAAAAAGAAATTGAAGTTTTTAGAAATAAAAGTGAATCTTCTACTGAAACCAACTTGAAGAAGAATTTGAAAATCTAAAAGTTGAAAATGAAGCCCTTAAGGGTGATATAGATGATCGTTCTTACCAGATTATTGAACTTAGAAGTTACAATGATAAATGACAAGTTCTTCCAAAAAGGGAAGTGAAGATGAAATAAAAGGTTTTAAACTCAAATTGAAAATGTTCAAAATGAAAATGAGAGATTAAGGATGTCTCTAAATGGATTTATAAATATTGATCAAACTGTAGATATTATTCTTAATGAAACAAGATGCAAGACAAAGAATTATACTTATCATTACCCCATGTTCTCTTGGAGGGAAATTTTGGTAACTACGCATATTGGGTTCCCTTATTCTCACGTTGTCCATTGTCTAGATGGTTATCATCCACCTTTGAATTCTAGTCTAGGGCAACCACGAGGGGGGGGTGAATTGGTTGGTGATTAAATATTTTAACCTTGATAACCAAATTAAAATTAATTCACTAGCTATTATCCTTCTTAATTTATTAGCACAATTATAAGAAAATAAAACTTAAACAATTACAAAAGAAAGTAAAATAGAAAGATAGAGAGAAGTGAACACACCAAATTTTACTTGGTTCGGCCTTCAAACCCAAGGCCTACTCCACTCTTCCCTAGTTGTTATCCTTAAGGTGTTCGACTATTTGGATGCCACACTACGTCCGGATCCAAGGCTCTTTACATGCTCCAATAGGTTTAAGAACAGTGCTCTCCCACCTCTGTACAATAGCTTACAATGAGAAGATTGCTTTGCCTCCCAATGGGGATGATTGCACAATGATTTGCTCTTTGAAGTCTATCCAAGTAGATTACAAGAATAGCCTATATTCAAACTCAAATGTTTTATTTAAATCAAGGCACAAGTTTAAATGAGAGAAGATTTTTTAGCTAAAAATAGATTAGCAAGTGTTTATGGTGGCTTTGGATGGTTGGTGAGTCATTAAGAAGAAGGTAAACCCAAATGCCCAAGTATTTATAAGCCTACCCAAGAAACTAGTCGCTTTCACTTTACAACGGTCATATCGGAAGTCTTTCGGAAGGCATTCGGACGCTGGACCAGGGATCGTTACATATTTAAAAATTTTGAATTATTGGCTTCGGATGCCCGAACGGGTCTATGGACGTCCGACTCCGATGCCTGAACAAGGCTTCGGGAGTCTATAAAATTTTGAACTCTTCGGGTAACCTTTTTTCTTTATGTTCGGACGTCCGAACACTTTCCTTGGACGCCCGAGCAACAATGCTGGGATTATTCAGTTTTGAACAGTAAACTTGTAAAATTCATATCTCTCTCGTTTCTTATCGGATTTCTATGTTCTGGTTCTCTCCGGATATGAAAAGAACGAGAGCTATCTGTTAAAAATAATTTCAAGAAAATTTAAAAGTATTTTGTACTAATTATTATGGGATTTATGTTCAATGGTCAATGCAAGTGCCAAATTAATCAATTTTCATTTTTGATCACACTTTGGCACTTGGGCTTTGGGTTCACTTGGTTTTTAGGTCTATTATGCCTTGACTTGAAAGAAACCAAAGGAGAAGACTGTACATTCTAAGTTAAAATCACACTTCTCTTGGTCTTGGTCTTCAATAATCTTCCTTTGCATCTTCACTTTGCTTGGGGTGCTTGAATTTTAGCTCCACCCTGATTGTACCGCCAAGGCATGATGATCCAAGAATGTTCCAGCTTTTTTGACAGTTGAATGGTTCTTCCTCAAGCTTTGACCATATGTGGTGATGTGCTAGGATGGATTTTCCTATGAATAACCTGTCTATAACACAACACTCCAAGGCAACTCATTAGTCCTTAAAACTTAATCAATTTGTGTTTTTTTTTTTTTTTTTTTTAATTTTCTTGAAAGGTATCAATTTGTGTTTGTTAATCATCAAAACAAGGTGATTAGATGAGCCCTTTGGAATCCTTGGGCTTACAACCTTCCCACTATTGGCTATTGTTGTGCCACATCCTTGAATCAGTCCAACCAGATGGTGTCTTGATAAGTCGGCCTCACTTGACTGATTGGCTCTTTAGAGGTAAATGTGTTATGATGAAACATCTTCAATAACTATCCATCCTTTGAGGCTCCAATATATGCATGCTGCTCCACACGTCCGTGTGACATATAACTCGTTCACTCAGCCCAAATGGACTGCCATTTGATATTTCGGTCGTTTATGGCTGATTAATCCCCAAAATGGGTGGTAAACAACATCTGTCTCAAGATCTTTCTTGAATTTGACAGCTCCTCAACTCATTCCCTTCTCGAATCTTCCAAGCAAATCTCGAGGTCGCATTTCTCCAGCCCTTTTTGTTAAAGTAAAAAAGATTAAATAATGCCTTCTCCAACAACTTAAGCTAGCTTGTGGAGTAATTGGTTGTTTCACATCGGATCATAGCAAAGGTCCTTAGTTCAGAGCTCCTTGATATTTAAAAAAATCCACATATAATGGCCAACCCAAAACAGGGGCCACATGTGTGACATGTAGGCCAACCCATAAAAGAGAGGCCAAACGTGAGGGGGAATGTTAAAGTATGAAAGATTAAACGACCCCTCTTCCAACAGCTTAAGATGGCATTTTAGTCATCAGAAGGGTATTTGGGCGTACTCCTTTTTCCCCAGGGTATGAAGTAAGGCAGAGGTGCAATTAGAATGTATATTGGTCTTTCGTTTCTGATCCATTCACACTAGAGAAGCACTTGATTGCCAGTGGTTACGTGTGTGATGATGGGCTGGGGGCACTGAGATAAGCTGCCAAATAGAAAGACTTAGGAAGTCATGTGATTCTACCAAGTCCAACATAGCACATGGTTAAGGACTAGAAATGACTTGGAGAGTGGGGCTCATGACCTGCATTGTTTCCTTTCCTTCACTTTCCTTCCTTTTCACTGACCTTGTCTTGGAGCCTCTTTTCCTTTCCCTCACTTTGCTTCCTTGTCCCTTACCTTGACTTGAGACCGACGACTGAGAAAGCAACAAAGAAAGTTGATTTTAGTCATTGCACCCATAGCCCGCAGAATGGCTTACATCTCTTCATATAAACAGGTAAACAGTAATCCCCTCTTCCTATGGCTATCCATTCCCAGCTCATCCTCTTCTCCTTGCTCTCCACTTACCTTCTCTGTGCCTTTGGATTAGGAGCCAAGGATGGGAAAAAATTTCGTGTCATCAAACTAACCTCTCTGCTACCATCCCCGCTCTGTTCTACACCCAAAGGTTAAAATACATACTCCCCACTTTTGATTTTACTCATATTTTTTTCATCACTGTCCCTCTCATGCCTTTATAATCGTTATAAATAATAGCTATTAAATTTTTTTTACAATGCCTTCCGTTCTTTCAACGTAAAATAAATTTTGTCTATTTTTAGAGTTTTTATATGGTGCCCAAGCATCAAGTCCCGTGTGGGCGGTACCACCCTTGATATTTGATCCAACGGAAGCAGCTCACTTTGAAGAGGCTGTTGTTGGATCAAACATCAAGGGTGATCTTGATATTTGATCCAACGGAAGCAGCTCACTTTTAAGAGGCTATTGTTGGATCAAACATCAAGGGTGATACTTCTGTCGTATCACCCATACCACCCACACGGGACTTGGGACTTGGGACTTGACGCTCGGATTCGATATAATTTCTCCTATTCTCAAGTGAAAAAATAATTGACGTTGTTTTACCGCCGTTTGACATTGTGGCTCGATTTATTTCAACTTAAAATGGGCGTAAAACAAATTTTACGGGCATAAAATTTGTTTTTTGCCCATTTTACATCGAAAGAGACGGAGGCTCAAAGAAGGGAAGCCTAAGCAAAAATCACCCAATAAATTCTCATTTTTCCAATGATCATGAGAATAAAAAAGGGATGCTGAAACTAGACTACCATTACGGACCTTGCTCACCCTTTGGCCATCATGGAAAGCCCACTCTACGACAAATCCTGAGCCAAGATCAATCCCGAGTCAACTCACTCCAAACCCGATTCAAGGCACGAGTCCACCAAGTGGAGGAAACCAAGAAAACTACCCTCCTAGCCCAAATGGAGGGTAGCAACGGAGATTCCCATTTGGGCTAGGAGGGTAGTTGTCTTGGTTTCCTCCACTTGGTGGACTCGTGCCTTGAATCGGTTTGGAGTGAGTTGACTCGGGATTGATCTTGGCTCAGGATTTGTCGTAGAGTGGGCTTTCCATAGTCTCAACTACATCGCCACCATCGGATTGGGCACCTCTAAAAGTGAGTTGAGGGTAACACCGGAAAGCCCACTCTACGACAGGCTTGCCTGGCCCCATCAAAGACTTGCCTGGCCTTTGCAGGCAACAACTATACAAGTGATGGGGCCATCATTGGGAACCATCAACAACAGACATTCCAAGTGGTTTACGATTTGACTGGGGAGAAGGTCGGATTCGGGGCCGCAAGTTGCAGCTAATAAAGGAAAGAAAGAAAGAAAAACATATGCCCTTTCTTCCTTAGCTATATTATAGATAAAAAAATAATAAGAAAGTAAAATGTAATAAATATTGTTATGTAGTCCCATCTCTCATAGAAGGTAAGCGAGCAGTACAACATAATCGAGATTCTTATGCATCTCCTCTGAGTGAGAGAAGAGATGAGTCTATCCGCCTTCAACCAAAAAAATCTACCAGGGGGCTACTAACACTTGAATATATTTCCATGGAAATATATTTTTCATATTTTCTCCCTAGATCCAAACACCTCATTAAGTCTGCACTTTTAAAATTTAGAGGTAACACCAAATTGAATTTTTCAACTTTTAATTGTTAGGCTTTCCCTACCAGCTATAATTACGGTAGTTGGGGATTTTAAAGGGGGAGTGACAAATCGATTCCCTTACATCTTAAATCGACTCCCCATGTGTCTTTCTCTCACCTCCGGGTTAGAGAGAGAAAGAGGAGAGAGATAGACACATGGGGAGTCGATTTAAGATATTTGGGAGTTGATTTATCACTGCCCTTTTAAATCCATAGAGAAATACACCATATCCCTACGGTTGTTAATTTTTCCGTAGGGATATAGCTTTTACCTATTGGATGTGTAGTAATCTGTCGTACCACCAACACGGGACTTGGGACTTGACGCTCGGGTACCATATAATTTCTCCTATTCTCAAGTGAAAAAATAATTGACGTTGTTTTACCGCCCGTTTTACATTGTGGCTCCATTTATTTCAAATTAAATGGGCGTAAAACAAATTTTACGGGCATAAAACTAAAATTTGTTTTATGCCCATTTTACATCGAAAGAAACGGAGCCTGAAAGAAAGGAAGCCTAAGCAAAAGTCATCCAATAAATTCTCATTTTTCCACTTTGGAAATGAACGAGAGACCGCATGCAAAGAAAACAAAGTCAAATTAATTTTCTTTTGGGTCGTCACAGGTTCCAATCATCATGAGAATCAAAAAGGGATGCTGAAACTAGACCACCATTATGGACCTTGCTCACCCTTTGGCCATCATGGAAAGCCCAATCTACGACAAATCCTGAGCCAAGATCAATCCCGAGTCAACTCACTCCAAACCCGATTATTCAAGGCACGAGTCCACCACGTGGAGGAAACCAAGACAACTACCCTCCCCGCCCAAATGGGAGTCTCCGTTGGAACTCTCAACTACATCATCACCATCGGATTGGGCACCCCTAAAAGTGAGTTGAGGGTGGTCTTCGACACCGGTAGCAACCTCAATTGGGTTCAGTGCCAGCCCTGCGCAGTCCAATGCTACCCTCAACAGGACCCCATCTTTAATCCCTTAAACTCATCTACTTATCTCAACATATCGTGCGCCTCCCCAGACTGCTCCCAGCTCTCTTCTGCTACAGGATTCTCCCCCCGTTGCTCCTCCGCCTCTACTTGTGTCTACACCACGACCTATGGAGATGGCTCGGTTTCTCTTGGCTACTTCGCTCGCGAAACGCTCTCTTTAACACCCTCCGACATTTTCCCAAATTTTGCTTTCGGTTGCGGTCAAGCAAACAAAGGTCTTTTTGGTAGAGCAGCGGGTTTGCTTGGTCTCGGGCGAAACACATTGTCTTTAGTTTCTCAGACGGCTAAAGAATATGGCAAAGTTTTCTCTTACTGTCTCCCCTCAACGTCGAGTTCCAATGGTGGATATCTCAAATTTGGGGCAGGGGACGTCCCCTCTGTGAAATTCACTCCGATGTTGACAAACCCCACTGATAACTCCCTCTACTTCCTCCAGATGGTCGGAATAAGTGTGGGGGCACAACAATTGAATATCGCCCCGTCTACCTTTGCATCTCCTGGAACCATCATAGATTCTGGTACGATAATCACTCTCCTGCCAAACATCAGTTCGAATTATATCTGAGTATTATATTTACCAACAATCTTAACAATCGTAATATTATTTCCATCAGGTACCATCATCACTAGACTCCCAATGTCGGCCTACATTGCCCTCCGATCAACTTTTCGGCAATTCATGTCAAATTACACAATGGCTCCGGAGTTCGCGCCATTCGACACCTGCTATGACTTCAGCGGAAAAGATACCATGACGCTTCCAAAGGTTGTGTTACATTTTGGGGGTGATGTGGAAGTGGAGGTGGCGACGTCGGGAATTTTTGCCTTTGTCAACCCATCACAGACTTGCCTGGCCTTCGCAGGCAACAACGACACAAGTGATGTGTCTATCATTGGGAACCATCAACAACAGACATTCCAAGTGATTTACGATTTGACTGGGGAGAAGGTCGGATTCGGGGCTGCAGGTTGCAGCTAATAAAGGAAAGAAAGAAAGAAAAACATATGCCCTTTCTTCCTTAGCTATATTATAGATAAAAAAATAATAAGAAAGTAAAATGTAATAAATATTGTTATGTAGTCCCATCTCTCATAGAAGGTAAGCGAGCAGTACAACATAATAGAGATACTTATGCATCTCCTCTGAGTGAGAGAAGAGATGAGTCTATCCGCCTTCAACCAAAAAAATCTACCAGGGGGCTACTAACACTTGAATATATTTCCATGGAAATATATTTTTCATATTTTCTCCCTAGATCCAAACACCCCATTAAGTCTGCATTTTTTAAATTTATAGGTAACACCAAATTGAATTTTTCAACTTTTAATTGTTAGGCTTTCCCTACCAACTATAATTACGGTAGTTGGGGATTTTAAATCCATAGAGATATACATCATATCCCTATGGTTGTTAATTTTTCCGTAGGGATATGGCTTTTACCTATTTCATGTGTAGTAATCTGTAGGTAAAGCCTGGGATTTATCCCTACGCTATTTGTGTACCTACGGAAATTAGTATCTTTCCATAGGGATTGATATGCTACATTTTGACTACGGCTAAGTAATTCCGTAGGGATTTAAAACCTGTAGGGATATGCTAAACCATATGTATTATGCACGTTGCAGGAGCGGAGAAACGTAAAATTATGACTTATTTTTCCAGTTATGCCCGTACCATTTTATTGAAATGACAAAAATAACACCGAAAAGGGGTAAACCCATCTTGCTCTCCCGTTCTCTCTCCCTCTCGGATGGAGGAGCCCTGGAGTGGATACGGAGCCACGAACATTGGTATGTGATTTTAGTACGGCATTTCATCCTCAAACCGATAGAAAGTCAGAAAGAACGACACAAATTCTGGAAGATATGCTTCGAGCGTGTGCCATTGATATGAGGTGTTCTTGGGACGGCCACAGGGACGGAGCCAGGAATTTGGTCTGGGGGGGGCAAAGAATGGTTGTTATAGCTAACATATTGGGCCCCACACTTCTACACTTCATGTTTCGATAGGTGAGGCCCACCATCATCCCCCTTACCCATGCACTAGGGGGGAGCCCATAATTTATACCGCATATTTTGAGGCATTGTGGCCCAGTATTTACACCTCATGTTCTAATGAGTGGGGCCCACTATTTTACACCTACGCATAGCATGGCCCAAGAATGCCAGTGATTTAACAAATTCAAGAGGTTTCTTAATGGGTAACCCATTCTAGATCGGATAGTTAAAATAATACTATGGAGATATTTTATGTGAAGCGGCCTATTTACATTGTGGTTCAAGGTGAAGCGGCCTATTTACATTGTGGTTCAAGAAATGAACAGTTTAGATCATCCTAGTGACCTCCCCCTATTGTTTCTGCTTTTGCCTCTTAAATCATACATTCCCTCCCTTGACCGGTTAGCCTCTATCCAGAAATTAGAGAGAGAGAGAGAGCCTCTATCCAGAAATGAGAGAGAGAGAGAGACAGAGAGAGAGAGAGAGAGAGAGAGAGACTTTAGGTGGGTTGTTGAGAGCTACTTATCAGGGGGGAAAGGCTAGCTTTATGAGAAAAACTAACATTCTTTACAAAGAAAGGCATTAATTAGTACGAATTTCAAAGGAGTAAATCCCGAATTTAATGGGGGCAAAAGTATTAATTACATGAACTCTACGAAATAATACAAGCTTTATGAGAAATTTTCGAGATTTGAGGGGGGCAATTCCCCCACCTGGACCCCCTGGCTCCGTCTCTGGATGGCCACCTACCCCGGGTAGAATTTTCATATAATAACAGTTACCAAGCCAGTATCCAAATGGCGTCGTTTGAAGCTATATGTGGTAGAAAGAGCACTTCCTTGCGAATCTGGATTCCACTCTTTTGTCTGGGTCCGAGGGTGACCCGTAATGGGAACCAGGGTATTGAGGAGGAATGCAAAGCTGGTGATTTCATTGTCTTTTAGCTGCCTTCGCAATCGAATGTCCTAGAAAATCCGCCTATGCTCTTCACCTCTAAGCATGTATTCTGATATTCTTGTGATGAAGAAGGAATGGCGTTGAGTTGCTTTAGATAGAAGATGGAGAATAATTGGTAGGGAAGTATATAGGGTTGCTATTCGTAGATTTTAACTCTCTATATTATGTAATGGCATGAGGAAAGAAAGATAGAGATTGAATAAAGTTATTTTTGGGACATCAATTGTGAAGAGAGCATTTTCTCTTTCACGTGAGTGAAGGAGCTTCGCTCTTTTCACGTGTTATATTGGGGTTTTCCTCCAAACCGTAGCCTGAGTTTTAAAACCCCCACGAGATTATTTTAGTTTCTTCTTGTGTTGATCTTCATCTTGGTTTTGCCGCTCCACGCGCCCTACATCAGTTGGTATCAGAGCGCAAGAGATCTTCGACGACTGCATGACGGAATGAAGAAGCCGTTGCACCTAACGTCAGCCAGCCAGATCCAGCCCGCAGAGAATGAAGAACTCCAACAACGGGTGAAGACTTTCACACAGTTAGTGCTACTCGAAGCCCGCATCCATGAGAAGACGGCCATGGATCTGAGAGTGCCTTCGAGAGCCATTTTCATGGCTATGCTTAATGTAAGGGATCATTATCAAAAAAAAAAAAAAAAAGAAGCTTTATGTAAGGTATCAATCAAAGATGAAAAATGAATGGAAGGTTGGTGCAACGCCGAAAATCAGATTTGGAAGATGGTGGCCTCAGAATTTGTCTTTTTCAACAGCTGGTCACGTGTGATGGTCCCTAGCAAATGCCTTTCTTCTCCGACTTTAGTTTCATCTCACTTTACCTTTAACTAGTAAGAATCCCGTGCAATGCATGGAGCCGGCAAAAAAAATTTAAAAGACAAAAGCAATGATATAAAGAATCATTAATGCGAATATTCTAGAAATATTAAAAGTTGGTAAATTTAGCTACTACAAAGACTAAAGATCCTGTGTAATGGAATGAATAAAACAAATAGTAACCCCCTGTTTTGATACATGGATGAATCTAGGTTTTAGTTTGAAAATGTTGTAAAATTCTGGATTTTACAATGGAAATAGGTTGTAGGTCTGGGGAAGTAGGTTGTAGATGAAGGGTTTAAGTAAGAAATTCAGGTTTTAGAAATCTCTCACCCATCCTGAGATTTCTAAAATCTAGAAACAGAAAATAAAGACAGTCACCTTCTCTCTTCTTCCATCCGTGATTTTGAGGAAATCCAAGATTCTTAAATCCGCATATCCAAACGGTCCCAAAAGGTTATTGTTCCCTATTTTGGACTTCAATTTATCATATTCTTCCTCAAGAAAAATACACAGTTCATCCAATTTTTTACAAAATTTATCAAACTGATAAAATCAAACCAAAAATATGGGTGGTTTCAATCAAACTGGGTTTGATCAGCCGCATCCGTATGCTGTTTGAAAAAACGGATTATATCATATAAAATTTTCATAAATGACCTCAACAGTATAGCATTTCATGTTATCAATTAAAATTATTCCATAATGCATTCAATATGGTTAGTATGACGACTTATTAATATGCTGGAAAAGGTACAAATATTGAAAGAAATGGCACAAAAAAGAAGAAGATTACAGTAGCTGTTTGGATACCTGGAATTTAGAATCCAGGATTTTAGTTTGAAAGTATTGTAAAATTCTAGATTTTACAATACATTAACGAGAAATCTCTCCCACATCCTGAGATTTCTAAAACCTGGAAACGGGACGATCTCCTACTCTCTAGCTTGAGGGAAAGAAGGGCTAGAAATCAGAAAATGATGGATGGTCTCCTTCTCTTGTATCCCATCTTAGATTTTGAGGAAATCCAAGATTCTGAAATCCGCTTATCCAAACGGTCGTGAAGTCTCCAAACAAACAGACCAGTGTAATTTTTCATAATTGATTCTTTGAAGGTTTAATAATACTCTATGAAGTACTTCATGCCAGTACCAAATGAGAACTGACGGATTTTTTGAAACAATTACAGTAGCATCTGCGATGCACCCAATGATCAGACTTTTAATTCAATTGGAAACCACATGTCCACTCGATTACCTCTGAGAGTAGCTTGATTAGATATAATATGTCATTGATCCATTAATTCATGTTTAGGGCTCTGCTAAGAAGAGCTACATATGAATTTCCCTACAATGAGGTGGATGGATCCTGAACATTCGGATCGATAAATGAATCACGAAATAACTCGAACAAAAAAGACAAAGCAAGGGATCAATGGTGAAGATAGGGCTGACATTTCTCTTTTTAAAATTTTTCAACCGTGCGATGCATGGGAGGACAAAAAAGCAAATGATTTATAAAAAAATGTTTCAAAAATGTTGTAGTAAAAGAAAATGCAAGTAAATAATTAGTGAATTTTATGTAAAATCTCCAACTCTGAAAAGAATTTCTCCTCAAACACCCACAATTCACAAAAGATTTTCTAGTCAATAACTTCATATTATGACAAAATATTTGAAAACCCCCTAAAATAATAAAACACCAATACATGACAAAAAGGAAGGGAAACTACGGTAAGAGAGAGCGAGGCAGTAGCGTTGAATCACCAAATTTAACAGAAATGTCATCTATATATGAAGCAGATGCCACAATAAACCATGGGCAGTGATGAATCGACCCCCATATATCTTAAATTGACCCATGTCGAACCTATCTCTTGATGAGCATAACTTTTACAACAATTTGTTTGCAGTGCAAGCCGGACCTTCTGCAAAAGCACCGAAACTGAGGAGGAAAAAGCAAATTTCCAAGTAGTAGGAGAGATTTAAGCCGATTAGGAATTGGCTTTTATGATTACGGGAGGCACGTTACTGCTTTTAAGGAGAATGATTTTATGAGAACGGTGAAAGTTGATGATTTTAAGGGAAACAAATTTGCAAGAAATTAGGAAAGCTGATTTTAAAGAACAAAAATTAGCAAGAAAGTAGGAAACCAAATTGGAATAGGAAACCAATAACGTTTCGAAGGATTTCTTGGGTCTTTGGAAGGACGGTGCCACGTTGGATTGAGGCCGGGTGGGGAGACTGTCCACGTGGGTGTGAACACTGAAACCCCATCCTGCTATATTATAATAGATGATATTAGAAATGTACAACCATCAAAGAGTGTTGTATACGTCATGTTATCAACCTCATAAATTGGATGACATTTGGAGAAGAGACGAGAAAAAATGAGTCTAGATTTCTTCCCCTTGTGAGAAGGCAAAAGAGTGCGATAAGAACTCACATAACAATTTGTTCTACTAGTAGAAAAGAATATAAAGTAAGCCAAACTTAAATACAGATATAACAAATTAGATTGAGTGGTTGTAACTTCGTGGGAGGCAATATCAATCCTCTACTCTAAAACCAAAAATATCAAAGGATTTATTGACAAAGTCCTAGATATATCTTTATTCTTTGAAAGTAAGCAAATCGAGCTTAATAAATAAAGGGAAATGTTATCAGCACTACTCAGGGAAATGTTATCAGCAATACTGTATTTTGATGAGGGCACTCCTCACTTTATTAAAAGTACGGTATGGCCCTCACCATAGGATGATCCAAACTGTCCATTAGATGGGCCCAGCCTAAAAAGGTTGTGCCTCAAAAATCATTTCCATTGGTTGATCCTAACCCTCTGATCTGAATGTTAGAGGGTTGATCCTAACCCTCTATAGATCGGAGGGTTAGGATCAACCTATGGAAATAATGTTTGGGGCACAACCTATTTAGGCTGTGACGCATCTAATGGACGGTTTGGATCATCTTATGGTGCGGGTCATACTGTACTTTTAATAAAGTGAGGACTGCCCTCATCAAAATATAGTAGTGCTGATAATATTTCCCTAAATAAACCATTCAAATCTTATAAAAAACTACACCCTAATAAATAATAACACAATCTTTAAACTTGAAATGTTTTGGAAATAAAAGAATTTTTTATTTTAGAAAATGGGTACTTTTTTAAAGAGGTGAAAAGTACTTGTGGAAAGACTTAAAGTTTAGTCTCATTGTACAGTGAGACTGAGCATGGCATGTTATTAGCAAAAAAAGATATAGATATTAGGTAAAAGCATTTCCATCAAGTTTCTTAGTAGTTACCGAGGTAAGATGAACCTTCACCCGGTAGTAAGGCCCAGCACCAAGATATCGGTCTCTGATCATATTCATTTCCTTTGCAACATCTGGTTCAACTGAAGGTGCTTAAGCTTCGTTGAAGTGCATTCAAGAGATTCATTGCTGAATGGAAGTCTTGAGAAACATATTACACTTGAGAAACATATGATGCAAATTCTATGGGGTAATGTAATATATTTAATAAGAAAAATTCCACTAAATAATATAAACAAAAGATAAGTGTGTTGATTTTGAAATGAATATGAAACAATTTTAAAAATAATAGTCTTTTTCTTCGTCTGGAATCTCAAATCCAATCTCCTATTTTTTCCTTCTCATCTAAACATTTTCTTTATTCGCCATTTAGGCCTTTGTTGAGGTAGATGAGTGGTGGCTATCTTGAAGGTCCAATGACAGGTGACATCAAGAGGCCTAACATACAGAGGAAGCCCAAGATATAACAACTGGCCCATGAACATAGGAGGCTCACGGTGAGATGAGGTAACACCAAGAATGACCATTTTTTAACCTGAAATTTATCTAGGAACCCGGGGCAGCAACTTAGATTTTATTTATGAGAATAAAATATACAAGAGGACATAAATAACCCATCATAATAGAAGAAAAATAATTAAAAAAAAAGAAACAATTATAACGTATAAAAAAAATACATAGCTGGTCGCGCCTATCAGCTCCTCTAGAATCCTTTGGTAGGCTGTCCCAATCCCAAAAGACTGAATTTATGCTGGTGTCACAAATTTAATTTTCCAAGAATGAGCATGGGATGTTATTAGCAAAAGAAGATATAGATATTAGGGAAAAGCATTTCAATCAAGTTTATTAGAAGTTACTAAGGTAAGATGAACCTTCACCCGGTAGTAAGGCCCTATTTTGTATCTCTCTCTCTCTGGATCCCAACACCAAGATATTTGTCTCTGATCACATTCATTTCCTTTGCAACATATCCCATCTCCATTCGTTCTCTTTGCGATTCTACAGAGCACACAATTCCAATCCTCACTAGTAAAACCAAGCACTCCAACAGTTGACGTTTCTTATCTATGTCATTCCCAATATTGTTGGTAGCTCTGAGTTCACTCTCTAAAAGAAGAAATGGATCTATAATATCCATCACTTGTTCGGGAAAACCCAACTCAACAAATTTCCGAAGGCTTAGTCCATCCTTGAACATGTCACCCGTGGGGCTCTTTCCGGTGAACATCTCCAATAAAAGAATCCCATAACTATACACATCTCTGGCCATAGAGGCATGACCACAGTTCCATATTTAAACAAATTTACACATATACTATGCTTTTTATATATAGCAAGCCAAACTTAAATGCTGATATAACAAATTAGATTGAGTGGTTGTACCTTTGTGGGAGGCAATATCAATCCCCTGCTCTAAAACCAAAAATATCTCTTACGGCAAAGATTTTGTTGACAAAGACCTAACTATATCTTAATTCTTCTAACCTAAGCAAACCAAGCTTAATAAACAAACCATTCAAATCTTGTAAAAAACTACATCATAATAAATACTAACACAATCTTTAAACTTGAAAATGTTTTGGAAATAAAAGAACTTTTTATTATAGAAAATGTGTACATTTTTAAAGAGGTGAAAAGTGCTTATGGAAAGACTTAAAGTTTAGTCACATTGTACACTGAGAATGAGCATGGCATGTTATTACCAGAAAAAGATATCTACTTTGAATCTTGATTTGCTAGCCACCTTCTCCAAACGCTATGTCTCGACTATCCTTTGCAATTGTATGTATGCAGAGATTTGTCTTATTAGATGTGATGAAAAGCTGCACAGAAATACTATTTCTTAAAAGGTTGCTAGCAATAATACCTAAAGAAAGAACCTAGCAATAATAATCATTACATAGTAGTTTGTGAGGGAAATTACGGACAACGGGTACCTGGATATGACAATTACGAAAAAACTACAAAGAAAGGTTCAAAATATGACAATTACAAAAAAACTACTTTTCCTTATTAATTTTTTGAGGATATTACAAATTCCGCACACCTGTAAAAATATTTACAAATTCCGGGCACCTTCAGACGAACAACAGATCATGGAAACCACTATAGATTGGAGGGCTAGGATCAGCCTATGGAAATGATTTTACGATCACAACCTATTGATGTTGTGTTCCATCACATGGACAGTTTAGATCAACCTAGCTATGATGTGGTCCGTACAGTTCTTTGTCGGCTCGTGCATCACACGGGGATTTTTACTAGTGTGTGTGTGTGTGTATATATATATATATATATATATATATATATCAGGAAACTGTTGGTGAGCTTAAGCGCACCAAACTTATGGTGCGCTTAAGCTCTCCAATCACATGGGTCCCACTTGTTCTGTGGTGATCCAAACCATTCATTTGCAAGGCCTTATGATAGATAGGGGGTGTACCAAAAATCAGCTACATAGGATCATCCTAACCCCTCCATTTGTGGAGGACAAAAAATGGGCAGATTTGTGTCTGTCCATTTTGTCCTTCACAAATGGAGGGGTTAGGATGATCCTATGGAGCTGATTTTTGGTACACCCTCTATCTATGTAAGGGACTTTCAAATGAATGCTTTGGATCATCCTAACAAAGTGGGCCCCCATGTGATTGGGCGCTTAAGTGCACCATAAGCTTTGGTGAGCTTAAGCGCACCAACAGTTTCCTCTATATATATAAGCTTTGGTGAGCTTAAGCGCCCAATCACATGGGTCCCACATTTTCTGTGGTGATCCAAACCATTCATTTGCAAGGTCCTATCGTAGATAAGGGGTGTACCAAAAATCAGCTCCATAGGATCATCCTAACCCCTCCATTTGTGAAGGACAAAACTGGACAGATTTGTGGATGGGTTAGGATGATTCTCCAAAAATGGATGGGTTAGGATGATTCTATGGAGCTGATTTTTGGTACACCCCCCATCTATGTAAGGACCTTGCAAATGAATGGTTTGGATCACCACAGAAAATGTGGGACCCATGTGATTGGGCGTTTAAGCGCACCATAACTTTGGTGAGCTTAAGCGACCAACAGTTTCCTTTTATATATATATATATATATATATATATATATATATATATATATATTAGGGAAAAGCATTTCCATCAAGTTTCTTAGTAGTTACCGAGGTAACATGAACTCTCACCAGGTAGTAAGGCCCTATTCTCTCTCTCTCTCTCTCGATCCCAACACCAAGATCTGATCATATTCATTTCCTCTGCAACATCTGGTTCTATTGAAGGTGCTTAATCTTCATTGAAGTACATTCAAGAGATTCATTGCTGAATGGAAGTCTTGAGAAACATATTACACTTGAGAAACATATGATTCAAATTCTATGGGGTAATGTAATATATTTAATAAGAAAATGTCCACTAAATAATATAAACGAAAGATAAGTGTGTTGATTTTGAAATGAATATGAAACAATTTTCAAAATAATAGTCTTTTTCTTCATCTGGAATCTCAAATCCAATCTCCTATTTTTTTCCTTGTCATCTAAACGTTTTCTTTATTCGCCATTTAGGCCTTTGTTGAGGTAGATGAGTGGTGGCTATCTTGAAGGTCCAATGACGGGCCGGTGACATCAAGAGGCCCAACACACAGAGGAAGCTCAAGATATAAGAACGGGCCCATGAACATGACACCAAGAATGAGCATTTTTTAACCCAAAATTTATCTAGGAACCCGGGCAGCAACTTAAATTTTATTTACGAGAATAAAATATACAAGAGGACAAAAATAACCCATCATAATACAAGAAAAATAATTCAAAAAAATAAACAATTATTACGTATATAAATAATACGTAGCTGGTCGCGTCTATCAGCTTCTCTAGAATCCTTTGGTAGGCTGTCCCAATCCCAAACGACTGCATTTATGCTGGTATCCCAAACTTAATTTTCCAAGAATGAGCATGGCATGTTATTAGCAAAGAAAAGATATAGATATTAGGCAAAAGCATTTCCATCAAGTTTCTTAGTAGTTACTGAGGTAAGATGAGCCTTCACCCGGTAGTAAGGACATATTTTGTCTCTCTTTGTGGATCCCAACACCAAGATATCGGTCTCTGATCATATTCACTTCCTTTGCAACATATCCCATCTCCATTCGTTCTCTTGGCGATTCTACAGAACACACAATTCCAATCCTCACAAGCAACACCAAGCACTCCAACATTTGACGTTTCTTATTTGTATCATTCCCAATATTGTTGGTAGCTATGACTTCATTCTCTAAAAGAAGTAATGGATCTATAATATCCATCACTTGTTCGGGAAAACCCAACTCCACAAATTTTCGAAGGCTTAGTCCATCCTTGAAATGTCACCCATGGGGCTCTTTCCAGTAAACATCTCCAATAAAGGAATCCCATAACTATACACATCTCCAGCCATAGAAGAATGACCGCCAGTTCCATATTCTGCAAATTTACACATATATTATGCTTTTTATGAAAAAGGAATCAAGATTCCAATTAGAAACTAAAAGAAAATAGAAGATTTGAATATGAGAACAAAGAAAGAAATTTTTCTTAAGTAATGAGAGATAATAGAATGGTCTCTTCACATTAGAACCCTTAGTAGGGAGGAAGGAGTTTAGTTGAAAGAAATGCATGGCATTACTAATCACAAACTATGGGTTAAAGGGGACTAGTGACTTAGTTTAATAAAAGAAAAGCATATATTTATTACGAATCAATGAGTAAATGGCTAAGGTTTTATGTCGTTGGAGTAAAATTTAATATATGTTAAAAATGAATTCAAGAAAAACATTTTAATCATAGCATTATTTTAAAAAGGAGCCGCTACCTAAACAAGAATCTGTTTTGTAGAAAACATGACATTCTCTATTATGAAAAGTGCTCAAGAAAACAAAGAGGAGCGCCTGAATCCCTACAAATGCCAAAATTACGATGAAAATGACCTAATCATTGGTCATTTTCACTCATGTCTTTCATTTTGCTTATATGGGTGGCCCACAACCCAAAAGTCTTATATTCTTAGGGGAAATTATCATAAGCCTAAAAATTATCAGCAAAAGCCTCTAATTTATGAATAGCTACAAAAATCATCAACCAATTGTCTAAAAATAATTTAAAGTTTATTTTACTCATTTTACCTTTTTACTTAAACAACATCATAGACCCAAAGGGGCCATTAGGATACAAGAAGTTTATAATCACGGATTCTACAAGTTAAATCTGGATTCTATAAGCTAAAACTAGGATTGCACATTTTTAGGATTATAAAATCTAGGTTTTAGCTTATAAAATCCAAGTTTTAGTTTCTAAAATCTAATATTTTACAATCCTGGATTATAAAATCCATGTATCGAAGGGCCTCAAGATGTAGGAACAAATAACGATGGAATATGTGAAAATACATGGTAATGCTATTGTTGACTTGGTAACATTGTCAACTCCCTTTTAAATGTGACCCTTTGAGGTGAAAGGGTCCATTACATAAATCTATTGATCTAGTTATATTTCTGTTTTTTTTTTTCTTTTTTTTTGAGAAACTTTATTTAATGGATGTTTTGGTTAATTTATAATTTTTTTATTTTAGAATTTCCCATTTCTTTTAATAATACGCGAAATTTTCTTGATTTTTGAGTAATTATCTAGTTGGATTTTCCTCAAATACCAAGGGTATATAAATAGTTTTGAGGCATAGGTAACAAAAGAGTAACCCTTTTTTCATGTTACTTTCTGGTCTTGATATAGGCAAGTCTACATTTCGGAATTATATTCACCTTGATGAAAAATGGACAACTACTTATCAACTTATAATATTGTTTGAGAGTTGCTGATTAAAGGCCCCTTTGGATACCACCAAAAGTACCCCTTATTTGCAAATAAGATTGCTTAAAATTAATCTTCTTTGTAAATGAGACATTAGTTCACTTAGAAAGCCATTAATTAAGTGTAGACACCTCATTTTGTCAAGACTGGAGTAATGATAGGTTGCTATGATGATGAATCCTATGATGAGTCCTGAAGCTTCTGTGGTCTTTCTCTCGATATCTTTCTCATTATTTCCCTAGGTTTTTCCAAGTCACGGTTTTACTGAAATCAATCAAACAACCCAGACACCCAATACCCGAGACAACCAACAACCAAGCCTACATCTGGAACCATCTGAGTTCACCACAACTTTGCAAAAGAGCCCTGAATTGGTCAAGCAAAGGTCCCAAGGATAAAACCTGATAGCTCGGCACCCGCTTTTTATAGCAAACACAACTTCTTGAAGATCCAAACACCAAAACTTAGCAAAATCTCTACCGGAAGCCATTTATGGGAACCAGAACCGCATTTCGGTCACCAGAAACCACTTTTTGGGAAGTGGAAACCACTTTGGCTACCGAAAACAACCTTCCTAGATCCAAAGATCGCTTTTCAAGCAACCCACAGACCAGAACCAAAAACTGGAAACTCGGTACCAACTTCCAAGGACTTGGAACCCATTTCCAAGACCAGGAAAACACTTTTGGTCACAAAAAACCAGTTTTTGGGAACTAGAAACTACCCTCGGTTACCAAAAAATACTCCTTAAGAAACAAAGGTCACATTTGGTTACCACAGACATTTCATCGAAAAACAGAAACCACTTACTAGCAACCCAGAGCAATTAACTGCTTTTTGGTCACCAAAAGCCATAAAGTAACTACCAAAGTTACTTTTTCATTGCTCGGGACCATTTTCTGGAAACTAGAGATCAGTTTGGGACATCAAAACAACTTTTTTGGAATCACAAAGCATCTCTACATCCAGAAAACCACTCCTGGAATCCCGAAACCCATTCTCAGTGCCCCGAAACTCGATCGGAGCTCCCGAAAACAGGACTCACCCCTCAAAATTGTAGGAGAGAGTCCCTGGGACTTTAAAATTGCAGGGGACTCCTCCCTCCAACGGTAGATCGATCAATTCCCCCTCCTGAATAAAATTCGACAATCTTCTCATGCTCGTGGGAATCCTTCCAACTCTACTTTTCTCCTGAGGATATCGAATCGTGTTGAAATCTCCACCTGTTATCCACAGCCCGTCCCAGCACTTTTCCCCAGATTTTCTTCCCAAGCCCACTTAACGCAGGCGTTTCAATTCCCGCGGCTCCTTTCCTTTCCTCCTCGAGAATGGACTGGGGTCCTTGTCCCGATTCTCTATCTCCAGATAAATATTTCGGGTACTCTGTTCGTCCTTCTCATACCTGATTCCAAATTCTTTTCCCATCTGTAACATCTTGTTGAATTCCTCAGGTGGATCAGTTTCCCCGTCAATGTCAACACCATCACCTCGATTGAGACAAGAGTTGATCTTGTTCTGCAATTCTTTCTCAAGAGTGTCCGCCTCTGGACCATTGTTACTGTCTACAATGGATGTTTCCGGTACCACCGTGCCAGAGCAACTCTCTTCCGGTTTTCCCGTGAAATCCACAGACTGTTTCTCCATTTCCATGTCCCTTTGCTCCATTTTCTGGGGTGAGATCAGTTCATCTGAATTGCCTATCAACATTTCAATCTCCAGTATAGCCCCAAATCTCATTGCCAGGGCTTCCACCTTCTGCTTTGCCCAGGTGTGGAATGGAATTCCATGTAAACGGAAATATCTTGATACTGCACCAGTTCGATGACCAGGGTTCCACGGTTCTAGTTTGAGCAACCATTCACCCACCGCATTTCCCCCCTTTCCCAAAATATAGTTTTCTTGTTGTTCAGATGTGAAACAGAATAGAACTTCCTTCTTCCCCAATTGGCAGGGATTTGGTAGTTCAGGGATGTCCCAGAACCATTTTGACCATAACTGGATATCCTCATTGTTCCATTGTTCTCTCTTCACTATTCCAACAAGGGATCTGTTGAGAAATTTCATCTTTCATCGATCTCCTTTCCATGGATATTGACAACCTGCTCACCACCTTCGTTTATGATGTCCATTGATAAAGGCTCCCATTTGCTTTAGGTTTTTGCATAGCCCCAAGAAGACGATCTTTTTCCTTTTTAAACCATCGACATACCTCTCTTCTTTTGAAGTTACGGTATCCACAAACCGAGCAGGGACAATCGCAACGTAACATTTCCATTCTACTGGGTGGTGGCTTCGGAATAGTCTTCCTCTTCGTCCTACTCCTTTGCCACCCATCCTCATCCTTCGATTTTCGTTCCTGTGGCACATCTCAAAACTTTCATGGAAGTTTTTGATATTTTGGCCATCAGCTAGTCTGATAAGATTCTTCAGACAACAATGTTTCTGGATTTCCAGGGCTTCCAGACCTTCTTTGACGGAGTAACCACCTTCAATAAGCTCAAGATACACATCTTTCAAACTATCAATCTCATAGCCACAGCTACAGTTTTTTCTTCCGATATCCCCTCTCAACACCAACACATCGCCATCGCCATCGACTTCCCTCTTCATCATCCACACTTCTTACAACCAACATCTATATATTTCCATGCATTGTATAGTTTTTTTTTTTGGATATGGAATAAAGAAAGTTTCAGGTGTTTGGGTATCTCAGTTCAAAGAAGCAAGTTAAAGGTTGTTCTTCATTAAAACTTTTCTCTGTCTTCAATATTCCTACCGCTATTTTTGCAGGTTCAGTTCATCATTTTCCATCACCATTGGATCTTGTTTCATGCAAGATCAATGCCTTCCCAATCCAACCAAGAAGCAGTTACATGCCTGCTTCATCCGCGGCTAATCCAACCACTGGTTTCTCAACTGAGAGGCCCTAAAACTCGTAGGATTTTCTGTGTTATAGAAAGCGCACGCCCAACCTCCTCTCTCTCAGTTCAGCAGCCATCTTCCACAGCCGTTTAACAACCTGTTTTGTCAACAGATAGCCCTGTGGGTTTCATGAAATTCCTAAGTCCTTCAGCCACACTCAAACCTGACTCTGATTTTTGTGCGCCACCCAAAACCAGATATTGGTTTCTGTCGCAGCCACAAACTGTAGGAATTTAGATAGGCCACAACCACGACTATCACCCTTAACATCAACATTGGTGATTTTCAGCCACTCACAAAACTTCCCCTTAAACTCAACCAAAAAACCTTAAACTCTCAGCCACTCGAGACCCTTCCAAAGCCTTATTCTCAGTCCAAGTTAAGACCCACGCACCCACCCCTTCTGTTAGACAAGAGCACCTGGTTGACCAGCCACTTAGTGAGACCTCATCAGCAAGAGTCCCAGCCAGGCATAGGTCTCGCCCGCGTCACCTAGCTGACTATGCGCACATGGGCTGAAAGCCCAGCTGCTCTTCATTCCAACCATTACCTGCAAGGAAAGGCCTAAGTTTGTTAGAAAGGAACCAATAAAAATAGGACACCTGTTAGTTTGTTAGAGAGTCTGATGTAAAAAGGGATCAATATTATAATGAGAAAAACCATCGTTGAGATGGGCAGAGAATTAATTCCCACTAATTTCTTCTTTTACTCATCTTCTTCCTCTATCCATCTTCTTTTGGAGGCCACTCAACCTCGAATTGAGTTTTTCCCCTGAGATTTACCCAACAATTGGTGCTTTCATTTCCTTCTTCCACCCCAATGGCAGAAGGTACCAGATTCAAAAAAATCGAAGACACCATTGCCAAACTCCATGAATCCACAAGCTCCCACCATTCCCAAATCCATTCCGTCACCACCCAACTCTCCACTGTAAATTCTACTCTCGCCGACCTTGTCACCGCGGTTACAACCATCAAGGGACAACTCGATCAGCGCCAATTTCATTCACCACCACCATCTCTGCCATCGCTCCCAAACCCAGATCCACCATATCACCGCTCCATCAAGCTCGATTTCCCTCGCTTCGCCGGCGTCGATCCCCTCGGGTGGAGCTTCAAGGCCAATCAGTTCTTCTCTTACCACAACACCCCAGATGAACAATGGCTCACCATTAGCTCCTTCTACATGGACAGCCCCGCCCTTGCTTGGTTTCAGTGGATGACCAACAACAACCAGCTCACCTCCTGGTCTGCATTCACCGACGCACTCATCGTGAGATTTGGCCCTTCAAAATACATCGATCCACTAGGAGCCCTATCAAAGCTAACACAGACAACAACGGTTGAAGCTTACCAGATGGACTTCGAGGCTTTGGCAAATCAAACAGTGGGGTTGCCTCCTTCTTTCATGCTGAGTTGCTTCGTCTCCGGATTACGACCGGATCTTTGCCGAGAAGTACAATCGCGATGTCCTTCTTCCTTGTCGCAAGCCATTGGTCTCGCCAAACTCCAGGCCGACAAATACGCAGATGCCCGCCTTTTTCCTTATCATTTTCAACTTGCAAACCCTTCACCGCCCCTTCTACCACCACCTCCAATCATCCCCACCATTCCTCCTTCTCCTCCATCCAGCCCTCGCTTACCCGTCCGCCGTCTTTCTCCCGATGAAATGCAGGCCCGGAAAGATAAGGGGCTCTGTTTTAACTGCGACGAGAAATTTCATCGCGGCCATCGCTGCAAACTAAATGGAAAATTTCTATTACTATTGGCCGATGAAACGGATGGGGAATTTCCACATACACCTGAAGCGCAAGTTTCTTCCCCAACTCCCATTAGCAATTCATCACCCGACCCTGTGGATACACCACCCCCTCCAGAAATCTCCTACAATGCTCTAGCCGGCCATCCATCTCCCCGTACCCTCCGCATTGCCGGCACACTCCACAGCGCCCCTATCCAAATCCTCGTGGACAGCGGAAGCACTCATAATATCATCCAAGAAAGAATGGCGCGCCATCTTCGCCTACCCATCCAACCAGAATCCTCATTTTCCGTCACAGTTGGTAATGGCAACACTCTTCTTTGTATTGGCCGTTGCTCCCAAATCCCACTCGTAATTACAGATCATGAATTTCTCTTAGACCTATTCGTACTTCCACTACATGGTGCAGACATAGTTCTTGGTGTTCAATGGCTACTCGAGTTGGGTCCGGTCACTTTTGACTATTCCAACTTAACAATTTCCTTTCTCAAAGACTCCAAACCAGTCACACTTACCGGAGAACCAATCCCAGTTCTCCACATGTTGCAATCCTCCCAATTACATCGATGCCTCTCCACATCTTCCATATCCACCTATTACCGACTCGAACTTGTCCAACCCAACCCGACGACCAATATTTCCCTTCACCCAGATATTGCCAAAATCCTTTCCAATTTCCCCTCAATCTTCACCGCACCCCACGACTTACCACCTCCCCGAGCCTTTGACCACAACATACACTTGCTCCCTGGCTCGGCACCTATGAATGTCCGCCCGTATCGATACCCACACTTCCAAAAACAAGAGATTGAGAAGCTAGTGTCTCAAATGCTCCATGACGGTGTAATCCGCCAGAGCACAAGCCCTTTCTCATCTCCGGTCCTCCTAGTAAAGAAAAAAGATGGCACTTGGCGTTTCTGCGTAGACTACCGCGCCCTTAACGCCATTACCGTTAAGGATCGATTCCCTATTCCAACCGTCGACGAGATGTTCGATGAATTGCACGGCTCTCATTTCTTCTCCAAATTGGACCTCTGCTCCGGCTTTCATCAAATTTGTGTCAATAGCGCATCTATACCCACCACCGCCTTCCGCACACACGAAGGCCATTACGAGTTCCTCGTGATGCCTTTTGGGCTTTCCAACGCTCCTTCAACATTTCAGGCAGCCATGAATTCCACCTTCAAGAACTTTCTCCGCAAATTTGTCCTTGTATTCTTCGACGACATTCTCGTCTACAGCCCAACTTGGGAGCTTCATCTCCAACATCTCACCCAAGTGCTACAACTCCTACAGAGCTCTGCTTTCTTCCTCAAACAATCCAAATGTCAGTTCGGGCAAAAATCAATCGAATATTTGGGACATGTTATTTCAGCTGAGGGCGTTCAAGTTGATTCCTCCATAATTCAAGCAATACTCGAATGGCCGCGCCCATCATCGCTCACTGCCCTCCGTGGCTTTCTAGGCCTCACAGGTTACTACCGCCGATTTGTTCAAGGATATGCCTCCATCGCAGCTCCACTTACGGACCTTCTAAAGAAGGATGCTTTCACTTGGTCAGCGACAACACAATCAGCCTTTAACTCCCTTCAACAGGCTATGACCACCACTCCGGTACTTATGCTCCCAAACTTCAACCTTCCCTTCACTATCGATACAAACGCTTCCGGCGTGGGCATCGGAGCCGTCTTGTCCCAGCATGGTCATGCAATCGCCTTCTATAGCCGGAAACTTTCACCCCGTTTACAATCATCATCCACCTACATTCGCGAGATGTTCGCAATAACGGAGGCAGTCCGAAAATGGCGCCATTACCTTCTTGGTCGAGAGTTCCTTATACGCACAGACCACCGCAGTCTGCAACATTTGATGGACCAATCCATCCAAACACCTGAACAGCAATATTGGTTGCAAAAACTTCTTGGTTTTCAATACCGTATAATCTACAAACCAGGCAAGGAAAACATAGTAGCCGATGCTCTCTCCCGATGTCCCCAATTCTCCGCAATTTCAGGCCCACAATTCGCCTTAACAGACCAACTCCAAATTGCCTTGCAATCTGACGAGGAATCCCAAAAGCTGATCCAACAAATCCAACAACAACCAGGTCAATACCCATATCACAGAGTTCATGACAACCTCCTCTTCTACAAAGATCGCTTGGTCATACCTTCCCATTCCTCGCTATGCCTGGACATCTTCAACGAATTTCACACGAGCCCCATTGGAGGCCACTCTGGTTTTACACGAACTTTGGCTCGCATCCAACAAAGCTTCTTTTGGACTGGCATGCGCACACACATCCGAAAACTAGTCGCCGAATGCCAAATTTGCTAACAAACTAAGTATGCCACTTGCTCCCCTGCTGGCCTTCTTCAACCTTTACCCATTCCAGACAAAGTTTGGGAGGATATCGCCTTGGATTTTATCACCACTCTGCCGAATTCGCATGGAAAAACAGTCATACTGGTAGTCGTTGATAGGCTCTCCAAATACGCTCATTTCTTACCATTACCACCACACTACACTGCACCGTTAGTTGCAGACCTCTTCGCTAACAACATCTACAAACTCCACGGCATGCCCCGAAGCATCATCAGCGATCGCGATCCTTTATTTCTCAGCAAATTTTGGCAAGCGCTCTTCCGCCAATAGGGGACATCACTCAAAATGAGTACCGCTTACCATCCACAAACGGATGGCCAGACAGAAGTAGTCAATCGCTGTCTTGAACAGTACTTACGCTGCTTGTCATGGATCAACCGCGCCATTGGTTTAAATTTATCCATTGGGCAGAATACTGGTACAACACAAGCTATCATTCGGCTACTAGTATGACCCCATTTGAAGCTTTATACGGTCGCAAACCTCCGTCCATCCCTGATTACATCCGTGGATCTGCTAAGGTCGACCAGGTTGACTGTGCTCTGCTACAACGTGATCAACTACTCCAACTACTAAAAGCCAACCTTCTACGTGCCCAACTTCGAATGAAGCATCAAGCAGACAAACATCGCACTGAACGCGAATACACGGTCGGTGATTGGGTCTTCCTCAAATTACAACCTTATCGACAATCCACCATCGCCAGCCACACATCCAACAAGTTCTCTCGCCGTTACTATGGTCCATTTCAAATCTTGGAACGAATTGGTAATGTCGCCTATCGCCTCAGCCTCCCTGAAGGCTCAAAGATCCATCCCACCTTTCATGTTTCCCTCCTCAAACCATGTATAGGTGACCCTTCTACTCAAGTCATCCCTCTACCACCTCTAACCACTGAGTCCCATCCATTGGTGCAACCCTCTCAAGTACTGGCAGCTAGAACAATTCAACGTGGCCAGTCTCTCTGTCCCCAAATGCTCATTCAGTGGTCTGGAATGCCACCTTCAGATGCTACGTGGGAGGATACTGCGGAAATTCGGCGCCTGTTTCCTACACTGAACCTTGAGGACAAGGTTCCTCCTGATGGGGGAAGGAATGTTACACAAGAGCACCTGGTTGACCAGCCACTTAGTGAGACCTCATCAGCAAGAGTCCCAGCCAGGCATAGGTCTCGCCCGCATCACCTAGCTGACTATGCGCACATGGGCTGAAAGCCCAGCTGCTCTTCATTCCAACCATTACCTGCAAGGAAAGGCCTAAGTTTGTTAGAAAGGAACCAATAAAAATAAGACACCTGTTAGTTTGTTAGAGAGTCTGATGTAAAAAGGGATCAATATTATAAAGAGAAAAACCATCGTTGAGATGGGCAGGGAATTAATTCCCACTAATTTCTTCTTTTACTCATCTTCTTCCTCTATCCATCTTCTTTTGGAGGCCATTCAACCTCGAATTGAGTTTTTCCCCTGAGATTTACCCAACACCTTCCCACCCCCTTGCTTCACAGCTGCAAGCTTACCCCAACAGCCCACCTTTTGTCCTTGGTTTTCACCAGAAACCAACCCCCAAACCTCCTTGTATTTAGGCGTATTTTACACTTCCAAAACCAGCCACGAACACTCTCTTCTAAGCCGAAAACCCTTCTAAAACCAGCCATCCAATTCCCTTTTATCTCAGCCCTAACCCATGCAAAATCAACCCTTCTTGTTTTCTGTAACTTCTCTTGTAGGTTTTCTTTAATCACCCAACCTCCCATAAGTTCACCTTGATAAATCCCTATACAGCCATCCATCAGTCCCTTCATTTGAATGACTAAATTTATGTCCCTTTTCAGTTTTCACCCTTAATCCATAAAATTGCATCCCCTTTCCAAAATTCAAACTGTCATTTTCAACAATATCGTCCTTTTCCATCCCTTTATTTTACCTAACCTAACTGCACCACCTTGTACTTAATCTCTGCATCAAACTAGTATTAGACCTTCCACAATGCCACTGCATTAAACTGTCATCACAATAATGCGATGAGGAGAAGATAAGAGATTTGGTTGATGTTGTTGACGTCCACCTCATCTTCAAGGAGATCTGTAAGTGAGGAGGGACATGCAGGGTACAACCAACTGTATTCATAAAAGAAGAGGGAGTCTATCTATCTTTTCCTATCTCTTTTATGTTTATCTTTCAAATAAAATCCATCTTTTTTCTTTCTTTCTTTTTTTACATAAAAAAGTGTTTCTAGCTGTGGCAGCCACTACCATCGCATCCTGTTAATGAATGTAAAAAACCAAGGGTAAGGGTGGGATAGCTTCTTACGAATATCATTTCCCACCCATTCACACACACAGAGACAGCCTTAAAATAAGGCATGACACCCTACACACTCATACACACACAGACAACCTTAAAATAAGGCATAATAGCCCATATCAATTTGACCTAGATGTAAAGAAGGAAAAGCAAATCTAAATAGAAAACTAGCATACATCATTGATGCATCATATTGCCATGCTTCCTGGTTTCTATTGTATGTATGTGTGGCCCACGGCAGTTGACCTAGAAAATTCATGTGATTGACCTCAGCTTTGATGGTTTGCTATTGAAATGTTATGCGATTAGGTTACCATAATTGTTCAATAGACTTCTATGAAAAGAACAGTAAAAAAATACAACATGCATCGATCCAGATTCAGCGGATGAAAGAGCTGTTGAAGAGAAGGCTTAGATGGTTGATATTTAGAGCATGGGCAATCTATGGTGAAAGCCACCGAATTGTTCATATCAATTAGGGTGGCCAAATGCATATGATAGAGTTAAAAAACAAGTGAACTCTTTGATAAGAACAGCTGATCTTGACCGAGCAATAGTCACAGGAAACACTAGAAGGATGAAGATGTGATATGTTATTTTTGTCTGCATTGAAAAGTTGTGGGCGGCTGCACCAGATCACCTACCACTTAAAAAAAAGGTGTCTAGACCAAATCATTCCTCTCACCCAATTGTGGAATGATAAAAACCAGAATCATTAATCAGCATACTGATGGCTTAATTCCCGTCGAAGTGTCACTCTGGGAATTCATCCTGCTTCACTAAGTCTTGTTAGAAGATGAGCAGTGGGAACAGGTAAAGATCAAGAAGAAAATCTTCTGCTGGGTCCATAACGCGGGTTGTGAGGAAGGAAGCTGAGCCACCCAAGGTTTAAAGGCATGCTTACGGATACAACATTTGGCCCAGACAAATTGAGTGCAACCAAGATAAGGATGGTGATGTCTAACAAGGTGCCATGCCGACTTCAAGGACAACAAACCATCAGTAGAAAGAGTCCAGACCAGCTTATCAGAATTAGCAATAATTGATATGTCATACGATCTGATTTGGTTCCAGGATTCCATGAGGTGGGTAGAAGATCGGGGGACACATGTTCCATCGTTGGTTCTCGATAAATAAACCCTAAGATTTTGATCAAACCCAAGGTCATATATAATTCTATCGCCAAATTGATCAAAAATGCTACCAAGAGGAAGCCAAGGGTCAAACCAAAAGTTTGCTAACAAATTATGCTTTTATATCCCGTTGACAATCGTCCACAAGTCAAGTTGCTGAAGCAAGAATTCCATCTTTGTCTTCCATTGTAGATGGAAGCATTCAACATTCCCGTTAGATCTTCCGGATTTGCAGGACCAAATCCCGTGATGGAGGGAAAGAAGTCAATTTAAAGTAATAATTCTGCTCTTTGATTGGAGGTCTTGGAGATCTTCTTCAGTGCCTTCTTACTTAATACTAACTCAGCAATAGCGTTCAACAGGATGGTTTGTTTTGGTTAGCCAAGAAAGCCTGAAGGCATCAATTTTAATCAGTTGGTCAACTTAAATGAAGAAACAAAGCCAGAAAAAATCAAGCATAGATTCACACGTCCTTTTCCATTGACGAGAGAAACTATCACGCCCCAAACCCCACCCTGGGCGAAACTATCACTCCCCAAACCCCACCCTGGGCACAGGACGTGGCAGCGTCGTACACCTGCAAAGCAAGCTCTACAAGTATATAAGGCTAGCAAAACAATATCAGAACCACTCATAACATAAACTAAACAATACTGTCTGACAAAAATTTAGAACAAAATCTTACTATCACAAATACTCACTATGCTAGATTTAATACACTCAAATAGTTGATGATGCAATTGCACTTCCCTGAGATTCCCATGAGGATTCAAAAGCTGCAAATTGTTAAACCACAGTCAACTGAAAAGCTCAGTACATAATGACCACAAAAGTGGGGTCAAAAGTATGCTACAAAGAGAGATTCGTAGCAGAATAAAAGGATATAAGCCACAAGTGAGATAGATAACACAAGTTCAATATTAAGGAGTAAGGTCCATAAAGGCATAGGTCAAAGTGTCACAACAAATGGGTCACAATATTCAGAGGATCACTGAAGATAATCAATAGGTAAACGAAGATGGCAAAAGCTACAGATGAGGTGCTTGGTACAAATACAATAACTGAGAAACAAAGTCCTCAAAATCATTTATCAAAGAGTCACATCAAGGAGGGTCCCAATAGAGTGAAGTCACAAAGTTTCAAAAGATTACCGAAAACAATCTAAGGTACAAAACCAGCCAAAGGTCATATTCAAAAGTCATATATGAGAAACAAACTTACAAAGTCATATTCCAAAGTCTTAAGAGATCACTGAAAGCGATCAAAAGGTACAAAATCACCCAAAGGTTATCGGCTTAGCCCAAAAAACAAGTTATTTTATCCGACTGCCCACGGTTCGAAACTAGTTTCTGATTTCATATACCTGTCAACAGGGTCAGCGTATAGCACCCACTGACGGGACCCAAAACCCAACGTACAACCCCCATTGGTGCTGGCCCTTATAGTTCATATATAACCTAAGCCTCCACAAAAGGTGTTCACATATTCAAAAGGGTCCAAAGGTTCGTACAAAGTTCATACAAAGTTGTGGTTCACATTGGTTCCACAAGGTTTTCCAAAAATATTTGTGTATACAATGATCAAAATATTCTTATATCTGAGAGGGTCACAAATTCAATGCGAAATTCGTTGGCTATCAATGAGTTCAAAATTCAATAAATTGTGTTCAACAAAGGATAAGCATGCAGGACCCAAAATCAAGACTAAGGGTATCATAGGTTTCACATATTCAGATATTTGAGGACTACAAAACAAAAAGACATATCATTGAATGGCAGATCATATCACTAAAGTGGTACGAAATTATGTACCTCCAATGACGGATATTTTCCTTTTCAAATTCACCTTAATCACCTACAATCAATAGTATGAACATTTTTCATAAGTTTCATCCCTAGTTTAAGTCATATTAGGCACGTATGTCCTTCCACTAACACAAGACACCATTTGGTGTCCAATTGGAAAAGGCACGGTAACCCGTCTTATGATTCTTTTTAGTATTCTAGAATTATCATCATTATAGAGTCTTCAAAACTTTTTGAAACTATTTTTAACAGAATGAACACATTTCCGGCATGTCCGTGGAGTACAAGAGCATAAAAAATGGAAGAGAAACGAAGAAGTTATGATTTTTTGAAGTTTTCACTACATTTCAGCGTTCGGACGTCCCTTCGGAAGTCCTAAGATATGCTTTGGAAGTCCTAAGGTCGCAGACTAGGTTTAATAAATTCTACTGGTCCCCCTTCAGGAGTCCTAAGCTATGCTTCAGAAGTCCTAAGATCGTGGAATGGGTTTTTCCCAGCAGAATTTCAAACTCGTCCCGAAAACTTCAAAAGGCCATAACTTTCTCGTTTTAACTCCGATTCGTGCGTGGTTCGATCCGTTGGATTCGTATCGATGAGAGGAATCCCTAAATCCAACTTCACGCTTCGAATCGATACACATAATTATCAAAAAATTATCTAAACTTGTACTTTTACCCTCGAAGGCAAAACTTCCAGAAGTTAAAACGATCCGATCCTAGATTTGTTAGGGATTCTGGAACAAAGCGAACCCAAAGGAATTGAAGATCAATCCTTGAACATATCTTAAACAAAAATTAAAACCTTCACTTTTATCTCTTCGAGATCCCCTAATCCTTGTTTTTGGGTTTCTAAAAATATAACCCAAAGAAGAACATAATTCTTACCTTGTTCTTCACTTTCTTCTTCCAAAACTTGTTCTCCTTTTTCTTTCTCACGAAAATCCTCTCTTAGGGCTGTGGAAAACGGTTTAGGGTTTCTTAATGGCTATAAAATTAGTCTAAGATGTGTATTTATAGGCTTTCTTAAAGAAGCCCTAATTTTAGTCTAATTCTCATGGAGAAAAATGCCCTTCATTTTTAGAGGAGAACAAATTTTTGAAAGGGGACAATTCGGGTATTTACATTCTACCCTCCTTACAAAAATTTTGTCCTCGAAATTTACTCACTAAGAGAGGTTCTTATTCTAAACAATTCTTAAACTGAGTTGTAACACACAAGGCGGTATAATTCTATACTTGATTTTTCATATTCACTTTGAACACTGGATAATTACTAAGGGCCTTATCATAAGGCGACACATGATATCCTTGAGAGAATATGTGGCCATAGGCTAGGTTTCATACGATATTCACCGAGTTCTTTCCAAACAATTTCATTTAATTCCCTCACTAAGGTAGCTAATTCTGGCTTTCAAAGTACAGCTTAATAACGCACTTATAGGTTTCAAATAGAAATTTGTTTTCCTTTCTATGTTCATTACATTCCTGAAGGTAGAATCCAAAATGTGAATGGTTCTATAGTCCATAACAACGATAGAGGTCCCTCACTGTTTATCGAATAAAATTTTAAAATAGATTTAATACATACGACATAGGTCTCACTCTAAACACAAAACATGGGATAAAATTTAAATGGTAACAATCCAATAGAATTCGGAGGGTTCTTACCGAAGGCATAGATCAAATATCAAAGTCCACTTAGTCAGAATATGATAAGATGTAAAGGATTCGAACATGCATCACAAGTTGATTATCGGAGTTCACTTAATCACATTCTATTTAGATTCAAAAGGGTTTAGGTTCTGAACATAGACCACTTAGTCAAATTGTAACACCTTCACTAGATTTAGAGGGGTCAAATCTCACTGCTAAGTTCAAATATATTAGACGGTTTCTTTTGATTACAAATATACAAATTGTTCTCCTATTTATATATATATATATATATGAGAAAACGGTTCCTACACATATGTGTAGAGAGTTCTCTACACACTAGCTTAAAATATAGTGGGGGCCGACATTGTTTGGGTGATCCAAGCCATCCATTTTAAAGGCCCTCACATAGATAGGGTGTCTACAAAAAATCAGATCCATAGGATCATCCTAACCCTACGATTTGTGGAGGTAAAATGGATGTCTTTAAACCTTCACAAATTAGTCCATTTTTTGCCTACACAGTTCGAATGGTGAGGATGATCCTATGGATCTGATTTTTTGTAGACACCCTATCTATGAGAGGGCCTTAAAAATGAATGGTTTGGATCACCCAAATAATGTGGCCCCCACTGTATTTTAAGCTAGTGTGTAGATAACTTATCTACACATGTGTGTAGGAACCGTTCTCTCTCTCTCTCTCTCTCTCTCTATATATATATATATATATATATATATATATATATATATATATATTGGTCTGAGTTTTTAAAATCTTGGGTCAGAAGACTTAGCTAAATGGGTTCAATACTAAATTCTTTTATCTCGATTTTTGTTTTGACCCGGTTCAAAGCTAAATTGATTTATCCTGAGGCTTTTCTTTTCTCAAAATTTTCGTTTCACAAACAGAGACGAGATAGTCACCTAAGAGGTGGAATGATTGGCATACTACAATAACTTACACTAGAGTTCAATTCCAAAGCACATGTTCTTGTTTTTAGATTTACCAGAGTACTAATTTATCTCTTCAATTAACGATTTGAGATCGAAACAAAGTTTAGGGTCAAATTCAGATTATAATAACACACATAATATCATATGAGATTAATACTAACAGAATTTGGTTTCCCTAATTTCAAGGGCAAATTTTCCACGGAATTTATTTAGATGCCACACTAATAATCTTTGATCTTATTTTATTAAAGAAGTTTATCGGAAAGCAACTGAAACTTTACCACATATGGTAGGAAAATGTAAGGAAAGATATAGAATTCTTATTAGATCGGTGATTAACAATTAACCATATCTTAACGAGGATGCGCTTAAGATAGGGCAAATCAATCATATTCCCAATCAAAGAGGATTACAAGATCAATAAAGTGTATATTTGTGATTCGAAATAATCATAGAGTAAAATCAAACGGTGCCTGTCACAAAAAGTCAAATCCCTAACTCATTCTCATTCTTTAGCTTTGTCTTAGAACACTTGAACCAATTATATCTTTTCACACCAATACGCTGAATCACAAATTCAACCAAGGGCTTATAGTGCACACAAAATCAGCGCACCGTCCCTTACCAACATTGTTAACTTATATGCTAAACCAAATGCCTCTAGTCCAACTGAGCTTACTATATTGTCCTATCCCATAACTAATAAATTCTCATGTCGAACTAAGCACTCCAGATACATACAAGCTCACCGTGATGTGCCATACCAACACAACCAACTCACATGTGAATCCAAAGGCTCTATATCCTTATGACAGACTGAGCTATTTCACATAAGTACAACAAATCCACATGCTGAACCAAGCGTCACCGGTGCATACAAACTCATTATATTATCTCATTTCATTGCAACACGATTAACCCATATGCTGAACCAAGCGTCCCCGGTGCATGTGAGTCTATCGTGTGGTCTCTAAATAGCACAATTAACTCATGTGCAACCAGGCATCCCCGGTGCACACAAGTCCATCATGCCATCCTCTCAGTTATTCATCATTGATGCTATCTTCCTCAACATAAATGATAATCTTCTTAAATCCAGATGTTCAACTTTTACAAAATCATAGCCGATAGTCATTTGATTCTCCCATAGTCGAATAAACATTGCACATTTTCTACACTCTCAGATAATTATTAGAGTCAAATCAGGACTTATTAGCTCTCAATGTCACAAACAGGTTCCTCAAAATCCATAAGTTCAAAGATTAACTTTCAATAGCTTACGGGGTCATTAGTCTAAACTCTCATAGTGTACAGAATCAAATTTAGTAACTCACTACTTTCTAGTGTCATCAACTATGTTCATGACTCATCTACTATTTATCTAAGATTTCATAATGCACTAGATCCTGCCTAAGATTCCCTTAGTTTACAAAGTCATCGACAACTCCTTAAGTCTCAAAATGTCACAAACCATTTTCTCAAAAATTTGCTCTAACATCCAAATTTTCTAGTCAACCTCACTTTTCAAATTTCTAACACCTAGGACCTAAAACCTAGGCTCTAATACCACTTTTCTGTCACGCCCCAAACCCCACCCTGGGCGCAGGACGTGGCGGCGCCGTACACCTGCAAAGCAAGTTCTACAAGTATACAAGGCTAGCAAAATAATATCAGAACCACTCATAACATAAACTAAACAATACTGTCTTACATAAATTTAGAACAAAATCTTACTATCACAAATACTCACTATGCTAGATTTAATAAACTCCAATAGCTGATGAATCAATTGCACTTCCCTGAGATTCCCGTGAGGATTCAAAAGCTGAAAATTGTTAAACCACAGTCAGTTGAAAAAGCTCAGTACATAATGACGCACCACAAAAGTGGGGTCAAAAGCATGCTACAAAGAGAGGTTCGTAACATAATAAAAGGATATAAGCCACAAGTGAGATAGATAGCACAAGTTCAATATTAAGGAGTAAGGTCCATAAAGGCATAGGTCAAAGTGTCACAACAAAAGGGTCACAATATTCGGAGGATCACTGAAGATAATCAATAGGTAAACGAAGATGGCAAAAGCTACAGATGAGGTGCTTGCTACAAATACAATAACTGAGAAATAAAGTCCTCAAAATCATATTTCAAAGAGTCACATCAAGGAGGGTCCCAATATAGGGAAGTCACAAAGTTTCAAAAGATTAACGAAAACAACCAAAGGTACAAAACCACCCAAAGGTCATATTCAAAAGTCATATCTGAGAAACAAACATACAATGTCATATTCCAAAGTCTTAAAAGATCACTGAAAGCGATCAAAAGGTACGAAATCACCCAAAGGTCGGCTTAGCCCAAAAAATAAGTTATCTTATCCGACTGCCCGCGATTCGAAACTAATTTCTGAGTTCATATACATGTCGACAGTGTCAGCGTATAGCACCCACTGACGGGACCCAAAAGCCAACGTACAATCCCCATTGGTGCTGGCCCTTATAGTTCATGTATAACATAAGCCTCCACAAAAGGTGTTCATATATTCAAAAGGGTCCAAAGGGTTCGTATAAAGTTCCAAAGTTCATACAAAGTTGTGGTTCACATTGGTTCCACAAGATTTTCCAAAGATATTTGTGTATACAATGATCAAAATATTCTTATATCTGAGAGGGTCGCAAATCCAATGCGAAATTCGTAGGCTATCAATGAGTTCAAAATTCAATAAATTGTGTTCAACAAAGGATAAGCATGCAAAACCCAAATCAAGACTAAGGGTATCATAAGTTTCACATATTCAGAGATTTGAGGACTGCAAATCAAAAAGGCATATCATTCAATGGCGGATCATATGACTAAAGTGATACGAAATTACGTACCTCCAATGACAGATATTTTTCTTTTCAAATTCACCTTAATCACCTACAATCAATAGTATGAACATTTTTGATGAGTTTCATCATTAGTTTCAGTCCTATTAGGGACGTATGTCATTCCACTAACACAAGACACCATTTGGTGTCCAATTGGAAAAGGCATGGTAACCCATTTTATGGTTCTTTTTAGTTTCTAGAATTATCATCATTATAGAATCTTCAAAACTTTTTGACACTACTTTTAACAGAAAGAACATGTTTCTGGCATGTCCGTAGAATACAAGAGCGTCGAAAATGGATGAGAAATGAAGAAGTTATCATTTTTTGAAGTTTCACTACATTTCAGCGTTCGGACGTCCCTTCGGAAGTCCTAAGATATGCTTCGGAAGTTCTAAGGTCGCGGACTGGGTTTAAGAAATTCTACTGGTCCCCCTTCGGAAGTCCTAAGATCAAGGACTGGGTTTTTCCTAGCAGAATTTCAAATTCATCCTGAAAACTTCAAAAGGTCATAACTTTCTCGTTTTAACTCTGATTCGTACGTGATTGGATCCGTTGACTTCATATCGACGAGAGGAATCCATTAAATCTAATTTTACGCTCCGAATCGATATACATAATTATCAAAAAATTATCTAAACTTGTACTTTAACCCTCGAAGGCAAAACTTCAAAAAGTCAAAACGATCTGATCCTAGATTCGTTAGGAATTCTAGAACAAAGCGAACCCTAATGCTCTGTATGGTTGCCAGGTTTTTTTTGGTCCCGGGAGTTATGTGGGAGAAAAAAATACCCTGGGAGATAGGTGGGGAAAAAAAAGTCCTGGAAGTATCCTGGTAAAATAAAAATCCCATGTTTGGTTATGTGGGAGAAAAAAATACCCTGGGAGATATGGTGGGAAAAAAAAAACCTTTGTTTGGTTGCTTGATAGGTTGGGTAGAAAAAAATTCTTCTCAAACTTATTTTTGGGTTCCTGAGTTTATTTTTGTTCCTGGGGTTATCTTGGGATGGGATGAAAAGGCAATCATTACAAAAGTGGGATTAAAAAATTCACCCAACAAGTAATCATTACAAGAGTGGGATTAAAATAAACCTAGTGCTAAAAGGCAACCAAACATGGGATGGGACCAAAATTTAACTTACTCTCCCACAAAACTCCCAGGAACAAAAAAAACCCGGCAACCAAACAGAGCATAAGGAATCGAAGATCAATTTTTTGAACATATCTTAAACAAAAATCAAAACCTTCTCTTTTATCTTTTCAATATCACCTAATCCTTGTTTTAGGATTTCTAAAAACATAACCCAAAGAAGAACATAATTCTTACCTTGTTCTTCGCTTTCTTCTTCCAAAACTTGTTCTCCTCTTTCTTTCTCACGAAAATCCTCACTTAAGGCTGTAGAAAACAGTTTAGGGTTTCTTAATGGCTGTAAAATTCTTCTAAGATGTGTATTTATAGGCTTTCTTAAAGAAGCCCTGATTTTAGTTTAATTCTCATGGACAAAAACGCCCTTCATTTTTTGAGGGGAACGAATTTTTTGAAAGGGGACAATTCGGGTATTTACAGAAACCATAAGACATGGACCCACATCATAGATTTCCTCAGTTAACTGTTAGAGAGATGTTTTAACATTCAAACTGCGTTATTTTGCGAATTGAAATGGAGTGCATTTGGGAGAAACAATTGGCACAAACTAAGTTTTAATGACAATTTAGCTCCCTTGCCGAGAGTACATAAAACCTACTAGTACATGAGAATCTTCTAACTAGGATGCGATCATTAAACTTTAACTCTTGAAAGTATACTATGTACCATGGAATTGAAATGACAGAGACATTTCGTCAAACAGAGGACGTACATAAGGTATTGGCCAGAACTCGTGTGAACCACTCTTGCCGTAATTGTTCCAGCATGAGCTCCAATCCGGCCGGGGTTTTTCACAAATCAAGGGATGGATAATCTTATAAGGATACAAGAGAGAATAATATGAGAGGCACAAATAAGGAAGAAGAGAGCATACTAGATAAAAGGACAGGGTGCGTACTGCAAGAAGTGAGATAATTAATCATTGCTCGGGCATGAGTATTGTAATCCCAAGTGTTTTATCTTTCTTTAATTAATAGACCGGTAGGGCTCTGCCTAACCCCAGCTTACCCGTCAAAGAAAAAAGGAAAAATGCCAATGGGGACATCAAAGTACAAGAATTGCCAACAGGGGACGTACTTTTGAAAAATTGTTAAAGAGGGTTGATAACCCTCTTATGAGAGTTTAATAACCCCATTTAGAGGGTGATTTTTGAAAAATTGTTAAAGAGGGTTGATAACTCTGTTTTGAGAGTTTAATAACCCCATTTAGAGGGTTGATAACCCCCTTGTAGAGACTTGATGATAACCCCCATTTCGTCCCTCTCTAACAATTTTTTAAAAGTGTGTCCCCCGTTGGCAATTCTTGTATTTTGATGTCCTCCGTTGACAATTTTTCCAAGAAAAAAAAGAGAAGCGAGATACCTTATAGTAGGCCCCACTAATACCAAAAAATTGATGGTAAATGATAAATTCGCCCCATTGGACAGCCCCATCTAGTGTGAAAGAGTAGTAAAAAATGTTGTGGGGTCCATCCCCATAAAGTGGCCCCACCCCACTACGCCTCTCTGTCTAAAAAGAGAGAGTCGTGAGTTGGGCTTTTAAAGAGTGAAAAAGAAACAAAGATAGAATGAGAAAGAGAGGAGAGAGGGGAGAATAGAGAGAGAGAAAAAAGGGTTTCTCTTTGTGGTTCTTCTAGGTCTTGCCTTGGGGCAAAAAGAAAGCTAGGGTTTGGAACACTAATCCAAGGTTGAAGTCTTTATAAGGACAAGAAGAGGAGGGAAGAAAAAGAAGCCAAAGCTTAGGGTTTTGGAGTGGTTCTTGGAAAAGAAGAAGAAGATCTCTCACACTTGGTTGTTTGTAGTGGAAAAACATTCTCTTGCAAGGGGTTTTTGAGGTAACCGTAATTCCTCCAAGATTTCAATATTGTTCCTCTATTCTTTTTGTATTCCTCAAGTTTTCTCGAAAAACTTGAGAAGAAAGATTTTGTATTTCTCTTTCCTTAGTGGATTTCTTTCAGAATTTCTCTTGTGGTTTTTCCCTTCACATCGGAGGGTTATCCATGTTAAATCGTGTGTTCTTGATTTGTGTGGTAGATTGTTATTTTTGTGCTATGTAGTTTTCTTGTTCGTGACTACTTTCTTGATTCATAGATAGAAGGGGGGAAGTTTATTCTTCACGGTGTATCAGTGTTTTCCACAACAAACTGGTATCAGAGCCTTGGTTGGTGGTTGTTATTTATTTGTGAATCAAAGATGGAGGCAAGTACGTCATCAAGGATGATTAGCCTAAACGAAGGCAATTGGTTAATCTGGAAAGCCAAGATGGAAGATCTGTTATATTCAAAGAGACCTCTATTTGCCGATTGAGGGTATAGAGAAGAAGCAAGAATCCATAAATGCCGACGACTGGAAGCAGTTGGATATGAAATCTATCGCTTGTATCCGACAGTGGTTGGATGATGTTGTGTTCCACCATGTGGCGACAGAAACTAGTGCAAGTTCTTTGTGGAAAAAGTTCCATGATTTATATGAGAAAAACATGGATGATAATAAGGAGTTCTTGATCATAAAGCTTGTGAACTTTATGTTTAAAGAAAATGGGTCAATTACAGAGCACCTGAATGAGATGTAGAGCATCGTGAATCAGCTTTCAGCTATAAAGATGGTTCTAGATGATGAGCTCCAAGCACTGTTATTGCTAAGCTCATGACCTGATAGTTGGGAGACTCTTGTCGTATCCCTTAGCAACTCGGCACCGTATGGTATTGTCTATCATTTTTGCTCAATCTGTCTACTCAAACAATCATGAACACGATAGTTTGGAGATCTTAATGAAAACAGATTCAAATCAAAATGGAGACGTCGCTAGGTCAAAACTCAATCCTGTGAGCCAAGTTATAAGAAGTTTGTTGAATGAAGAAGTTAGAAGTGAATCTTTAGATTCCTCCCACTCTCAGGAATTAGTCACTGAAGAACAGAGGAGATCAAAGGACAGGAAAAATTACAGCCAAAGTAAATCAAGAAGAAGATCCAAGTCAAGAAGTGGATTGCTTTATTTTCATTGCAAGAAGCCTGGACATATGAAGAATGATTGCAGAAAATACAAAAGTGAGCAAAAGGAAGGAAAAATGGCTCAGGAACCACCGCAGTGGCATCTAGTGAAGTTGTAATATTCTCGATATGTGGTGAAGGTTGTGTTAGCACAACATCTAATGGGTCGAATTGGGTAGTTGACTCAGGAGCCTCCTTCCATGCCACCTCACACAGAGATTTCTTTACCATGTACAATTCGGGCGACTTGGGCTCGATAAGGATGGAAAATGATGGTGTATCAAAAATTATTGGCATTGGTAATGTTGGCATTACCACTCATGTTGGTTGTAAGTTGATACTTAAAAATGTGAGGCATGTTCCTAACCTTAGATTGAATCTCATCTCAACGGGAAAGCTTGATGATGAAGGGTATGTATCATAGTTTGGCAATAGACTGTGGAAGTTGAGAAAAGGCCCTCTTGTTATGGCATGAGGCAAAAAGGTGAAGGACAATTCCCTTCCAAAACTAAAAGGTGTGTCCTTAACCCCTTGTGTTCATTGTTTAGTTAGAAAACAACACATGTTTTCTTTCTTGCATTCTAAAGCTAACCAAAAACCTAACACCCTTGATTTAGTTTATTCTGATGTATGTGGCCCTATGACAGTAAAGACTCTTGGTGGTGCATTGTATTTTGTTTCCTTTATTGATGATGTATCCAGGAAAGTTTGGACCTATGCTATGAAGAGCAAAGATGACTTATTTGAAATCTTTCAGAGGTTTCATGTTATGGTTGAGAGGCAAACGTCCAAGACATTGAAATGTCTCCGCTCGGATAATGGCGGAGAGTACACCTCAAGAAAGTTCAAGGATTATTATGCGAAGCATGGCATTAGACATGAGAAGACCGTCCCTTACACGCCACAGCACAATGGCGTTGCAACAAGAATGAACCTCACAATAGTGGGAAGAATTAGAAGCATGCTTTCATTCGAAAAGTTACCTAAGGAGTTTTGGGGTGAAGCAATGTGTACAGTGTGCTATCTGATAAATACAACTCATTAAGGATTATAATGGCCCTTGTAGCTCATTTTAATTTAGATTTTTCATCAGATAGATGTGAAAACGGCTTTCCTCAACGATAGTTTAGAGGAAGAGGTATACAAGAATTAACCTGGAGGGTTTTCATCGGAAAGTGGTAGTCATAAAGTTTGCAAATTAAACAAATCTATATATGAACTAAAGCAGGCCTCCCGTCAGGTGGGCCTCAAGTTTTATGGCATGGTATCCTCTTTTGGATTCATTGAGAACACTGGGGACCGATGCATATATCTTAAAGTTAGTGGGAGTAAATTCATCTTTTAGTGCTATATAGAGATGATATTTTGTTGGCTACTAATAATTTAGGAATGCTAAATGAGGTGAAACAATTCCTAAATCAAAACTTTGATATGAAGGATTAGGGTGAAATCTCATATGTCATTGGCATAAAGATTCACAAAATAGATCTCAAAGTATCTTGGGACTATTTCAGAATGCCTAGATTAACAAAGTTTTAGAAAGGTTTAGGATGTAGAACTGTTCATCTAGTATAACATCTATCCTTACAGTAATAAACTCAGTGAGGTACAATCCCCAAAATGAATGATTTGGAAAGAGAGCAGATGAATAATATTCCTATGCTTCAGCGCTTGGCATTTGATGTATACACATGTCTATGTTAGACCGGACATCGGATTACTTAGTGATGATTGGATGTTCAATTTCTAGCTTTGTCAGGTGTCTTAATACTAGGAAGTTGATATTGGAATATATCTTCCTACTCGAAGGAGGCACCATTTCGTGGAGAAGCATAAAGCAAAGATTGACAACTTCTTCCACTATAGAGGCAAAGTTTATTGGGTCTATGAGATGACTATGCAGGCATTATGGTTATAGAATTTTATCACAGGGCTTACAATTATAGATTCAATCTCAAGTCATTAATGATTTACTGTGCTAATTCTGCTACGATATTCTTTTCTAACATGGAGTTCCTTAAAGTTTGAGAGAATTTTTTGAATCATCGAGTGGCTATCATGCACATTTCTACTATACAGTTGACAATGGATCACATGACTAAATGGACTTCTGCCTAAGTTGTTTGCGGAATATGTCGATCATATGGGTCTTGAAGTATTTGTGCTTAGTTACATTTGTCACTTTTGATTGCAACAGAAAGATGATGATTCTGTTCATATGTTTTTACATATATTCTGTCTTATATAAAGTTTATATACATCAAGGTTTGATAAGACGGATTGTCCACGAGGACAGAAAAAGTTGGACCCGAATAAGCATTTGAGGGCTTATTCAATAATGTTTTCAAACATGTATAAAGTGTACATTAGTGTGAATCAGTGTATGTGATATATAGAAGGTAACATTTCCAATTGAAGGTGTATGCCACTATGATTTGTACATTTGTGACATACTATAAGGGTGTACAATAAAGTAGGAGTTAAAGATATTTGGGATTGATGTTTTTCCAAAACAATGGCTATAAAGTTTTCAAAATTAATACTTTAAGACTCTAAGTTACTTTGTGGATAAATCAATGTGGACCAAGTGGGATAATGTAGGCTTTCTGTGGTGTGTCCCACGTTGTTGGATCCCACATAATAGAGAAACATTGGCTTTTCTCATTCCACTTTGTATTCTATTTACAAAGGGAGTCTTAGGGATGTATCCCAAGTGTTTTGAAACTCTAAAACACTAAAGTGTTTCTAGTGTGGAAGGACACAAATTCTTGTGTACCGAAATCTATAAATATGGGTTTGTGTTTTATGGGAACACTACTCATACGTTATAGCTAAAGTTCTATCATCAAGAAGGTCCCAGAAAATTTTTGCATGCGATTCCATTGATTGAGCCCTAAGGTCTTCTATATATTAGAAGATCGCTCTTTTCTTGTTCGTAGCGTAGCGGACGTGTTTGTGTTCATGGATCGCGAAAGCTCGAGGGATTTGTGATCTTCGATTCTAATTGCCATGGCTGGGGTAAGTTCCGCATTAATTTCGAATTAAATAAAGTTTACACATTCTTCATCAGACTTTAGTGACAAAAACGACACCAAGGCCAATCAGTAGAAATTATGCACAATGCCAAAACAACATAGCAGCCTCATATATAGAAAATAAGTTTAGCACCATGAGTCAAACATGATACTACTTTAGGGAAACAAAAATACGTAATGAGGAGAACCCTTACAACCAGATGTTAATCCCATCATAATTCATATGAATGACATGTTCGCCATGATCTCTAAGCCGAATATGTGCAATTAACTTAGCAATTGACTGAAGAGTAAAATAGAATAAGAAATATTCTAATGTATAGCATTTGACAAAAATAAGATGTTAGAAAATGATCTATGTCTGAACCAAAAGAAAGATGAATCACCGAAAAAATGAGGTTAGAAAAAGATCCATGTCTAAACCAAAAGAAAGATGAACCTAATCGGATGAATCAGCCCATAACCACAACAAATTCACCATACAATTCGACTTGCAATGTATAACAAGAACAGTAAAATGAAATCCGCTCAATGGCTTTTCCATCCTCTATAACCACCGCGCCCCCCCCCCCCCCCCCCACACACACACACAAAATGCAGAATTTTATAGGCCATGGAAACAGTGCAGAATCATATATCGAGCATTTCCATGTCTAATTAAATAATATTGAGCTAAATATTTCATCAACATGATATTTTACAAATGAGGCGACAAAATAAGGTGTTCGAAAATTATCCATGTCTGAATGAAAAGAAGGTCTAATTATCAATGACTCCGACGAGTTGATGATTGAGCCAGGGCATCTTTGAACATTTATATGTAGATTCAAAGGCTGATGCAAATCCAAGGCAATGACGAGATACAGGATATAGTGGTTGAGTGGGATTTCACTTGGAGAGAAACCAAAGGAGGATTACTATAAGCTTTCTTAAATAATCGAACTGAAGAAGTTGCTTCATAAAAAATGAGAAAAAGAGGAGAAAATGATGAGAAACCCTAATCAAAATGAGGTAAGAGAGAGATAGAGAGGAAAAAAAACTCTGAACTGATGAAAAGCCTTCTTCTTCTTCTTCTACCTTTATCTTTCCCTTCTTTCTTCCTCTTCTTCTCTTCTCTCCTTCTTTCTTCCTTCCACTAATCCACTCCTTCTCATCATCTTCGTCTTCAAAGGTGGCCGGCCAGTGCCGGAAATGGTGGTCGGAAATTCTGGTGGGCAATGCTGGCATGAGAGTAAGGGAGAATAGGAAAAGGAAAAGAGCGCACGAAGAATAGTGTTTCACGCGGGGCTGTGTTTTTATTTATATATACTACATAATTAGGAAGGGTTTGCAGATGACCGCCTGTAAATATTTATATTTTGGACCTATTTACCGACGGTTTTAAAAGGGCCGTTGGTTATTGTTTTTCTGATAGGGTCGGTCAGGACCGCCGGTGATACATTTCTCGGATTTTTGTTTTGGGTATGAAATTCTTACTTCTATAATCGCTGTCCAGTCCCATAAATGTGCACATTTGGGGGTGTATTTCACGACCACCAGTGGAAACCTTTGTTCTTGTAGTGCCCTTTTTTTTTCCGGGGAGTGATATATTCGCCCCTTTTGATTACTAGGGACACCTAGCAGTAGTGTATGTGGCAATCAGCGTCATTGAATCCTTCTGACATGAAGTACAACAGCCCCTCTGCAGTCATCGATTCACTGCTGCTGGATGTCCCTAGTAATAAAAAGGGGCGGATATATCACTTCCCTTTTTTCCTTATCGTCTAAACATTTTCTTCATTTGTCATTTAGGTCTTTTGTTGAGGTAGATGGGTAGTAGCTAGCTTGAAGGTCTAAGGAGGGATGACATGCAAAAGGCCTAACACACAGAGGAATCTCTTGATGTAATAATGTGTCCATGAACAGAAGAGGCTCAGAGTTAAGAGGACTCGAAACCAAGAATGAGCCTTTTTTTAGCCTGGAATTCATCTAAGAACCCGGGGCAGCACCTTAAATTTTATTAATAAGAATAAAAGATACAAGAGGACATAAAACCTTTCCTCTAACCCATCGCAATACATGAAAAATACAACAGTAGACCTCCATACCCCAAAAATGAAACAACATTATTCATTACGTATATAAGGATTACAACGTTGGTCTCATCTAGCAACTCCTCTAGAATCTTTTTGTAGACTAAGAATGAGCACGACATTTGTTATTAGAAAACAAAGAAACAAATATTAGAGAAAAAGCATTTTCATCAAGATTCAGTTACCGAGGTAAGATGAACCTTCACCCGGTAGTAAGGCCCTATTTTGCCTATCGATGTGGATCCCAACCCGAAGATAGCGGCCTCTAATCACATTCATTTCCTTCGCAACATCACCCATCTCCATTCGTTCTCTTGGCGATTCTGCTGAACACACAATTCCAATCCTCACTAGTGACACCAAGCACTCCAGCAATCGATGTTTCTTATCTCTGTCATTCCCAATATTACTAGTCTCTCTGACTTCTTCATCTTCTAAAAGAACTAATGGATCTATAATATCCATCACTTGTTCGGGAAATGCCAATTCAACAAATTTTCGAAGGCTTAGGCCATCCTTAAACATGTCACATGTGGGGCTCTTCCCAGTGAATATCTCCAGTAGAAGAATCCCATAACTATACACATCTCCGGCCATGGAGACATGGCCACCAGTTCCATATTCTACAATATAACACATATCTTATGCTTTATTTTATGACTAAGGAAGCAAGATGCTAATTAGAAACTAAAAGAAAATAGGAGATTTAAACATGAGAATAAAGGAATTTTTTCTTAAAGTAAGGAGAGATAATAGAATAGCCTCTTCACATTACAACCCTTTTAGCGGTGAGGAAGGAGTTTAGTTGAAAGAAGTACATGGCATTACCAATCACAAACTATGGGCTAAAGGGGACTAATAACTTAGCTCAATGAAAGAAAAAGTAATACTTATTGCCGATCAATGAGGAGATGGCCAAGGTTTCATGTCATTGGAGTACAATTTAATATATGTTATCAATTCAAGGAAAACATTTTAATCATAGCATTATTATAAACGAGTTTTTAAATTTCGACCGAAATTCGAAATTTCGGGTTTCGTTCAACCCCGAAACAGCCCCGAAACGGAAATTACATTTTTCCCGAAATTTCTGCTGAAATTTACGGAATTTCACCCAAAAATCTAGATTTTTTAAATTATTTAATACTTTCCCAAAATTTCAGCCGCAATTTTCTATGAAATAAAATATTACTTGATTTGGTTTCGTGGATTTCGCCCAAAATTTTGAAATTTCGGCTGAAATTTTCGGTTTCTGTGAGGACCGAACGAAATTTGAAACCATTATTATAAAAAGAGACTGTTAGGACATGGGTAGAACTCACCCTTAAAAGCTAGCCGTTAAGAGGAGGGTGCCCAAGTCCTTATAAGCACATCTACATCCCCTGATTTTTCCGATGTGGGATCTTTTGCTTTTGTGTGGAACCCCCAACAATCTCCCCCGCCACGCGGAAGCAACGTGGATCATCTCGCCCCTCCACGCTGCGGCAACATGGGAACTACTAGATTTCCCCGAGGGATTGCCTCCATCCTCGAGGGCACACCGGGGTTACCGAGATCTTCCCAAAGGACTTTTCCATCCTCGGAGGCACACAAGGGTTAATGCACCCCAGCTCTGATAGCACTTGTTAGGACATCAGTAGAAATCACCCTTAAAAGCTAGCCATTAAGGGGAGGGTGCCCAAGACCTTATAAGCACATCCACATCCCCTTATTTTTCCGATGTGGGATCTGTTTCATAAAAAAACTTCAAGATCGTCTATCGATGCAAGTGCTTAAAGAAACATAGAAGGAGCTTGAATCCCAACAAATGCCAAAATATTGTGAAAATGACCAAATCATCCGCCATTTTCACTCACGTCTTTATTTTCAGAACAGAATTCTGTTTTGGCAGTGTTTTCCTTAGAAATTTCGAACTTTGAACTTCTTACTGTCGAGAATTTCTTCTAGTGAGCATTTTATAACACATGATCCTAGCCTGCATTGAGAAAGTGGTTCTAATAGATAGACACACAGAGAGAGAGAGAGAGAGAGAGAGAGAGAGAGAGAGAGAGACATGATCCTATCCTGCATTGAGAAAGTGGTTCTAATAGATAGATATATATATATATATATATATATATATATATATATATATATATATATATATATGAGAGAGAGAGAGAGAGAGAGAGAGAGAGAGAGAGAGAGAGATGTTTAGTCACTCATCAAGGAAGTAAAAACAATGGGATACGGCTCTCATATTTCTTATATGGGTGGCCCACAATCCAAAAGTTTTATATTCTTAGGGAAGTTATCATAAACCTAAAATTTATCTCTATTTTATGAAAAATCACAAAAATCACCAACCAATTGTCTGAAAATAATTTAAAGATTATTTTTATCCGTTTTACCTTTTTACTTAATCAATGTCAAAGACACAAAGGAACCATTTGGATACAAGGAGTTTATAATCCAGGATCATCAAATCCCAGATGTTACAAGTTAAATTCGACTTTATAAGCTAAAACCTGGATTGTACATTTTTAGGGTTGTAGAATCCAGGTTTTAACGTCCAAGTTTGAGCTTGAAAAATCTAAGATTTCACAATCCTGGATTATAAAATCTATGTATCCAACCGGTCATAGGACGCAGAAACAAATAAAAATGGAACAGTGGAAAAATAAAATGGCGATGTTATTGTTGATTTGGTAACATTGTCAACGCCCTTTGAAATGTGACCCTTTGTGGTGAAAAGGTCCATTATATAAATCTGTTGATTTGGCAAAGTTTCTGGGTTTTTTTCTTAGAGAAATTTTATTTAATGGATGTTTTAGTTATTTTATAATTTTTGTTTTTATTTTTAGAATTTCCTATTTCTTTTAATAATACTTGAAATTTCCTTGCGTTTTGAGTAATTATCTGGTGGGATTTTCCTCAAATCCCAATGGTATATAAATAGTTTTGAGGCATAAGTACTAAAAGGGTAACCCATTTTCACGCGACTTGCTGATCTTGATGAAAAATGGACAACTATTTATCAACTGATAATTTTGGTTGAGAGTTGCTGATTGAGGGCCTCTTTGGATACCACGAAAATTTTCCCTTAATTGCAAATAAGATTGCTTAAAGTTAATCTTATTTGTTTATAAGACATTAGTTCACTTTGCAAGGCAGTAAATAAGGGAGCTATAATACTCTCAATAATCATTTGTGTACAAAATATATTTAAATGGTTTTAAGTGGTATCCAAAGAGGCCCTTAGGCTTTCTTGTGTTACATTACTGATTTTAAATTGCAAATATTCCATAAAACTCACCAAAAATAAAAAATAAAGAAAGGTAATGAAATTTTACCTGGAGCAATATACCCAATAGTTCCCTTTAACCCAATCGTACTACTTTGATCTTCAGAGGAGTTGCCAATAATTCTTAAAAGGAACCTCGCTAACCCAAAATCGCCTAAGTGAGCATTCATGTCTTCATCAAGAAGAATGTTGCTTGGCTTTAGATCACAATGACTGATCGGTATATGGCAGTGATGGTGAAGATATTCCAGTGCAGAAGCTATGTCAATTGCAATGTTTAACCTCTTAGAGAAGTTTAAACTTCTCAATTGATGTTGCGCATCCACTTCTGGGTGCAACCACTTTTCTAGACTCCCATTTGGCATGAACTCAAACACGAGGGCTTTGAAATCATTACCTCCAAAATCAATACTTGAGCAAGATGTTAAGATCTTAATAAGATTTCGATGGCGAATGTTTCTCAGTGCTTCGCACTCATCCATGAAACTCTTTGAAGCTCCACGTAATTGAAGGTTGAGTACCTTCACAGCAACAACAGTTTCATCTCGCCCAATAACCCCCTTATACACTGATCCGTAACTTCCCATGCCTATCAAGTTGGCCGTAGAGAAGCCATCTGTTGCTTTAAATAGTTCTGAATAAGAAACCTGCAAGTGTTGAACATCCTTTGCAGACATGGAAGACGGTTTCTTCTTTGACTTTCTTGTCCAGTAGAGAGCAGCAATGACACATATTAAGGCAACCAAACATAAAACCGAACTTATGATAGGGATGATTACTCTAGAAACAAAAGATTTGTCTCGTTTCTCATTAGCCAGGATTGGGCATGCAGGCAACTTTAATTCAGGAATACCACCACAAAGACTTGGGTTTCCGAAGACTGAAATAGCACTTGCATTTCTAAAGACCCCTTGTTTTGGTACTTCACCCTCAAGGGTATTAAAAGACAGGTTTATATATTGCAAAAATTGAAACCCCTCAAGATACTTTGGAATATTTCCAGAGAAATTATTGGATGAAAGATCAAGCACTTCAATCGAAGTTAAAGCATTCAAAAAAGGATGAATGGTTCCTTGAAAGGAGTTACCCTCTATATAAAGTTCTACTAAGCTCCTACAATTTGCAAGAGTACTTGGGATCTCACCCGACAGTTTGTTCCAAGAAATATCCAATAGCCCTAGATTCTTCAAGCTACCCACTTCCAATGGGAGGGAGCCAGTCAAAAAATTTTGAGACAAGTTAAGGCCACTTGACAGAGAGGAAATGTTGATAACTTGTTTTGGTATGGTGCCATGAAGGTTATTTTGACCAATTGACAGTACTACTAGACTTTGACAGTTTCCAAGAGTTGAAGGTATAATTCCTTGCAGGTGATTTTCTTGTAGAAAGAGTTCGTTCAATCTAGTAATGTTGCCTATGGAAGATGGGATTTGCCCTGACAAACTATTTACTGACAAGTCCAATCCATAAAGGCTTTGAAGCTTCCCGATTGAAGTGGGAATAATACCAGTGAGGAAGGTTCCATAGATAGATAAAACCTGTAACTTGAAGAGATTCCCAATCTGACTAGGGATGCTGCCAAAAATTTGATTTTCGCTTAGTGTTATCCAATGTAGGCTAGTCGAGAGATTGACTATGGAACTAGGCAACCTGCCCCCAAAATTGTTATTGTGTACGCTCAAAGTATGTAGATGACTGCAGTTGGTTAAAGAAGAGATAAAACCCAGATCATCATATTTGCCAGTTCCAAGATGATTATGCGACAACGAGAGATAGGTCAGATTCTTTAGGCTTCCAAGATTTTCAGACACCGGTCCGTGGATGTAGTTCTGTGCTAATTCAAGAAATTCGAGCCTTGAAGCATTAGATATTGACATTGGAAAGCGTCCGGTAAATTGGTTGCCTCCAAAAAGTAGATCAATGAGATTAGGAAGAGAAAGCCCTGTGTCGGGTGGAATGCTCCCGGAGAGTTGGTTTCTCGCCACGATAATTGTCTCTATAGATGAGTGATTATAAAGAGAGGAAGGAACTGTGCCGGATAGTTCATTTGCAGAAACTTTAAAGGTTTTTAGGCTCTCAATTCGAGCAATTTCATCCGGGATGCTTCCTTTCAAATGATTTCGAAGTAGAGAAAAATAGGTTAGGGACGAAAGGTTTCCCAGTGACGGTGGAATGGTTCCTGTCAGATCATTAGCACCTAGATGCAGCCAGAGAAGCTTTGACAGAGTGCTAAGCTCAACCGGAATTTTCCCCGTCAGGTTGTTGTAGCCTAAATCGATCAGTTGGAGGTGGGTACAATGGGTGAGATTGACTAGAATTTCCCCTTCAAAGAAATTGTGGCTCAAATTAAGATATCGCAGTCTGAATAGACGGCCGATTTCTTCGGGGATTTGGCCATTGAAGCTGTTTTCTTGGAGATAGATTCGCTTAAGGAAGGTGAGGTTGGATATGGCAGGAGATATGGAACCACCCAATTTTTTCCCACTAAGGTCCAATACAGTGACCCTTTGATGCCGGCGACCACATGAGACTCCTTCCCACTGGCAGAAATGAAGAGTATGGTTCCATGAGCTCAAGGCTCTGAGAGGATCGCTGCTTATCCCATCCTTGAAGGAGAGTAAAGCTATCCGATCTGTCTCGTTTCTAAGTAAGGAGGCAGATTCCAATGGTAATACGTGAATGAAAAAGAATAGATACGCAGAGAGGGTAAAGAAACAAAACACAGAGAGAGTCGTACCTGGTAGTTCCATTTGGGTTGGAGGTGTTCTTGTCGCAATTTCATTTCATCTAATGATATATATAAGAAATGTATGCCATCCTTCTCACTATCGAAGAACGAGAAAAACATGAGTCTAGATTTGTTCCCTTTGTGGGGCCGACTAAGTGGAGTCAAGTCATAAAGAAAGAGATAAGAAAAAGAGGAGTCTCCATTTCATAAAGACAACATAAAGAAAGAAAGAATCTAGATTTGTGGGATCGAATAACTCAAGTCAGGTCGTAAAGAAAGAGATGTGAAAAACGAGAGTCTACATTTCTTCCCACTGTGGTTTGAGTTGCAATTCGGGTCTGAGTTGGACTCGAGTTGTGGTTTGAGTCCGGGTTAGGCGAGTCCACTATGCCAAATGGGCCCTGTTAGGTTAGAGAGCGAGTTAGAGTCTGCTAACTGAGTTGGGTAAGTTGGGTTAGATCAGGTGAGTTACTAAAGGAGTTGGACCTTATGGGTGAGCCAAGTGGGCTCGGGCTGGACCGAGTTGGCTTGGGTTGGGTTAGAGTTGATCTCAGGTTAGGGTGGTGTTGAGTGAGGTTGGGTTTGGGTCCACCTCAGGTTGGGTGTGGGGGTGGATGGGATTGGACATGGGGTACAGCTTGGGTAGGGGTTGAGATCAGGTTGCGGGTTAGGGGAGGTCGGAGTGGGGTTGACATCAGGTTGCGGGTTAGGGGAGGTTGGGTTGCGGCTAGGGGTTGGGTTTGAGTGTGGCTCAGGGGAGGTTGGTTTCGAGTTCGACTCGGGTTAAGGTGCAGGTCCGAGTTGGACTCGGGTTGGGGTTTGAAATATGCCATCTTAGGCATCTAATTTGAGCTAAGTACATATCAGGTGCATACCCTATTAGGCACTGGACGCACGTCTCAGGCACTGAGTGCCTATGATTTAGGCACTGGTCCGCATCTCAGGCACTAGGTGCCTGCGATTTAGGCGCTGAGTGCCTGCGATTTAGGCATTGGGTGTGCGCCTCAGGCACTTGATGCGCGGCCTAGGGGTGTGGCTTGGGGTGCGGGTTAGGGTCAAGGCCGAGTTGGCTGTGGCTTTGGAGTGCGGGTTGGGCGTGGGGTGGGGGTGTAAATTGGGGTGGGTTTTGGGTCGGGCTTGGATTAGAGTGGGGCAGAGTTGGGGCTTGGGTTGGGGCTAGGGGTTAGTGTAAAGATTGGGTGAGGTTGGGTTAATGTAAGGGTCGGGTGAGGTTCGATTAGGAGTGGTGTCAGGATGTGGGGTTCAAGTAGGGGGCACAAGTTTGGGTTGGGTGTAGGTGGAGTTGAGCCGGGACTGAACCGGTTTGGGTTGGATTCAACCAATTCGGGTTGGGTTGGCTCGGGTTGCAGTTCGGGTCCGAGTTGGACTCAAGTCGCGGTTTGGGTCCGAGTTGGACTCGGGTTATGGTTAGGATACGAGTTCGACTCGAGTCGCGGTTCGGGTCCAAGTTGGACTCAAGTTATGGTGTGGATACGAGTTGGACTCGAGTCACGGTTCGGGTCCGAGTTGGACTCAGGTTATGGTTCGGATTCGAGTTGGACTCGAGTCGCTGTTCGGGTCCAAGTTGGACTCGGGTCAGACCGGGTTTGGTCCTTGGGTCCTTTGGGTCGTGTGCGCCCAAGGGTTAGAGGTAGCAAGGCTGAACGGGTTCTAAGGTTAGCTGCATGAAAGTGAGGCTTAGGGGGCGGCCACATGGACTGGAGGATGTGGATGGGTCTTCCTTAGGCCAGGTGGGCCATAGGATCGGATACATCTTTTTTTATCTTCTCCATGCAAAGTTACTGTTATGGTTTGTGTTACTCAATCATGTTCGTTCATCTTGCCCAGCTAATAAAGCTTCTATACAACAACCGTCAGTGTTGACATCATTTGATTAATACTGCATCCACTACTGTTTGCATCATATGAAACATATTTCGAACAAAAATCTTATGATAGCGTTTTTTGATATCATCCCAAAAATCTTAGCCAAACCAATTGATCATTAAATCAAAAACCAACAAACACAGCATGCAATTGGATCAAAGACCAACACGTTTAGGCTCAAGGCTATTGGATCCGATTAGAAGACACACACACAGCAATGTTGTTGAATTAAGAATTAATATATCATGCCATTGGATTATTAAAGTAACGTGAAAAGAACGTTGGATCGGATCAAAACAGCAAGGCTAACGAATTAATGAACGAACGCAGCATCTTATTGGATTATTTAAATAACGCAGCAAGGCTTATGGGATTAAAAACAAACCAAAGCTTTTTCTTCTTCTTTTTTAACATAGAGCAAAACAAGATCGTTTGACCGACTAACCTTTGGTGCGATAAAATTCGAGTAGATCTTTTTAGCTGATGGGACATAAATACGGCGCTACTCCCAAATCTCGCCACGTGTCGTCCATGCACCAGTGGAGCCTAACCATCATGAAGAAAGGTGCTGATAAACGGCAAGACCATACGATTACGACACGTGTCACCTTCTCGCCGTCCAAACCTCATCATCACAAATTATGGAAGGGTTTATCCAGCGAAACCACGCACACCGTCAAAACAGGAGAACGGCCCAATCCTGCAAATGAATGTTTTCTCTCCATAATGATGAAAAGGTCCGCACGCCACCCCTTAAAAGGGGGAGAAGGGAAGAAGAAAAGAGGATTTTGGAATCTCCCTCAAGACAACCGGAAAAGAAAGAAAGAGGCAAGGCAACAACAGAGGAGGTTGGGAGCTTGGGAGCTTAATCCCCCTCTCCCAGGTAGTCCCCTCCGACCCATCCACCCATACCCCAAGAAAAGAACCTATGCCTTGGCCTTAGTAAACCTGACCAAACCCTCGCCTCTTCTCGCTGTTCTTTATATTGATTGGTCAAGAATCTGACTTGGGTGTCGAAGTGGTTGTCCGGGACCCACCCCGGACCCCCCTGACCCCTTTGTTTGTGATTGCAGACCCCGTGGAGGCTCTCTACCCACCGCGCGATCGCAGACCCGGATTTCGACGCCATCATATTGGTGCCATCCTTGGGAATCGTCGAGTATTGAACGCTTTACAACGATGAGAAACCACACCCAACAGCAAGAAACAGAGGTAATGACCAGGAGCCAGGCCCGACACGCACAAACCCACGCCTCAAGTTCCCAGGAGCCAAACTCGCCGCTCTCGGGCCGACACCAGCCCGCCTCCAGCACACCGCAAATGGTCCCCACCATGGAAATGTTTAACAAATTCCGCCAAGAGCTACTCCAACGTTTGCCTCCGTCGGAACCTCCGGCTCCGGGGAGGCCCCCGACAGCACATGACCAGACGGAAGCCTATGACGAAGGTGACGAGGAACAGCATCTTATTGGATTATTTAAATAACGCAGCAAGACTTATGGGATTAAAAATAAACCAAAGCTTTTTCTTCTTTTTTTTTAACATAGAGCAAACCTAGATCGATAAAATTCGAGTAGTTGAAGAGTGTAAGCTCCAATGGTGATGCTCGGAATGACCAATGTGGTCTATTTATAGGGTGGTGAACCAAGTTCCCTTTGTCATTTGGATTCTTAGGTTGGTTTAATGGGATAAGATAGAAGGGAGGTGGAGAAATAAGGATAAGCTAAAGTAGTTAGGCTGATAAGATCTAGAGGAAAAGGAGTGTGCGGTCGACCGCACCAAGCCCTCCACTTTTGGATGGGTTAGGATGATCCAATGGACCTGATTTTTTGTACACACCCTATCTATGATGGGGCCTTGCAAATGAATGGTTTTGATCAACACAAAAAATGTGGGACCCATGTGTTTGCTCCCTCGACCGCACCTAAGCTTAGGTGCAGTCGACCGCACAATCTTATTTCTCCAAGATCTAATCTCATCCCAACTATCCACCATTCGGATAGATAGAGAGATTTGGTTGTTGCACATGTTGGAGAGAGAGAGAGAGAGTCGGTTGGAAATATGAGTCTAGATTTCTTCCCATTGTGGGACCGCAGATAAGAAATTAAGAACCCTTGTGCAATACTTTGAAATTCGGACTCTCACTCACATATTTATTTGTTCTATTAGTAGAAAAGAATACAAAGTAAGTGAACGCAGATCCAACAAATTAGAATGAGTGGTGGTAACTTTGTAAGAGGCAATATCAGCCCCCACTCTAAAGTAAGCTAAACTCAAATGCATATATAACATATTAGAATGAGTGATTGTGTGTAACGTTGTGGGAGGCAATATCAATCCCCTACTCTAAAACCAAAAAAATCTCTTATGGCAAAGGATTTATTGACAAAGTCCTAAAGCTATATATCTTAATTCATTGAACCTAAGCAAACCGAGCTTAATAAATAGATCATTCAAATCTTGTAAAAAAATCCACCCTAATAAATACTAACACAATCTTTAAACTTGATATGTTTTGGAAATAAAAGAATTTTTTATTTTAGAAAATCGGTGCTTTTTTAAAGAGGTGAAAAGTGCTTTTGGAAAGACTATAAGTTTATTCCCATTGTCAAGTGAGAATGAGCATGGCATGTTATTAGTAAAAAAAGATATAGTTATTAGGGAAAAGCATTTCCATCAAGTTTCTCGGTAGTTACCGAGGTAAGATGAACCTTCACCCGGTAGTAAGGCACTATTTTGTCTCTCTCTCTCTCTCTCTGGATCCCAACACCAAGATATCGGTCTCTTATCACATTCATTTCCTTTGCAACATCTGATTCTACTGAAGGTGCTTAAACTTCAATGAAGCACATTCAAGTGATTCATTGCTGAATCGGAAGTCTTGAGAAACATATTACACTTGAGAAACATAAGATGCAAATTCTATGGGGTAATGTAATATATTTAATAAGAAAATTTCCACTAAATGATATAAACAAAAGATTAGTGTTCTGATTTTGAAATGAATATGAATCAATTTTTCAAATAATATTTCTTCGTCTGGAATCTAAAATCCAATCTCCTATTTTTGCCTTATCATCTAAACATTTTCTTTATTCTCCATTTATGCCCTTGTTGAGGTAGATGAGTGGTGGCTATCTTGAAGGTCCAATGACAGGTGACATCAAGAGGCCTAACACACCGAGGAAGCTCAAGATATAATAACGGGTCCATGAACATAGGAGGCTCACGCTGAGAGGAGGTGATTCCAAGAATGAGCATTTTTTTAACCCGATATATATCTAGGAACCCAGGGCAGCAACTTAAATTTTATTTATAAGAATAAAAGATAAAAGAGGACATAAATAACCCATCATAATACAAGAAAAATAATTAAAAAAAGAAACAATTATTAAGTATATACATAATGTGTAGCTGGTCGCGTCTATCAGCTCCTCTGGAATCCTTTGGTAGGTTGTCCCAATCTCAAAAGACTAAATTTATGCTAGTGTCACAAACATAATTTTCCAAGAATGAGCATGGCATGTTATTAGCAACAAAAAGATATAGATATTGGGCAAAAGCATTTCCATCAAGTTTCTTAGTAGTTATTGAGGTAAGATGAACCTTCACCCGGTAGTAAGGCCCTATTTTGTCTCTCTCCGTGGATCCCAACACCAAGATATCGGTCCCTTATCACATTCATTTCCTTAGGCCATCATTGAACATGTCACCCGTGGGGTTCTTTTTAGTGAACATGTCCAATAAAAGAATCCCATAACTATACACATCTCCACCCGTGGGGCTCTTTCCAGTGAACGAGTTCCATATTCTGCAAATTTCCACATATATTATGCTTTTTATGACAAAGGAATCAGGATTCCAATTAGAAACTAAAAGAAAATATGATATTTGAATATGAGAATAAAGAGAATTTTTTCTTAAGTAATGAGAGATAATAGATTGGCGTCTTCACATTAGAACCCTTAGTAAGAAGGAAGGAGTTGAGTTGAAGGAAATACATGGCATTACTAATCACAAACTATGGTATAAAGGGGACTAATGACTCAGCTCATTGAAAGAAAAGCTGATATTTATTACGAATCAATGAGTAGATGGCCAAGGTGTTATGTCGTTGGCGTAAAATTTAATATATATTAAAAATCAATTCAAGAAATTTTTTTAATCATAGCATTATTTTGGAAAGGGAGCCGAAAGCTAAACAAGAATCTGTTTTGTAAAAAAGCACAAGATCCTCTATTATGACAAGAGCTCAAGAAAAGAAAGAAGAGAGCCTGAATTCCTACAAATGCCAAAAATACTGTGAAAATGACCTAATCGCTGCTCATTTTAACTCACATATTTTCAGAACAGAATTCTTTTTTAGAAGTGTTTTCCTTATAGAAATTTTAAACATTTAACTTCTCATTGTTAAGAATTTCGTAATATATCTGATCCCTGTCTATTAAGAAAGTGGTTCTGAGAGAGAGAGGAAGGGAGGGGGGGGAGATGTGCAGTCAATCATCATGGAAGTAAAGACAATGGGAAATTTGTTATAAGCCTAAAAATTATCAACAAAAACCTCTAATTTATGAATATATAGCTACAAAAATCACCAATCAATTGTCTAAAAATAATTTAAAGTTTATTTTACTCATTTTACCTTTTTACTTAAAGAACGTCAAAGACCCAAAGGAGCCATTAGGATACAAGAAGTTTATAATCCCAGATTTTACGAGTTAAAATCTGGATTCTATAAGCTAAAACCAGGATTGCCCATTTTTAGGATTGTAAAATCCAGGTTTTCGCTTATAAAATCCAAGTTTTAGCTTGTAAAATCCAATATTTTAAAATCCTGGATTATAAAATCCATGTATCCGAAGGGCATCAAGATGTAGAAACAAATAAAGATGGAAAAAATGGAAAAATATATGGCAATGTTATTGTTGATTTGATAAAATTGTCAACTCCCTTTTAAATGTGACCCTTGGTCCATTACATAAATCTATTGATCTAGTAACATTTTTGTTTTTTCTTTTTTTCTTTTTTTCTTTTTTTGGAAACTGTGTTTAATGGTTGTGCCCCAAAAATTATTTCCATCGGTTGATCCTAACCCTCCGATCTATAGAGGGTTAAGATCAACCCTCTAACATTCGGAGGATTAGGATCAACCTTCGGAGATGATTTTTGGGGCACAACCTATTTAGGTTGTGGCCAATCTAATGGACGGTTTGGATCATCCTATGGTGGGGGCCATACCATACTTTTAATAAAGTGAGGAGTGCCATCATCAAAATACAGTAGCGCTGATAACATTTCCCTATAAATAGTTTTGAGGCATTGGTAACAAAAAAGTAACCCTTTTTATCACGGTACTTGCTGGTCTCGATACGCAAGTCTACATTTCAGAATTATATTCCCTTTGCTGATTAAGGGCCTCTTTGGATACCACCAAAATTACCCCATATTTGCAGATAAGATTGCCTAAAATTAATCTTCTTTGTAAATGAGACATTAGTTCATTTTGAAAGCCATTAACTAAGTGGAGACACCCCATTTGGTCAAGAAAGGACTAATGATAGTCTCCAAGGTAAACCCGTCTGAACACAGTAGCTCTTCCAGAATAAACCCGTCTGAACATGGTATCTAATCTGAGCGAACCCGTTACGACGCGTTAGCTCTCCAGGGTAAACTCGTCTGAACACGGTAACCCTTCCAGAATAAACCGTTTATCATACGGTATCTAATCTGAGCGAACCCGTTAAGACGCATTAGCTCTCCATGGTAAACCCGTCTGAACACGGTAGTCCTTCCAGAATAAAGCCGTTATCACACGGTAGCATATGAGCATACCCATTACGACGCATTAGCTCTCCAGGGTAAACTCGTCTCAACATGGTAGCCCTTCAAGAATAAACTCGTTATCACATGGTATCTAATCTAAGCGAACCCGTTACGACGCGTTAGCTCTCCAAGGTAAATCCGTCTGAACACGGTAGCCCTTCCAGCATAAACCCGTTATCACACGGTATCTAATCTGAGCGAACCCGTTGCAACGTGTTAGCTCTCCAAGGTAAACCCATCTGAACACGGTAGCCCTTCCAAATCAGAGTAAACCCATCTAAGCAAGATATCTAATCTGAGCGAACCCGTTATTACACGGTAGCTCTCCATGGTAAGTCTGTCTCTACATAGTAGCCCCCCAAACCGGTATAAACCCGTTCTCACACGGTATCCAATCTGAGCAAACCCGTTATCACACTGTAGCTCTTCCACGGTAAGTCCGTTCGTACGCAATAACCCTCCAAACCCGAGTAAACATGTTCTCACACGGTATCCAATTCGAGCAAACCCATTATCATACGGTAGCTCTTCAATGAAAGTCTGTTTCTACGCGGTAACCCTCCAAATCAGAATTAATCTATTCCCATGCAGAGATCCTGCAAATCAAATCAAAGCTCGAGTAAGTTTGTTTGAACACGGTAAGCTCGTTACAAATCATATACTGTTAAAACACAGTATCATATAAAAAATCATGCGTACAATCCGTCGTATCAATCAACCAGGTGCCAATCTTATTATCAGTGTCTGCACTGGGTGTCAAAATGACATCCCCCGAGGTCCCTCTCCAAATCAGTGTCCTTAACCTGACCCAGTGGTTTCTCCCCAAGTCGGTGTCCTAAACCTGACTTCTGATGACCCTCCCGGCTGTTAGTAATAACATCCATCCCAGGGTTTGTTCTAACGGTCACATTTTCAAAACCCCAAACCGTCGGCGAGAGGTTTTCACTCAATGACCTGACAGTAAGATTCCTCGGTGAGGGCTGCACGCCTTAGGATCCAATGTGAGTTTTGCAAGCTTATTATTAATCTTCGGTGATAAAAATTTGATGTCTCCTTACTTTGGCATTCACGTGCCTTGAACCCTCTACGAAAGAGGGGCATCTGTAGACACCCAATTTTGTCAAGGTAGTACTAATGATAGGTGTTGCGAGGAAGAACCTTATGACAAGTCCCAGAGCACCAGTAGTGTTTCTCTCAATCTCTCTTTAGGGTAACAAACGATTTTCGAAAGCTGTTTTAATAACTGAAAAGCCTGTTTTAACACAGTACCCTCCTTTTTCGACAAACCAAAAGCCTATTTTATATAGCACCCGCCTTGTACGGCACAAACCGGTAAGCCCGTTTGCACACGGCATTTCAATCGGTAAGTTAACTTTGGGTCAAAAACTTATGTTTGCACCCAAAGGACACATTTGTTTTCCGAAAGCACCCGATCTTAGATTCATTGGAAAGCTTATGGAACAAGGAATCCACCGAATCTGACCGCATGCAAATCGGAGTTCGATCGGAAGAGATACGAACATTTGAAACAAAACCGATAAAAGACGGAAAATTGTATTTTTCGAGAACTGGAGAAAAGACAAAAAATCACGTTAACCGGGGACGACATCATCTGGATAAGACCAAATGATGTCATCCCTTGGAATTCGCCTGGGGCGAATTCTGGTTCAAACCAGATATTTTTTACCCCCCACCAATAAATAGGTGGGGGGTAAAGGTTTTTTACACCTTCTCTCTCCTCTTTTGGTGTATACACCCTCCTTCGGTGTATTTCTAGCCCCGAACCCCTGCAGAAATCCAAAAATAAAAACCCTAGTTAGCTTGCTTTTTAGAAGAGAAAAAGTAGAGAAACACTAGGAAGCTTGAACCGGGCGTCGGCATTCCGACGAATTCTGAAGGTTTCGAGCGACGTGTTTTTTCTTTTACGCTGTTGTTCTACCAAATTTCGCAGAACTACGAGCTGCTTTTCAATAGCAGCGCCGTTGTTCTGCTGAAATTTTGACAACTTCGGAGTTCTTTTCGGCTGCATAGCGTCGTTACTCTGCCAATTTCTCCGCAACTCTGGAGCCTCCCTCGTCAATACAGCGTTATTCCGCCGCCGATTTTCGGAGAACCCAACACCCTGTTATCCAAATAGCGTTGTTGCGCCGTCGATTTTCAGAGAACCCAACACCCTGTTATCCAAATAGCGTTGTTGTTCTGCCAAAATCTTCAAAAAAATCAAAGCCTCTCACTTCCAAACAAGCGCAGTTACGCTGCCCGAATCTCCACTGATAAAAATTAAGTTTTTTCAATGTAATTTCCTTTTCATAGAAGGCACCTGACGTCATAAAACCAAGGCTGAACGGTCAGGCAAATTATGATATAAACCCCTCTGCCTTTCTTTAACTTTCTGCAATTTACAGCTTTCTGTACTTTCTTTTACAAAGTAAGGTGCGAGGTGGTAACATAAGACCTCCGGCTCATGTCAGGCCCCCAAATCATATGATATAAACCCCTCTGCCTTTCTTTTACTTTCTGCAATTTACAGCTTTCTGTAATTTCCTTTACAAAGTATGGTACGAGGTGGTGACATAAGATCTCCGGCTCATGCAGCCCCCCAGATCTTATGATATAAACCCCTCTGACTTTCTTTCTTTACTTTCTGTACAGTCTTTTCTGTATGATTTAAGGGAAGGGGGCCTACTTGGGATCAATTGCAGCACTCCTTTGGAGTCTGTAACATATGGTCTCAAACAGGATCGAACTGAACCGCTTATTTTTTATTTTTTCTGTAAATTCATTTCATTTACATCACAAAATTAACCGTAACCTAACAAGGGATAAAAAGACCAATTATCTTATTTCAAATCCTTCGAAAAATGCCAATCTAAGTTAAGAGACCGGATTACTCCTGGCAAGAGGAGTGCCTGACACCTTCCCCGATTGTAACCACAACCCTTACCTAGATATCTGTAAGGACCACGCCTTAAAACAGAGCAAAATATACGGTTCAAAGGCCCAGAGCAAAAGAACCTCTTTGGTTACTATTCTTTCAACGAAGTTTGAGCCCCAATGCTCATCTCCTTGAAAGAACAGGCACGGGTCCTAGGCCCTAACCTAGGTGGAGACTCTGAATTCTCTATCTCGCAAAGCTAGGACCCCGGCCAGAGTTCGTAAGATACGCAGATCAAATAACACCCCCCGAAAACCCGATGTGATGATCCCTTGTCGTCTTGCGCAACGAGGGAAAAAATTGGCTCCCACAAAATGAAATGACATTAAATTAGCACTTGATTGGTGGTACATTGACTAAAATCCTGTCATAACTGGTCTAAATTATTTTCAAATATTTTTTAAAACTATTTTTAACAGATAGATCTCATCGTTTCCGTTCAAATTGAGTATAGGAGTGTCAAAATCCTATAAGAAACGAGTGAGATGTGAATTTTATAAAACGGGCACAAAAAACTGCTTTTTCCAGGCCCGGTCGACCGCCCCACTAAAACAATTTTAAATTCCAGCAGCCCTACGTGGGCTGCCGGCCTTGCACGAAAACCTAGTCGTTGGGGCAGGCATAATGGCTAGTTAAGTTTTTGACCCGTTTTTTATCTTTTCTTGCCCAAACTACCCCTAAAACATTCATGAGTCATTGTGGACTAAATATATGAGGTTTCATCATGGATTTGTAGACTTTTGGACTTATTGAAAACCTCATTTGGGCTTTAACCTTCAAATCCATTAGTTTTCTTCGAATGGTTTGAACTTGCATATATTCTTTTGAAGAAGATCTCCATAGGGCTTTATCATTGTAATCTTTTGGAGAGAGCAAGAGCTATCATCGTTGTATCAAGCCTAATCCAGAGGCTAAGAAAGTTCTTCATTCTTCTTACTTATTGTAATCGAGGATCTACGATTTGGCCCGTAAACAAAGGTGAATCCAGTTTGTATTGCAAAGAGGGTTTGTTCCCTCGGAGGCGGAGAAGGCGATTATACGGCTTGGGGATTCTGGTATAGTGAAATCTCACATTAGTGAAGAAAATCCCGAGGAAAGACCAAGTACTTGGGTAGTGGAGTAGGGCCTTGAGGTTAAGGGACCGAACCACTCTATATCATTGCATTGTCTCATATCTCTCTCCCTATCTCTATTGGTGATTGGTAATTCCCTTTCCTTTAATTATCTTAAGCATACTTGAACAAGGGTTAGAACAATCATGGATCAATTTCACACACCCTTTTCATTTAGGGAAAATTTTAATTACTCAATTCACCCCCATTCTTGGGTTGCCCTTTGGGATTTCACCTATCATTAATCCGGTCTTGACAAAATGGGGTGTCTACAGTATCCACCATGTCTTCAGCAACAAAGTCTAGCACACCAACCAAAGGATATTCGACAACATACATTGAAGCCCGTGGAGGTTCGCTCCAACAAAGATCTGGTGACACTGGTGTGGTAATCACCGACACGAACCAGAAACAGTTTGTTGTTGTTCCGATCACTAGTGGCTCTTCAGTTTCTTCGCAAACCTTAACTTGCAGCCATCAGATTAATTTGGTCGGTGAGACGTCTCCCATCATTCCAAATTTCACCGAAGGGAATGAGAGATAACGAATGCTGTTAATGCCCAAGAGCGCCATCAAAAGGGAAGAATATAGTTCGGCAGGCCAACTAAGGAGAAAGAGAGGAGAAGATAGCCATGGCCTTTGGTGGGGATCACCGGAAAGTCAATGATCATCGAAGCTATTCACAACTTCTTCGATATAAGGGCAAACTCCATAAATCGGAGTGGTCATATATATAGACAAGATCTACCTTCAAGGGATTAAATAAGGATAAAAGAGACTTATATATTACCGAAACCTATTGATTAAAGGATTTTAATTCGACCAAGAATCATCACAAGGAGGCAAATGAGGCGAAAACGAAATGAGTGAATGGAAGACAAACCGTTCAAAGAAGACCATAATTACTATTGTTTCCCAAGCGCACTTTTTCGAGTTCAAGGGGATGCTTATAGTCTTAAGGCGACACATATCCTTGGATAACCATAAATATCGGGTGACCTCAAACGACGAGATCGAGTTAAAAATATGGATTTAAATCCCAACATTCACTGGAAGGATCAATGTTGCTTTGGTCAGAAAGACGTGAGTCTAGTAACATTCCATCAGTCTCCATTAGACAACTGAAGGAATGTGGGAGCGATGTTTACACCAATTTTTCGGCATTATCGGTCAAGCAAGACCGAATTGTCAAGTGGCAACTCATTTGGATCGAGTCAATAGAGTTATGTGTCGGGCTGGTCTTTGGTGAAAATGTGGAGGAACATGCAAGTAATGGAACCCAGAGGGATAGACAGTTGTTAAAGGTTTCCTCCTAATTGTACTTATTGATGAGCACATTTATGTGTGAATAGTAGGTAGGAAAAACATGCATATTTTATGTTTAGAACGCTACAACCAAGGTATTTTGTGTGTTTTTTGGTGTTTCAGGGTTATTCTTGAATTTTTAAGAAAAATGGAGCTAACGAGATGAAATTCGAAAGAATTTTCCATCATTTGAAGGGTTTAGATCATCTATGGTTCATCAATTGGTTGGCTCGGAATAGCCTTGGAAAATGATTTGGAGGGGTACAAGCAATTTATTCTAAGGCCCACAAAATATGCGGTTAAGATCATCTTATGGAGGTGATTTTTGAGGTGCAAATAATTTTACATTGTTGACCATCGATTGAACGGTTAAGATCAGCCCACAAAAACGATTCAAGACGTGCGACCATTGGTAAGATAGAAATTCACATTGGGATCCATCAATTCAACGGTTTAGATCATCTCATTGGAATGGTTTATAGGTGCAATTAATTTACGTAGTGGACCGTCAATTGGATGGCTTGGATCGTTTCTTGGAGATCAAGAGGAGAGAAGGGAATTATTAGTTATTTTATGTGTATTACAAAGGAGGGGTAGATTTGCCATTTGCAAATTAATGTGGCATGGTTGTAATTCATTCGAAAGTTGCTTGAGGATATAAGTGGAAGGTTTTGTACACAACTTTGGAAAGAGGAAAGATATGAAAGTAACCCATGTTTCTTTTATAAGAGATATAGAAAGCCCATTCAAGCCTTAACCTTATCCTTTCATTTGTTTCTTAAGATTAGCTTTTTAATCTCCACCTTACATCTTTTTTAATCCCTTAATTTAGCAACCCTTCTCACCCAAAATCCTATATATCTATCTCTCTTGAACTCTCTCCCATCTTCTTAAATTTTTAGTCTCATCTCGTCTCGTCGCGTCTTCACAGTTTTTTATTTTTTTTTCTAAAACTTCAACGGACCATAACTTTTTTGTTTTAGCTCCGATTCGCGCGCGTGGTCGGATCCGTTGAACTCGTATCGACGAGAGAAATCCCTTTCTCTCTTTGATCCAACCATCTAAGATTCAATCCAGGGCGAGATCAAGGCTTGAAGGAGAACAATGATTCAACCATTGAAGGAGAAAAAGAATAAGTTTTCTTGATTTTTCTCTTTTATTTCAATTTCAATGTGATGTATTTTTGTTTTCAAGTTCAATTAAAGAATAGTTCACTTTGTTTCTTTTCCTTTTAAAGTTCTTTAATGGAAATTCTCTTCTCTATCTTCCTTATTTTTGCTTCTTTCCCCTTCTCTATGCGTAACTAAATCCAACCTACTTAGGGTTTAGATGAAACCATGGGGAAGAAGAAAGGTTTTTTATTAAATTCAATAGAGTAAAAAAATAACATATATAGGGATTTGTAATTGTTGGATCCCAATCACTCATGCCATTGGCTTTTCCCTTTTGTATGAGTAATTGCCGATAAACAAAAATAAATACTTGTATATTCAATAAAATTGGATAGTATAGTTGATAGATTACTCATGGAAAATAACATCATTTGTTCTTATCTCTCATAGACATAACTATCAATTATGCGATTCAATACAATCAAAAATTGATTTGATTAATAATCCAATCCAAAACCATGATAGATTCTAACCTTAAGTAATCTTTTATCGAATTAAAGTTTCAATTAGATTTTCAATTACTTTTCCAATAGAATCTCAATTCACTTTTGAATAGTTTTTTCAATCAATTTAGGTTTTAGATTTTTATTTTCTAATTAGATTAGACAATTAATTAATAAAAATCCTTTATTGGTTTACTTTGCCTTAATATAAGGATTAAAAGTTGTAATCTTTTCTTTATTATTTTCGATCCTTGTCTATTTAGTTTATAAATTTAAATATATTGTTGGATCCGAGGTTGTAGTCCACGAAAATCCTGAGTCCATTCTAGGCAACAATATATCATAAGTTTATTTTCTAAGTATTATAAGGGTAGAAATCACAATAAGCTCTTCCCTGAATTCGACAAGTATTTACACGATCCGTGCACTTGCGGTTATTTATAATATCACAATCAAGTTTTTGGCGCCATTGCCGGGGAAAAGTTAGATTACTTTAATTCTTATATTATTTAAAGGAGGTCAATTAGTTGTTTGTTTATTTTGCTTTTTGGTCACTTCTTGTTTTAACTTGGCTATTTTCTGTGTATGAGTGCAGGTTGGGTGCGCAACTCTGTCAACCGCTTAGAGAGAGCAACTCGATCAAAAAAAAGAGACGGACATTCAACCAATTCCAATAACCATGGCGGAAGGGGAAGTTCTCAAAACCCTTCGCGATCGTTTCTACCCTGCCCGAGCCGCACAACCATCCTATATTAGATTGCCGACCGCTCAGGGCTGTAATTTTAAGTTAAAATCACAATTTATTACTATGCTTTCTCACTTTCACGAGCTTCCTTCTTAGGATGCCTACTTATTTTTAAGAGAGTTTGAAGAGGTATGTGCTTTAATTAAACTACCACAACTCACGGATGATGCGGTTAAATTGAGGTTCGTAACCTTTTCACTCAAAGAGGGAGCCAAAAAATGGCTTTATGGTTTGCCCACAAACTCCATCACCACTTGGGAGGAGTTTACAGTAGCGTTTCTTAAAAAAAAATTTCCTTCACATAAAACTAATAAACTAAGAAACGATATTCTTCAATTTAGGCAAAAACCCCATGAGTCATTTTTAAAATTTATGAAGAGATTCAAATATCTACTCCAAGAATGTCCTCACCACGGCTTAGATACGTGGAAAATCATATATGAGGGCATTGATTTTCAAACCAAACAACTTTTAGAGTCCATGTGCCTTATGGGATTCACATCCTATACGAATAAGGACGAAGCTTGGAGTTCTTGCTTGATTTGGCAGAAAAGACCCGTTAGTGGGAATCCACTCAAGAAAACGAAAGAGCCACATCAAGCAAGGGATTCTTCATTGAGGGTACCGTGGCCAAGGAGGTCCAATTAGATAGTCTTATCAAAAGGCTAGAAGATATAGTTGTAAAGTGACCCGCACAAGTAAATCAAATCAAGCAAAGTGTCCCTATGTGCAATTGGTGCCAATCTCCTGACCATGTCATAGAAGAGTGTCCCAATTTTTTAAAGTTTGGTAATTCTACTAAAAATGCAAGTGCTTTGTTTTCAAATAATCCTTATACTAAAACTTACAATCCGGGATGGAGAAATCATCCAAATTTGTCTTAGAGCCAAGGGAGCTACCAAGGTGGGCCATCCAATTTTCAAGGTCAAAGCCAATTCAGCCAACCTAGGCCCGAGATGTATGGCTTGGATCATTTCTTGGATAGGGGCGGTTACAAAGGAGGGGTAGAGTTGTCATTTGTAAATTAATGTAGCATGGTTGTAATTCATTCGAAGGATAGGGACAATTTGGTCATTTCATGCACATATCCCTCAACTTGGAAACTTTCCATTATTTTCTTTCTAACATTTAGAAAGTTGCTTGAGGATATAATTGGAAGGTTTTGTACACAACTTTAGAAAGAGGAAAAATAGGAAAGTAACCCATGTTTCTTTTAGAAGAGATATTGAAAGCCCATTCAAGCCTTAATCTTATCCTTTCATTTGTTTCCTAAGATTACCTTTTTAATACATCTTTTTCAATCCCTTAATTTAGCAACCCTTCTCACCTAAAATCCTATATATCTATCTCTCTTGAACTCTCTCCCATCTTCTTGAATTTTTAGTCTCGTCTCGTCTCGTCGCGTCTTCGCAGTTTTTTATTTTATTTTTCTAAAACTTTAACGTACCATAACTTCTTTGTTTTCGCTCCGATTTGCGCGTGGTCGGATCCGTTGGACTTGTATCGACGAGAGGAATCCCTTTCTCTCTTTGATCCAACCATCAAAGATTCAATTCAGGGCGAGATCAAAGCTTGAAGGAAAACAATGATTCAGCCATTGAAGGAGAAAAAGAATAAGTTTTCTTTATTTTTGTCTTTTATTTCAATTTCAATGTGATGTACTTTTATTTTCAAGTTCAATTAAAGAAGAGTTCTCTTTTTTCCTTTTCCTTTCTAAGTTCTTTAATGGCTATTCTCTTCTCCGTCTTCTCCATTTTTGCTTCTTTCCCCTTCTCTTTGTGTAACTAAATCCAACCTACTTAGGGTTTAGATGAAACCATGGGGAAGGAGTAAGGTTTTTTTATTAAATTCAATGGAGTAAAAAAATAACATATATAAGGATTTGTAATTGTTGGAACCCAATCACTCATACCATTGGCTTTTCCCTTTCGTATGAGTAATTGCCGATAAACACTATAAATACTTATATATTCAATAAAATTGGATAGTATAGTTGATAGATTACTCATGGGAAGTAACATCCTTTGATCTCATCTCTCATAGACATAATTATCAATTATGCAATTTAATACAATAAAAATTTGGTTTGATTAATAATATATCCAATCCAAGACCATGGTGGATTCTAACCCTAAGTAATCTTTTAATCGAATTAAAGTTTCAATTAGATTTCTAATTACTTTTCCAATAGAATTTCAATTCACTTTAGAGTAATGTTTTCAATCAATTTAGGTTTTATATTTTTTTTCCTAATTAGATTAGACAATTATTTAATAGAAATCCTTTATTGGTTTACTTAGCCTAAATATAAGGATTAAAAGTTGTAATCATTTCTTTATTGTTTTCGATCCATGTCTATTTAGTTTATAAATTTAAATATATTGTTGGATCCGAGGTTGTAGTCCACAGAAATCCTGAGTCCATTCGAGGCAACAATATATCATAAGTTTATTTTCTAACTATTGTAAGGGTAGAAATCACATTGCAGTTGCCAATCGGGGGAAGGTGGGTAGTAACCACCTGGAAGAATAGAGGACGTGCAAATAATAGAGCCTGAAATGGGCAGCTACCAAAAAGTTTCCTCCAAGAGAACATGTGGTAAAGAGGAGTGGTTACCCGAATACAACTATGTAAGGAGACATCTGTCTCCAACGAAAAGGTCCTAGAACCAAATCCAACATATTTTAGCATTTGTTCTTATCTTGACTTTTGTATCTTTACTTTTCATAGCTATAGATTTTATTTGGATTAAGGAAGCAATGAATTCATCTTCCCATATGGGTCTTTCTCTATAATTCAACTATCCTTTGCAGTGGTGTTTGTTTGTGTCGTTTTGTCGTTTAGTTAGAATCGAACGGTCTGTTGACCCTGAGAGTCATTTGCATTCTGCGCACATGCATCGACGGTGTCATTTGCATTCTGCTTGCATTGACATTTCTAACCAACCGTGAGTTGTTCACATTCTATGCATGTCAATATGCTGTTCTCATTCTGCATGTGTCTGTGGACCCCGATCCGAGGACGATGAGGAAACGAGTCCCTGCATCCTCTGGATCATCCATGTGTGAAGGAGAGCTCTGCCAAGGAACTCTCGAAACGGTGCCACTCTCATAGCATAGCACGAGTGGCGATACAAAATAGATACTTCTTGATCCAAGGATAAATCCCTGAACCAAGACGTACCTAAAATAACTCAGAGTCGCCATCCATGGATAGGCCATGGAAACCCAAAATCAAATCCTCTGTGCAATGAATAACTAGAAATATATATGGGTTCGTGCCTGGTTACAAATGGAGAAGGTCTGAAGAGCACCCCCAATTCGTCCGAGTGCAAGCACTTGGTCTCTTATGCCATTTTCATTAACTTCAACGAAGTTTGGGTAAAAATCATGTGAAATGAGAACAAATATCCCCGAGTGAACGTCTAACTAATCATGCGTGACTCGGGGATGAACTAATAAACACACATAAAATAAAATGAAAGATGTGCCGCCTAAGCACAGCTAGGTTATGAGTGACATACCTAAATGGTGCCTAAGTTCTGGTGGACATACACATGCAAGCTACAGCTAAAGGTATAAGATCGGTACAAGAAAGTAAGAAAACACAACAAAACATACAATAACAACACAACAAATCTTAAGACTAACGATTTGACCCGAGTCTTCGGATGGTCTGATATTCATCCAAAGAAGCCTACGTATCCCCGCCTCCACAAGAATCAGAGTCACGTAGTTCTTCGCACCTATTCTAAGCTATGATGCCTAAGACACCTAGACCTCTATCCTAGACTCGATCTAAAAGACCGGACTAGTTATTAAAGCTTATTGAGCGATCATTTAGATTTCAGTGAATTGTAGATTTTAGGACACCCTATATGCCCTAACTAAATGCAGGTTAGCCCTAAGCTAATGCAGGTGGTTCCTACAACCTATGTGTAACTAGGCTGTATTTCCTAAAGAAAACAAAGGGACAGAGGCGTTCCTATAACTCTAGGACAGACCCCTAACTCTAAAACAAGCACACAACAAACAAACAAACAAACAACCTATCAAGAAGAAACTCCTAACTCTAAAAACTCTCTATCTAAGAGAAACTCCTAACTCTAGAGGAAGATCTTTTGAAAACAAGGTTTTAAAGGTTTTTGAAAGATTTTTAAAGTTTATTTACAAGGTTTGGCTGGACTTGGGATAAAGATCCTAAGCTGCACTACGTACCTCGTGAGAGAGGATCAAGCCAACGTAGTTCGAAACGAACTCTCCTAATTACTACTTCTAAAACACTCAACACTTTAGATTTTTTTAAGGTTTTCAAATGTTTTTGATGTTTTAAATTTCTAATATTTTTGAGTTTTAAATGTTTCAATGATTTTTAGATTTTAATGCTTTTCCAATATTTTTGGATTTTTAAAGGTTTTCACCCTTTTGGTCAAAGACCTAAGGGAATACACAAATCAACAACCTAGGGCCAAACCCTAGGGTCAACAAGGGAAACCCCTAAATCGGGTAAGCTAGTGTCCCAAGAACACCGGAAACGATCTAAGATCCCAAACAAACAAAGCTCTAATAAGGCTGTGCTAGCCTCTAACAAAAAAGAGCGACAAGAACACTAAGGAGAAACTCCTAACTAACAACACTAAAGAAAGGGTGTAAATGGGTCAAATACTCTCTAATAAAACCACTAAAGAAGACAAATGAGTCAAAGACTCTCTAATAAGGACAAATGAGTCAAAGACTCGCTAATAATCATCTAAATGACAAGTGAGTCAAAGACTCTCTAATAAGGACAAATAAGTCAAAGACTCTTTAATAAAATCATTTAAAGGACAAGTGAGTCAAAGACTCTCTAATAATAACATTAAAAGCCAAATGAGTCACATACTCCCTAATAATATCAAATGAGTCAAGGGCTCTCTAATAATACCACTAAAAGGACAAATGAGTCAAAGACTCGCTCTAAAAAAAGGGGGGGCTTTAACATGAGGCTGGATAAGCCTCCTAAAAGAGAAACTCACTAATGAGACAAAGCCTGTCTCCTTAAGAAGGTATGACTTTCTAGTGAGACAAAGCTTGTCTCCTCTAAGATACAACTAAACTATAATGAGACAGTGTATGTCTCCTATGGGTTAAATTTCTACAAAACTAAAAATGGGCTCCCTAAGGAATAGATTCTAAAATGACAAGGCATGTCTCCAAAGAAGAATCACCTTTATGAGACCTAGTGTGTCTCCTAATGGGGCTCCAGATAACTCTCTCATTGCCCTTGCAATGAAGATAAGGGTTCTGATATTTAAGGGGACCTAGAAGACTAGATAAATCTTCTAAAAGAGAAAAGGAAAAAGCTACTGGGACTTGACAAGTCCTCTAAATGATAGGCTACTAATGTCTAATGTCTAAACGTCTAAAAGGCTGAGCTAGCCTACTAAATGAAAGAGGGGAAAGCTACTAGGACTGTGCAAGTCCCCTAAGGATGGGCTTGGGCTAGCGCCTTCATCGCTCTATACGATGATAAAAACCAAAGCCCAAAGGGATAAGCTGCATATATCATAATATGATAATATGCCTATCAGGGACCTCACATCCCTGCTTCTTTTACTTTGACCCTTATATTCTTTTATATTTTCTCGGATAAAATATCCTCAACACCAACCACTAAACGAGGGACATAACTAAAAATATTCATCTGCAAATATTTAATGATCACTGCATCGCATGTGAATATTTCATTATAAACATTCTCATAGAGCACTTTAATACTCACAACCCAATTGGAATACAAGAGATATTTTTGGTAACACATGTCATCAACTTAATAAGGTAAGTCATAAGCACCAGAAATTATAAGCAAGATGGATAACAATTATATTATTTATTAAAGCAATACGAGATTATTCTTAACGACATACTTAGCGTCCCATGACTAATTATTCAATGTTTGGAATGAAAATCTTTCAACGAATGGTCACAATAAAGGTTTCTAGATGAGCTGGTCTAAAGTTTTTCATAGAAATTATTTCATAAGCTCAAAACTTACTTGACGACACTATGGAAATTCATAGAAAAATGACTTAAGGGGCAGGCACAATACAAATTTCTATACGGACCAACTTGAAGCTTTTAATGAAAATCATTTGATATAAGCTACAATGACCTTATAAGTGCCATGAATCACTTTGAGAATGTGATCTGGACACAATCTGGGATCCAATTTTTGAAGCAAGGATTCAAGACAACTACAAAACAGATTGTTCTAAACCCGAGAATGTGCCCCATTACCTTACTATTACTTTTAGCAAAAATAATATCACCACAGGTGATTTCCTTTCCATAAGCACATGCCTTTGGGCCATCAAATGTATGCGAGCATTAATATAAACCCACTGATCAATTTTTTTTATGGAAACATTCAGCTTTCGGTAGAATGTAAACCCACTACTACCCAAATCAAACCAAAGCTCTAATTCTCATTAGGATCGAAGGCAAAACAAGCAGCTCAAATGAAGCAAATACAAAATGGAAACCAAATCAAAATAAAGAGCTAGAGCTGACGATCAAATAAGCCAACTAAGATAAACATTACAGTTCTAGTATTAAAACATCATTTCCGCCCAGATGAAAATAAAGACTTGACCAACTAAGCCAACTCTATACTTTATCAATTTATTTTTCAACAGAACTTTCATTTGATTTATATATCTATTAACAATAGATGCTATTGTGAAACAACTAAATTCAGGACATTTACAATCATATTTCATAAAGAAACTCCCAACGCCCACTTTCTTTTATGAAACCAAATATAATTCTATTAATATGATGATTGCTTTGAGACTCCTTCTTTTACCTGTATTTTAATTAACCATGGACAAATAATTTGGAATTGAATATGTAACTAAATTTCCAAAATAGCTCTATTTGAGAGACTATTGTAAAACATAGACATGAACATGATCGTTGAAACCTTACTTGTATCCAAGCTTGACAGCATTATCATCCAAACAGGCAATTCTTTCAAAATAACAATCAATTGTACCAGCCTTAAGACATCAAACCAAAACTAACCAGAATACAAAGAGACTTGATACAGTAGCACACAACAGGTTAAATGCTTGAGTAAAATAATGAACATCAAAACCTGTCCAACTATGATTGGTGGAAGCTAAAAATGATATACCTACCATGAGAGTTAAGTGCACATTATGAACCTGAGGACATAATTATATTTATTTGAGATTAAAAATCACACCAAACAATCAAACTGCATATTACTAAGGCCAAAGCCTATCCTCATACCATCAGCTCTGAAACAAATCATGGGAAATGATAAAAAGAATTCATAAAAATCTACTCAGCTTGAAAGAAAGAACCCATGCTTGGAATACATCTTTTATAAAACTACTTTGAGTCAAAGGTATTTTAAAATTCAATGATAACATTTGGGGCTTATACCATTGACAGGTTCTACACTCTTACAACCAAATATTATTCAATCACGCCGGCTAAATCCAACTAACTTACAAAAGGACATTCGGTCAAAAAAATAAAAAATAAAAAAAATTATACAAGCTATAAATCCAGTTAGAAAAGACAGAGCATATATAATTCCAAACCCACTCTTGAAATATATATTTTTTAGAAACCTGTAACTTTGTAAGACAACAAACATCCATTAAACTCATACATTTTATTTAGTTTATTTGTAAGTTTCCAATCCTGACATTTTTAACAAATAATATCTTTTCCGCACTCTCCGAACTACCTAAGACACTCTTCAGACCTATTTCTTGAAATTAGCTATATATAAAAAAAAAACAACACATCACATCTCTCAACAGAGCCTGAGAATTAGGCTATTACAGAATTCCAACAAATTTCTAAGAAAAAGAACATTAAACCTTTAAAATAGCTTAAACCTCTCATACAACAAAGCATAAAATCATTTTAATACAAAAATTTAGAAAATTTCTTAAGAAACAAACATATCTTTCCAATATTTTTAACAGAACATGTGTTGCTTATACAATCGATACCAAAAAAAATCACAAAATTTCACAGAAATTCCGAAAGAACAGATCACAAGAGATAATGATTTCCACAATATTAACACACAAAGGAGATAATGATTACATATTTCAGAAATCACCTAATATTCTTACCGATCTATACGAGAAATCTCAATTCATAAAAAAAAAATGAAGATCAAACATATTTAACACGTTCTGCACTTTAATCAAGAGATTTATAAAAGTAAAATTACCTGATGATGGCAATTAGAGGTCGAAAATGATGATCTTAAAGGCGCTTGAGTAGATCGGCCGGATTTAATGGTAGATGGCTAGATCTCGGTAGATCTTCGCCGAGGAGGATGAATCCTATGATGACCTCTCTCCCTCTCTCTCTTCTTTACAATCGCATGGATCTGGACAATCTCAAAGAGATTCAGTCTTGAGTGATAATTATTCTTCCTTTCCTCTGATTTTCTGCACCTTAATGCTAGATCTAGGGTTTCTAGTTTGGACTAAGGTTTGGATGAGATAACCTAAGGTTTAAATATTTAGATCTGAGATTTAGGATTTAAAGTAGTTAAGATCAAAAGAACACAGATCTTATCAGAGGAAAAAGAAGGAAAGCTTGCGGCAGATGAAGATTGGCCGGGATTTAACCGGAATCCGGCAAGGATTTGGTCGGAGAAGGAGTAAAGGTTAGGGTTAATGAGTTAGGATTCTAGATGTAGAAAAGAGATGGATCTCAAGGCTTCACGGCAGATCGGAGAATATAAACTGCCGGAAAATGGACGGAGATGAGAGGCGATCGGAGAAGATGATCGGAGAGGGGAAATGGGTTTTTCTCTCTTCTCCTGTTTCTCTCTCTGATTTTCGAACGAAAATGAGAGATCCCCATTTCTTTGATTTTTTTTTTTATAAACAAAAATAAAAGCATTGATATTGGCACCCCCGATTGATAAAGCGCGCGGAAAGATGATGAGGCGCGCCCGCCATATTTGTCTTATTCGGCTTGGGCACGCCCATCGCAGGATAACTCACCCCCCTTATCAACTGGACATTACCGTCCGCAGATGATTCACCCCCCTTATATATTCAAACCACACATCTTTCCTCGCTCGTCCTATTTGACAAATCCTGGCACATTTTGCCGAAATTTGGCGAGGGCCAGGGTGAGATCCTAACCTACACTAGGATTGATTTTGGGACCTTAGTTCATCTATTAACAAGGATTTTTAATCAAACCAAGGGTTCAGGGTTCGGTCAAAATGGGGTGTCCACAGTGTCGACCTCCACATTTGATTCCGCATCTTTTTCTAAAAAGTCCTTTTAATCTATGTAAAGGCAAAGGAGCCAAAGAAAGAAGTGTCGTTCCAATCTTCTTTTCAATCGCCTGAAATTCAATCCCAGGGCATGGAAACATTTTGGTTTTCGAACACTTCAAATTGAGTTTCTGATCTTTGCCTCCATGGATATTGGCATGCTCGACTTCGCATCACACACCCCAACACATGGTGCACTAACCGACCATGCCAAGGGCAGCCTTAGGCTGGAACAGTTGTGTGAATGAAAATGCTAATTTGTTTTTGAAAGATGAAATATTTCATTGAGATTAAAATAGCATTAGGGACCAGTAGTCCGTCCTGCAATACAAAATATCAATGAGAACTGGATTGGGCATACCCAACTAGAGAAAAACCTTAAAGCGAAGCAAAAAAAGTCTTGTATCTTTCCTTCCCTTCATCGTTCCATTATCATGAACAGTTTTCTTTTGAAAATTCTAAACAATTCTTTCTACATCCTCGTTAATCCCTTCAAAAAGCCCTATTAAATCTTCAGCCGGCTCTCCTATGATTAACACTTCCCCAATTCCTCCATGATGTGCTTGATTTGAAAATCCGGCATGTCAATGAGAAGGTACTCCGGCAGCCGATTCTAGAATACAGGGTTTTTTCTGTTGGCAATCCTCTCCTCCACCAGCCTTGTTGGCAACCCAATTCAACCTTCTTGCATCCCTTTCCTCGCTTAACAGTAGTTGGAAGAAAGGGTGTTTGTACAACGGCGAATGGGTATCCTTGATAGAGTCCATCCCACAGAGCCTGTACATGGTGAAGGGTCAATCTTCAGCCTCTAGATTAAATAATTTCCATTGCTTTCAAAGAACATCTCCCAACAACTCTTTTGTGGGTTGGATCATTAATAGAGGCCCTCACTTCGTCGTAGATCATCGACCTCATCTTTTGAGGATATTTTCTAGGACCAGAATCTCCACGAATAACCTCTAATTCCTACCTCCGTAGCACAAAGAAGATTCGTTATCCATGTCAGGTTGATTGCGGTTAAGAGCAAAGGCTTTTTTTTTGCACTTCTTACTCTTCTTCCAAACTCTATATGTCGGATGCTCTAGAATTCCAATAGCCAGATATTACAAAATCCCTCTCCTATATAGTAAGGACAAATCACTAAGAGTAAGGAGAAGTGTCCACGGATCACTGAGACACGTCGCTTAGGGTAATGTGTTCCTCACACGGGAAATTTATAGCCCACTTCCCCTTTACCAATAAAGAATAAATTGAAGGAAGCTTATGCGTCACGATTTAACCTAAAGGCCTTGCATCAGCAAAAGATACTAGAAGGTGGCCCCCTGATCCAATCAGTCAGAATCTGCTAGAGGCCAGGGAAAATATAGAGAATTAGCCGAAGGCGAACCCAACCTTGGGCATATGGGAAATTAATTCAATAGGTTTTGGGACCTGACTACGGCTTCGCACCCTTATTGCTCCCACAGATTTCTCCAGATAGGTTGAACAAAGTTCCTCTTTTGATCTTGCCATCTTCGCCTTGAGTTTTACACCAGCGTTGATCTCGCCAGAGGAAATATTCCTTGCTTTTACTTGGTAACCACCTTTTTTGCTCAACTTGGTAGATAGGTCCAGCCATGAAACTTTCCGCCTAGGGGCAGCAGGGTCAATTGACTCAGACCCAACTAGAGAAAGGCAGGAAAGACTAAGGCTCTTACTTTCAGGCACGGCAATCCCAAGATCTTTGTCAGATCCGACCTTGGGCAGAGCGCCCTGGTCCAATTCGAAATGTGAATTCGGAAGGGGGGCTGGAAGTTTGTCGGAAAGCAACCCCGGAGGGTTCAAATGGCCTTCTACAGCGACAATGTCGGAATATCCAAGCCAACAAGATCCGAAGAGGATTTAGTCAAAGAATAGCCGTCTAGTTTTTTCAGAATTTCAATCCCGATGGAATAGACGTGATCTAGAACCCTAATTCTAACAGATGGACTTAAAAATTTTCATCGAGGGGCTAAAATGTTGGCCGAAACAAAACTCATACATTGTTGATGACTGCCTTCCATCTTTGTTTCCAGGACCTTACCAAAAAGATTCCATATATCCTCCACTGTAGAAGTAGCCCAAACGTGTAACGGGATACCATAGAAGTTGACCCACAAGGGTTCCTCTCCTTGAATAAATTCCTTATTCCACAGTGAAAGGGAGGTCAAATGATTCCCCAGAGCTTCTGGGCCCTTGGAGAGGACCAGAGAGGCCTGTAGTTCTGATTCAAACATAAACAGGAACTCATCCTCCGCCAAGATACAAGGGCATTGTAGTGACGGAAAATCCCAAAACTTTTGTGCCCAAAACCAGAGGTCCTCTAAAGATCCTTTGTGGTCTTTCTCTTTTCCTACCAGACAGGCTTTTAGAGAATTCATTCGGACTTCCACCTCCCTACCCGAGATGGTCAAAATCGGGTTACCTCCAATCTCTTGTGAGATAATTTTACTAGTATCAGGCCAACGATTGCTCTCACCATAATCAATCTCCGATCGAGGTAAAGGACGAGTACGGGGTACCCAATTAGAAGAGTTTCTGATCCAGCGACACCAACGGCAATTATCCCTCCATTTGAAATTAAGATACCGACAGGGGAAGCAGAACCAGTTTCAATGGGTAGAACCTACCTCTGATTTAGATCTCCCTTTAAGACCGTCTCCCCCCAGATAGCAAGGCCGATTTCCCTTTATCTTGCTTACAGGTTCTACATCTTTTCCGCCAACCGAAGTATTGGTAACAGCAAAAGGGACACTGCCAGTCCTCCAACCATCCCATCAGAAATCCCCTCAAAATGAAATGGTTCCGAGGCAGATTCGAGATAAATAATCGTAAAGAACCGGAAAACGTGAAAAAAGATGGCCTTTTTTGTCTCCCTCCAGCGAAAGATTGTTCAAAGAGATTCTAGGGTTTCAGTCGGAGAGTCTTTCGAATGAAAAAACCAATCAAGAAAATAGATAGTATCTTGTCCTTCTTTGTCGCTATGCCATCCAGATATTGAATGATAATTTCTTGTATTTTGTTTGAAAAGGGACTATGATTGTTGCACCTTAAGCCTATGAAAATGCTAATTTTCAACACTGGGGAAGTGTATATTCATCAGCTGACCATCCCCCGTAGACTAGAAGGGGTAGCTCAGGGAAGAAAAGGAGGCGAATATATCACTTTCCCAAGATTGGTCCTAGTTGCTAAGACTGGATCCTACTTGTGCCAAGTGCCATTGAGAACATGGGGCTCTTCTCTGAACTTACTCGGATGGGGCCCTCCCATCATCCAAGTTTCTTGATCCATCAAGCTTCTTTTTTGGGTTCTATGGATAAAAGTTAAACTGTTAATTTCTATAGATCTTAATCTTACCCATGTGACCGATATGAAATGGGCCATCCCATGATTTTCTGTAACATCAATGGTGTTCATTGCACATACATGTCTCCATATTAGTACACATCAAATGGACGGTGGAGATTCAAAACACCATTTATTCCTCACTCACATTCACATACGTTCTTCAAATCAACAATTACAGAAAGGAAAATTTTCCATTATCCTACGCCACCAGAGGACCTTATCCTTCACCCTTTGAAATGCTTCAACACGCTCTCTTCAAACCGCTGAAACAGAGAATCTTCTCCGTTAACGTCCGTCTCCAGATCGTTCCTGAATTTAACGGCTCCGTCAACCCAGTCCTTTCTAGAATCTTCCAAGCGACTCTTCATCTCTTCCGTTGGCCACTCGAAATCTTCAGCCATTCTCACCTTCGTTGATGTCTCTACCTCTAATTTGCCCTTCATTTTCGAAGAAATTACAGAAAGAAGAACCGGATCTAAGTAATCTTCGAGCCTCTTCCCTGTCTCTGTCTTTTTTGCGTCTCCATTTATCTCAATATTCTTCTGATTCTCAAATTGAGGCGTCAGATCTTCAACGAACGGATCCCTGAAATTAAAAACCGAAATTCAGAAAAAATAGAGAGAGAGAGAGAGAGAGAGAGAGAGAGAGAGAGAGAGAGAGAGAGAGATAGAGAGATGTTTGAAGAAGAGTACAGAGGACGGAGAAGGCGTCTCTGAATTTCAAAGATGGGGGTGAGGGGATTCGAACGCTGCTCATAGCACATCCTTTTCTCGGGTCGCATTTCTCCCGCCCTTTTTTGCCTTTTCTTCTTTGCAGCTTTTTGTAAATGTGAAATAGAAATTTTAGCAGTAGCAAATGACAATTTATGAGTTTGATTGAAATTCCAGGACGCAACTTGTAAGGGCCAAAAAAAGCAAAAAGAGGGCATTTTAGTCATCACAAAGATGTTTGGGGTGACTTCTTTTCGACATATTGTTCACCGACCTTGTTTGGATTGCAAGATATGTACCCTATGTTTTTGCGGCAAATTGTTTCTTTGGGAAAAAAGATTTTAGCTTTCATATTTTAGAGGGATATGATATTATTATGACATATTTAGAGTTAAATAAAATTTCAATTGTGGTTGTTCTACTCAAGGTTTTAAATTTCGTCCAAAATTTTCGGATTTCGGTTAAGACGGAAACCGAAATGTCCAAAATCCGAAATTAGCGAAACGTACCAAATTTCATCAATTTAGACGAAATTTTTAAAAAAATATGCCCTAAATTTCGGCCGAAATTCTGGATTTCAGCTGAAATTTTGGTTTCGATTAGGTCCGAAACTACCCCCAAAACCGAAATTTAAAACCTGGTTCTACTTACTGATTTTCATTTCATCGTTTGTAATCAAACAATGGAAAATTTTAAAAAATCTGAAAAAAAAAAAAAAGCTTTCATAATTTAGAGGGAAATGATATTATTCTGACTTATTTAGAGTTTAATAAAATTTCAATTGTGGTTGTTCTACTCAAGGTTTTAAATTTCGTCCGAAAATTTCGGATTTCGGTTAAGACGGAAACTGAAACGTCCAGAATCCGAAATTAGCGAAACGTACCAAATTTCAGAAATTTCGGCAGAAATTTTGGAAATTTCATCAATTTCGACGAAATTTTAATGTCCCAAATTTCAGCCGAAATTATCGAGATTTCAGTAATTTTGACCGAAATTATGGATTTCAGCTGAAATTCCGATTTCGATTAGGTCCGAAACTACCCGTAAAACCGAAATTTAAAACCTTTGGTTCTACTTACTGATTTTCATTTCATCGTTTGTAATCAAACAATGGAAAATTTTAAAAAAATCTGAAAAATAAAAAATTTCCAAACAATTTCTCCAAGAAAAAGGATGAAGAAATTGCGTTATGTTTTTGAAATGACACATGAATAGTGTTTTAATCGATTTCATGCCCGTAAGATGAAAAAGACCAATATGCCCTCTTCTTTAAGTTTTTATCTGTTCTTTCATCTCCACTATCGCTGAAGACAATCAATGCAACTCGAAAGAAGAGGAAGAAGAAGGAAGGAAAAAAGAATCAATGCAGGAAAAAATGAAAATGCCAGAAAATTTAAAAAGGAGAGAAAAAGGAAGGAAAAAAAGAGGAATCGGCGCTCGAAAAAAATAAAAGACACCAAAAAAAAATATGAAAAAAAGAGGAAAATGAAGGAAAAATTGGGGTCTCCTCGGTGACATGTGGGGTTGTTCCACATTTAACCGAGTCAACCCTAAATCTCACCAAGTCGACCCCTAATCTTATTGACAGGACTCCAACTTACCCTTCCTCTTCTTCCACTTTTTTTTCATTTTTTCTGGTGTCTTCCATTTTTTTTTCCTGCTTCGATTCTTCTTTTTTCCTTCTTCTTTTCCATTTTTTTTGTTTCTTCCTCGTCTTTATATATATATATATATATATATATATATATATATATATATATAGAGAGAGAGAGAGAGAGAGAGAGAGAGAGCGAGCGAGAGAGAGAGAGAGAGCGAGCGAGAGAGAGAGGAAAGTGAAGCTACACCGCCGGCTTAAAATACAATGGGCCCACATTGTTTTGGTGATCCAAACCATTCATTTGATTGGCCCTCACATAGATAGGGTGTCCACCAAAAATCAGCTCCATAGGATCATCCCAACCCTTCAAACTGTGGAGGCAAAAATGGACAAATTTGTGAATGTTTTTACACGTTCATTTTTGCCTCCACAAATCGTAGGGTTGGGATGATCCTATGGAGCTGATTTTTCGTGGACACCCTATCTATGTGAGGGCCAATCAAATGAATTCTTTGGATCACCAAAACAATGTGGGCCCATTGTATTTTAAGCCGGCGGTGTAGCTTCACTTTCCTCATATATATATATATATATATAGGGAAAAGTGAGAATGAGCGGCCCCTCATATTAGCTTATATGAGGTGACGGCTAGAAATATAGAGGGGCCACATTTTTTGGGTGATCCAAACCATTCATTTGATAGGCCCTGACATAGATAGGGTGTGCCCAAAAAGTCAGCTCCGTAGGATCATCCCAACCCTTCGAACTGTGGAGGTGAAAAATTGACAAATTTGGGCAAATTTATACCCGCCCATTTTCACCTCCACAGTTAGAAGGTTTGGGATGATCCTACGGAGCTGATTTTTTTGGCATACCTATCTATGTCAGGGCCTATCAAATGAATGGTTTGGATCACCCCAAAAATGTGGCCCCACCATGTTTCTAACCGTCACCTCATATAAGCTTATATGAGGGGCCGCTCATACTCACTTTTCTCATATATATACTATAATAAGCTGGGAGGAAAAGATTGAAATGATGCAAATCATTCTCAGAACCAATCAACCATGCAACTGATACAAAGCAAAGCAAGTTAAAATCCAAGCTTACTTTAAAATCCAAGCTTACTTTAAAATCCAAGCTTACTTTATTAATTGAGTAGTCATTAACAAATGCTTAAAGGCTGAAGGTAATTTAACTCGATTTATAACTCGATTGTTTCTGGGTCCTGTCAAGATAGTACAGGTCAAAAGTATCTAATTTGGGTATAGGAACCAGTCTCCTCCCTTCTCATTTCCTTGTTTGGTAAGTTTTCCAGTAGGTGTTGAAGCAATATCTTTGGTATCAATAATTATGCAATTATCTAATTTACTTAATTTCTAAATTTTTTAATGCTTCTTTAAATCAACCTTTAATTTTTTCTTTGTCGCCCCGTGCATCGCACGGGGTTTCTTACTAGTATACTATATCTACTACAATAAGCTGGGATGAAAAGAGGAGGGTTTTTTTGATTTTTTTGAAAATCACGTGAGATTTACACGTCACATTTTTTGACTTTTTTGAACAAATGCACCCATTCAACTCATATAATTTCAACCTTACCCCCCAATACATGCAGCTTCTGTGTATACCTTCTTTTAAAGAGAAAGATATACACTGTATTTCTGTGTATAGAAAGGAATACCCTAGAACAGAGCTCTTTCTCACCGTCACATTTCCCCTGTCTCTCTGCCTTGCTCCCTGTCTCTCTGGCCTTGCTCCCCACGCCATCTTTCTCTCTCTCCCCCCTCATGTCTTCTTCTTCTTTCTCATGTCCCCTAAAGATTCATTGCTGGCAAGAGGATCCTCCCACGCTGATGCCTGCATCGGGGATAGGTGATTTCCTAATCGATTTAAAATTCCAACAAATCAGTAGAAGCTGAAGCTAAAACTAGATTGCCAAAAAAAAAGAACTTCTAACGGTATTTTGTTCTTGAATACTTTATTCTTTCCATTTTTAGGGTTTAGGGTTTCTATGGAATTTGGGTTTAAAATATCTGGGTTTTGGTTGTTGATGTAATATCTGATCTTTCTTTTTTCATGTGAATTTTTCCTTTTGTTGATGTAATATCTGATCTTTCTTTTTCCATGTGAATTTTTCCTTCTTTTTTTGGCAGTGCTCTCTATCCATGTGAATGTCGTGGCTGCACTGAAGGAGATATACAAAAGCTAATCAAGCCTTGCCCCTTATGTGTTTGATGATATTCCCAAACTAGGCAGTATCTGCCCTTCCACTTATTTCTCTTAGGACACACAGATTTTCCTATTATAAGCATTATCAAGAACCTGAAAGTAGATTTGATAAGGTTGTGATATTTATGTATTCATTTACCGATTTAATAATCTGATATTTCGAATTGACTATTTGATAAGAAATGCGAAGACTGCGAACTAAAGATGCACGTGACCTCAGAGGCAGGTGCTAATGCTCATGGATTTTTCACCTGTGCATTATATGCCATTTTGATGTGCCAGTGGTAATTTTTTTTATCAGCATTTATTTCTTCACCTTTTACCTCTTATTTTCTTTTAGCTGCAAAGGGTTTAAGGGTTCAATTCAGTTGGTTTTCCTGCCATTTTTTGCGCACCCGGTGCTGAAATTCGAGACTGGATTCCTTTATTTCAAGTGCATTAAATAATGTTTTATCAACCTCAATTGGTTGCGTGTTTCTTGATATATCATGGAACTAGAATTTGATTAACTAAAAATATTGATTACTGCAAAGAGTCAAACTATAGATGTAACTCACCAATAAATTGATTAGTTTTGAACTTCCAATGAAAGAGCTAATTCAACGTGGTAAAATATAATTAAATCCCAAAACTTTTTCAGATGAGTTATTGATTTATTCAAAGATTTCCATTCGTATTTCTGTTGCTTTGGATTCTTTTTTTTTATGCTTTCGAGTCAGGTTTTTTTCTATTTGATACGGCATATAGGATCTTTCATTAAGCTGTTTTCCCATAGTGGCTGAAAATCACAAGAAACAATGAACAAAAGCTATAATGTTTCATAGCTTCCATTCGAGCTTGGTCAGTGGATTTTGGGAAAATTAGTTATTTTCTTTCTATTATCAGTTTTTTGAAAATTTTCTAAAGGATTCATTAGCCAACCCCAACGAGTTCGGGACAAAGGCTTAGTTGAGTTGAGTTGAGTGGAATATCAGTTTTTTGTATGGGTACTAATATAATTCCATCAAAAGATGGAGTCTTTACATTTTTAATCATTCCAGTCAAATCTTTCTACTAGGTTCCTGTAATCAGGTTTTTCAAACTGATGCCGCAAGCATAACTCGATTGCTCTAGCCTTCTCTTTGGTTCTATCATTTTTATTTCTTAATTTTTTATGTGGTTTTTGCTGGAAATTTTGTTGTCCTCCTCGAGAATTTCTGTTTGCAAATTAGGGGTTTGATTTCTTGAGTTCAAACAGAATGTTCAGCTCAAATTTAATGCCCTGTTCGTTTCTCCTGACTAATATGTTTTTTTTCCCTGTTATCTTTTCTTTCTCTCTGCTTAAATTTGTTGGTGAGTTAACCCCTGCTGTGGTTTTGGTTTTTGTTGCCTTTTGGTTTTCCTTTTTGCCAATTTTTTCCTGTGTTTGCATTTTGTTTCCATTTTCTTTCATCAGCAGTAGAGTTTACCCCTGTTGTGGGTTTCGTAGGTTTTGGATGTGATTATGTTTCATCACAGATGGTTTCTCCAGGCACATTCTCATCATTGTTCGACAATGCCCATGTTTGTTTTGGATTTTGAGGATTATTTTTTGAGTTCAAACATATTATTCAACTCAAAATTAATGCCCTGTTCGTTTCTGATTTTGAGAATTGGTTTTCACTCCAAAAACTGAATATTGGATTCAACTCTAGCACTGACGGTTTTTTCTGATTAGTAATCATGTTAGCTGGCGTACCAAGACTTGCTTTCTTCACCCCTTTCATGGGCGAATGAATGACCAATAGTGGTACATGTGACTTATTTTTCATTTTTTTCAATATTGTGTTCCCATTTCAAGCCCCTCATCTTAAATAAATTGTACTAATTTTTCTCCATTAGATTTTGAAGCTGCTTCCTATTCCATATGATTGTACACTAATAAACTGATTGTTATTCCACTTTTCCTTCGATCTCAACCAATATGTTAGTTACAATTATTTTGATCTGTGTGTAATTTGATTTATCTGGAATTATTTGAAATTGGTCTTTTTTTAGAGCTTCAGGTAAGTTTAGTTTTCGTGACACAACATATATAAAAAAGGTAGGCTAACAAGTTTTATAAATTTAAGAGATCAGACATCATTCGATTTAATGATGAGCACCGGATTATTAGATCCATTTGATTCCTTTTTCCTCTTGGAGTTTTGATGATTACACTCTTTATATTACACTCCTCTATTTCTTCACTCTAAATTAGCTTTCAACCTGTTGTTGCATAGCGTTCACCCCGTTTGTGAGGCATGGTTCATTGTTAATGTATTAACCGTACAACTTCGCATTCTTCTGGACCAAAGGTGAGTGAAAGAGCCATCCAAGATTTTTTAGAGCATGGTAGTTGTTTTCCTTGCCACATATACTTATGTAGATATGCATCTCAGTATATGTGGATATGCCACGATTATAAATGTTTGTACCGCAAGTTCTATCCTTTTGAAATTGAGTCAGAAAAATATCCTTTATATTTTGCCAAATTAATCAATTAATTGTCTTAATTGAGTTGGTGGGAAGTTGATGGCCGTTATACATGGAGTTCAATGACTTTTCTTGCTAATTACGAAGAGGATAATTTTCTTGCTAATGAGGAAAGAATTGAGGAATGAGTTGTCTTTCACATGTTAATCTCTATCATAGTATTTAAATGCCTGGTTTATCCAGGGTTGCACTTCTTTACAAATACTTTAGAAAATCTGTATTTCCATTATTTACCTCATTTATTTCCATTATTTACCTCATTTATTTTTGGAATCATTTACTTTTCTTTGTCGTGCCGTGCATCGCACGGCGGGTCTTTACTAGTACTATAATAAGCTGGGAGGAAAAGCCCAGGCTTTTTTGAATTTTGTGAAAAATTTATGGAATTAACACCTCACTTTTTTTGACTTTTTCTAACAAAGGCACCCATTCAACCCACATATTTTCAATCCTACCCCCTCCTTTATGCTTTTTAACAAAGGCACACATTAAAGCAACATAATTTCAATCCTACCCCCCTCTTTTATGCTTTTTTAAAATGAGAGAATTATTTGAATTTCTCTCAAAATTCTAATAGAATTACACATCACTTTTTTTGACTTTTTTTAACAAAGGCACCCATTCAACCCACATATTTTCAATCCTACCCTCCTCCAAAATTACGTGCATGTTACATCAGAACCGTAATTGTCATATTTCTATACATCTTCGTTGTAGTTTTTTCCGTAATTGTCATAGCAAGGTATCATTTTGGGTACTTTTTTCGTAATTGTTCTACTGTACAGCACTTTTTCCATAATTTTCCTCCAAAACTTTAGTACCTTATGATTATTATTGCTAGCTTCTTTCAATACTTATTCTTGCTAGCCACCTTTCCAGAGATAGTATTTCCGTGCAGTTTTCACCACGTCTAATAAGACAAATATCTCAACACATACAATTGCAAAGGATGGGCGAGAAGTAGCCTTTGGAGAAGGTGGCTAGCAAATACCTAGCAAAACAAAAAAAACAGCAAAAACAAAGATTGGAGAGTTGTGATCATCCCATGGAAATGATTTTTGGGGCACAACCTATTTACATTGTGGCCCATCAAATGGATGGTTTGGATCATCTTATGGTGTGGGTCGTGCATTAACATTAAGGCCCAATTGTAGGCCCCACGCATATTTGTCAAAATGAAGTTTACGGTCAACGCCATAGGATGATCCAAGCCGTCCATTTGATGGGCCGCAACGCAAGCCCTAAAAATCATTGCCATATGATGATCCTAGCCCTCTAATTTATAGAGAAACTAATTACCATGCCAATTATCGAAGCCATTGCCCTTTTTTATCATTTCGTATGTATGCCACTTTTAGTTATACAATTTCTTCAATTTCTCTATTGTTAATAGTTTTAATGCTTCTTTTAATTAACCATTATCTTTTCTTCGCCGCCCGTGCATCGCACGGGGTTTTTTAATAGTATATATCTACTACTATAAGGTGGGAGGAAAAGAAGAGAGTTTTTCCATTTTTTTGAAAATTATATGAGAATTACACATCACCCCCAAACACATAAATACCTCTTATGCCCTAAAATTCCAAACATCTGAGTGAAAAATACCTCCTGTGTCCTTAAATTCCCACGACATCTCTCTCTGCTCATGTGATCTTCTTTCTCATATGCCCTAAAATTCCAACACCATCCTCTTCTTTCTCATATGCCCTTAAATTCCAACGCCATCTCTCTCTCTCTCTCTCTCTCTCTCTCTCTCTCTCTCCTCATGTCTTCTTCTCACCCTTCTCTCCCCGTCACATCTCTATGCTCATCCAAAGGACGGAATTTTTGGGATTTTTTTCCCAATTTCAGTTCGTCTCCACTATCCATACCAGAGATTCCACCCAGAAATCCATTCCTTTTTTGTATTTTTTCCTAACTTAGTTTCTGTCCCACTAAGTCATTTCTATCTGCCTATTTCAGTTTCTCTTCTACTCATCCAGAACCTTAGCTTTTGGGTTTTTTTCCCACAAATATTGATCTCAAGGTCTACAAAGGCAATCAACAGCTCCTACATGTTCAGATATTTGATCACAGGTAAGGATAGCATGTTTGTTACAGTGATTTCATTTAATCTGGAATGATTGGGTTTTTTTTTTTTTACTTTATTTTTATCTACAAATTCCCTGATTTCCTTTAAACTGGAATGATTGAGGTTTCATATGCCCCCAATTACATAACATAACATGTTTATTGCAGAGATTTCAATTAATCTGGAATGATTGGGCTTTTTTCTCCTTTCTTTCTTATCTACAAATTCCCAAATTTCCTTTACTCTGGAATTATCGAGGTTTCTTACGCCTCCAATTACATTAGTTGCAGCTCCTCAACAGCGTCCTTCATTAATACATGCAGGAGATACGTTGGATTTTATAAAAGATGGATTTATTAATGCTGAATCGTATAAAAGGTCATCCATTTAAACAAATACATAAAAGGCCATCTAATGAAACCCTAAATACTAAAACTCCCTAACTCATTCAAGTTATTGTCGATGTTGTCATCAACAGCCCCAAGAGAAGATGCAACTCCAATCGGTTCTGTTATGTTTGAGGTATTTTCATGTGTTTCTTTCAAAAAAAGTAACTACGGTGACGTGGGAAATGTATGATAAGAATTTTTTTTTCCTTTTTCTTTTCTTGATGAAGCTAAGAACTTATAAATTCTTTAGTGCAATATGGCTCTTTGACTCATAACGTTTTGCAGGGTCTGACAAATCAATGCCTGTGTTGGAGTTCTATTATGTGACATCATCACATCTGCCAATGAGAAAATGTCAATAATAAGAGTGATTTGTACCGAATCCTTGACCAATGTAGACTAACTATATGATTTCCATTTTCAATTGCCAACTCTGATGCCTTATTTGTATTTCTTTCACTATTGGGCTAATATATTGGGCATTTTCTAATGCTTCTTTTTAGTTTCCATTCTTTTAATAATTTCTTGCAACTATTTTATCCTTTTTGGTGGATTTTAAGTAATCAATTCAGTTATTCATCATTTGGGTATGATTTTCATTACTTTTTTTTTCATTTTAAGCTTTTAGATAGGTTTTTGGATCATTTCATGGAATTTTAAGCCTTAAGTTAATTTGGTGAAGAAATTTGTTCTCTTTGATGGGTTTGAGATAATAGAAGTAGGGGTTGTTTGATCTTTTGAAGCCTTTAGTGGTTTTAGTTTAATGAAATTTTGCTTTTATTTTTTTTCTTTTGCCCTTCACACATAAATTCTATTTTTTTTTTGTTTTAAAAGAAAATAATTGAATGCATATTTCCTCAATCTTAGACATTGTCTTAATTCTATATTACAGGTGTATCATATACATATTTAAATATATATCTGATTGATTGAATATAGCTTCTATAATTTCAGGGCAACTTGGTTGGATTTTGGATGCAATTGTATAAATATAGGTGAGCTTCGGATCTATTGGATGTTTTAATATTTTCATATTGGACATTTTTCTAAATCTTCTTGGTTTGTAGTTTGTCGTTGTCATTCTTTTAATAATTTCCTACAAATATTTGATCCTTTTGCTGGATTTTAAGTAATCAATTCAGTTCTTCATCGTTTGGGTATGGTTTTAATTAAGTATTTCATTTAATTTTTCTTTTCATTTGAAGCTTTTACATAGGTTTATGGAAACATTAGGTGGAATCTTGAGCCTTATGTTAATCTGGTGAAGAAATTTTGATGGGCTTGAGATAATAGAAATAGGGGTTGTATGATCTTTTGATCATCCAGGGAGTCTATTCATGAATTTTAAGCCTTCAGTGGATTTTGGGTCAATTTCATGTTTTCTTTTTCCATTCATTTAAAAATATTTTCCCTAATCCTTTTTTTGTTGGAGTTTCATGAACTTTTGCTGTTATTTTTTTCTTTTGCCCTACACATAAATTCTGTTATTTTTTTCCTTTTATATTCAATTAAATCAAATGTAAAAGATTTGAAGCATCTAAAAGATAGGTCTTGCCCTCACTAATTCTTTAAACCAATGAGTTCAAGACAATGGCTCTATCTATATCAGAAACACAGGAATTAGATGCCTCTTTAAATTTTAACTTGAACGAATTAGGTAAAGTTGAGCTCCTCAAATTTGATATGTTCCATGCATTTTCTTACTTCCACTAGATCATTATCCAACCCTTTCGAAACTGTAGTTAATAGCTTGAGATAGTGTTCAACCAATTAATAGTATGAGATAGTGTTCTTCTCTCCTAATATTGGTTAGAAGGTGACTTAAAATTGAAAATAAAATCTTGACAATTTTAGAATTGTACTCTACTTTTGTGCAAGATGCCTAAATAAATTGTCAATTAAGCTGTGAGGGCGTATTTTCTAAAAAAAATTCTTTTATTTCTGGATAGGTAAGCTGGGACGACCATAGAGTGGAGAAACGGTGCCTCACCATTGAGCTACATGCCCAACTCATGGAGTCTCGAAGTTGTCGAATAAGGATGATTTGGCTTTAAAATGAATTCCATATTAAAAGTCTTATATTCACGGTATAGGTACTGTTGTTGCACACTATAACTGTTGAACTGTGTCTTCTTTTCCATATTTTTAGGCAGAAGCTACATTTCCAATTTCCATCTTTATATGAATGCATTTTTTTTAAAATCATAATTCTTTTGCCTCCCGTGCAAAAAACAGAGTAGTAAGAAAGCAATGCAGAGATAAGAAGAATGCCAAACTCATGTGCTGGAAATATAGTTCATTTATTTATTTTCTTTACTTGAAATTCTCATGATTGACCATATAATTTCAATCTTACCCCCCTCCTTTATGGTTTTTTAATAAAAAATCTATAGGGTGATCTTAACCATCCGATTTAAGAGGAATTATGAAAACATCTATAGATTGGAGGGCTAGGATCAGCCTATGGAAATGATTTTTGGGGCACAACCTATTTATGTTGTGTTCCATCACATGGACGGTTTGGATCAACCTATGACGTGGTCCGTACAGTTCTTTGTCGGCCCGTGCATCGCACGGGTTTTTTACTAGTACTATATAGGAGAAGAGAAAAGGAAAGGATTTTTTGAATTATTTGAAAATTCTATGAGAATTACACATCACTTTTTTTGACTTTTTTTAACAAAGGCACCCATTCAACTCACATATTTTCAATCCTACCCCCTCCTTTATACTTTTTAACAAAGGCACCCATTAAAGCCACATAATTTCAATCTTACCCCCCTCCCTTATGCTTTTGTAATAAAAAATCTATAGGGTGATCTTAACCATCCGATTTAAGAGGAACAACACATAATATCAACTTATACATTGGAGGGCTAGGATCAACCTATGGAAATGATTTTTGGGGCACAACCTATTGATGTTGTGTTTCATCACATGGACGGTTTGGATCAACCTATGATCTGGTCCGTTCTTTGTCAGCCCGTGCATCGCACGGGGTTTTTTACGAGTGTATATATATATATATATATATATATATATATATATATATATATATATATATATATATAGAGAGAGACAGAGAGAGAGAGAGAGAGAGAGAGAGAGAGAGGAAAATGATTGTGAGCTTGAAGCTCATATAGCTTATATGAGCTTGAGGGCCAAATACATGTGGGCCGACATTGTTATGATGATCCAAAGCATTCATTTGACAGGCCCTTACATAGATAGGGTGTGTACAAAAAATCAGCTCCATTGGATCATCCTAACCCATCCAAAAGTGGATGGCAAAATGGACAGTCACCGTTTGCCACAAATCTGCCCATTTTTGCCCTCCGCTTTTCGAGGGGTTAGGATGATCCAATGGAGCTGACTTTTGGTACACACCCTATCTATGATGGGGCCTTGCAAATGAATGGTTTGGATCACCACAAAAAATGTGGGACCCATGTGTTTGGGCCCTCAAGCTCATATAAGCTATATGAGCTTCAAGCTCACAATCATTTTCCTCATATATATATATATATATATATATATGAGGAAACTGTTGGTGAGCTTAAGGTCACCAAACTTATGGTGAGCTAGCTTGCCCAATCACATGGGGGCCCACTTTGTTAGGATGATCCAAAGCATTCATTTGAAAGTCCCTTACATAGATGGGGGTGTACCAAAAATCAGCTCCATAGGATCATCCTAACCCTCCATTTGTGGAGGACAAAAATGGACAGACACAAATCTGCCCCATTTTTGTCCTCCACAAATGGAGGGGTTAGGATGATCCTATGGAGCTGATTTTTGGTACACCCCCTATCTATGATAAGGCCTTGCAAATGAATGGTTTGGATCACTCCCCAAAATGTGGGACCCATGTGATTGGGCAAGCTAGCTCACCATAAGTTTGGTGAGCTTAAGCTCACCAACAGTTCCCTCATATGTATATAAGGGGGAGCTTTTTGTGTTTCAAACCATTGTTAAGAGGAGCCTTAGTGGGAAAATCATCTTGTATTTGTTGACATCATAAAAAATGGGGAGATTGTTAGCCCAAACCCCAAGGGTACTGCCTTGGTAAATTTCTTAAGTCATGTTTTGATGACTCCAAACTCAATCTGATCTTTAATAATATTTATGATTCTAATGCTTGTAATGTGTTTAAGAATAGTTATTTTAGGTCAATTTCAAGCAAGCAAGGCATGGACCAAGTTGAAGATCATTGGAGCCAAAAGTGATTTTTGGACAAAGGCACAGATTGATTTGAAGATCGAATGGGCAAAAGAAAGGAGAAGAAGAGAACATTTCAACAGTTGGAAAAGTTCAAATTGAAGACCCAAGTGAAGATTTGAAGTGTCCAAATTGAAGACCCAAGTGAAGATTTGAAGTGTCCAAGTCTTTGTTAGTGTGTATGAACTAGTCCCCCAATAGTATTTATGGGTAATGGCATTAGGGCTAATGTAAAATAAGGATACTAGATTTAGGAAGCCTTTAAAATATTTTAAAATTATTAACTGAAAGTAGAGTCTCTTAGGTTTCTAGAATGCATAAGCAAATCTGAGAAGGAGATATGAGTTTTTGAAGTTTACAGAGAAAAATAGAGAAATCCAGAAACCTTGGATGGATGACCTCTGTCCACGAACCTTCGTAGATCAACACAAAAATCCGTCCGGACGATCTGTCCAAAAACAAATAGCCAACAACTAGTTGGACGGACCTATGTGGAAGCCTCCATTCTAGTTGTTGGAAGCCCGATAACGACTAGGTTTGGTTCCAAACCTCTATAAAAGGAATTCTTTGGTTCCATTATATATCATTTTGAGAGATTGTTTGAGCTTCAATTGTATATCATCCTTGTGAGAGGATTGCTATGGTTTTTCTTTTATTGTAACTAGTAAAAGTGCACGTGTGTTGCACGTGGAATATTACGACATATAACTGCAAAAAACATGTTTATTTTACAACGTAAAGCTTCATCTTCCCCCGCAGGTAGGTATGTAAACATTTTAGGAGATGACTACATTTATAAGATGTGGTTGCAACAACCACAAATTAGGCTATAAAACCTTGTCAAAGTGCAGTGCAATCTTTATTTCTTTTGTCCATATTCTTAGAAGTGCTAACGATCTTGCAGATCAATTCGCAAAATCAAGAGCCTTGCGGGATTCCTTATATGTTGGGCAAACTTTGACGACGTGCACTTGTAATCTCTTGTTTCTATTAATATAGTTATCTTTGTTATCTTTAGCTACAAAAAAAAAGGTTTGGGACTACTTCCAGAACTCCAACCTAGGCAGCATTAGCATCTGCTTCAAATATTTTCCCATCTTCAATGGTTATCCTCCATTGTGTCATCAGAAATCTATGTAACCCTGAAAGGCCGTAATCCATATTAGTGAGCTTGAAAGGCCGTAATTCATATTTAGTGAATATTAATAAACAACGAATGCAAAACATGACACCCTAAGCTATGTGAATTCCTTTAAACTTCTCCGATAGACATGGCTCGTTAAGGTGCATCGTCCCCCAAACCTTCATGCAGTAAGCATTAAGGGTCTCAGGTATCCAATCAATTAATCCCCCAAACCAACCAAACCATGGAAGCTTAAGCAATAAAGGAACAAGTCTCCCTATTTTCTCTTTAGGAAGATTCGAAATATGACTATATATATATCATCCATTATCGCTGGAAATGGCAAAAGAAATCACCAAATCAATTTCCTATTTCTAAAACCGACTAAACCCAAAGTAGATCAACTGTCGAAGTGCTCTGCTTCCTCTTGTAATTGAGGAGGGTTAGCGTAGTAGTTGGAAGCGATTTTCAGTATGAGGCCCATCTGTTGGAATACCTACCAGATAAATTGCCTACATCATCAAACAACTTCAGCAAATCACACCTATACTTTTGTTGCCAGTATTTTTTCTTGAATAATAGGGTAGACACCATAACTTTCAAGCATTTGGATGTGAGATGTACATGCATATTATGCATAAAGAAGAAATCTACCAGGAGAAGATGATACGAAAATAAACAGAAAAAAATCAAACACCTTAAATCTTTCGGGCATCGTCAAAGTCAAATCAACACCACAACAATAACCAAGAAGAAAATCTAAACAATCTAAATAGAGTACCCTCTTTAATTAACAAAAAGGAAACAAATATAAGATCATGCTGGGTTGTTTAAAATACATTCTCTTGGTTTAGATAAAGAAATCTAAAAACAACATTTTATCTTAATATTTAGACTCAAAATTACAATAGATCAAAATTCTCACTTGAATGATTAAAATAAGATGTTGGTATTATTATTCATGACATTCTAAAGGAATATAAATGTCAGTAGACCAATTTCAGAGAGGCAAGTGTGTCCTTTGATAAAAATTGAATTTTTGCTATACATGCATCAACATGATCGGTCAAGCCTACACCAAACCTAATTATCCGGTTAAGAGAACTGAATTATACATTTAATTTAAACCGAACAAATATTGATCAAAACTGCTAATAAAACCCATTAAAAATTGGCATAGGGAATAGAGCAATAGCATATTTATGTAACATTATTTTATTTTTTCATAGCAGAAAATATATTAAAATTAGAGCAACAACATCTTGATTGACATATTTTTGAGACATAGGAGATCCAAAGCCGTGTGTGTGTGTGTGTGTGTGTGAGAGAGAGAGAGAGAGAGAGAGAGAGAGAGAGAGAGAGATGAATTAGATACCACCAAAATGGGTTTTGTCTACCAATAAGATCAATTGGGATAATCTAACATGTAAATGAGACATAGAGGACATTTGAAAGCCATTGGTCTGGAAGAATCCAATCATATGTGGGAACGAGGGAAACATCATTGTGAGAAAAAAGCAAAATCATGATTTTTTTGCACCCGTCTTACACAACAATGGTTAATGATTGAAAAGCAAATAGATATACCATATAATCAACACCCATCGCTCCACCCACTTCTGCTTCTTCAATAAACAGAATAACCTTTGTCGTCACTTTGTTGTAAGAAAAGAAAAATATAACAAAAATTAGGAACTAACCTTAACTCCTTACACATACGAAAAACCACATCACCCAGAAACCCCTAAAATAGAAAGGAAACACTATCATCAAATTCAGAACACCCCTCCCCTCTTTCTAAGCGAGTACGAGGGATTAGGAAGAAATGTGCTTCTCTCTTCTTCTTGCATGAATTGTCATTCAAATTTCATCAGTCAAATGGATGGGGGACAACATGGAAAGGGACTCGTCAAGCATGATTACTTGGGCTCAACGGGTTAGTCTTTGGGCCATGGAGATTGGCTAGATAAATTGATGAGACATCTGAGTTGTTTACGGGTAGGAAAATTACTTTCGCATATATTCCCACATGTGCTAATGAACTTGCCAGTGAATTGGCAAAACCAGGAGTTTCTTAAAAAAAAAAAATTCAACCATAACTTCATCCAGTACATGATGCAAATTTAAGTACATCTGATGCTTCACACCACTTCGAGTTATTTAGATACATCTAATCCAATATTATCTGCTGCCTCAGATATATCTAGTCAAGCAATTACAATCATAGTTTCAAATTTCGGTTTCGAAATGCGTTTCGGTCCCCACCGAAACCAAAATTTCAGCCGAAATCCGATACACCAATTAAAAACAATATTATATTTAATACTAAATTTCGGCCAAATTTACCACATTATATAATTAAAAAATTGAGATTTTTGGGTTGACATTTCGAAATTTAGGAAAAAACAAATTTTCGGTTGAAATAAAGTACGGTTTCAGGTATTCCCGATTTCGGTTTTGGTGCTGTCGGTCGAAATTTAAAACCAAGATTACAATAACCCTACTTAAGGGAATTACTAAAGAGTACATCATGTAAATTACCTTCTACACGGAATAAAAATTAAACTGCCTCTTACATGCATAAACCAATAACTAAAGCCTCAAGCGTGACATGATGTACCTGTTTAGAGTGTAAACTGCAAACATGAAAATGGTAACTAAAATCAAGAGTACAAATGCAACATGAAATGCTTCTCTTCCACAACATTCATAAAAAATATGCAATAACAGAATCGAAGTCTGGTTGTTTTACATAAGAAAGCAATAGGAAAGACCCTCTCAAGAAATTTTCTAGAAAAACCCATCAAGTAATAATGTTTACATAAAAGTAATCATGTTTACATAAACATGACAAAACCCCAGTCAATAGTAAAATTTATGGTAGTTTAACATAACAAAAATTAGCTTAAAAAATCAACATAATGGTAGATGATGCAATTAATAGAAAATAATTATGTTGACAAAAACTTATTGCAGAGCCACAGAATCAATCTCTCGAGAGGGCAAGGGAAAACCCAATTGTGAAAACTCGACACAGAGAAAGATATCAAAAATTTCAATCTGAAATCGTCACTACCAATGAAGCAACCCATGGGACCCTAGTGTAAAATGTGATAAAAATCATGATATAGACATAAGAACAAAAAAAATCAATTAAATCAAGCCAATAGCAACGTGCATGACTCTGATAGTAACATATTGGGGACGGTATGATCCCACATTCTGGGCAACGGATTTTGGGTTTATCTTCTTCTTTGTTGCATCTTCAGTCGGCAGAATCCATCTAGCCTGAATAAAAAAATGAAGTCAATAACATCCAAATGCAGCAAACAATCCAATAAAAATGCCCGGAAAATGATAAAATCAGTCATAAACCTTAAAAATCACTCATTCAAATTAGAGGGCAAGGGAAAAGCCAAAGGAAATGTAGAACTCAAAGCACATAATCGATCTCCAGGGCTAGGGAAAACCCAAATGTGAAAAATGAACACGGAGTGGTTATGTAAATCACAGAATCCATCTCTAGGTCTATCAAAATACCTCTACTTGAAATTAGAGTGCAAGGGAGAACCCAAAGGAAATGTCGAAAAATCAATACCCCATTTTTGTTGTCTTTTCCTAAGAATAAAACCACTTACCTCAGAAAAATGATTTGTACTCGTGAAAATAAATGAGCTGAACATAATGTAGCCAAAATAAGGGGAATCTCGATTCACATATACTTAAGATCTCAGCTGCATGAAGAAAAAATACAAAAGAGAAGTTCAAATATTGACAGGGAAAAAAAAGGAAAAACCTAAACTCAATAATCCCTGCATTAAAACTTAACCAATGGTCATGGACAGAGGCTCCCTTATTCTGTGAATAGTATTGTAATTTTCCTGCAATCCAAATAAGGCTAATTTAATGAAGATTTTGACACCCACCATAAATCAATTGAAATAAAGCGATTGAGAACACATAATGAAAAGAAACAAGGCAAGTCTACAGTCCAATGTAATGAGGAATAAAGTGGTTTCTGGAGGAGGGTGAAGGATAACAACCTGTTTCCAGAGAACGGTTGCTTCTGGACATTGTAGGAGGCAGATTGAGTTGGTAATAAGAGGGTCTTGAAAAACCAATCAAAACCTAGCAAATGAGATTGGACAATCATCCCTCCAGAGATTGAATTGAACCCCAGAAGCTCATATGATACACAAAAACAATCAAACCCTAGCAAACAAATTGAGAAACTGCTCATGCATCATCAAATCACAGATACATTATCCAGATAACAATAAATAAAGAATAATGGAGAAAATGGCAAAAGTTTCTTACATACGAAGTTTTACCGAGTACCTAGCATGAAGCTTTGGGTGTGGGGAAGAAACTTTTTACGCCCAAGGTATTACAGTTTAGAGATAGTTCAGGCGACAGGTGTTGTCCTTTGGACGCCAGGTGGTAGGTAGAAAGAGCCAAGGAGGAGAAAAGCAGTAGAGAGAAAAAAGGCATGCATTGGAAGATGGCTGCGGTGACTTCTTGGCGTTTCTACGACGCTAATTTTATAGACGAAAAGACCAAAATAGGTTTGGTAACCAACGCATGGGATTCACCTTTACAAAATATCTTGGGAACCAGAAGGTAAAACGAGAGACACGTACGGGGACAGGGGAGGAATACTGAGAGAAGATGGTTGATGAATTTTCAGGGATTTACGTTGTAAGAATAGTATGGATTGGTGGAGAGGCACCATATCAACCTCTAGAAGACGAAGCTTGGAGATAAAGCTTCGAGACTTGGTGGAGAGGCACCAGATCAACATCGGAAAGCTTGGGGATAAAGCTTAGATTGTAAACAATTTGGTCTTCACTTGTAAGAAGACCGAGATAGTGAAACAACGAGAGAGGACATCTCATGAGAGTGGATGTATGCCAGGATTTCATCGAATCACTATAAAATTGGTGCACTTCTTCTTAGTCAATATCTTTGTTTTTATTTGTGTGCATTTAATTTTATCTTCGTAGTACTTAAGTTCTAAATTTGTTCTAGTTTTAATCTCTAAGAGAAAAAAAGTTTTCAAATCCTAATTCACCCCCCTATTGGGTTGCCTTACCTAGGGCCAACATTCTATCAATGTGTAACATCCAAAGGCGATCATGGGCTTGATTTAATTCCCCTTTAATTGTACATTGATGTATGGTTTGATCTTTAATGTAATTGTTCATGGATGCTATAATAATTTCTCTCGACCCCCCTCACTCTATTCTTCTTTTTCTTCTTCTTCTTCTACAAAGGTTGTACTCCCCTTGGGCGATCTATGCGAATAACTGGTTTTCCAAGGTTTCTAGTAAGAAATTATTGATGTATAGATAAATTAGGAGATAGAATTAGGTGAAGGACGTCAAGATTGGAAGAGATAGACAGACGAAGTTAGCTTGAGCCATTGGATGCACCAAGAGATCTTGAGGAGATCGATTAACGAGGTAGTTCGATGCACCGGTTGATCGGCGAAGAGACTACCAGACTTTTAGTCTTGAGCTTCATGAGATGGAGCATTTCGGCATGATTTGATCTTGTTTGTTTGTTTGTTTAGAAAGTTCATCTTGAAGTCGGTGGATTTTCCCAATGCAAAAGCACTAAATTGCCCTCGATCGTTGCTCTGTCTGACAATATGAAGATGCGGAAGGTTCTTGAGTTCTAATCAAGGATAGTGGGAGGATCCTTGTAACACAAGATATCAAACTGAGTTATTGATGCATTTTATTTAGATATGTTGTTAATATTATGTGTATGCGCTTTATTTTGATGGTTATATTATGCATGGTATGGATGTGTATAATTTAATATTCATGTAATGAGTGATCTTAGCATGCCATGGTTTGTTAATCTCCTGGAAAACCCTCTTCATAAATATTAAGTTGATGAATGGGACCTAATTCAAAAGGAACGGATCTCATGGCCTTCCATAGCCATCTAGTAGTTGGCTAGTTAATGAATAAGAGGGTCACATGCCACAGTAGAAGCCGCTCTTGCTTTTTTAGGTAGAGTAATGTAAGCCCTAGGGTTCCCATAGGTTCAATCATTCACCTTACCTTCTTGTTTTGATGCTAGCAAACCCAAATTGATTAGCATTTATGGACTAATGTGTTGCCTTGAAGTGTTGCGACCCATACATGAATTTCATGTCATATCGTCATTACACAACTCATCACAACACATGGCTTTCGGATCCACACACACAATGATCAAAGAGCTTGCACTCACAGTGAAGACATCATCATGTAAAGATGATCAAGTCAAAGATCCCACAAGTTGCCTAGCAAAGTGCTAAGAGAAGCTTAGAGATGAACCAACCTTGGTGACCACATCATGTATCACTCAACATGATTTGAAGAATGGAGGATGTCACAAGAGCCAAATCAAGTTGAAGAATTTCTCTCGCAAGTTCAAGATGTCCAAGAAAGTACGGAGGAGCAAAGCAATCCAAGAAGACTCAATGGTATACATTTTTAGATTGTATTTGGAGTGCTCTTGATTTTATGTAGATTGCACTTTCAAAAGGTTTTTCAAATGGTTTTCATAATTAATTTTTATATCTTTGGAAACCATCCACACACCCAAAAATGTGTTTGAAAACCTTGGACTAATGCCCAAAGACCATGGCCCAAGACTCTGAAGTTTTAATGTTAAAAAGGATTTTCAAACATAGCCGGTCGACCGGGGTGTCCCGAGCGACAGCGGAAGAAGTGCTGGATCAATAGCGGGTCGTTCGACCGAGGTAAGCCGAGCGACCGCGAATATGTTTCTGTAGAAAAAGAAACAATCCGACATGGTTTGGGCGACCGCGGATAGTGTTTTGAGCCGAATTTTTAATCAAACAGGGAGATCTCGCCGGGCGACCGCCATTGGCTCGGTCGACCGCTACGGCTAAGAATTTGAAAATAAAAAAATGGAGCCTGATAAGGGAGGGCGACCGCCATACCTCGATCGACCGTCGCGGCCTGGAAAACTAGCCGTTGGGACTTGCTGGGCTTGACTTTTTCAACCCAGTTTTTTACTGTTTTACCCCCAAACGGTCATATTTCTTTATGGTCTATATATACACTATCCAAACCTTTCTAATCAACCTTTTGCAAGATTAACTCTTATCCTTTTGAGCTAAAACTTTCATATCAAAGGTTTAACCTCTTTGAAGTTGTATTTTTACATTCTATCAAGAGGATCTCCATTAGGCCTTTACATTTGTGTCTTTCTTTGGAGTGTTTGTGACCTTTAATTTTTGTAATCCACCTATCAAGAGGCCTTGAGAGTTCTATTCTTTTTCGTTCTTCATTTGTTCTTGAGGGTCTTCAATTCGGCCCGGTAACAAAGGTAAATCCATTGTAAAGAGGGAGTGTCCCCTCGCAAGGCTTCATGCAGAAAGGGTTTGTTCCCTTTGGAGTTGGAGAAGGTGCTTGTACGGCTTGGAGATTCGCCATTGAAGAATCTCAACTTTAGTGGAGTACCCAAGGAGGTAAACTTGGAAGAGTGGAGTAGGTCTTGTGATAGACCGAACCACTATAAAAATTGTGTGTTCCTTGTGGCGTTGCTTCTTCCTTCTCTTTCCTTTGCACATTGGTGATTGGTAATCTCTACCCTTTATTTGTATTTATGTTCTATTGAACAAGGGTTAGAGCATATAAAGGATAAAATAATATCTAAACCCTAGCTTTCATTATTATGCTTATTTGAACAAGGGTTAGACTAAAAATCGCTTAATTTGGTAATTGATTTGTAACACCTCATTTAATTAAGCCAAAAATTTTAATTGACCAATTCACCCCCCATCTTGGATTGCACACTTGTATTTCAAGTAACTACTGATTATCATGGAGATAAGGGAAATGCATAGGATACATTGGTTACATGTCACAGCAGAAGCCATTGCCATCCACTACATGTTTCTGAGGCGGTGAGTATTCTTCTAATGCATGTGTTAGAAGAATACCTTTGACTCGTACTGCAATGAAAGTTCTGAACATGCAACCAAGTCAGTATCGTGTCAAGCCAGATCATTGAATTGATTGGTTGTGGGTGCCGCAGCGGGTTGATGTGCATTATGGGCATCGATTCTTAGAGGCGGTTTCACCACAGAAGGAGAACCTTGGTGTGTCTAGTTGCTGCATGTTACCATTATGCTTAGATTCTTAGTTCTTTGGGAAGCAAATCCCACGGACAATGCCAATCTGATGACGTAAATATCCGACCTAGGGAGTAGAGGCATTGGAAGATAGTTGAGTGTGCGTTCTACGCTTAGAGAAACAAACCGTCAAGAGACCCACAGTTTGGATTCACTCCGGGGGAACCTCCATTCTCACAGGTCAGAACACAGATCAACAAATGAGAATCCAAGATGAAAAAGAAGCAGAGTATCGGTATAGTTTTGAGAGATTTCATAGGCACCTTAGAGTAAGGGGTCCTTTATATCATGGTTTTATATTTCAACCGAAATCCAAAATTTCATAGCGAAATTTCAGATTTCGGTCAAAACCAAATTCGAAATCACAAATATACCAGAAACATTACATTTTTTAGGCCGAAATTTTTCTTCTGAAATTTTAGGATATTCAATCAAAAATCTCGATTTTTTTTATTTTTTGCTATACCGGCAGTCTTTCTTTTGGATATAGCGGTGGTCATGACCGCTGGTAAAAAGAGTTTTTTCCCGAAATTTCAATTGAAAATTTGGTAATTTGGGCCAAAATTTGGTATGGAATAAAGTATTATTTTTAATAGTTTCATAGGAAATTTCGGCTGAAATTTTGAAATTTCAGTTTCGCTGAGGACCCAAACGCATCCCGAAACTGAAATTTGGAACCATGCTTTATATAGAGTTGGAGTCCGAGCGGTTTGGGAAACTTACCTTTGCTAGAGAGTTACTAATTGGCCAACTTATCTAAGAAGTCCAGTTTCTAAGTTTATTCATGCAACGGAAGAAGTTGTTGTTAAGAGCTCGATTTCTAATATTAGAGATCACGAAGGGGGTGTGGAATGACCTTCCTACCTTCAGCTCCTATTTCAGGCATCCGAGGTTCATAATCGAGTCAGCGCCATTTGTTGTGAGCCCACAGGCTATCGGATTTTTCCCCTAACAAATTTCCTCCCTATTCTCTGTAAATGAAATGAGGAATATCCCCTGCAAAGTAGCCGCACTCTTACAAGGGGCTCTGTCTCTCATACGAAATTCAAGAAGGGATAATCCTGTGTCTCAATGTTTTCTCTTTTTAGTATTTTTCTCTTACGTCCCTCTCCTTATTTAGGTTTCTTTCCCTTTTTTGTGTGTGGGGCTGGTTGTTACAACGATGGTGAAGATGACACAAAGAAGTGTGTGTGTGTGTGTGAGAGAGAGATTGAGATTTTATTAGGTCCATCCACTCCGCCCAAACTTTGGAAATTGACTTGAATTTGCACGCATAAAAAGTCGTAGGGGTGTCATATTTAGTATTAAATTTGCTTGCTGATGTTCCTAGATTAGTTAAGAGGTTGGAAAAGATGGTAGTGACATTTCATGTTACTTCTTGCACATGCACGGCTAGTAATCATTAAACTCCCTTTGTATTGCTAACACCACTCTCCTCCACACATACCCATTGTGATCAAGGGCCGCTTAACTTTGACTTGTCATTTTTAGTCCATAATCAAATCCATCGAGCACATTGATCTTTTGCTCGACGTGGTGAATCTGTAAGCATAATGGTCCTGTGGTGACCCGTAGCCCACCAGACCTTATTACAATTTTTTATCGAACCTCTGACCTTGCTACAATTGCCATACAATTAGATGAACATTTTTTTTGTGGTGTCTGTGTGTGTTGTGGGGGGTAGTTGTTCATATGTGAAGACACTTCCCGTATTATGAACAACTACCCCACCCCCTTTAATGTTTTTCTTTCCCTTTAAAACTGAGCAAATAAAGGGGGGGGGGGGGGGGGGGGGGGATATCATTCCCCTTAAGGAAATGATACTATAAGATGGTCTTACTACGAGAAGTGCATGAGAAGCTTTGACTCGGGCTCACCCACAACATGTCAACAAGATCAGAATCCTTTGTCCTAGTGCCGCTTAGGGTTGCAACTCGGGTTGATTTCCCCCCGGTGTTTGTGTGGAATAAAATTCATTTTTTAGCAAAAGTTCAACCCGACCCATACCCATGTGCGCACCTACTCCATACTTGTAGACTAAAACTTTCGAAAACAATTAAACATTTATTGTGAGATGGTAAAATTTGAAGAGGAATGCTATAAATTGAAGGGTGCCCTTGCAAAATCCAGCTGCAAGGCGCCTCCATTGGGTCCACATCGTCAAGGTGCATATTGTTAGACCGAAAATCGGTAACAGGTACAGCAGTGACGTAAGAGCTGAGCTGGATGACCAGAGGAGCTGAGTCCTGAAGGACCGGAGTGAACGAATAGTAGAGTGGTTGAGAATGAGTCCAGCTATGAGGGCTGAGTCCTGCACAAGGCAAGCAAGGTAAGAAGACCGACCCGGGTTTTACTCCGGACAGGCCCTTCGACACTCAAGTCAGTATGGACAGGAGTGAAGGGGAGAAGTCTAAGAGTTTTGGGTGGAGAAGAGGGTTTTTGCATTACCCATTGGTCTGAGCTTTGATCCTGTATTTATAGGAAAATCTGGTGAGGTGTCCTGGACAGGTGTCCAGGACAGGTGGCGGCCTGTGAGAGGCTGCAGCTCACCTACTCTGGGACAGGTGGCGGCCTGTGAGAGGCTGCAACTCACCTACTCTGGGCCAGGTGGCGGCCTGTGAGAGGCTGCAGCTCACCTACTCTGGGACAGGTGGCGGCCTGTGAGAGGCTGGTGTTTTCACACCCCATCAGTTGCCCCCCAGTTTCCCAAGTCATTGAGAGACTTGGGAAAGTGTGATCAATCGATTCTCTTAACGGGTAGGCATTGTCTGGGAATGAGTCAGAAAACTAAGTCCGGAGGTCCAGTCCGGAGTCCGGCTGGAAGTGGAGTTCGGAGTCCGGCTGGAAGTGGAGTCCGGAGATCCAGTATGGAGTCCGGCTGGAAGTGGAGTCCGGAGATCCAGTCCGGAGTCCGGCTGGAAGTTGAGTCCGGAGATCCAGTCCGGAGTCCAGCTGGAAGTGGAGTCCGGAGATCCAGTCCGGAGTCCGGCTGGAAGTTGAGTCCGGAGATCCAGTCCGGAGTCCGGCTGGAAGTTGAGTCCGGAGATCCAGTCCGGAGTCCGGCTGGAAGTGGAGTCCGGTTCGGACCGGACTGGTTTTTGTCGTTTTGTTGAAACGCGTTATATTCAGTTCGGATTTTGCCGGACTAATTTTTGTCGTCTTGCGGCCAGTCCGGTTCGGACCGGACTGGTTTTTGTCGTTTTGTTGAAACGCGTTATATCCAGTTCGGATTTTGCCGGACTGATTTTTGTCGTCTTGCGGCCAGTCCGGTTCGGACCGGACTGGTTTTTGTCGTTTTGTTGAAACGCGTTATATCCAGTTCGGATTTTGCCGGACTGATTTTTGTCGTCTTGCGGCCAGTCCGGTTCGGACCGGACTGGTTTTTGTCGTTTTGTTGAAACGCGTTATATCCAGTTCGGATTTTGCCGGACTGGTTTTTGTCGTCTTGCGGCCAGTCCGGTTCGGACCGAACTGGTTTTTGTCGTTTTGTTGAAACGCGTTATATCCAGTTCGAATTTTGCCGGACTGGTTTTTGTCGTCTTGCGGCCAGTCCGGTTCGGACCGGACTGGTTTTTGTCGTTTTGTTGAAACGCGTTATATCCAGTTCGGATTTAAAGATCCAGTACGGAGTGCGGAGCGTGGAGTACGGAGTACGGAGTACGGAGCATGGAGTACGGAGCGGAGATGTGAATTTTCATGCACGTAGGAACACGCGCGTGCTTGATCGTATTGTTGAGTGGGAGAATGTGTCCGTCATAAATATGGGACACGTGGCACCATTCGAGTGTCCTCGAGATGCGTGCGTCGTATTTAATGCCCCACCGCCTCTGAAAAGCTATAAAAGGAGGTTTACCCCCTTTCATTTTTTACTTTTTACTTTTCATCTTTTCTTCTTTTTCTTGCTCTGGGAGCTTCGACTTCTCAGTTCTCAGTTCTCAGTTCGCAGTTCGCAGTTCGAGTTACGCAAGGATTTGACGAGCTCCACTCACCGGTATTCCTCTCAGCCCTTCTCTTTACTACATGTCTGATAGTAATTCGAGTTCCGAGTCCGGTACTGAGTCCTCCACTAGTAGTAGTTCAGAATTTAGGCCGCCGCAGGAGCCTGTAATGGCTAGGACGTCCGCTAGAGTAGATCTTGTAGATAGTGACGACGAAGGGGACAAGGAGGAGGTGTTTTTAGACTTGAACGCCACTCCACTCCCCACTGGTAGTCTCTCCCGAGCAGAAGGGAGTGTTGAAAGTGACGTTGCTGAGGCGTCTACAACATTCCCTCCTGGTCAGGCGGTGGAGGTAGTCGCTAGAGCGCGGATGGATGCCAACCCAAAATACAACCTGCGAGCTCTAGTCGAAGAGAACTACCTCACCAGGTCCATGCTAGGCGACATTAGGAATAAGTACTGTGTGCCTCCAAGATTTGAACTGAAGGCAGCTATAGAGGGAGACAGAGCCTGTAACGAGAGTCGAGATCTCTGTATTTATGAGGAGTCGATGAGGGCGGGACTCCGATTTCCTCTGCACCCATTCTTCGCAGCGGTGCTTCGATACTACGGACTGGCCCCAGCTCAAGTAGCTCCGAACTCATGGAGACTACTGACTGGGTTCTTTTATCTTGTCCACGGCCGGTTAGAGAGGAGCGTGAGCTTGTCGCTATTCCGTGCTTGTGCACATCTGAAGAGGCATAAGGAAGGGGGCTGGATCTACATCAGCCAGCGCCCTGAACTCAAAATCATTACCGGCATCCCCTCGTCAATACATTCATGGAAGAATAGGTTCTTCTACGTCGAGGATAAGGAGGTCAGTGAGCCCTGGCCTGTCCCTCTAGTGTGGGACACTCCGGACACTTCCAAATTAAGTCGAAAGCCGCTCCTCGAGAGTGAGGACAGAGAGACTTTCGCCTTGATGCGGAAGGAGATTGAGCAATCAGGCCTTATCCGCTGTGCAGAGTTCTCAGGAGAGGAGGTGCTAGTTGGACTGGGCGTGAGTGCCGCGACTCCAGAACGTATGTAGCTAGACTTGTCTTTAGAATGTGTTTACTTTTATATGCTTGCTTCTGACTGCTTGCTTGTCTGGCAGAAATGAAGAAACAATCGACTGTCGAGAAGATAAGACAGGGAGCCCGGCCACGGGCACAGGAGGGTGCTGCACAGGCACAACAGGAGCGCCAGAAGAGAAAGGCGACTGTACTGGCGAGTCCGGCCCCATCACAAGGCACTCCTCCACCCCCATCCCAGAGGGCTAAGACTACGGTGAAGCTGATAGGCCCCTTTGCCCAGGGCGGTGGCTCTTCTAAGTCCGGTGGTGCTTCTACCGGAACCGGTTCTGGGGCTCGTCCTCCTACGGGGCTTAGTGAGCACGTCTTTCGGCCCAATTGGGCCGTTCTGAAGGATGACACTGCCCTAGGCGAGAGCCGAGTAGCGGCAGAGATCATGAGCAAGTGTTTGCTGCGGAAGGACAAGCAACAGATCCTTCACGAGCCGCCAGCTACAGGAGAGGAGGCTGTGCTATCCTCAGCTTACCAGGTAAGGAAGAGGTGATCCGTTTGCTAACTTTCTGCCCATTTCTTCCTTTTACCATACTGATGCCTGTTTCTTTCTTCAGATCTTGCTCTACTACAATGACCTCAAGGAGAAGAGTAAGAAGTTCTCCCAAGCTATTACTGCATCTGAAGAAGTGAACGAAAAGTTGGCCGCTGAGGTGCAAGAGCTTCAAACGAGCATCGGGCGAGTAGAGGAGGAGAAGAGGTTGTTGATGGAGGATCTGGCCGCAGAGAAGAAGAAACTGATCAAGGCTGCTGAAGCCATGGAGGCTCAAAGAGGAAGAGCCAAAGAGAGGCAGGAGACGACAGTGAAGGAGGCCACAGAGGCGAAGGAGGCTGAACTTTTCAGCCTGTCGAGCGAGGCTTATAGTCTTGGATACTACGACTGCCTCCAGGAGCTCCAGACCTGCAATCCAAACTTATTGATGCAGAACATGACTCTCCCTGCCAGGCCAAAGATTACTGATGAGGAGCCAGATGCTCCTACTGATGCTCCTGCTGACATCACCTCTCTTCCAGATGCTTAGTATTATTTATTTTTTTTGTTTATTTTGACCTCTTTTTGTAATGGTCCTTGAGACCCTACAGCTCTTACCAGCCTCTTTAAAGTGAATTTTGTAATGGCCCTCGAGGCCCCACATATTCTGATCAATGAAATCACATTTGTCTGTCTCTGATATTTCTCAACTGAGTGATTTGCTCGACTTGTCTTTTTAATTTTGATAACCTGGGACTGAGGCTGTTGATAGTCGAATTGTGACGAGCTGGTCTTCTAACAAGTACCCAAGTTCAGGAACAACAAGTACCCAAGTTTTGTGAACTGGGTTTCCAGTGAGTACCCAAGTTTAAGAACTGGGTTTCCAGTGAGTACCCGAGTTTTGTGAACTGGGTTTCCAATGAGTACCCGAGTTTTATGAACTGGGTTTCCAATGAGTACCCAAGTTTAAGAACTGGGTTTCCAGTGAGTACCCAAGTTTTGTGAACTGGGTTTTCAGTGAGTACCCGAGTTTTGTGAACTGGGTTTCCAATGAGTACCCGAGTTTTGTGAACTGGGTTTCCAATGAGTACCCAAGTTTAAGAACTGGGTTTCCAGTGAGTACCCGAGTTTTGTGAACTGGGTTTCCAATGAGTACCCAAGTTTTTGTGAACTGGGTTTCCAATAAGTACCCAAGTTTTGTGAACTGGGTTTCCAGTGAGTACCCGAGTTTTGTGAACTGGGTTTCCAGAGAGTAAGAGTGAAACAAAGTCTGCAAAAAAGATTATTTATTTATAACAACAAATTGACAAATTTACAAAGTCACCTTTTTACGCCGTACATTTTGTCTATTGATAATATCTCCTGAGATTTTTGGAGTTCCATGCGTGAGGTAATAAGTGCTCATCCAGTGTCTCCAGTTTATAGCTTCCTGGCCGGATAACTTCTTTCACTCGATATGGCCCTTCCCAAGTCGGGGAGAGTTTCCCGACTTTCGTCGGTTGGGAGACGACTGCCTTTCTCAGGACCAAATCTCCTGTCCTGAATTCTCTGGGGCGAATCTTGGAGTTGTGATAATTTGATACCCTCTGCTTATAAGCGGCGACCCGGATTCGAGATTCTTCCCGGATTTCTTCTAGTAAGTTGAGATCGGCACGGAGCCCGTCGCCGTTAAGCTGCTCGTTGAAGCTGGTGATTCTGGGAGATGGAGCGCCTATATCGACTGGTATCACAGCCTCAGTACCAAAGGAGAGGTTGAATGACGATTCACCAGTCGTCGTGCGAGGAGTAGTGCGGTAAGCCCACAGAACGTGATAGAGCTCATCTACCCATCGGCCAGCTTTTTCATCCAGCCTCTTCTTTATCCCCTGAAGCAGGATTCTATTAGTTACTTCCGTTTGCCCATTGGTCTGGGGGTGAGCAACCGAAGTGAATCTCTGTTCAATCTTTAAGTCCGAGCAGAACTTTCGAAAGTTCCGGCAGTCGAACTGTTTGCCGTTGTCTGTGATCAAGATACGGGGAATCCCAAATCTACAGACTACTGCCTTCAAGAAGAAATTCTGCACATTCTGCTCAGTGATTTGGGCCAGAGGTTCTGCCTCTACCCACTTAGTGAAATATTCGATCGCCACTACCACGAACATGCGCTTTCCAGAGGCCGGTGGGAAAGGGCCCAGGATGTCCATCCCCCATACTGCGAAGGGAAGCGGACTAATAATTGGAGCCATTGCTACGGCAGGCTGGTGGATGGTAGGAGAGAACTTCTGACACCTCTCACACCTTTTAACCAGATCCAGGGCATCCTGCCTGATTGTAGGCCAATATAGTCCTCTGAGCAGCACCTTTATCGCCAGAGCTTTGCCCCCCAGATGTTCTCCGCAAATTCCTTCATGAGTCTCTTGTAGTGCATATGCGGCGTCGCTCGGCCTCAGACACTTTAGATATGGGAGAGTATATGACCTTTTGTATAGATTGTCACCACTGAGGGAGAATCGGGCAGCTCTCTGTATCACCTTACGAGCTTCTTTCTTATCCTCCGGGAGTCTAGCATCGCGCAGATATCCTATGATCTCATCCATCCAGCACGGCTCATCTTCCACCTGCATGACTTCCATGGCTTTACTGTCGATGCTGGACCTCTGTAGAAACTCCATGTGTATGCTTCCGAGAGTGGTATATCCAGAGGCAGCCAGTTTTGACAGCACGTCAGCTTTGGCATTTTCTGTTCTTGGCACTCTGATGACCTCGAAACTTGCAAACCGGCTGGAAAGTTGGCGAACCTTGGCGAGGTATTTAATCATACGCTCGTCTCGGGCTTCGTAGACCCCTTGGATCTGGTTTGCTACCAGCTGCGAGTCGCAGTATGCTTTCAATTTTTGGGCGCCGGTCTGAATCGCTAGGCTCATTCCGGCAAGGAGGGCCTCATATTCTGCCTCGTTATTTGATGCACGGAACCCGAATCTCAGGGCGTAATCCGCAGTGAACTCATCAGGCCCAGTGAGGATGAGGCCAGCTCCACAGCCGTTTTTATTTGAAGATCCGTCGACATATACTTCCCAAGTCGGTGTGCTGGTTATGGAGTCCTGTCCGGCTGAAGGTGGCCTAATTTCCGTCAAAATTTCCTCTGTCATACGCTCTTCAGGGACTACTTTCTCTATAACTGGGACTTTCTCTATAACTGGGAGCTGCGATGCTTCAGGGTCGACGACCTGCTGGGGGATAGTGCACTCGGCTACAAAATCTGCCAGTACTTGGGCCTTGATAGCTGGCCTGGGTGCGTACTGAATATCGAACTCGCTTAGTTCTACAGCCCATTTCACAAGTCGCCCGGAGATATCTGGTCGATGGAGAACTTGTTGAAGTGGCTGATCAGTCAAGACCTTTACAGTGTGAGCTTGGAAGTACGGCCTTAACTTCCTGGCGGCCATTACCAGCGCGTAAGCCAATTTCTCGACCCGCTGGTACCTTGTTTCTGCGTCGTGAAGAACCTTGCTGACATAATAAATAGGTTTTTGCTGGCGGTGCTCTTCACGGACGAGGACAGCTGCTAGAGCCGTGGAGCTGATGGAGAGATACAAAAATAGCTCCTCGCCTGGCTCTGGCTTTGTTAATAATGGCGGAGAGGACAAATATCTTTTCAGTTCTTCGAATGCGATCTGGCATTCTTCCGTCCAGGGCGCAATCTTGAGTCCCTTGACCGCGCTGAAAAAGGGGAGGCACCTTTCCGCTGATTTGGAGATAAAGCGACCCAACGCCGCTATCATTCCCGTGAGCCGCTGGACTTCCCTGATGGTTTTTGGAGCAGTAAGCTCCATCACGGCTCTGATCTTTTCTGGGTTTGCTTCTATCCCTCGCTGGCTCACCATGAATCCTAAGAACTTCCCCGAGCTGACACCAAATGTGCACTTGGTGGGGTTAAGTTTCATGTTGTGCTTCTTCAGGACCTGGAATGTTTCTCTGAGATCAGACGCATGATCCTGCGCACTCCGACTTTTGACCAGCATATCGTCTACATAGACTTCCATGTTACGGCCGATCTGGTTCTGAAAAAGTCTGTTCACAAGCCTTTGGTAAGTGGCTCCGGCATTTTTGAGGCCGAAGGGCATAACTCAGTAGCAGTAAGTCCCTTGGTCTGTGACGAAGGAGGTCTTTGGTATATCCGACTCGTACATCCTGATCTGATTATATCCGGAGAATGCGTCCATGAAGCTCAACAGTTCATGACCCGTTGTAGCGTCAATGAGTTGGTCGATCTTCGGGAGTGGATAGCTGTCCTTAGGACAAGCCTTATTCAGATCGGTGAAGTCGACGCAGGTCCTCCATTTCCCATTAGTCTTCTTGACTAGGACTACGTTTGCCAACCAGTCCGGGTATCGAATCTCGCGAATGAAGTCAGCCTTCAGAAGCCTCTCCACTTCTTCTTTTATTGCCTGCCGTCTTTCAAAGGCGAAATGTCGTCTCTTCTGCTTCACCGGTCTACAGGTTGAATCAACACCGAGCCTGTGTGTGCTGATCTCTGGATCAATGCCGGGCATATCGGCAGGAACCCATGCAAAGACATCTGCATTGTCCTGGAGAAAATTGGTGAGCTGGTGCTGAATGCTGCTGCTGAGGGAGGAACCGATCAGAGCGACTTTCTCACTGTCCTCTGGGCACAGTGGGATGGAGAGGAGGTCTTCAGCAGGTTGAGTCCCTCTGAGCTCGTCCCTTACATCGAGCAGTTCAATTGGCAGTGATTCCACTGCATTTTTGCCTTTGAGTGCCATTGCGTAGCACTCTCTGGATTGAGGCTGATCTCCTCGAACTTCCCCCACACCATTGGGGGTTATGAACTTCATTTTTTGGTGGTAGGTCGAGGCTACTGCACGGATGAGGTTCTGGCCAGGCCGTCCCAAGATAGCATTATAGACCGAAGTGGCCCTTACTACCAGAAAGTTGACTATGGCGAAAGCTTGACAAGGTGGATCTCCGACAAGAACAGGGAGCTCGATCTGCCCCACCACTTTCACGGCCTCTCCGGAGAAGCCAAATAAATCTGAGTTCGCCGGCTTCAAATGGTCGTCGCCTATCATCATTTTCTCAAAGGCGTGGTAGTATAGAATGTCCGCCGAACTTCCATTGTCTACGAGGATTTTCTTCACCTCCCAGTTGGCAACGAGCATGGTTAAAACCAGTGCATCGTCGTGGGGCAGGATAAGATTATCCAGATCTGCATCTGAGAAGGAGATCTCATTCTCCGTTTTCGTCTTTTTGCTGGTTGTGTGCACGGCATTAACTCGCCGTGCATATGCTTTGCGAGCGGTAGAGGAGGTACCCCCAGCCGCAGGCCCACCCATAATTGTACCGATGACCCCCCTTGGCTGAGATTGGGGTGCCTCAGGCTGCGCATTGGCCAGCTGAGGGGTTTTGTCCCGAGCAGGGGGCTGCTGTGATCTTCGAGGGCTGCGGCCCTGGGGGCTCTTTCCTCTGCGCTCTTGGTTGCGGCTGTCAGTTCGGATATACTTTTTCAAATAGCCCCGGCTGATGAGTTGCTCAATTTCCTGCTTGAGTTGCCAACAATCATCTGTGTCGTGGCCGTGGTCCTTGTGGAACCGACAGTACTTTGAAGGATCTCTCCTGTTTCCCTTGGAGATCATTCTAGCAGGCCACTTCACGAACTCTTCTTCGCTGATTGCCGCCAGTATGTGCTTTCTGGAGGTGTTGAGAGGCGTGAAGTTTTCTTCTCTTCTCTGAGGAGGCGGAGACTTCTCCCTCCTGGGAGGTTTATCCTCCCTGCGCTGCTTAGGGAGATTCTTCTCTTCAGAGGTTATCCTCCGATTTGAATTAAGAGATGCCAGTGTTTCTTCCACCGTTATGTACTCTTCTGCCCCGGCCATAAGGTCCGCTAGTGAGTGCAGATTTTGTCAGCCACCGCTCGACGGAATTCATTAGACCTGGCGCCTGCGAGGAGCGCATTCATTGCTGCTGAGGGATCTAGATTTGGCACTTGAAGTGCCTCCTTGTTGAATCGGCGGACGAACACCTTCAGAGGCTCGTTGTCGTCCTGTCGCAAGGCCATCAGGGAAGCTGTTGTTTTCCTTGGCCTGCGGTTGCTCATGAAGTGGCGGACAAGATCCTCTCCAAAATCATCAAAATTGTTGATGGAGTTCGGTTTGATCCTGGAATACCAGTCTCTTGCCGCGCCAGTCAGCGTCGTTGGAAACGCTCTGCAAAGAAAGCCATCAGAAGCTCCGTGGAGGAGCATAATTGTTCTGAACGTTTCCAAGTGGTCCACGGGGTCTGTAGTGCCGTCATACTGAGGGACGGCGGGCATTTTAAACCCTCTGGGTGCTGGGGCACCCAGAACATCATCAGTGAAGGGCGTCCTGCTTGAGAACGCCCTGGAGACTGGCCGGCTCTGGTCCTTCGCCAATTCCTCTATCCGATGATCCATCTCCTCCATTCTTTGTAGCAGTGGATCCATCCTATGATCCAAGGACCTGATCCTTTCCACAGACTGGCTCGCCGCGGAGCCGGATTGGCTCTCCCGACTCATACGACGAGGTCGAGGTTTCGCTGGTGGCGCACGATCTTGATGAGCTCGGCGCCTCTGTGCGGAGGGGGACCGCGACCTTTCACGGTGATGAGGCTCTGTTTGGGCATGCCTCGTCGTGGGGTGAGGGACTTGTCTGGTGGAATGATGAGTTCGGCCCTCACCATGGTGTGATGACTCTCCCCTGTGGACGTCTGGCCTCCCTTGGACAGATCGCGGAGCCTCTGGGGGAGGTTGAGGGGGTACTTGAAGTAGTTGCTGGTACTGCCCAACGAGGGCTGTCATCTGCTGAAATAGAGCTTGAACCTGCTCCGGGGTGGGCAAGGGATTCAGATGTTCTGAGCGAGCCGGGCTCTGATTTGCTGTAGCAGAAGCTGCTACTACTAGTGATGCAATTCGCTCGCTCCGGGTCCTGCGGGGTAGCGCGGTTTGGGTAGTCCGCGCCCGCGCAGTAGGCATCCGCGTACTCTTGCGTCCTGCCATTTTTGTGGGTGGGATGTGTAAGGACAGCTTTTAGTTCTGGGGTCCCACGGATGGCGCCAATCTGTTAGACCGAAAATCGGTAACAGGTACAGCAGTGACGTAAGAGCTGAGCTGGATGACCAGAGGAGCTGAGTCCTGAAGGACCGGAGTGAACGAATAGTAGAGTGGTTGAGAATGAGTCCAGCTATGAGGGCTGAGTCCTGCACAAGGCAAGCAAGGTCAGAAGACCGACCCGGGTTTTACTCCGGACAGGCCCTTCGACACTCAAGTCAGTATGGACAGGAGTGAAGGGGAGAAGTCTAAGAGTTTTGGGTGGAGAAGAGGGTTTTTGCATTACCCATTGGTCTGAGCTTTGATCCTGTATTTATAGGAAAATCTGGTGAGGTGTCCTGGACAGGTGTCCAGGACAGGTGGCGGCCTGTGAGAGGCTGCAGCTCACCTACTCTGGGACAGGTGGCGGCCTGTGAGAGGCTGCAACTCACCTACTCTGGGACAGGTGGCGGCCTGTGAGAGGCTGCAGCTCACCTACTCTGGGACAGGTGGCGGCCTGTGAGAGGCTGGTGTTTTCACACCCCATCACATATATAATAGCACTAAAAATTGTAAAAGTAATGGAATAATTAATGCACTTTGATGGAATGGGTCCAAATGGGGCGCCGACCCTTTCAGCTGTTTTTTGCAAGGGCGACCTTTAGTTTAGCATTCTTCCAATTTGAATGAGGATTGCTTTTTTAATCCCTTAGCCATTTGAATGCCATTCATCAAATATAATTGAGATCATTTGATATAAGAATGATTAGGGGTGCAACTCGGGTCGGATCAAGGCCAACCAGAACGCGACCCGAGGAACCGTTTAGTCAACTTGAACTCGACCCGACCTGAGGAACCTTTTTCCCCAACCCGAACCCGAACTGGAACCCGACCCGACCCAACCCGACCCGATTTTTTAAGCTGACTAGAAAAAAAATGATTAAAAATGTCAGGTTTCACTCTAGTCGGGTTGGCCAAGCCCCCAACCCGAACTCAACGCAACCTGACCTGGCTTTTTTTCGGGTTGAACCCGACAAGTTCTGGTTGAACCTGGCCCAAGTTGCACTCCTGAATGACTTCTCCCTTTCGGCTGGTTTTTGCAAGGGGCGACCTTCGGTTTAGCATTCTTCCATTCTGAATGAGGATTGTTTTTTTTTTTATTATTCTGAGTTTTTATATGGTGCCCCGACCGTCAAGTACCGACAAAGCGGTACCACCCATATATTTGATCCAGCAGCAGACCACTTTTTAAGAGGCTGTTGTTGGATCAAATAGCAAGGATGGTACGTCTGACTTACCACCTTGAAGGGACTTCAGGGTCGGCCACCGTATAATTTCTCTATTATTCTTATCAGGCATTCATTACGGATAGTTGGGATCATCCATTTAAGAGTGACTTCCCATGGTGTTAATTATGTGACAGGCGCCAATAAATGATGGATTTGGATCCAACTAATGCCATGTGGATCCAACAAACTTAGTTTCCCAATAAATTTCTCTTATTAAGGCTTCTTATAGCATCATTCCTCTTATGTTTATAAAGTTTTTATATGTTGAGTGAGCGTAAAATCCAGCCTTTTTCGAAAAGTACGGTGGGCCCACTTCAAACGACAATCCAAACCGGTCATTTTTGTGCACAACATAAATAGGATGTACACCGTAGTTCATCTTCATCTCCATAGGATGGTCTCAAGGTCTAACACTCTAATCTGTAGTGGCTTCTATAATGTGCACTCTCTCTGCAAATTGGAGGGTTAGGATCATCTTATGAAGATGATCTACGGTGAACATCCTATTTAAGTTGTGGCCCTACAAATGAAGTTTTGGATCATCCTTTGAAGTGGGCCCACTACACTATTTGAAAAATAATATTCACTCACCCTCACCATATAAACTCTCTATTTATCAAAAGGGTTCGACTCGGTGGATAGTCACTTTCGGGGTCGATCCTAATGATATTTTGTAGGAAGATGGGGCATGTGTGTGTAATAATGGGACATCATATCCGTAAGATGATGAACTACAAAAGTCAATGTTTCATCTTTTCAAAAGCTAAAGTTTTATGAGTCAATGAGCTAGATGACATAAATGGACCAGTGGTAGGGGTGTAAACGGGCCGAGCTCGGCAGGCACGGCTCGGCTCGTTAAGCTCAAAAGCTCGGCTCGGGCTCGAACCAAGCTCGGCTTGGGCTCGAACCAAGCTCGGCTCGGCTCGGTCAGGCTCGGCTAGGCTCGCGAGCCTTATCGAGCTCGGATTATATTAATTTCACACCCCTCATCTTCCCTGGACAGCCCTATCTAATGTTTTTTTACTACTCTTTTTACACTAGGGGGGTGGTCCAAGTAACAAACGGGGTTCCAAAAAAGAAGTGACATATTTTGCCTCCCCTTTCACTCCCTGTACAACCCTTTTAGTGTATATATTAATATATAATATATATATTTAAATATATTAAATTCTTAACGAGCCGAGCCTGGCCTAACTCGGGCTCCGCTCGTTAAGCTTAACGAGCCTGGCCAGCCGGTTCGGCTCGGCTCGTTAAGGATTTGAGCCGAGCTCGAGCGAACTTCCGAGCCCGAGCCAAAATTGACACCCTTTACCAGTGGTTACCAATCAGATCAATGGATCTAATCACATTTATATCCAGGCTTAAAAAGTGGTTAGCAAGAAAGAGCCTAACGACCGCTATCATTTTAGGCCCTTATTCATTTTGGATTTTGAGAATCAATTTTGAGTCCAAAACTGATTATTAGACTCAAAATTAGATTCAGAGGACGTTTGGCTACCATGAATTTTATTTTTTTCAAGATAAACTGGTGTCTCCCTGTGGTGAGAGAGAGGTAGAGCAGGTGACGTAGCTAAAAATCAGGAAACTAGTGGGCAAGTGATGAGAAGTGACTAAAAATCAAGAAACTAGTATAGGCAAGCGGTGAAAGGTGGCTAAAAATCACGAAATAAAAAACTACACTCAAAATAGACCGACTTTTTCCCTTATTTTTAGCAGCATTGAAGGGACATGATTGCCATCCTACACTGAGTGTCCCAAGTATTGAAAATGGGCGCATTTACATTTCCCAAAAAATTTACTGGGTTAGATCAATAATCATTTTGGACTGAAAATCTATTCTCAATTATTATTGACTCTGAGAATCAATTTGGAGAGTCAAAAATTGATAATTTTGAGTACAACAATCAGTTTTGGACAAGGGTTCTCAAAATCTAATGGCCCTGTCCGTTTAGGCCCTGTTCGTTTCGGATTGCGAGCCACAATTTGAAAGGGAATCGATTTTATGTCCAAAACAATAATTGGACTCACAATTACGTCAGTTTTGGACTCAAAATCTAAACCTAACCATGCCCAAAACGAACAGAGCCTTAGCAATTCTTTTTCTTACTAAAATGAAATTCCCATTTTCAAATGTAAATAGTAATCGGACCTTGGACCATATGCACTAGGGCTGCAACAGGGTTGGGTTGAGTCGGGTTTTTCAAAACCCTAGTCCAACCCTGGATCCCATTATCTCGGCCCTGACCCACCCTGACCCTAAGTCAGGGCAGAAAAACCTCAACCCTTGGCCCGCCCTACAGGGCTCAGTGCTGCCCTGGCCCGCCCTGATTGGGTAGGGCCGGGCCGGGCCGGCCTTAATTGACCCTAGTGCAAGTACTTGTTAAGAGTGCCAAAAATAAAGCAACCACTTATCATATAGAACAAAATGATCAATAAACAGGGAAAGGGAACAAAATAAGACAATATGAATTCAACAACATGACAGGCAACAAAGACAATTAATAATAATAATATAAAGAAACATCAATCCAAATAATAGAAAACATTAGCAAAAGAAACATGTATAGATGATTCAATTTTATAATAGAAAACTTATGATCGGGCTGGGTTAGGGTACCCGAGGCATTAACCCAGAACCTGACCCGACTTGAGTCAGGGTCTAAAAAAATGAACCCTGACCCGTCCTGAGAGTTGGAAAATCCAGCCCTCACCTTGTTCGGGCCTGAGCGCGGGTCCGGGCTGACAGGGCCAAACTTGCACCCTTATGCACAAATGAAATAGACAGGAAACTATTTGTTATATTTGAGAAGAAGAGCCTTACAATCTCATAACGGCCCAATTCATGGTAGCTCCCCTACCCCAACCACACACCATAACTCTTGAGCGTTGAAGCTTTGAACTGCCCCAGGCGATAAAACCCACATGGGATTCCATAAATGGGATATGGGTTTTGAAGCAGGAGTGGGTTTTCTCTTCAGTTTCTGATCTGATTCCTTATCGTTTGTTTTCCCATTTGGAGAGTTGGGTTTTTTTTTTTTTTTTTTTTTTAAATTTGAAAAATGAAGGTGACTGTTGTTTCAAGGAGCGGCAGAGAAATCATTAAGGGTGGGATTGAACTCAAGGATGAGGTATGTTTTCTTTATGGTTTTGTGTTTTTGTTTTTAATCTTTTGGGGTTTTGTTCTCTGGGTTCTCTTAATATTTGTCTTTGATTTTTCATGGATCTGGTTGTGTAAGATTGGTGTGGATTTCGTATTTTGTTTGAGAAATTTATTATTGGAATTTGGAAGCCCTGCTTAGATTTTTGGATCTATTACTTTTTACATATAGTGATTTTTCTTTGAGATATTTAACTCACTGGCATTGTGCAGGCCACGGTGTTTGATCTGCAAGAGGCGATTCATCGACGAAGTAAGTCGTTAATGATGGTTGATTTTTGGGTTTTTATAATATTTTCTGTAGTAAAGATTTTTTTCTTATTTTGCTTAATTTTCTACTCCAACCTAATTCTTACTATGATTGCCCTTATTGTTCATTGAAAAAAATCTGATTTTATGCTTATTGTTTATAGAACATTGTTCTATCAAACAGAAAATAGAGAAGAAGATGATAGAGAAAGAGGAAAATTGTGAGTTAATTCAAGGAAACTCAACCTCTAATGTGTTGAAGCACTCTAAGTGATTATTTCCTTGCCGAATTTACCTACGGCATCTACATTATATAGAAATTAGGGAATGTGATTTAGGAAACATAAATCAGGGGGAAATAGGAAAAGGAAATCAAGGAAACCTACTAGAATAAGGAAATAACATGAAAAAAGGAAAGACATTATAAATAAGGAAAACTAGTTTTACCATTCCACCACCCTTAATTTCAACCTTGTCCTCAAAGTTGATTAGTAATAAACTCGTAATAAACTCTAGAAATTTATGCTGCACTAAGAAGACATCATGCTCCTTTTGCGCTAGCTTTTCTATACAATGATTGCTAATCGTAGTCACACTTCTTCCACCCTTATCCTCGTCCTCTTCGTTGGGATCGCTCGTTGGCTCGATTATCAAGAACTGTTTTAGTTCGCATCGTTGTCTCTTATGCCATTTCTCATCACAGTGCCAACATAGCCCCGTCGTTCTGTTCTTGGCAAAAGTAGCGATTACAACCGGGTGTCCTCCTTTCTCCATCCTTGTGCACGAGCTTGAGGCAATTCGAAGGCGAGTGGAAGAGGCCTGTATCTCGATAATGAGCTAAGCCGCTTCTATGCCCATCTTTCTTTAGCTAAAGGTGAGGGATAGAAGCACTTAGTTCTGTTTGCTGGGCCATAGTTTGCTCCGTGAGTTACTCCGCCATCAATCTCTTCACATGCATGTTATGACCCATGGATTTGATGGAACCTTCTCAAAGCAGATCAGGGGTCAAGTAATAGAGCCTTCATACGTACATAGACTATCTTCATTTAGTCTTTTTTCTCCTGCAATTGTGCATAAGAGATAGCCGTCACCATCATGCGATGATGCTGCATCTTGACTTCCCGTGTAATGTCTGGACGGAGCCCTATTACAAACGTCCCGACCAATTGTGGCTCTAACCAGTCTTTATCTCGGTTTGGGAGTCGTTCCAAGCAACCTTGATACTCTAAGAGAATTGTCTTTTTCCGTATTTTTGCTAGCCCTCCATGAACATCTTCATACCCAAATGGCCGAAACGAATTAATAAACCCTCTACGAACTAATTCCAAGTAGGAACTCTATGGCAGGTTACTTCAAAGTTCAAACCAATCATACCATTGGATAGCATCACACTCGAGATTGATGGAAGCGATTGCTACCTTAGATCCTCCATCGTCTGATGGAATTGAAAATATAATTCCGCTTGGGACACCCAAGCGATCGGATCACCGTCGTCCCATCGTGGAAACTCTATTTTAATATGAGGAAAATTTTGATCAAAATTAATAAAGTTCCGCCTCCTCTATCATCTCGTTCATTGGTTCGACAATCATGGAACTTTGTAGCGCATTGTTCAGGGGGCCGATCCCTGTTCATAACGATAGATTTAGACATAAGATCAAGTCACACTCGGGTGGCCATCGCCTAGGGATGATTGGGAATTTGAGAGAGAAATTCTCTAAACATCTTTAGTATATTTTCTTCGAGGGTTTGGATTCTTGATTCAAGTCGTGATTCAATCTTCGCAAGCCTCGCATCCAACCTCGCTTCCAAGGCTTGTTCTTCTGAGGACGACCCATTCTTGTTTCCTTTAGCCATGGAATAAGCCTTCAAATCTTTGATACCAAGTTCGTTCTTTTGAAGGCGTGTGAGAGGCATTCAACAGGAAAGTGCTCTGATACCAACTTGATAGAATATTGTTCTATCAAAACAAAAAATTGAGAAGAAGATGATAGATAAAGAGGAAAACTATGAGTTAATTCGAGGAAACTCAGGCCTCCAATGTGTTGAAGCACTCTATGTGATTATTTCCTTGCTGAATAGCCATACTGCATCTACATTATATAGATTGGGGAATACAAATTAGGAACATAAATCATGAGAAGCAGAAGGGTTAAATTGTCGTAAGTTTCTAACTTGATCTGACCAAATTTCGCAACAATGCATATAATGACAGCTCACAAAAGATATATGAAAAATTGAAAATCCAAAGTAAATTATGGAACTGGAAACAGAAACCCTCCATGCCTCAAGAACTATGCCGCTGCACGTGAATTCTCTTTCCCAACCGAAGATTGTTTTTCTTGTTCTCTCTCTCTCTCTCTCTCTCTCTCTCTCTCTCTCTTCAAGTTCTTGGTACAAAGGCATGGAATCGGTAGTATGGTGTGCATGTTCTCAAGTATTTATTTGGGACCATAACATATATCTAGATCGGCTCTCTCGGACAGGACTTCTCAACAAATATCTAGATCGGACAAGAGTCGTCAAGAAATATTTGAGACCATAGCAAATATCTAGATCGTTTTTCACATGTGCACCATACTCGTTTTAACGTTATATCTAAATCGGACAGCATCCTCTTCCCTCGGACATGACTCCTCGCCAACATTCCCATGGAGAATCTTTTGGATCATAACAAAGCACTGGCTCTCTTTTGTTTACTATATCTCAGGTTCATACTAAATTTCTTTCATACTCGTACTTTGTCCTGATTTCCACGTAGGATCTTTAAATAAGAATTTTCCTTCCAACAGGTTTTGGAATTGGGTACTATGTGGTTCTCCATATATGTTATACGGATTCTTCTGAATGGGCGAAATACCCGTGTCAAACGCGTCTTGGATTCCAATACTTTAGGATTCATGACGCCACTTCTAGGTCTCTTTATTTGGTTTTTTCTGAATGCTACTACCACGACCAAGGTTTTAAATTTTGGTTTCGGTTTCAGTTTTGGTTGCCACAGAAACGGAAACATTTCAGTGGAAATCCTGTGAAATCACGGAAACCTAGGGAAACATATGCAAATGATAGAATATAAAGATGAAACGTCAGGAATGTTAGAATAAACTGAAATACATGCCTAGAAACCATCACGTAAGTAAGACAACCATCCATAATAGTTTAAAAACATGAAACACCCAGTGACATGCACTGTCGCGCATGTCTGATAATTAATTATTACATACCAAATTTCACATGTAATTCATATAAGTATTTATTGATAATCCATGAACCACTTTTCGCATGCAATTCATATGAATTTTATTTGCTAGGTAAGCTGGGATCGAACCTACAACATCAATTTGAGGTACAAAGCCTCAAAAATTGAGCTACAGACCCAACCACATATGATTAAAATTATGTAATTATGTAATGCATACTAGTATAATATACCACTATTACACTTAATGATCTTGGTTTATACATTTCGGTTATTTCGGTGGGGATGGAAACAGAAACATTTCAGTCATTTTGTGTCGGTTTCAGTGGAAATTTAAAATCATGTTTTACAATTACCACATGTTTTGAGTTTTATCCATCCTAATAGTAGGTATTTTACATGGAAATTAAACATTATGGTTGCTTAACCTATTAACTTTTTTAATATATTATTTATTATAATTAAAACTTGGGAATTGTTTAAATATTTTGGCGATTACATGAGACTTTCTTTCTGAGGTTTGCCAAATTTGACACTCCATACCCATGTTGGATTCTGACTCTCGCACCCATACTGATACAACATGGTTCTCCACAAACTCCTTGGTTAGCAAGAAGCTTGCTTGGGGCTTGGTGACATTGAGGTTTTTAGTGGTTTAGTTAGTAGCTTCGCCAATTCATGTATCCAGTTGATGCCGGACTGCCACAGAAATGTTCTTGAATGTATACAATGGAAAAACAGGGATCAGAATTGTAGGATTAAGATTTAGGTAATGGTTTTGGGCAATAAAATTGGCTTTAGGATTGATGGGACTGTTAAGGATTGTTATGGTTAGAAGGGATGGATAATTTTCACTGCCAAAGGGTGGGATGGCCTAATAGTTAATAGGAAAGGGTATGGTTTGTTTCAGTGTAGGTGTAGTAGGGCTGGTTAATTTTTACAGGTTATGGAGCCCAATAAAGTGGAATGTAACTACACTGTTTGGTTGTAGTAGGGTTGCAGGTGGTTGGGTGTATGAGATCAGGGAAACAGAGGTTCTGCGAAAAGTTTTTGGCCTGTATCAGATATGTGGTCTGTAATAGGTTTGGTTGAGGGCTGATTAAATCAAGTTTAAGAGTATGGTGCAGGAAATTTATAGGCTTTCTAACAGTTGTGAATGATCAGTAAAAGAAAACTCTGGAAATTCTGAATCAGAAAGTTAGAAAAAACCTGGAATAGACCTACGTAAAATCTATGGGAAAGCCTGTAAGGGAAAAAATCTGTGATGATCTGTAACAGAATTTTAGGTTTGATATATAGGTGGGTGAAATGGTTTAAAATATGGATTGGATTGTAACAAAAGAAAAATAAAATTGGATTGTAACAAAAGAAAAATCAAAAGGTTGTTGGGATGGTGAAACCTGTGACAGATTTATAAATGTGTTGCAAGTTTATAACCATTGGGTTTATGGGTTAATATTTAAACTTGGGACACTTGTGCAGGGTTTGATACATATTCGAAGGTTAAAATATGGATTTGATAAGAAAGGGTCAAAATTTTAATGGTGAAAGGGTTGAACTTTAAGTGGTGGGTGAAGAAGGGATGAGAAAGGTGATCGTTAGCTTTGGTTTCATGCTTGTAGAAAAAAGGAAACTAAATAAGAATGTGGGAGGAGAGAAGGAGAAATAAGTAAAGAGAGAATTGTTACAAATCACTTCAAAAGAATGTGGAAGAAGAAATAAGTGTACTGGTGAAATTGGTTTTCAGTCACGGCATGTTACAAATCCCTTCAAAAGAAAATACCAACCCGCTCCTGAGGATAAATTGGAAATTCCATTGCACCGATCAATGATTTAATCCTCAACTTATTGTCTGTATGTTTTAGTATGATTTGACGCTTATAGACATTAAAGTATTACTGTGAGGGCTTTACATAGGAGTGACTTTAGTCACAAATATCTCTGACTTTTTTTTTCCAAAATATCATGATTTTATCTCGTTATTTTGGTAAAATGATAAAACCCCAATATTATCCCGAGATTTAAAAAAAATATCACACCATTTTCATTTTTATCATTTACCATTAAAAAAGGGAAATGTTATCAGCACTACTGTATTTTGATGAGGGCACTCCTCACTTTATTAAAAGTATGGTATGGCCCGCACCATAGGATGATCCAAACCGTACATTAGATGGTCCACAGCCTAAATAGGTTGTGCCCCAAAAATCATTTCCATAGGTTGATCCTAACCCTCCGATCTAAATGTTAGAGGGTTGATCCTAATCCTCTATAGAACGGAGGGTTAGGATCAACCTATGGAAATAATTTTTGGGGCACAAGCTATTTAGACTGTAGCACATCTAATGGACAGTTTGGATCATTTTATGGTGCGGGCCATACCGTACTTTTAATAAAGTGAGGAGTGCCCTCATCAAAATACAGTAGTGCTGATAACATTTCCCTTAAAAAATTGATAATATCACAGTAATTTTATGATATTTTTATTTTTCTTTAATTACATATATTTGTATATTTTTAAAAAATCTTCATTTTCCAGTTATTTCCTGATATGTTTGACCTAAAAGTAGTAAAAAAAGAAGAAGTAAAATCTCCCGAGATTTACACTTCCCGAGAATTTCTGAGGCAAATATTTGTGACTATGAGGAAGCAGACAGCAACATCACTTGTTCATGCATTTCCTAGAAGGGCCAATGCCTTAAAATAGTCTTATCTTATTGAAAAAAAAGAAGTAAAATCTCCCGAGATTTACACTTCCCGAGAATTTCTGAGGCAAATATTTGTGACTATGAGGAAGCAGACAGCAACATCACTTGTTCATGCATTTCCTAGAAGGGCCAATGCCTTAAAATAGTCTTATCTTATTGAAATAACCCGGGAGTATCTCCCAACTTCCAAGTGCTTTAACTAAGGAATTAACTCAACATTCTTCACCCTTGGAAAACATGCTTTTAGTAGCCCTTGCATTACCTTTTCTATAATCCATTGGGTGTCAACTGTAACATGCTTTTTCTTCTTATGAAAAACTTTGAATCGTAGCTATGTGGATAATTCTTCCATTGTCTCTTATACAAGCTTATAAGCTCTTCTATCATGCAAATCATTTCTTCCTTAAGAGAATTGTGGCCCCACTAGACCCAAAATTTCATGAATAAGAAAGGGGCCATGATCAACCTGAAGCAATGACCCAAATGCTCTATATGAATGATTATGTTTTATGTCATTGCGGTCTCTATCCATATATATTATGCCGAAACATTACGGTGTTGATCGTTATGATAAAAGTGCTTTAATAAGACCATTAACTAGCTATTCTTTGTTGGGGTGGGGATACCCTATGTCATAAAAAAAAAAACTAGCTATTCTTTGCTCTTGGCAAACTTATTGCTTACTAGCTCATGGGTTACCTTTTCTATGAGAAAATGAAATTCAATTTTTTAATGAAAATCTAGAATGGCAACTATGTAACACTTTGATTGTTTCTTATACAAGCTTAAGCTCTTCTATCACGCACCTCTTATTGTCTTGATGAGGATTGTGGACCCCATTAGACTAAAATTCTCACGGTCAAGAAAGGGGCCAAGATGAAATCAATATAGGGACCCGTTTAGACCATGGATGAGGATGCTGTAAGTGCTCTATCCTTCGGATCTGCCAATACCAACCCTATCGTTAGAATTTGGGTAACGTCGATAATGCTTATCCGTTAACTTGAGTCACGTTTGTGTTGAAACTTTGTAGTCTTGTCATTATTATTTGAGGAATGATAGCTGCAAGGGCATACTTGCATAAAGAGCTGGAAAAGTGCCCTTGATTGGATCCATGTCATTTTCGGTAACCTTTTAGAATTGGTTGAGAAAGTAAATTCGGTTGCACTTAATGATGTGGATACAACCTTTTCCGGGCCTTTATGCAAGAGCGCCCTTGCATCTATCATACCTCTTATTATTTTAGAGGAATTTCCTGTGAGTCTGAAGTGATTTTAGGACAAGTTTAGGTTGGTTCTAAGTGGAGTTCTTCAATCAAACATGTTTTATAGATTTGGTTGTTTCCAATTTGGAGGTGAGATCTATCTTTCTATTCTATTTAGGAGTCTTTATGTCAAAGAAAGGGTTTATTTAAAGGAGTGGATGATTTAGAACTTTGAGGCTCGCTTAGAATCTTTCATATAATTGTTTTGAGAGATTTTTCGTAGCTTTGTTTAGATGTTTGAAAACTATTGAATTTGGGAATGACTTTTCCATGCTTAAGGTGGGTTCCTCATGTGTCATGTTGATTTTTTTCATCTTTGAGTCTTCCAATTTCTTGTTTTCTTACATCTAGAATGTTGTTTAGGACTCGGAAGAACTGATTTTCCCCAAACTCGTATTAGATTCATAACATCTTCACGAAATAGTTTTGCTGGGTTGGCGATGCTGCGGAGACAAGCTAGTGACTTGAATTCATATAGGATTGAGCTAGTGGAGCAAGTGGTTAAAATGACTAATGGGAAGCCACATCATCTCATACAATCATATTGCATTGAAGGGAGTTGGGAAACATTTAAAAATGAACCTAAAAATGTGAAATATTTGTTGAACAAACCCTACTATTGTTCTGTTCATCCCTGTTTTGTAGTAGTATAGTCCAACACGTGAGTCATTTTTGCCCAAGTTTTTTAGTTTCGACTTAGTTTAGCTTGTACTACTAACCCATTTTCTCTTTCTAGAAGTACGTTTGACGGACATCATAGTTTTAATTTATTTTCCTATACTTGACTACTAGATCTCTAGTCAGTCTTTGATCCTTGGAATTATTGGTCAGAAGTAGGTGTGTCATTTTTGTCATATCATCATAGCACGACATTGTAATCTATGTAGCCTAGATAATAAAATTGGACCTTCTCACTCATTTTAGATGTTTATTGGATTTGGTGTTTGCATGAGACCATATGAAATTGCTGCTGGTATAGTTACCCAATCTCAAAATATGTTTCCTACACATTTTGTATTTAGAAATTAGAAGTCATAAGTTTACAAGAAAACCCTAATAAAAATAAAAATTAGTTACTGTATGTTAATATTCAAATCTAGCATTTCAGTATTCCCGACTTTTTTATTTCTTAAACTAATAGAATAAAATTGTTAAATTCTAACATTTCATAATTCTATGCTCCCAATCTAGTTAAAAGTAAAGCTGATATAGTTATAGTGTATATTTTATAAATATATTCTAAACTTGTTCTCAGGATAATAATATTGCAACATTATATTTTATAAAGGTTGCTCCATTGTGACCTGGTGGTCACGGGTTCGGTTCACGGAAACAGCCTCTTTGCAAAGCAGGGTAAGGCTATGTACATGTGGCCCTCCCCAGACCCCGCATTGGCAGGAGCCTCGTGCACTGGGCCGCCTTTTTTTTATATATTTGATAAAAAAATAAAAAGTTCTTGAAATAGAAACAAGCTGTCCTAAAAGTATGAAATTGCTACAAAGAGATTTGAAGGGGTGTCTGAATCTGATTCACGATTGGCTTGGTTTATCTATAGAGACAACCACTTCACTCATTACCTTCATTCTCTCAAGTGTCAGCCCCCTCCATTAGGTATCTTGAAGTCGAGCTTCAGGAATACTGGTTTTGCCGGCATTGGATGCATTCTTAGAGACCATGGCGGTGAGGGTAGATGGGATTTCTTTAACAAGACCGAAGTAATGGCCCTTAAGAAGCGTATTCTTCTTGTGGATCATGATCTTCTTGACTTGGTGATTGTGGAGGGGGATTCTTTAAATGTGATCCGATGGATGAGTGAGGGAAAATGCTTTCCATGGAGTTTCATGGATGCTTTATAAGCAGTTCTTGATCATATTGAAGTAAAGAATGTATCTTTTTATCATGCTTTTAGGTTGGCAAATGAGGTTGCCGATGAGCATGTTTGGGAGTGGCGTGCATAATGAGGTGGTAGCAGTTCCTGATCATTTCTCGTTTGATTGATTTCTGTTTTTTTTTTTTCACTTTTGTTTGTTTCACTTGCTGCCCTTGTCATCTCAATCAAGATCCTTATGTTTACTTAAGGTTTTTGCATCTTTAATAAATTCCATTGTCATTCCATAAAAGAAGTAGGTAATTGTTTCCTATTTTCTAGAAATTATATCTGACAAAAGATATTTCCCATTTAAAAAAATATGCCTGCCTGAAAATATGGAACATGTTTCTTGCAATTATGTAGGAAATATGTTGGGTAAAATTTTACAGAGTTCATGTAGAAGATTTAGAAAGAGTTCATGTTAACTATCATCCATGAATACTAACTTTGGGCATCTGAATCCTATCTGCTATTTCCTTTACTTCAATAACATAAGATTTGGTTACTTAACCCTATATTACTGCCTTCAAAATGGTTTACCCATTGGTCTGTACTTTCCCACTAAATGATGTTAGTTTTGGATTAGGCTTGCCTTGTTTCATGATCATAAAAGAAAAAAAATATCAACAAAAGAATAGTTCTAAGACATCCCCTTGGTCACTCCATTAAAAAAAACGGTATAGTTCAAGGACAGGATGGGAAAGAAAAGAACAAAGATATAAGGGTATGAAAATGTCTGACATTCAAGAAGACAGAAAAGGGAAGATACAGATACAGCGGAAAGGACACTTGAAATGCAAAATGAAAATACAACGCATGAAAATTAGTAAACTAACAATGAAAAAATATAGTTTCAAAAGAAGAAAAGCATGCTCAAATCAAAATCAGTGAATCCATTTATAATTTTTCATTTCATCCTCTATTCTGTAGGAACTGTAAGATAAAAGAAAATAGTTTTTTCTTCTTTTTTATCTTTCTTTCGTTTTTTCTCTAACCATTCTTTGTTATACAGACATTAATCAGAAAAGATAAACAATAAAAATGGTAGTAAAAGAAGAGGGACTGGAAAAATCCAAGAAGATACTCCATCTTCTGAAATGGTAAGGTTTGTTTGGTTCGTTTACCGTTGCGAGCCTTGGCGCAACGGTAAGGTTGCTCCATTGTGACCTGGTGGTCATGGGTGTGAGTCACAGAAACAGCCTCTCTGCAAAGGAGGGGTAAGGCTGCGTACATCTAGCCCTCCCCAGACCCCGCAATGGCGGGAGCCTCGTGCACTGGGCCGCCCTTTTTTATACTCCATCTTCTGAAACACTGAAGAGACTCAATTAGATACTCTTTTTCTCTAGGAACACACTCCGTCTTCGGGGTAAGGTTTGTTTGGTTCATTTACCGTTGTGAGCCTTGGCGCAACGTTAAGGTTGCTCCATTGTGACCTGGTGGTCGCGGGTTCGAGTCACGGAAACAGTCTCTCTGCAAAGGAGGGGTAAGGCTGCGTGCATCTAGCCCTCCCTAGACCCCACAGTGGCGGGAGCCTCGTGCACTGGGCCGCCCTTTTTTATACTCCATCTTCTGAACCTTTCGAACTTTCTCTAGGAACACACTCCGTCTTCAGGTTTGTCATTTGAGTGAGCAGATCATGATTCGTTATTGAATGTACCTGGTTCTTCTGAGTAGGTTTGTTTGGTTCATTTTCAGATTCTCTTAGCTAGTTTACTTGGGCTTGTTATTGGTAAATCTTTTAGTGCTTGTCATGTCCACCTGGTATAGTACCGTGTGTGCAAGATGGTTTACAAAGCCTACAATATAGAAACCAAAAAAAAAGATTTTCTAGTCTTCTATCCCTTATCTTGGCTATAATTTTCATATGTTTTCTCTTTCCTTTCAGAAGGAAAAACATTTTTGAATATTTAATTAAGAAAAAATGGGCATTGCTTTCCAAACAACTTTCCAGGTTCAAAAATATAAATGCACGAATGAATATGGTGAAGAAATCCGAAAATGCGTACAAGTTCATGCTTATTAAAGTGGTACAGCGTATAATATAAAATGGGTATGTTGAGAAACTGTCCCGTTGTAGCTTTAACAACCCATGATTCGGCCAAGCAAACTTCCATCGGCATGATCTAGACTGTTCATCTGCCCCACCATGGATTCTTTATATCCTGATATTCATCTGATTAGACAATCTTAACCATGCATTTGTGTGGCTTTTGCCACTTGATGTGAGCATTTTGTGTGGCTTTTGCCACTTAATGTGAGCATTTGCTATTTTCTGTAACCATCAATTCGCACGGAACTGATTCATATGGTTTGGAGTTTAGGATCATCTGATTGGAGGCTTTTGTGCTATTAATAATCCATGTTGGGACCACTGGGTGAACAAGCTGAATAGTGCTGATGTCATGTGGGTGGCCCAATCATGAGCTTGTTTACTGCAAGTATACATATTTATTTACCAATCCAGAGCTAGTTATTTGATTTTTGGATTAAAGTCGCTAACATAAAATGCGACTGGACAGGTATAAATTTAATTATTTCAGTCAGTTAGTCTCTTTAAATTCAAAATTATTTGGCAATTTATGTCATCAATAATATAATGATAGCCTTGTATATTCATTCAGTTTTCGATATTTCCTTTTTCAGTCTGAAAATTTTCTCTCTACTTCAAGACTCAGTTATAGATACCTAACTTCATTGTTATTACATTCAACAGCCAAGAAGTACTACCCTTCAAGACAGCGTCTTACCCTTCCCTTGCAACCTGGATCCCGTGGGAAACCCATTGTGCTCAATTCCAAAAAGAATCTCCAAGATTATTGCGATGGAAACACAGACAATTTGACTGTGGTGTTCAAGGATTTAGGCGTGCAAGTTTCTTACCGTACCCTTTTCTTTTGGGAGTACTTGGGCCCTTTAATTATCTACCCAATATTCTACTACTTTCCACTTTATCAATATTTCGGCTATAAGGGCGAACGTGTTATCCACCCAGTCCAGACTTATGCCATGTACACCTGGTGTTTCCATTACTTCAAGCGTATCATGGAAACCTTCTTTGTTCACAGGTTTAGTCATGCAACCTCACCTCTCTCTAATGTATTCAGAAACTGTGCTTACTATTGGTCGTTTGGTTCATACATTGCTTATTATGTGAATCACCCTCTCTACACTCCGGTGAGTGATCTGCAAATGAAGATTGGTTTTGCCATTGCATTGGTCTCTCAAGTTTCGAATTTCTATTGCCATATTCTGTTACGAAACCTTAGAAGCCCCAATGGAAACGGAGGGTATCAAATTCCCCGTGGGTTTCTATTCAATATAGTCACTTGTGCAAACTACACCACGGAGATCTATCAGTGGATCGGTTTCAATATTGCTACACAGACGGTTGCTGGTTATCTTTTCGCTGTGGTGGCAGCTTTTATTATGAGCAATTGGGCCCTTGCAAAGCACCGTCGCTTGAAGAAGGTAAATTACTATCTTATGTGCATACATTATTCATTTGCAAATCAATGTATGTGTTTTCTCGTTCGGAACCATTTTGAGGTTGAGTCCTAGTACCCAAGCCAGGCCAGTGTTTGAAAACTCAAACTCGGAATCAGATCAGAACTCTGCCAAGTTAAAACCAAGTTGACTCAGGCAAGTTAGTGATTGTTGTGGTCAATTTTTCTTTAACTGGGGTGAGTCAAAATGACTTTTCTGGCTGATTTGGCATGGCCAAGCTCAGATTCTGATAAGAACTTGGCAAATTTGAAACCCAATTGATTCCAGGAGTTTTCCAATAGTACCTGGCGCACTCCCTGGTTCCATCACAGTAGCACATTTCTTTCTATGGCACACCTGCTTCTCATTGTCATGGTTTTCAAATTGTCTAAATAAATTAATAAGTAGAAGCTCAACCATTGTTTCTAATTTCTCAACACTAATTAGATGCGAGATTATTTTGTTTTTTCCCATTCACTTAGTTCTTATGTCTACTCCTTGGTCTGCAGTTATTCGATGGGAAAGAGGGGCGCCCGAAATATCCACGGCGATGGGTGATACTTCCTCCATTTCTGTGAGAAGTAACTAATCTCACTTGGTTTCTCTGCACCCAAATATTCCAGTTCATCAACAAATTTCAAGATTTATGAAAGTAGAATCTAGTTTGATGTTGTAAGAAATTGAATTATCACTTTTCCTTAGAATCTCGTTTGTATTTTCATTCCAGAAATGGGAATTATGCTAGAATTAGAGTAGAAGTTATTTTGCAGAATTCCTGTCAGCTGCTTAATTTGTTTATGAATTGATCTCTTGATGCTAAATTTCAATTCAGTTGCTTCGCATCCTGATTATGCCAGGAAATTCGCTATGTAAGATTAGCTATCTCAGTTTAACACTTCATCTGTAAGAAAAAGAATATGTGTCCATTTGATAAAATGCCCTTTAAGCCTTGCATGTTTCACCTCTGCCATGGCTTCCACTCATATCAGATAAAATGCACTTTAAGTAGAAAAAAAAATGAAGAGAACCCTGGCATGAGTTGAGACATTTGAAACAAAGGTAATTGAGTTATTTCCCTGAAAAAAAAAATGAGAGCCTCAAGTTTTAATAGGCTGAGTTTGGATTGCAGGAATCAGAAATCGGAATCGATATCATATTCTGATTCTCCCTTGAACAAAATGAAAAAAAATTAAAATTAAAATTTAATTAAAAATTATAATAAAAAAATTGCATTCCTATCAGGGTGGAATCAGAATACCACCTCTTGGGGCAGGTAGATTTCAATATTTCCCCCACTCTAATTCGGCCCCCTTGATTCTGTTCTTTTTGGGAACCAGACAACAGAATTAGGCAGAATTTCAATATTTCAAATGATATGAACAAAGCTCTACATGATAAATTCCTTCTCCAACTTATGTAGGAATGCCACTCAATGGATCTGGGTCATTTGTTTAAAAATAATTCGGTTTGGCCATAGAACACAAAGCAGACATAGCATTAAATGACACAATTGTGTGTTCGAATTCTAGCTTGATTTTAGGCTAGAGAACATTTAAAGTGAGAAATAAGTTGAAAACATATTTTAAAGTGCTCGAAGTGTTTTTTGCAACAAAGCAAACGATTTATGAACTTGACATTTCCGGAAGAAGTTTTGTCTTTTATAAGGTAGACTGTGAAACAACCAATTATTCCAAAAGCTTAAGCAGTTCCAGGATGAGTTATTTAATCCCCCTCACTTTTGGCCCTTCTTTTTTAGAGTTAGCTACAAGAAACAACCAATTTCTCCAACGAAAACACTTCTAAAACTGAACCCCTTCTAGAAAATAAAGACAGGCAAGTATTAGGGAACTATTTGGCAATCTATAGCATAAGTCGAGATACGCGCCCCACTTTTTTTGTTTTATGCACATGTGTCACGATAGGAGTTCCCGTGCTTTTCTTTTTTTTTTTCAGCACACAGGATCCCGTTTTGCTAGCAACCCTCAATTACTTCAAAAGCTTAAGCCGTTGGAGAGGGCGTTATTTAATTTATGACATGGAGCGAAGATTCGAATTCCAAGGTTGGAATGTGGATTTGCATGGTTTCGGCTAGTCTAATCTTGAGAACTAAGACACAGGCCCTGTTCGTTTGAGATTGTGACAACCGATTGAGAGCCCCAAACTGATAATTGGACTCAAAATTTAACTCAATCGGTTGTCACAATCTCAAACGAACAGGGCCAAAATTGGGATGGTTTGGATTGGTTGGGTCAGCCTATCCTTGGGAAATTTCGGATTTGATGAGACTACTATAAGCTCAATTGCTCTGCTTTGTCCAATTAATCATAGAACTCTAGAGCCTTGTACATTGCATCATCCTCCCTGAGTTGAAGAGAACTGGACCCGGGTCCAAGGACTCGTCATTGGAAGACTTCATATGGTATGGTACAAACTGTTCCTTATTGAAGAAACCATGTGTTCTAACGTTGCTTGGAAGCTTCAAACGATGTGCATTTTCTTTAATCTTCTCAATGATCAATTGATCATGCAAGGACCTATCTTTGTTTGACTTGGCTGGTTTTACTCGTATGTGGAAAAAATGATTTTAGTGAGGATTTCCCAAACAGAATCTGAAATTTCAAACACAAGCTTCTGATGATGCTTATCTATTGTAGCTTTGTAGTTTTTTGTAGTCTCATCAATCTAAGCAAGAACAATACAATGGCTCTGATGGTTGAGCCCTGATGACATGTTCTTGAACTTTTTAAAAGCAAATTCAGCTTGGGATACCACCAAATTCCATTGCTTAAGGTTGGTTCCCTCCAAACTACGCAATATATTTCCATGACATTGGATAACTTCTTCTATTTGCCCATCTATTTGAGGGTGGTAGGCCCTACTTTAAGGCAAGGTAGTGCCTAATTGCCTCCATAGACACCTAAAAAAATGGGTGGCAAACATTGAATCTCGATCTAAAGTTGTAAACTTTGGAACTCCATGCAAATGAACCACTTCTTTGAAGAATAAGTTCTTTAAAGAAATTTTCTTTGATGAATAAATGAGCAACATAAGAAGCATCCAAATTTTTTCGACAAGCCACATGATGTGCCATCTTTGAGAAGGGATCAACAATACAAGAAGTCAATAAAACATTGTGTACAGTGTAAGCCAAGCATGAAGTCCATAGTAATGTGTATCCCAGGTTCCCTCCTATATAGGTAATGGCATGTACAGTCCCATATTAGTTGTTGTCCCTTTTAAAACTTCACGAGTAAGACAACGGTCCACAAATTTGAAAATATCCGTCCCATCTTAGGCCAAATGTAGTCATTAGAGACCAAATGAAGTGCCTTATTTCACCCCAAAATGATTCTCTATGTAGCTCTTGTACAATTTTCTGCCTTTGTGAACAATCAGGTACACATAAGTTGGTGTCTTAGAAATAAAAATAAGCAAGGCTCAAGCTTTCATGGATACACCCTTTTAAAGAGCCCATTCACTTACCTCTTCATCTCTTCACACTCTTTATGTCCCATTCGGTAGTGTGCACAGTTTATACACTTGCTCTGAGCAGCAAATCTATGTAGTACTAAATTTCTCCAATTGTCACCAATTCTCGTGGCAAAGTTGTTAGGGAACAAAAAAAACATCGCTAAACTAAACAACTAAGGGCTGGTGACTGGTCTATATCAATTACAATAATGTGCTCTGTCCACACTTGTTTATCAATGAAAATACAACTCTAGATTCTTCCATGAAAGTAGGGAACATGGCAAATGAAGGAATTGGTACCCTCCCCAGCTTTCAATTTAGGTCTAAATATCTATGATGATGCAAGTAATATTTTGAGATTAAAATGAATTAGGGAATATGTTTTGTTTGCCCAACATGGATCACATGATCTGTTTTATCCTTACAACATGGATCATGTTGGTTTATGGGGGCCAACAATGCCCTTTGGGCTTGGAGGGCATGACCAATGATGGTTTGATCAACGTGGTCCCGACACCATGATGGTGCAACTCAATAAAGATAATGGTTGCGTCTTTCCCATCACCAATTGGTTTTTGGGTAGTTCGCAGCGCCATGATCCTAAGGTGATATCAGAGCAAGGTCGCGCATTCGAGACTCCCAAGGTGTGGGGTAGTTGGTAGCGCCATGATCCTAAGCTGGTATCAGTTGTGCGTTCGAGGCTCCCGGGGGGGGTGGGTTGTTTGCTTATGGGGGCCAGCAATGCCCCTTGGGCTCGGAGGGCATGACCAATGAGGGTTTGATCAACCTGGCCATGACACCACGATGGTGCTACTCGATAAAGATAATGGTTGCGCATCTCGTACCACAAATTGGTTTTGGGATAGTTGGTAGCACATCCTACATAACGCATCCTAATCACCCTTGAAATTAAATTCTCACAACTTCTATTTTAGATCACCATGTTGAAGTACTTAGCCACCAATTGTACAAGTCATGTGAAATATTTTGTGACGAAGCCAATCAATATTTTGAACGTATTTTAGATATATAACATATCCTACAGTTGACTAGGAAATTTAGTTCATCATCATAGACAACCACTTTGCACGCTTCATTTGTGTATGAATCAAATACTGGTTTGACATTAAAATCAGTATGCTCTAATTCTCCATGTTCGCCATTGCTGTGGCCACACTGTCCACACTTGAAACATTTAGAACCAGAAAGAGTTCCAACATATTTGCTAGCTTGAACATGGGCAACAGTCCCAGTCAATTGTACAAATGTTACTTTCGATGCTAAATTCGAGCCATGTGCAATGCCAATTGGAAAGGCAGTTTGCCTATCTTGCATATGTTGTTTCTCATAGATATGACCATGGTGGTGTGCCTCCGAAATTGACCAAATGTTTTGTAGATTTAGATCCTCTTGAATATTTCTCTTCAATCCTCCAATATATCGCACAAGTTACTCTTCGACTCCGCAAAATCATTGCTAGAAATAAATTGGTAGAATTATTTGGTGTAGGCATCAACCTCTACCACTTTGTCTTGAATTTTATGAGGCTGATAGATGGTTCTTAAGTAATTAAATGATGGAAATTTAGATTCGATCTTCTCCTCCATTTTTCCCGATCAACAATCTATCCGTTACCTCCACATGTGCTTGTAATCTTCAACTGATTATATACCAAGTATTCACTCTTTTTCTTAGCCGTGTAGCCACAAGTTATCCCAAGTCTGCTCTCTATGTGTGGGAGACCTTCCAATGATGAAATCTGTCCAAGGCCTTTTTAATCTCTGGAAGGAGAGCCTTTTACTTTAGAAGGGCAGATGGAGAATCTATTGATGAATGCTGTGTGTGCGCGCGCATGCAATCAGGTTTTCACACTCTATGTCATCTCTATTATTTTTCAAATTTTCATATTCTAGTATTTAAAGTTCTCGCCAAGTTGTCAATCTCTCTATTGGCCCCACTTTCGATGGAGTAAACATTTCGAATCTTTGAACTATGGTTAGATCCAAACATCTATTGATTTGGTGTCAATTTTAATTTTTCTTTCCGGTGCATATGAGCTGTGATGTCTCTGATTGCCTCAACTTCCCGTGTTAAGCTCTCTTCGGCATTCATATTCCCACTTTTCTAGTCCTTTTGATGTTTTCCTTACACACTTGCTTTCTTGCTCAATGCAATTTGGTTGGCCCCAGTGCTCTTGGGTGGACCCAGTACTATTCTACATTATGCACAAGCCCTCCAATGGTCCCAATCTCTTTTTGTGAATTGGCAATTTTTTCTTCTAACCCTAGTACATTCATGCTCTGGCTCTTTTGTTAATTAATACTCGTACTCCCATTTTGTGTATGAACACCCTCAGTGGCAGTTTCTATGCCTTTTTACACCTGAAAAAAGAAAGCTGCCATGGCAAAATGAGGGGTGTCTATATTGTGGCTTGTGATGGGTTAGTTTGAGGTTATTGGTCGGTGGAAAAGATCCCAAATACACGGTGAAAAGTGAAAATTTGCATGGATGTATTTGGACTGGCGATAGGATTTTGGTTGGTGTGTTTTTAAAGAGATTTGGAGGGTTAAGGTTCTCTGATGAATTAGTGGTGGAACTAGAAAGGGACTTTAGCAATTGTTGTGAAGTGAGGGGTGGCGTAAAACTTGGGTTGGCAAGGTATGCCCATAATGTTTGCTTGAATTATGGGAAAATGGCTGTTCTCTTCTGAATTCCTTACATTTATAGCTTGGAACCTAGGTAATAGCTTGTCGTTCGATTAGCACGATGAGTTAAATTAGGATCAAGCTATTTCATTTGAAGTTACTAACGTTACTAACGAAACATCTAATCTTGAACTTTGATTAAATAAGCTTTATGCTCATACCAATGTGTTACAGTCCTCTAAGTAGTTTGTTTACGTATGTGGGACCATAGTTAGAAAAACGCCGTTTTTTTTTAAAAAAAAACTTATTTTATTGGTGTACCATTTAATACTCCGTTTAAAACTTTTCCATTGAAAAAAAATCCGTTATTTGTGGAAAACGCTTTAAACATGTTTAAAATGCATTTTAGACATATTAAATGAATTTTTAGCCAACTTTCTAACTTTATCCCCACTATATTTTGTAAATGACAAATTTTTTAATGTATTTTTTGTGTTTCCATTTTTTACTACTTTTTGTTTAACCATTACTGTATTAAACTTAAATTTTTCCCTGTCTAGAACTTTTTTCCAAATCAAGTCCCGGTATACGACAAGTTAAAGTGCTTATTCTAATGCGGTTTGGTTAGGTACTTAATATTTGGTATCAGATCAACTACGACAAAGTAGAAGCTATCAGAGTTAGCCGCGAACGGAAGAAGTGACTTGTGAGAAGGACTACTTGGAGACAGGGGAAGAGCCACATATTTCATGAGGGGGGCCATGGCTCCAGTGACTTGCAAAATCTGTTTTATACCCTACACTATATATGGGTTTTACCGGCGTTCATAAACACCGCGAAAAGGAAATAATTGCTTTTACCGGCGTTCTTGAACGCCGGTAATAGTAAACGGCCCCCCCAAATCCTGTGTAGACAAAGTGTAAATCAGTCCGGCCCCCAAGTGTGGATTCCTGGCTCCACCCCTGCATGGAGAAAAATGGGCTAGAGTGGAAGCTGCAACAAAGTGGCCACGACGACTGCCAAAGCCTAAGGAAATGTTATGGTCCCATTTGAATATGCGGATTTTAGATTCTAGGTTTTTAGTTTGAGAACAGTGTAAAAAAGAGTTCATGATCAAGCTGATGTATGCTATCCTGAAAGCATTTCTTGGATTTTACGTGAGAAATTCAGGTTTTAAAAATCTCTCCTGCATCCTAAGATTTATAAAACCTGGAAATATGGGAGGATCTGCTACTCTCTTGCTGACAGAAAGAAGGGTGAGAAGTAAAAAACAAGTCAAAAACGATGGGTGGTCCGCTTCTTCTCGTCTCTTAGCTACAATTTTGAAGAAATCCCGGATTCTAAAATCCGCATATCCAAACAGCCCCTAGGTGGAGGCATGGGGCATATGAAACATGTTTAAAGGGCTTTAACATAAGGGATAGTTACATTTACACCCCCTCTAGTTTCTGACACATCCACTTTCACCCCTATAGTTTAAAACGTGACAAATACACCCCTGTAATTTCAATTTGTTTGAAGTTTGCCCCCTCAGCTGAAGGTTCGTCCATAGATTGAAGGGTTAGGATGATCCGATGGAGCTGATTTTTTGGGCACACCCTATGTATGTCAGGACTCATCAAATGAACGCTTTGGATCATCCAAGGGTATGGGCTCACATTATTTGGATGATCCAAAGCGTTCATTTGATGGGTCCTAACATAGATAGGGTGTGCCCAAAAAATTAGCTCCATCGGATCATCCTAACCCTTCAATCTATGGACGAACCTTCAGCTGAGGGAGCAAACCTTAAACAAATTGAAACTACAGGTGTGTATTTGTCAAGTTTTAAACTATAGGGGTGGAAGTGGATGTGTCAGAAACTAGAGGGGGTGTAAACGTAATTATCCCTTAATATAATGCATACCTCGGCTTTAGGCATATTAGTTAGGTACCTGATAAGATGCAAGAACTACAAAATCTTTAACCACAAAGACACTTTATTTAATGGATATGACACAAGACAGCTTACCATATCTTTGGAAATGATACATTCACCCATTTTCCTTACTTGGGCCACCTGTTTTAGTGTAAAAAGTTACTCGTAAATGAATTAGTGGGGCTGGCCTAGGGGGAAGGGGGGAGAATATATCACTACGCTTTCTTTAACCCATAAGACTCTTTGTGGTGCAACGGTGTGCTCGGTAGCGTCACTATCACATCCTGTTATTCGTGTTGAAGTGGTATTTTTTATGGGTGATGATAAAATCGCACTCCCTGTAGGATAATTCGCACTATTTACCATCAATTGACGTTAAAAAGGGGTTGAAGAGCATGGGTGCGAATTACCCTATAGGGGTGCGAATTTATCCTGCCCTTTATTTATTATACACGCTTTAAAGCTATTAATTACTCTCCTTTTTCTAAACCTTTTGACTTTGTTTATTTCAATAGGCAGGATGAGAGTGACATGATGTGGTGGACATTATTTTGTTGGCAGATAATGCTAAAAAAACCACCTGTTACAGTCTTTCCCAAAAGACATTCATTAGGCCCCACTTGTGCCTCGTGGACATGATCTAATCCGTTGATGCAGTTGAGAAGATCTTGATGGGCTGATCTAGGCCCTTGATTCATCAAAACCTTTTGTCTAGGATTCAGCCAAGAAAAATCAAAATCATTGATTTTTTTTTAGTTCCTTAGCTTATGTGTGTAATGTTCGATCAGGATGGGACCAAGACTGTGAGTTGCCTGCCTCATGATGTTTTACTAGATCAATGGTCACGATTTATCACGTCCCCCCTGTGGGACCCACTTTCTGGCTCTGCTTGGTCGTTCTCTTTGTTGGGTTGGGGTCATTTACAAGGCAATGGTCCTCTATATAAATGATAGTATTGTGAATCGGAATCTTAGTGTATAAACCATCTCTACCGTACATTCTATGCACATCTCCGATCAAAATTGACTTCACTGTGAAGTGCTGGATCAAAATTCATCAGACGGTCAGAAAAAATCTGATTTTAGACTATATATGGCTGATATACACGATAAACCAGGTATATAGCCAGTATATTGCAGTTTTATCTATCACATTGGAAAACAATTTAAAGCTTGCAAAGTCGTCTGTGATGATTGAAAGAGCATCCAAATTGAAATTTGTAATCTCTGATATAACAGAGAAATTGGCACATAAAAACTTCATCATTCATGGTAAGCAGAATTTTCCACAAGTTTTCATAGCATAGATAGCCTTTTTTATTTTTTGTTCTGGGAAATGCAACAATCTGTTTCTATTACTATGAGACATCCTTCTTTTAACCTTTCTACAACAATGCCAAACTACAAAGTTAGCAAATTTTCTAAAATCAAGAGCAAGGCAATAATTTAGGAAATATACCCATCAAAGCAAAATCATTTTTCTTTTAAATTGTTTGCTTCCAAGCATAGAGAAGGCACCAACAGGCTATGTTGATAATGTGTTTTTCTTTTCTGTTTGTAGAATCAATTTTTTATCTTTTCTATAATCCAAGTAGAAGAATCTTAGATAAAATTTTAAGAACTCTTTTGTATTATGTGTAAAAGATTAATAATTTTCACAGATCTTCATTGAAATCCAAACTAGTACAATGCAAAACAAAACAAATTCTAAGATTTTAAGAACTCCATTGGATTATGTATAAAAGTTTAAGAATTTTCACACACCTTCACTGAAATCCAAACTAGTACTATGCAATACAGAACAAAAATCATATGTTTTCCAATATCTTCCTTGACCTTCCTTTATCCAAAGTTGTGAAAAAACAACTGATATTATTAATCTTCATTGCCAGTCCACAACAAAAAGCCAATCTCTCCAACAATATAGAACCTTTAGGACTAGGAAGGAGGTGCATTAAAGCATAAATACTATCCACCTTTTTTCATGGCTTGTACTTCAGCTTTGGACTTTGCCTTTATCTTTACAAATCAGATCTGGATTTTGAGCTTCAACCTCAACCAACCCAACAAAAATTTCAACAAGAAAAAGTATTGCTAAACAAGCACCATTAACATTAAATTCATATGTGGAAATTCTCACCATTAACACAACCACATCCACTAATACAATAAAAAAAAAACCAATGATTATAAAATTTTACTTACTAATACACTGATACTCACTTGATACCACTCTTTCTTGCCTTCTTGATCTTGATCCCAGATTCCCGCAGTCGGAAAACCGATTCGATCTCTTCGGAAAAATTGACCTTAATACAACAAAAATTTGAAGGTAGCTTCCTCTTCATTAATGGCTGAGATTTGGGTTTCCTTGGTGCAGGTGGGCATTTTCTAATGACTGGAATTTTATGCTCCAACGACGTAGGCGTTCGAAACCCATCATTTTCTTCTTCTTCTTTGTCTTGATCCTTATTTTCTTCCACCTTAAATTTGCTGATCTCTGAAATTCCATGCTCCTCATAAGCTAAAACCTCACATTTTCCTTCTTTCTTAGCTGCTTCTTGTGGAAACTCCAAATTGGGTCTAACAAGAAACTCGAATTCTAATACGTTTGTGTCTTTCTCAGGGAGTATCAGCTCTGAATTAGACATGAAAATAGTTTGGTCTAATTGAAAGTACATGAAGGTGAAAGAGAAAGAGAGACTTAGAAGAATATAGAAACAAAGAAGGGAGGTGGAATGAGAAGGTGGTTGTTTCTCTTATATGGAATAGAAGAATCAAGTCACCTTATCTTTATTGTATTCTACTGTTTTTATTTTTCATCTTTTACATTTTCTACGTTTTTTTATGAGAAACCATGAAGAGTAAAACGGTTTTTAAGTTAGAGAAAGGCGCTCATGTGGTGGGATTTTTACAGCAGGGTATAGATCTAATGGTTGAGAGAGAGAGAGATTTTTAGTACATTGGATCCTTCAACAAAGCCTTTGAAAGCCTCCACCTCTCCTCAACTATAAAATCCCGTTTGGAAGACCTTTTCTTTTCTGATCACTGCGAACTTTGATGCATCTAGGCACGTGATTTGCAACAGGGGACCATATCTGAGAATTTCATCATTTCTCACGAGATATTGGGTATCCGAGAAAGTTCCCTCTTTCATTATCTCGTCATCCTTTGTTGGTGGGGTATAGTATAGGCAAGTGATTGCTTATTTTGGAAATTTTCTTATTTCGTTTACTTTTATAGCAAAGGGGAATTAATAGGGGTGCAACTTGGGTCGGGCTCAACAAGAACCACACGGGTTCAACCCGATTTTGGCTTGGGTTGGGTTAGCATCCCTCCAGGTTGGGTTAGGGTTGAGGCCTTGGCAACCCGATCCGAACCGACCTGAACCCGACGAAAGTCCTATAATTTTATCTTTATTTTCTGTTAGTTATTGCATTTTTTTGTTTGGCACTAGGAGAATCCGAACACAAGGGTTAGATGGGTTGGGATAGGGTTGAGAGATTTAGTGGCGGGTTGGGTTAGGGTTGACCATCCTCAACCCGAGGCTCCGGTTGCGTTGGGTTAGGGTTGAGGGAATGCTATCTCGGGTTGGGTTTAGGTTGGCATCAACCAGATCCAACCCGACCCGAGTTGCACCCGTAGGGTGAGTTATGAACATGTGTGAGTTATGAACATGTGCTCCACATGTTTGTCTTGTAGCATTTAAAGGCTTTAAGAGCTTTTTGAGAACTGTAATATTCCTTCAACAGTCCTTTAAATACTATACAACAAAAATTGGAGCGCATGTTTGGCTGTGTAGGATATACATCGAAACCCAGTGTATGACCATTTCTATTGTACAATTGGAGCTAGGGATGCAACTCGGACTGCGTTGGGTCCGTTTGAGGCAAACACTAGCCCAATCCTACCTAGCATATCCTGACCCATACCTAAAGATTTTCCAACTTGGCCGGAGTGGGCTCGGTTAACCCGGGCAAAAACCTGAAAAAAACAAACCATAACTCTATGAGGGACTGTTTGGACACGTGGGTTTAAGAATCCAAAATTCTAAAATCCGCCTATCCAAACAACCCCTAGATTTTAAAAATTGTGAGAAACTTAGGGAGGCGGGTCGGGTTCAAGTTGGGTCAGATTGCCCGAAGGCTTCAATAGTAACCCAACTCAAAATTAAATCGGGTTGGCTTTTTAACAACCATAACCCAACCTAAACCAAGCAAATCCTAGCAACACAACCGAGACCGAAATTGGGTTGAACTTGACAAATTCAATTCGGGTTGAGGCTAGCCCAAGTTGTACTCATAATTGATGCACATGTCCTCCCCTCTTCCCCCATCTTGACCGTTGGATTGTTAATCTCAACCGTTCATTTGATTGGACTTGATCAATTCTCTTCCACCAAAAAAATCATACCAATTTCCCATATTAAACGAAAAAATAACGTTACTGGATATCAGAATATGATGATTGTTGTGATTTTTGGGCGTAGGAAAATCAGAATCAAGGCCTACCAAGTGGAAGGTTCAGATCAGTCATAGCGGGTCCACTATACTCTAAATCTAAATGGTGGGCCTCATTGCAATACGTTGAGGTCGCGTCCTATTGAAGGATTCCTCTATACGTAGGGGTGGCAATGGTTCGGTTTCAGTTCGGTTTGACCCCCAAACCGAACCGAACCAAAATTTGAATCGATTTGGTTTTACCAACCTGAAACCGAACCGAAACCGAATTTTCGATTCGGTTTCGGTTCAATTCCGCCAATTTTGCCATTCCTTACTCATAATCATTGGAAATATTCAGTTTCGGTTCGGTTTGATACCCAAACTGAACCAAACCGAAATTTGAATCGGTTTGGTTTAACCAAACGGAAACTGAATTTTCACTTCGGTTTCGGCTCGGTTCCGGTTTGGTTCGGTCAATTTTGCCACCCCTATCTATACGTTATCTTAACTTCTATAAAAAAAAAAGGAAGTTAGAAAAGAAACAGAAGAGAATAATTTTTTGACTCATCATTGCTCAACATAATTTAGAGTGCTTAGTACGCCCACTTCGCTTTCATCTTTTTCCCAACACGTAAGCAGGAAAAGCACCAATTTCTTCTTCATCAAAGAAGAAAAAGACGGTAGTCCACCAACTCATGTGGTCCCCACTCCCATATGATGTGAACTGCTCGTTCCATCTTGCAAGCCACCACCCAAACTGCACAGCTCAATCGGTCCCACACCCTCCCATTAGTGGAAATCACATTACCCATTTGTCCAGACCATGGACCCCATTTGGGTACGTTACACAGCTGATCATGAAAAAGGTGGGGACCACATTAATTGATGAACCCCATCCTTTTCATTTTCTTCCAAGACGGATAATCCATTGTGACATGGTGGTCACGGGTTCCAGTCACGGAAAATAGCCTCTCTGCAAAGTAGGGGTAAGGCTGTGTAAATCTAGCTCTCCTCAGAGCCCGCAATGACGAGAGCCTCATGCACTGGGCTGCCCTTTACTAGGGGTGCAACTCGGGTCGGGTTGGGTCGGGTTGAGGCAACCTGATCCCGACCCGACCAACCATTTGCCCAACCCGACCCGAGTTCCAACTCGATGAGGTTCAACCCAACCCTACCTGAGGAACCCCTTTTTGCCAACCCGAACCCGACCCGAGTTCAACCCAACCCAAGCCGAGATTTTAAGCTTAAAAACTATAAAAAATTATTAAAATTATCGGGTTGACTCGGGTCGGATTGCCCAAGCCCTCAAACCAAACCCGACCCAAAATCAACCCGGGTTGAGAAAACTCAACCCGAACCCGATCCAAACTCAACCCAACCCGACTTTTTTCCGGGTTGAACACATCGGGTTCCGGTTGAGCCCGCCCAAGTTGCTACCCTACCCTTTACAGATAATATATACATTAATAGAGATGTAGGACCCACTTGATGTGAAGCATAGTCTATATCTAGTTTTTGGTAGTCCATTTTCAATAAGGAAATGGACGGTTCAGATCATTCGGAGATGGGTCTACGAAGTCCTATGGGGTGCGGGCCCCTGGATATGTGCCTCTCTCCCATATTTCGTGCAATATTCACAGGTTAGAAACTTAGGATTCGCTTTTTTAATATCGGGAATTGAATTTTGGAAGCATTAACTTTCAACCGCTTTCTAAATTCTAAAGTTACTGATTGAATTTCTCGCGAGAAAATGGGTGGGGAGAGTTGAGTAAGATGCGGGGAAGGAATGGTTGCTTGGTTTTCATGAGTGGAAAAGGTGGGGCTTGGTTTTACTTTAGAGACACTCCCTAAAATAATTAAGTTAGCACATAAATATAAGGGGAACACACACTCTCATGACATGTTATCATTGCTTCTCATTCTCATGCTCTCTCTATTCATGATTTTGCCCCCACCTTAAACCCTTAAAAACCCATCATGTTCCATCCCTTACCATCATCCCTTGCAATTCAAACACCCTTACTTAGGGAATATAAACACAATCTTACCAGGCAATTTCGCGGATAGCCATTTCTCTGCTAATTAACTTTTGCAGGTGGGAGCATCCACAAGGTTGACTTTTTGGTATATTTTGTCTTATTCATTCAATTCATCTTAAGTGGTTGGTCACGTATACAAAAGCTAGCCGCGAAATGGGTTTCTGCGAAATTGCCTAGCAAATACCGGTGTAATATGGGTCTTCTTGGGTTGGCTTGAATCACCTCATTTTTTAATGTTTGACACTTCATTATAGTGATGGTGGTCTCTCTCTATATACTTGGGAATATACTCTCTCTACTTGGGAGTATAAACACAATCTTATTTGTGTAATATGGGTTTTCTTGGGTTGGCTTGAATCACCTCATTTTTTTAAGGGTTGACACATGATTAGGGATGGTGCTCTCTCTCCCTCTCTCTCTCTACTTGGGAGTATAAACACAATCTTAGTTGGTGTAATCTGGGTGTTCTTGGGTCGGCTTAAATCACCTCATTTTTTAATGTTTGACAATTCATTAGGGATGGTGGGGGTGTATATTCTCAGATATTCTCACACATTCCATTGGGGTTGCTTTTTCCTTTTTCATTTTTCTTTTTCATTTTTTTTTGTCTGTATAAGCTACTGCACCATATAAATTATTAGAAAAGAAAAGAAAGGTGATGATTGATCCAATGCATCTTCTGGGCATCCTACTGTAGTGCCACGCACCTCATTCTACTTTACATATCAGGTCACCTTAAATGCTAACATGGTTCAACAGATTGTTCTAATTAAACAATCCAAATTGTCTCATTCAATACTTGCAAATAGATGATAAAAAACTAAGGGGTTTTTCTTCTTCTAAGAAAGTCCATCAACCATCTATGTTATAACAGCATTCTCTTTAAGGTAGAAATTAAAAGTAACCCTCTCTCTGTTACATAATCCTGAAAATGGCCTTATCCTTATTAGCTATCCTTATTTTTTGCACTTTCAAAATGGTCGTGCCAAATTTTTTTGCAGAATTATGGGTGAGAATAATGTGCAACGATTTCATAAGATGAAAACAATGCCCTTCATGGTTCCTTTGCTTTGCATCCCAAACATTTTAGCACACAAGATATTTCATTCATTTCTCAAGAAAAGGCAATTTTGAAATATGGTAAAACATAGGAGTAAAGTAAAATTTCCAATTTTAAGAGGATTTTGTTTCAATATTTTGCAATGTAGAAGGTTGATGAGGAATTTCTTTCAAAAACCCCAAATCATAATAATAATAATTATTGTTATTATTATTACTGGTATTAGACAAAGATCCAAAGAAGGGCCCATGCTGAGTGGATGGCTCAGATCAATCAAAGGTGGGACCCATCTCATCGTAACATCCTCGGCAGTTTCCCAACCATATATATCTTGTGCCCAAACCCAAACTATAGATTCACTTAACTAAGAAGAAAGTGAATAGAAATGGCTCAATTAAGTTGCTGAACAAAGTTGGTAAAACAGAGAAAAAACAAAAGACATGTGAGAGAATCAAATGTTTCTAACGTGAGTTTCCAAATACAGCAAAACCAATGAAGTGTGAGTGAGAAGCAGGTCGTTGGAGAAGAGTCGTTGTTGAAGCTGAGCTTCTGTTTCTCTGCTTCACACATGCAGCAAATGATCAGATCAATAATGCAATCCGTGAGAGATTAAAATAGGTGGGTGTCTTAGGAAAAAGACAAGGCAATCTTCCAGTCATACCTAGAAAGAAACTGAAACCAACTAACCTTATGTTCTTCTCGATTTCATGCAAATTCTTATCTTCTTCTCTTTCTTCTGCTTGACAAGTAGATGAGGACACCAAAATGCAACGTGTAGAATGCATAAAATTTTGCAATTGAGGGGCCCACTTGTTCGACGATCCAAACCGTTCATCCACAGAACCCACTATGGATGGGCTATATACATCCCAAAATCTTTCTTATTGGGAAATTTTAACCCTTTGATTTACAAATTTTAACCCTTTTCGATGATCTAAACCGCTCATCTGCCAAACCCATTATTGATGGGCCACACCCCACAATCTTTCCCATTGGAAAATCCTAACCCTTTAATTTTGATTACAGAGATAACATAACCTGAAAAATAAGTGGGCCCACATTATTGGATGATGTAAGCCATTCATTTGTGGGGCTCCTACTTAAATAGGCCATGCCCAAAACATCATCTCCATAGGACGAACCTGACCATCCCATGAAGTTTGAACCATTAAATGAAGGGAGGGGGGCACCATCTATACTAGTACTTTCCTTTAAAAAAACATACAAATAGACAGCACATATTAGCTAAAAAATGCAAAATATAACGGCGGTTAGGATCGTTCCTAATAGACACTCTCTGGGCTCTACTTGAGTCATGTAATTTTGACCGCATAAGGCCAAACAAAAAAGAACTCCTGTCCAAAACAATTCCTAATAAATGCCACTAAGAACTCATTGATCAGATGATCCTGGCCCTTGATGGATCAAGCATCCCTCCAAGAAAGGCTAAACTATTGTTTTTTGTAGTCCTTTATCTTACCCATGGAATCTCCTTTTGGGATGGGACCAAATCATGTGGGTCACCGCATCTCATATTTTAACAAGTTCAACGGTCTTGATTGCGCGTGATAAGGTTGCTTATTGTGACCTGGTGGTCACGGGTTCGAGTCACGGAAACAGCCTCTCTGCTAAGCAGGGGTAAGGCTGTGTACATCTAGCCTCTAGCCTTTCCAGACCCCGCAATGGCGGGAGTCTCGTGCACTGGGCTGCCCTTTATCTTTTATTCGTGGAACTCTAAAAGAAGTTTGATGGACGAAGGACCTAGGGATCATCTCACGCGAGGCGGAAGTACATTACATCGGGCCTTATAAGCTCCTTTTGAGAAGAGGCACTTTCTTGTTTGCAGTTTCATTGATGTGATTTTGCGCTGCTCAGTTTTTATTCAACCCTAGTTTTGATCTTAGGTTATGGCCCAACCCTAGGTTGATTTGATCTTAGGTTATCAAATCAACAAATCAGATGACTAAATATGTGTTCATGATGTATGTGGCTTATAAAAGAAGAGAAACTAGCAAAGATGATACAGTCTTGATGAATGAAAAACCACAATAACCTGTAGGGTTGGCATGTTCGTTGGCATCATGGATTTGATCCCTACTGATACAGTTCGATTCCCCTAGGTTTACCCGATCCTGTTACAAACCCGATCCAGTTCGCAACGGATTGATCTTCTTAGATGGAAGGATCAATCCTCCTTTGTGCACATGACACGTTTTGAAATAATTCTCTTCATTAATTCCCTTCAATGCCTTTTACAAGCTTTACATAAATGTTTACAAACGTGGTACTCCCATGAAAGTAGGTGCAATCCCTCCCAACGAAATAGGCTAGTCACCAATTAATTAGGTAACTTCCTTATCAAATCCCTATCGAATAGCAATTACTTCTATAGCTATCATAACTATTAATTATTATCCTATCATAATAAGAAAAGATTAACACAAAGAAAGTCCTCATACATTGCTAATCTTTAACATGGACATGCCTATGTGGGACCATACAAGCTCGTAACATTCCTTCCCTCTTGAAATCAACCTTGTCCCAAAGTTGGATTATTGAAAAAAGAAAAAAAAAGAAAAAACAATATATTCCACCAGGATCCCAAATCATCTTGGGCATGATTTTGTTGAGCAACAGATATGACGTTGTACTTCTACCTTCAAAAACAACGGTCGTGATGCTTTGAACTCCACCTTCAAAATCTCTTGTGATCAAACAGGAAAAGAAATATGATTTTTCATTTTGGTTGTGATCAAACAGGAAAAAAAATACTTTTTAAAATTTTTCTTTAAACCCCAAGGTTAGGGAAGTGATATTTATGCCCCTTTTGATCACGAGGGACACCACGCCAGTGTACGTGGCAATCAAAACCACTGGATTTTTGTGACTTCAAAGTCCATCAGCCCCCTTTTAGTCACAATTGCGCTGGGTGTCCCAGGTGATCAAAAGGGGCGTAAATATCTCTTCCCCTGAGGAATGGTCTCATTGTAGCCAAGACCATTCCTCTTGATTGTACCCTTAACTCGGTCACTAGTCACAATTTGTGCGTCAATGATTCAATCCGACTTCTACTTGACTCTGTAGACTTATTTGTAGCCCGTAACATTCCTATCTCCAAAGTCCCTTCACTATCTCCCATGTCATTTCTATAAACGACTCAGTTCCATAAAGAAAATCTATGAATGACAATCATTCCTAAAGCAACTAAAGTAAAAATAAAATGAATAGATTTAAAGTAGATATCGATTGAAGAACTGGGCGTGACTGGGTGCTCCTATATAGCCCCTAAACCAAATTACTTATCCGATTTGGGATTCGAAGATGGCTGCAGTCAGAGGGCCCAGGAACCTAATTTTTTCTAGGGGACGATTCTTTAGCGCATGAATTACCTATGTGATACTACTAACAGTTCAGAGCACTGATAGTATTCTTGATTTAATGGAAGAAATCTTGGAATAGAAGAAGAATCAGAAAGAAAGGAAGAAACAAGTGGTTTGAGAAAAATTTCTTTGATATCCTCTCTTTCACAATTACCCAGCTAATATCTAACTCCTATCAGTTACAACTGTTTTAACTACTTCAGTCACATCAGCTTACTCACTAACTATAGTTCTAACTAACATTATTTCCCTTAACTATGGTTCTAACTAACATCACTTGTCCTATCCTTGTAATTGCATCAGCTTCTTATTACTTGGATACGTAATCAGCCACCCCCCCCCCCGGGCGTCATTGAGATCCACCTTGTCCTCAAGGTGAAGAGAAGGATGGAGTTGGTGAAATTCCTCATAATCTTCCCAGGAAGCTTCTTCCACTGGACTAACCACTGTGTAACCCATTTGCCAAGCTGTAATACCTTTCTCTCACTCACAATAGCTAAAGGTTCAATGACAGGCCGATTGTTAATACAAACCAGTGGCAATTCCAGTGATACTATAGCAGAATGAGGATCTCCTTGGAATGGTTTCAAAACAGATATGTGAAAAACAGGGTGAATTTGTGAACCCTCCGGCAGCTTGAGTTTGTACGCAACTAATCCAATCTTTTTAATGACCTGAAACGGACCAAAAAACTTCTTTCCAAGTTTGTGATTTGGTTTATGACCCACTGTTACTTGTCTATAAGGTTGCAACTTCAATAAAACCCAATCACCCTCTTGAAATTGTAATTCTGTTCGATGCACATCAGCCTTAGCTTTCATTCTCGTTGAGCTGAGAGAAGTCATTGTTTGAGACTATGGAAAAGCTCATCTCTGGTCCCCAAATCTTGATCTAAAGCTTTCAATTAAGTACTTCCTCTGCAATAAGCTGGAATGTTGGGAGGAAGCCGGCCAAAAACCGCTTCCAATGGAGATCGTCCCAAAGAAGAATGAAAAGCGGTATTATAGTGATATTCCACCCAACCTAGAAAAGTATACCATTTGGTAGGATATTCAGAAGTAAAAGCCCTCAAATATTGTTCCAAGCAGCGATTGACAACTTCCGTTTGACCGTCCGTTTGTGGATGGTATGCAGAACTCATCCTTAATTCAGTTCCTTGTAATTGAAACAACGTTTTCCAGAATTGACTCAAGAACACAGAATCCCTGTCACTGACTAATGACCTGGGTATTCCTTGATGTTTACACACCATGTTCATAAACAATGAAGCAACCTTGCTTGCATTATAATGTTTGGGCAAGGCGCCTGTTAGACCGAAAATCGGTAACAGGTACGACAGTAACGTAAGAGCTGAGCTGGATGACCAGAGGAGCTGAGTCCTGAGGGCCCGGAGTGAAGGGGAGCGAAGTGGCTGAGTCCTGCTATGAGGGCTGAGTCTTGCACAAAGGCAAGCGAGGTCAGAAGACCAACCCGGGTTTTACTCCGGACAGGCCCTTCGACACTCAAGTCAGTATGAGCAGGAGTGCAGAGCTAGTCTTAAGAGTTTTGGGTGGAGAGAGGGTTTTTCGCATTACCCGTTGGTTTGAGCTTTGAACCCCTATTTATAGGGAAAAACCTGGCGAGGTGTCCAGGATAGGTGGCGGCCTGCTACTGGTTGGAGTTCACTTACCCCAGGACAGGTGGCGGCCTGTGAGAGGCTGGAGTTCACCTACTCCAGGACAGGTGGCGGCCTGTGAGAGGCTGGAGTTCACCTACTCTGGGACAGGTGGCGGCCTGTGAGAGGCTGGAGTTCACCTACTCCAGGACAGGTGGTGGCCTGTGAGAGGCTGGAGTTCACCTACTCCTGGACAGGTGGCAGCCTGTGAGAGGCTGGAGTTTTTACACCCCATCAGTTGCCCCCCAGTTTTCCAAGGCCTTGAGTGACTTGGGAAAGTGTGGTTGATCGACTATCTGGACGAGCAGGCGCCGTATGGAAGTGAATCGGAGGGTTCAGTCGGGAGGCCCAGTCCGGAGTCCGGCTGGAGATGAGTCCGGAGTTCCAGTCCGGAGTTGAGTCCGGAGTCCGGCTGGAGATGAGTCCGGAGGTCCAGTCCAGAGTTGAGCCAGTCCGGCTGGAGATGAGTCCGGAGGTCCAGTCCGGAGTTGAGCCAGTCCGGCTGGAGATGAGTCCGGAGTTCCAGTCCGGAGTTGAGTCAGTCCGGCTGGAGATGAGTCCGGAGGTCCAGTCCGGAGTTGAGCCAGTCCGGCTGGAGATGAGTCCGGAGGTCCAGTCCGGAGTTGAGCCAGTCCGACTGGAGATGAGTCCAGAGTTGAGCCAGTCCGGCTGGAGATGAGTCCGGAGTTGAGTCAGTCCGGCTGGAGATGAGTCCGGAGGTCCAGTCCGGAGTTGAGCCAGTCCGGCTGGAGATGAGTCCAGAGGTCCAGTCCGGAGTTGAGCCAGTCCGGCTGGAGATGAGTCCGGAGTTCCAGTCCGGAGCTGAGTCAGTCCGGCTGGAGATGAGTCCGGAGTTCCAGCCCGGAGTTGAGCCAGTCCGGCTGGAGATGAGTCCGGAGGTCCAGTCCGGAGTTGAGCCAGTCCGGCTGGAGATGAGTCCGGAGGTCCAGTCCAGAGTTGAGCCAGTCCGGCTGGAGATGAGTCCGGAGGTCCAGTCCGGCTGGAGATGAGTCCGGAGTTCCAGTCCGGAGTTGAGTCAGTCCGACTGGAGATGAGTCCGGAGGTCCAGTCCGGAGTTGAGTCAGTCCGGCTGGAGATGAGTCCGGAGGTCCAGTCCGGAGTTGAGCCAGTCTGGCTGGAGATGAGTCCGGAGTTCCAGTCCGGAGGTGAGTCAGTCCGGCTGGAGATGAGTCCGGAGTTCCAGTCCAGAGCTGAGTCAGTCCGGCTGGAGATGAGTCCGGAGGTCCAGTCCGGAGCTGAGCCAGTCCGGCTGGAGATGAGTCCGGAGTTCGTCCAGTCCGGAGCTGAGCCAGTCCGGCTGGAGATGAGTCCGGAGTTGAGTCAGTCCGGCTGGAGATGAGTCCGAAGGTCCAGTCCGGAGCTGAGCCAGTCCGGCTGGAGATGAGTCCGGTTGTCCTTTGGAGGTACGCGTCATATCCAGTCCGGAATACGGAGATCCAGTTCAGAGATCCAGTACGGAGTACGGAGAACCAGTTCGGAGATCCAGTACGGAGTACGGAGATCCAGTCCGGAATACGGAGATCCAGTTCGAAGATCCAGTACGTAGTACGGAGATCCAGTCCGGTTGTCCTTTGGAGGTACGCGTCATATCCAGTCCGGAATACGGAGATCCAGTTCGGAGATCCAGTACGGAGTACGGAGATCCAGTCCGGTTGTCCTTTGGAGGTACGCGTCATATCCAGTCCGAAATACGGAGATCCAGTTCGGAGATCCAGTACGGAGTACGGAGATCCAGTCCGGTTGTCATTTGGAGGTACGCGTCATATCCAGTCCGGAATACGGAGATCCAGTACGGAGTACGGAGATCCAATCCAGAGATCCAGTCCGGTTGTCATTTGGAGGTACGCGTCATATCCAGTCCGGAATACGAAGATCCAGTTCGGAGATCCAGTACGGAGTACGGAGATCCAGTCCGGAGATCCAGTCCGGTTGTCATTTGGAGGTACGCGTCATATCCAGTCCGGCTTGGGCCGGACTGGTTTTTGTCGTCTTGTAGAAACGCGTTATATCCAGTCCGGTTTGGGCCGGACTGAATTTTGTCCTGTAGCGAGACGCATCATATCTAGTTCGGCCTGGGATGAACTGAATTTTGTCCTGTAGCGAGACGCGTCATATCCAGTTCGGCTTGAGATGAACTGAATTTTGTCCTGTAGCGAGACGCATCATATCCAGTTCGGCTTGAGATGAACTGAATTTTGTCCTGTAGCGAGACGCATCATATCCAGTTCGGCCTGAGATGAACTGAATATAGCGCGATCTGCTAAAAGGCGAAATTGAATTTTGTCTTGTAGCGAATCACACCGAGTCCTGGTCGGGGTGAGATGAACTGAATTTTGTCCTGGAGCGAGACACGTCATATCCAGTTCGGCTTGAGATTAACTGAATTTTGTCCTGTAGCGACACGCGTCATATCCAGTTCGGCTTGAGATGAACTGAATTTTGTCCTGTAGCGAGACGCGTCATATCCAGTTCGGCCTGGGATGAACTGAATATAGCGCGATCTGCTAAAAGACGAAATTGAATTTTGTCTTGTAGCGAATCACACCGAGTCCTGGTCGGGGTGAGATGAACTGAATTTTGTCCTGTAGCGAGACGCGTCATATCCAGTTCGGCTTGAGATGAACTGAATTTTGTCCTGTAGCGACACGCGTCATATCCAGTTCGACTTGAGATGTTCTGAACGGCTTAGGATGACCAAGTTTTATTGAACTTGGGTTTCCGAGCAGCGAGTACCCAGTTTTAGGGAACTGGGTTTCCAAGTAGCGAGTACCCGAGTTTTAGTGAACTGGGTTTCCAAAGTACCCGAGTCATAGTGAACTGGGTTTCCAAGGTACCCGAGTTTTAGTGAACTGGGTTTCCAGAGTACCCAAGTTTTAGTGAACTTGGTTTCCAGGCGGTGTTGGTTTTTGCATCCGGGCTGGTTCCGGACCAGGAGTGAGCTCCCGATCTTTGCGGAGACGAGCTGTGGCGAACCAAGCAGCGAGTACCCAGTTTTAGCTAACTGGGTTTCCAGAGTACCCGAGTTTTAGTGAACTGGGTTTCCAGAGTACCCAAGTTTTAGTGAACTGGGTTTCCAGGCGGCGTTGGTTTTTGCATCCGGGCTGGTTCCGTACCAGGAGTGAGCTCTCGATCTTTGCGGAGACGAGCCGTGGCAAGCCAAGCAGCGAGTACCCAGTTTTAGCGAACTGGGTTTTCAAATAGCAAGTACCCAAGTTTTAGTTAACTGGGTTTCCAGAGTTGTACGAAGAGATTTGCAAAAGAGCTTCTGTCATTCACATTCAGCAAATATTTACAAAGTCGCTTTCACGCCGGGTGGTCTACTACTGATAGTATTTTCTGAGGTCTTTGGCGGGTTTAGTCGCCTGTGCTTCGTCTCTCAGATCAAGTAGTTCAATCGGCAAGGATTCCGATGCATCTTCGCCTTTTGAGTGCCATGGCATAGCACTCCCTGGACTGCGGTTGATCTCCTCTGACCTCACCCACGCCGTTTGGCGTTATGAACTTCATTTTCTGGTGATATGCTGAAGCGACCGCGCGGATTAAGTTCTGCCCGGGTCGTCCCAAGATAGCGTTATAGACCGAAGTGGCCCTTACTACCTGGAAGTTGACCATCGCGAATGCTTGACAGGGCGGCTCTCCGACGAGGACTGGGAGTTCAATCTGTCCCTCCACTTTCACGACCTCTCCTGAGAAACCGAAGAGATCTGAGTTCGCCGGCTTTAAGCAGTCGTCACCTATCATCATTCTTTCGAAAGCATGATAGTACAAAATATCGGCCGAACTCCCATTGTCGACCAGGATTTTCTTCAGCTCCCAGTTGGCGACGAGGATAGTTAAGACCAGAGCGTCGTCGTGAGGCAGAATCAGGTTGTCCAGGTCCGCGTCTGAAAAGGAGATTTCATTCTCCGTCTTCGACTTTTTACTGCATGTGTGCACGACGTTGACTCGTCGTGCATATGCTTTTCGAGCAGCAGACGATGTGCCCCCAGCGGTGGGTCCACCCATAATTGTGCCAATGACTCCCCTTGGCTGGGATCGGTGCGCTTTTGGTTGTGGACTGGATGGAGGGGGATATTGGTTCTTCGCAGGGGGTGGCTGCGACCGTCGAGGGCTGCGGCCCTGCGGACTCTTCTCTCTGCTCTCCGGTCTGTGGCCGTCACTGCGAACGTACTTTTTCAAGTAGCCCCGGCCAATTAGCTGCTCGATTTCTTCCTTGAGCTGCCAACATTCGTCTATGTCGTGACCGTGGTCCCTGTGGAACCGACAGTACTTTGATTGGTCCCTCTTATTTCCCTTGGAGATCATTCTGGTCGACCACCTCACGAACTCTTCACTACTGATAGCGGCCAGTATGTGTCTCCGGGAGGTGTTGAGAGGGGTGAAGTTCTCTTCCCTCCTCTGCGGGGACTTCTCTCTTCTGGGGGCCTTATCCTCCCTACGCTGCTTGGTAGGGTTCTTGTCCTCAGAGGTTTTCCTCCGAGTCGAGTCCAGGGCTGCCAGCGTTTCCTCCACTGCTATGTACTCCTCAGCTCCGGTCATTAGATTCGCCAGTGAGTGCGGATTTTGGTGAGCTACTGAGCGGCGGAAATCATTAGACCTGGCACCCGCGAGGAGCGCATTCATAGCTGCTGAGGGATCTAGATTTGGCACCTGAAGTGCCTCCCTGTTGAAGCGGCGGACGAATACTTTCAGAGGCTCATTGTCGTCCTGCCGCAAGGCCATCAGGGATGCTGTTGTTTTCCTCGGCCTGCGGCTACTCATGAAGTGACGGACCAGATCCTCTCCGAAATCATCGAAGTTACTGATAGAGTTCGGTTTGATTCTGGAGTACCAGTCTCTTGCCGCACCAATTAGCGTCGTTGGAAACGCTCTGCAAATGAAACCGTCGGAGGCGCCGTGGAGGAGCATCGTTGTTCTGAATGTCTCCAAATGGTCCACGGGGTCAGTAGTCCCGTCGTACTGCGGGACGGCGGGCATTTTAAACCCTCTGGGTGCTAGGGCACCCAGGACATCATCAGTGAACGGCGTTCTGCTTGAGAACGCCCTGGAGGCGGGCCGGCTCTGATCATTCGCCAGTTCCTCTATTCGGTGGTCCATTTCCTCCATTCTCTATAGGAGCGGATCCGTTCTATGTTCCAAGGACCTGATTCTTCCCACAGATTGGCTAGCCGTGGAGCCGGAATGACTCTCCGGACTCCTACGACGAGGCCGGGACTTCACTGGTGATGCACGATCTTCATGAGCTCGGCGCCTTTGTGCGGAGCGGGACCGCGACCTTTGACGGCGGTGAGGCTCTGTTTGGGCATGCCTCACTGTGGGGTGATGGACTTGTCTGGTGGAGTGGTGAGTTCGATCCTCACCATGGCGCGATGACTCTCCCTGTGGATGTCTGGCCTTTCTTGGACAGATCGCGGAGCTTCTGGAGGAGGTTACCGAGGTGTCTGAAGTAGTTGCTGGTACTGCCCAACGAGAGCTGTCATTTGTTGAAAAAGAGCTTGAACTTGCTCCGGAGTGGGCAGGGGATTCATGTGTTCTGAGCGAGCAGGGCTTTGCTCGGCTGTAGCAGAAGCTGCTACTACCAGCGAGGCGATTCGCTCGCTCCGGGTCCTGCAGGGCAGCACGGTTTGGGTAGTCCGTGCAATAGGTATCCGTGCACTTTTGCACCCTGCCATTTTTGTGAGATGTCTGAGAACGGCTTTTAGTTCTGGGTCCCACGGATGGCGCCAATCTGTTAGCCTGAAAATCGGTAACAGGTACGACAGTGACGTAAGAGCTGAGCTGGATGACCAGAGGAGCTGAGTCCTGAGAGCCCGGAGTGAAGGGGAGCGAAGTGGCTGAGTCCTGCTATGAGGGCTGAGTCCTGCACAAAGGCAAGCGAGGTCAGAAGACCAACCCGGGTTTTACTCCGGACAGGCCCTTCGACACTCAAGTCAGTATGAGCAGGAGTGCAGAGTTAGTCTTAAGAGTTTTGGGTGGAGAGAGGGTTTTTCGCATTACCCGTTGGTTTGAGCTTTGAACCCCTATTTATAGGGGAAAACCTGGCGAGGTGTCCAGGACAGGTGTCCAGGATAGGTGGCGGCCTGCTACTGGTTGGAGTTCACCTACTCCAGGACAGGTGGAGGCCTGTGAGAGGCTGGAGTTCACCTACTCCAGGACAGGTGGCGGCCTGTGAGAGGCTGGAGTTCACCTACTCTGGGACAGGTGGCGGCCTGGCTGGAGTTCACCTACTCTGGGACAGGTGGCGGCCTGTGAGAGGCTGGAGTTCACCTACTCCAGGACAGGTGGTGGCCTGTGAGAGGCTGGAGTTCACCTACTCCTGGACAGGTGGCGGCCTGTGAGAGGCTGGAGTTTTTACACCCCATCAGCGCCAAAATGAGCACTCTTAGAAAATCTGTCGACTACCACCAAAATGACAGAAAATCCTTGAGAAGTTGGTAAATGGGTAATAAAATCCAAACTTAAATCCTCCCAAACCTGTTCTAGAATAACCAAAGGTTGTAAAAGACCATAAGAAGGAACGGTAGGACTTTTGATTTGTTGGCATGTGACACATTGGCGAACAAACTTGTGGACATCTAATTTCATGGATTTCCAAAAAAAAATTTGTGGCTAAACGAATATAGGTTCGCTGAATACCAGCATGTCCTCAAATTGGTGTGGAATGAAATTCACGAACCATTTGTTCCTGAAGTGTAGAATGAACAGGTAAGTACAGCTTCCCCTTAAAATATAGTAGCCCATCTTTAGTTGACCAGTGAAGTATATTCTCATTCTGTTGTTGTAACTTCTGAAACACTTGTTGAGACTCAGTATCTGCTTCTAATTCTTGCTTTAGAATGTTCAGAAATTCATATTGAGGTGTGGAAATAGCTAGTAATTGCATTGATTATGAATATGGAGTTCCCAATGGTAATCGTGATAAAGCATCAGCGGGCGACATTCTCTCTCCCTGGTTTATATGCAATTTCATAGTGATACCCCAATAGTTTCGAAAGGTAGTGTTGCTGCTCGGGGGTTTTAATCACTTGGTCCATAAGTCCCCGTAAACTTTTCTGATCTGTATGAATATAAAATTTACTCCCCAACAAATACTGACGCCATTTCACCACTGAAGATGTAATAGCATATAATTCTCTTATAGGAGTGGAAGCTTTTTGCATTCGAGGACATAATTTCTTGCTGAAATAGGCAATGGGGTGACCTTTTTGCATTAATACAGCTCCAATTCCTACCCCAGAAGCATCTGTTTCTAAATAGAAAGGTTGTGAGAAATCTGGTAATGCTAAAACTGGTGCCTTTTTCATAGCTTGTTTCAAATTCTCAAAAGCTAATTGAGCCGCATTATTCCATGAAAAGCCATTTGTCTTCAGTAATTCAGTTAGAGGAACTGCAATAGTAGCGTAACCCTTGACGAACTTCTGTTAATACCCTGTTAAACCCAAAAAACCTCGTAGTTGCTTCAGATTCGAAGGTATTGGCCATGTCAACATAGTTTCAATCTTCTTGTAATCAGGCTGAACTCCTTTGTCCGATATAAAATGACCCAAGCATTCGATTGAATGTTTGCCAAATGAACATTTCCTGAGCTTCGCATATAATAAATGAGTTTTGGGTGTTTGTAAAACATGAGATAAGTGAATGACATGATCATCAATAGTCTTACTGAACACCAAAATATCATCGAAAAAGATAATGACAATTTTTTGTAGAAAAGGTTGAAAAACCTGGTTCATTGTAGCTTGGAATGTAGATGGAGCATTGGTTAAGCCGAAAGGCATAACAAGAAACTCAAAATGTCCATTTTGTGTTCTGAAAGCCGTTTAGGAATATCAGATGGATCCATTCTGATTTGATGATACCCTGCTCTTAAATCTAATTTTGAAAACACTGTAGCGCCATGTAATTCATCTAGCAATTCATCCACTGTTGGAATAGGGAATTTGTCCTTAACAGTAATAGCATTCAATCCTCTATAATCAACACAGAACCTCCAGCTACCATCTCTCTTTTTAACCAGCAAAACAGGGGAGCTAAAAGGGCTGGTACTGGGTTGAATTATCCCCGAATCAAGCATTTCTTTTACCAACTTTTCAATTTCTGATTTTTAAAAGTGCGGATATCGGTATGGTTTAATATTCATAGGTTTGGCGTTTGGTTCTAACAAAATTCGATAATCAGTAGATCTTGATGGAGGTAAAGAAGATGGTTCAGTAAATACCTCTGCAAATTTATGTAAAACAGGTTGCAAGGCAGGAATCACTTGTTGATATGAATGATTGACCAGTTGTTCCTCTCGTGGTTTGGTTGTTGAAGAAAACAACATGAAACAAGATGATAAACCCCCATTATCCGCCAACTTGTGTAACTGAGTAGAAGAAATAAAATCCGACTGAGCATCTTGAATTCCTTGTAAATGGACTTGTTCTCCTTGCCAAACAAAATCCATGGTTAATGACATATAATCAGTTGTAACAGGACCCAATCGTTGCAGCCACTGAGCTCCCAAAATAACATCAGCCCCTTGTAATGATATGACAAAAACATCAGTGACAAATGTATGATTCTGAATGTTGAGCTGAATAGCAGAACACATACCCTGACAAGTTAAAAATTGTCCATTACTCACTTGAACTTTAAAATGAGGAGGAGTAATAGGTAGACCCAAGAATTTTGCAGCCCTTTCCTGTATAAAATTATGGGTACTCCCTCCATCGACTAACACTTGAATACTATGATTTGCAATGGTGCCTGCTAACCTGAGTGTTTTTGACACAATGAGACCCATTAACGCATAAAAAGTGATAGTAGGTTCTTCCAAAGTTTCTGATGGGATCTCAGATTCTTCTGAAGAAAATTCATCAATTTATTCATTGTCGCACTGAAGAAGCAAAAGCGACATTTGATTTTTGCACTTGTGTCCAGAATGAAATCGTTCATCGCAATTAAAACAAAGCCCTTTTTCTCTTCTTTGTTGCATTTCAGCAAACGATAATTTCTTGATTGGAATTTTTGCCTGAATTGAGTTATGTGAAGAAGTAGGTGTTCTTGAGGTTGAGACATTTGTATTATAGGGCTGATTAGGAGAATTGCATTGGGTTTTTTGGTCTGCAAAGGTTGGATTTGGGCCTAAAATAGAAGGTTGATTAGCAACTCTGGAATTCCATTGTCTACCATTCAGACGCGTCTCTGCATATTTTTCTTCCTGTAAACGAGCGAGACCAATAGCCTGATGTAATCCCATTGGTTGATGGGCTAACACTTCTCTTTTAATCTCAGGTATTAATCCAGAAATGAAACAGCTTTTCAAGAAATTATCAGAAAGACCATAAACTTTGTTGGACATTTCCTCAAATTGAGCCTGATATTCAAGAACAGAGCCTACTTGAAGTAATTTAACAAACGCACCTTGTGGATCTTCAGAAGGAGAAGGACCAAAACGATACCTGAGTGCTGTTTCAAGCCAAGAACGCAATGGATTGATGTTCGACATCCATTGAAACCAATTCGAAGCAGATCCTTCCATATGAAAGGAAACCATTGGAAGTTTTTGAATCTCTTGTATGCGATGAAAAGCAAAGAATTGAGCTACCTTAAAAGCCAAGCAGAGGGATCGCCTCCACTAAATTTCGAAAAATCCAGCTTGAAGTGTTTCGGTGGAATTGCAGCAATAGCATTAGATTGTAACTCTTCTTGATTTGAGAAAGAAGAAGAATTGAAATGTGCGCTCTAATTTCTGTTGTTTTCAAAACCAGAAGATAATTTGTCCAACTTCTGTTGCATAGGAAGAAGGATGGCCATGAAATCATCACGTAGTTGTTTCTGGAATTGAACCAGTTGAGGTGTGAGTTTATCTGATGCAACATCAGATTGAGAATTTTGACGAGATCGAGTGCCGTCTGCCATTTGTTCCTCTCAATGAAAGCACCAATGATACTACTAACAATTCAGAGCACTGATAGTATTCTTGATTTAATGGAAGAAATCTTGGAATAGAAGAATAAGAAAGAAAGGAAGAAAGAAGTGGTTTGAGAAAAATTTCTTTGATATCCCCTCTTTTACAATTACCCAGCTTATGTAGTTATATCTAACTCCTATCAGTTACAACTGTTTTAACTACTTCACTCACATCAGCTTACTAACTATAGTTCTAACTAACATTATTTCCCTTAACTATGGTTCTAACTTCTAACTAACATCACTTGTCTTATCCTTGTAATTGCATCAGCTTCTTATTACTTGGATACGTAATCAGACAACCACTTTGGTTGACCTCTATTTCTCTGAAGTCTTACTCTCTCTGTTGTGTGAAGTGCTTGGTCCACTGACTCTGTTTCTTGAGTTTGAAGTGTATCACCATCTCACAGGGTGTTCATGTTCTTGTCCTGTCTAAAAATGCTCTGTTGGGGTCGAGTAGTGTGTCATCTATGTGCTGGTGTGTGAAAGTGGGATGAATGCACGGGCGTGCCACCTTCTCATTCGGAATAGCTACAACTAGGAGAAGTAAAAGACATGTTTGTGTTTGGTTCTAGGATCTCTTCTTTGGAGACAAAAATCTTCTTATATAGCTTTATTCGGGCAACCGCTCCCCATTACCCCACGTTGTCAAGAAGGGAACTTCCGATAACTGCGCATTTCAAGCTCCATTACTCGCATGTCCTCCTTCCAAGAAGTTGTCACCCCACTTTCCCTAAAGTGACAATTGGCATGTCACTCCTCTGATCTAGTTCAACTGAGACATCGTTTAGAGACCCAGTCCCCCTTGACCAATCTAACTTGAAAACGGGTGCACAGTAACCCCCTCGACTTAGTCTAAACAAGTCATCACCCAGTTTCAAATCTAAGGATTGTGTAAACATTATCTCCCACATTTCTTTGATTGACGAGTGGAAAATGATGGAATCACTCTGACCGAAACTAGGAATTCTAATCTCCATGAAGGAGTCACTCATCTCAATTCTCCCTCAAACAATGTTCCATCCAACGACAAAAGCTGTTAGAGGAAGAACAAGGAAAACCCAGTACTTCAGATGTTGAGAAAGACCTACTCTCAACTCCTAATTTCTCCATCCTTAATTTCCATAGGCTCTTATCAACAGCACCTAAACATTCCTGTACATGGAGGCTCAAATTTGATTTTTTTAGTTCTTTTATACCTCATTTTGATTTTGGTTTCTTTTCCTGTTTTTTTTTTTTTCCTTTTTGTTGATAAACTACATTTTTGAGAAAAGTGATCCTGCGCTGAATATCAAATCTAAAGGGAAATGTTATCAGCAGTCAGCACTACTGTATTTTGATGAGGGCATTCCTCACTTTATTAAAAGTACGGTATGGTCTGCACCATGGGATGATCCAAACCGTCCATTAGATCGGCCACACCCTAAATAGGTTGTGCCCCAAAAATTATTTCAATTGGTTGATCCTAACCCTCCGATCTATAGAGAGTTAGGATCAACCCTCTAACATTCAGATCGGAGCGTTAGGATCAACCTATGGAAATGATTTTTGGGGCACAACCTATTTAGGCTGTGACCCATCTAATGGACCGTTTGGATCATCCTATGGTGCGGGCCATACCGTACTTTTAATAAAGTGAGGACTGCCCTCATCAAAATACAGCAGTGCTGATAACATTTCCCAACCTAAATTGTCAAACAAATCAGGTTGCTAAATATTGTAGGCCAAAATTGGTATTGAAATAAGCTCATTACACACATTTTAGGTTTTTTTGCTAGTTTTATGCTTCACTTTTGCAAGGAAAATCGATTTTTGTACCAAATTATTGGCCTTTAGGTTACTTGCCATTATCAGTTGTTATCTGTCCCGTGGTTGTGTTATCTGTTTTGTTATCTGTTTTGTTATCTTCCCAGGAATTTTTTCCCCGGTTCTGGAATCTGTTGTTGTCGGTTTCATTCTTCAAGGCTTTGGAAGAATGAGAAAAATAAGGTGTCAAGATGGTCCAATTGTAAAGAAACCAGTTCTTTGCTAATGACCAAAAACAAGAGAATCCTCAGTGGTGAGAGTGTTGGGTGTCGATGTGTTAAATTGCATTCCTATGTTGCTGCTATTCTGGGAAGAGTACTACATCTTTGCTAATTAGTTTGGCTTTTCTCTTTCCATTCTCTTTCCTTTCAAAGCCCCCAATAACATATGTAAATTAAATTATTGTCATCCCATACTGCTGTAAAATCCTTTAATCCATCCAAGGAAAATTAAATGACCATTTATGTAGTTTCTGGTTGTAGGACTTATAATCTCAGTCACTTATAGATCATTAATCTCAGTCACTTATAACTCAAGCAAGATTACAGAAATATATTGGAAGATCTAATGAGACAAAGAGAAGACTTACTGCCTGCAACAGGATTACACAAAGATCTTGCATATGCTGTGCTATGTTTAATCTCTTCTTCATATCTCTCAACCAGTAAATCTCATTTTTTTAAGTGGAGCTATGCTAAAATTTCAATGTTTTTCCCCTCTTCACGATTCCAACTATAAAAAAATAAAATTGAAATTGAAACTGAATATTCATTGAAATTGCCAACTCATTTTGTTAACTGATAAGTTTCATTAATTGTACAGCACAAATACAGTTTCCAGAAAAATACAATTTTTCATCCAAATGCATAAATCTGTATCCTTTGAAAATACAGAATGTCACCCAAACAGCATAAAACTTAATCCAACGATTTCAAATTCACCGTTTTTAAAATCAGTGAATTTGAAACTTTCAGTGAAAGCAAAATCAGTCAACCCAAACAGGCCCCAAGTCCCCAGACATATTCACTGCATGCTCTCAAGATTACATTACACAGATAAAATAAAGGAAACCAGAAACAAATATCGCCTCATCTGTGAATATATCTTTCCTTGGAGAACGGTCGGTACCTAATTGGTGGCCGCAACAGGAATCCAAGCACCATTTTGGAGCAGAAAATGCTGTATAACCAAACCAGATCAACAAACCGATCGAAATTACCCAAAAACCATATTATAACAAGTAGGATTGCATGGATAAGGGCAATCAATTTCCTTCACTGCTCTTCGATCAAAGAACCAGTCTCCAACAGCCTCTGCAATTGTCTGCATAGCATTGGAAAAACTGAAAGAAGTTAGCCTGTACAAGTGAAGCAGATGTCATTATGGATTTAAATTTCAGTTTCGGTTTCGGAAATTTCGGCTTTAATCCAGAAATTTTGGCCGAAATCCAGTAAAAAAAGAATTAATTAATATTTTGGTAATTAATTAAATATTGCCAAAGTGTACATCCATGTTAAATTGTAATGCAAATCATGTTGGCCACGCATGTGAATGAAAATGAAAGCATAATGTCAATGCTGCTAAAGGTAGCCCCATCACTTTCCAATCCCATGCTCTTCAAAGCCTTTAGATGATCAAATTACTCTTACCAAGTGGCACCATCTGGCCTTGCCTTAAAGTTTTTTTTTTTTTTGATAGATGACAATTTTATTGATACTATGGAAAATACATTGGGGACCAAAGGTCCCAACTTGCAATACATAGAATCAATTAAAGATGGCCAGAAGCATCTCCTAGACGAGTTAATATCAACGAAGAAAATCTACTAGCTTATCCACTATAGTGAGGACCACCCATCCATACACTGCCATCCTGCCGAGATACTACTTAACCTCCCTACTATTTAGGAACATAGCCTAAAGAAACTTCGTTACTCCCCAAAATCTCCATAGCATTATCCCAAGGCATCCAAAAATCGAATCCAGCGGAAAGTGCCATATTTGGGGGCCTCTCATGCAAGGCTTTCCTCAAAACAGACTTGTCATCACCATTTAGATAGACATTTAGTTTGGTGATCGAGGCAAGCCATCAAAATCGGACTAGGCTCAAACATGCTATGCTGAATCTGGGATTCTAGCAGATATACAACCCCAAACGACGGGATCAGGATTTCCAGAGGGTCGCTAATCGCCAAGCCATCCTCCTTCAAACGACAGCCCACTGCCTTAAGGTGGATACATTTTCGCCTCCATCCAAGACAAAGTCCGATCCCCAAATTTCTGGTGAAGTCCCAGAACAAAATAAGGAAGGAGAGCTGATTACTTAGGGGTGATTTTCCGGGAACCTCAAAGGAGACCATTCCTACATTGTTAGGGTCCTGTCTTCAAAACTAGAAGGAAGAGATCCTTTAATAGCAAAACGAAGGGCGAACCTTGGGACCTCCACTCCTAGGGAGGAGAGCTATGAGTCTGACAATACGCCTACCTAGCTACCAAAAACAAAAATCATAGCCTTTTCAGCCCCGGGAATCCCGGCTATAGATCTAGCTATAGATAGGGCCAAACCTAGGAGTGCAATGGCCCTTTAGGAGTCTAATTAATCTGTTAATTTTCTTCTTAACCCCCGGTTCGGAACCCAAGATAGAGTGCATCTTATTCATAATGAAATGATCTTGGGAACTTAAACCCCTAACTGAGAAGGTTGAGTCTTTGTGAGAGCCGCCAGGGGCACGATTGACGAAATTCTTCCTGACATATGGAGCATGCTTCCGTCTGATGTAGGGGTAGGTTTCTTGGGGCTCACCAACAAACCCAAAAAGTCTGCATTCCTCTTATCAGGTCTCGTCAAACCTTTTTCTAGAATAGCTAATGGCTCTACCTCGGGCCTCCCATCAATGAAATTTGAATTTGAATTGAAATCCCAAAGGGGCCCAACGGTTCACCAGGAAAGGGCCTTGAGGTCGCCGGAAGTTGATTCGCCGCTAAGGACCCAATTCCTGGGTGGTAGATTCATGGGTTTCCTTCGAGAGTTCAACCCCGATGGGGTAGTACTGGTTGTAGATTTTGAGCTTTACACCATAGTTAGGGAAAAGCCATCGAGGGGCTAGAACCTTAGCCGAAACAAACTCATACAATTCTGATAGTTACCCTCCATCTTGGTTTCTACGACCTTGCCAAAGAGACCCCCTAAAGCCTCCACCGTAGAAACAGCCTAGGCATGCAGAGGGATGTCATAAAACCGAATCCAAAGCGCCTCCTCCCCTTGGATAAATTCATTTTTTCAAGGAGAGAGGGAGAGTAGATGGTTATCCAAGGCCGCAGATCCCATAGCAATGATCTGTGAGGCCTGCGATTCCGAATCAAACATAAACGAGAACTTCATCTTTTGCCAATAATGAAGGGCAATGAAGCTATTAACTTACCAACTTCTCCAAAAGCTTAAGCTGTTGGAGAAAGGTGTTATTTATCTTTTATACTTTTAACACTCCCTCGCACAAGTGGCCCACTTGGCAAACACGTGGCGCATGTGGTCCCACTTTGGGCTGACCATCGCATGCGGATTTTTGCTATCCGGGAGGATTGAACTTGAGACCTTTGGCTTTGATACCATATTAACTTACCAACTTCTCCAAAAGCTTAAGCTGTTGGAGAAAGGCGTTATTTATCTTTTATACTTTCAACAGAAGCGATGGAAATTCCCAGGACACTCGTGCCCAATTCCACAGATCCTGCAACGATTTCATTATGGTTTTTCTTTTTCCCGATTAAGCAGGATCTGAGAGAGCCGGATTGCACATCTACTTCCCGCCCTGAAATAGATAAAATTAGAATCGCAGGGTTGTCGCAATAGATTTTGCCGGAATCAGACCAAATGTTATCTTCATTATCCTTGGAATGTGCCTTGGGAGATCGAGGAATCCATTTTGAAGATGGTCTGCTCGAGTAACACCAGCGACATTCAACCCGCCATATGTAGTTTAGATATTGGCAAGGAGGACAAAGCCATGCCTAAAACCTTTTGGCTTGGACATATTTGGGTTTCCTTAGAGAAATTCCTTCCCCACCCCTAGGCGGAGTAGGGGAGGGAGTCAATGTATCCTGAGCGCATCTCCTACACCTAAACCGCCATCCAAAATTAGACATTGCCAATCCTCTTCCCTCATCTCGCCCCCTACTCTCCTCTCTTTTTTCCTTGATCAAAAGAAATTAATTTCACATAATAATTATAATAGTTTCATTTGTATCTCAGTGCCCATAACCAAAGCCACCCTCCTCAATCTTTTTAGATGGAGTATTAGGGGTAACGACATCACATGAAAAAGCATTGTTTTGCCTTAAAGTTATCTCTACCTAAACGAAGCCATTACCGGGCAGCATTCCATTACCAACTGATTGGAACCAACATTTGTTCCAGAATGGTTACTACACCGCAGCAACGAGCTCGGGACTAGAAAACTAGAATAAAATTTACATCAAAAGTTATTGGACAATGATAAATAATGATATGACGAACCACCGGGTTCATGGTCTGGCCCACCATACACATAGCACTTTGTAGTGATAGCCTCCATTGATCTGGTGGACCACCACTGTTCCAATTCAGTCCCATTGGTTAGATTGAATCGGTGAACCCTTGAACAAAACCTTGATAAAAAAGTATCTTTTCAGGATACTTTTTTTTATAACGATGTAACTAACAGCCTAGGATCATCCAATCTCAATCAACTGAGTCACGAGCAATATTGGTGGTGGTCCATTAGATAAATCATCAAAGCACCTATGAAATTATCAGATTAATGTAATATGTTATGAGTTGTTATTTGTTAACTAGCAACTTCATATTAGTGGAAGTAAAACCTTAGGTAACTTCTCAACTTATTTTGAACTGCACCTCTCCAATGACATTTCCACATGCTACGCAATTATTAGGTATCAAAACACAAGACTCTCAATCATAAGGCTGTATAGATGAGTGTATGACGGGGAACTAAGTCAAACCTATAGGCTTCCATGAAACTCTTCAGATATTTAACAATTAAAGGAACATAAAATGGGTTTAGAGTGAGTATATGTGCCTGACATGATGCAAGACAGATACTAGATAATAGAGTATTGATCACACTAAATTTAACACGACTTGATTGATAATGGCATATAGATACTAGGACCAATTACCAATGGGGGACAAACATTAGGTGAAATTATCAACAGGACCCATGCTTTTCAGAAATTATCAATGAGGGACAAAAGAGGTCTTGTCAGTAAAAGCTGGACGAAAATGCCCTTTTCTTAAGCAACACGTTTTGCTTTTCCACTTTTCTCTCTTCTCTCTTCTTTCCCTCTTTTTTTTACTTTTTCATTTTCAACTTTGTTTTTTTTACCTTACCAGTCATCTTCTTCATCATTCAGCCACCATTGGAGGCGGGAAAGCTCGAAAACTTGAAACGTGAGCTCATTCCCATCTATCTCTCTATATCTAGGTTTTGTTTTTCGTTTGTTTTAGGGTTTTGCATTTCTCTTTCTTCCTTTCAATGGAGGATGAGGAAGATGAATCGTAGGGTAGAAAGAAAAAAATGGTGAAAATGAAAGAGTGAAAGAAAAACAGCAAGTAAAAATGTGTTCATAAGGGACTTGATAAGCCCATTCGGAATTTGGTAACCCCATTTTGATACAGGATAACCCCAACCCCAAAGACTTGAAAATCCCTTCCAAAACTCCAGTACCCTCGACCAATTCTAAGGGACTTGATAAGCCCATTCGTAAATTGGTAACCCCATTTTGATACTAGATAACCCCAATCCCAAATACTTGAAAACCCCTTTCCAAAACTCTAGTGCCCTCGGCCAATTTTCAGGGACTTGATAAGCCCATTCGGAAATTGGTAAACCCATTTTGATACTTGATAACCCAAATCCTAGAGACTTGAAAACCCCCTTCCAAAACTCCAGTACCCTCGGCCAATTTTCAAGGACTTGATAAGCCCATTCGTAAATTGGTAACCCCATTTTGATACTAGATAACCCCAATCCCAAATACTTGAAAACCCCTTTCCAAAACTCTAGTGCCCTCGGCCAATTTTCAGGGACTTGATAAGCCCATTCGGAAATTGGTAACCCCATTTTGATACTTGATAACCCCAATTCCAGAGACTTGAAAACCTCCTTTCAAAACTCCAGTACCCTTGGGCAATTTTAAGGGACTTGATAAGCCCATTCGTAAATTGGTAACCCCATTTTGATACTAGATAACCCCAATCCCAAATACTTGAAAACCCCTTTCCAAAACTCTAGTGCCCTCGGCCAATTTTCAGGGACTTGATAAGCCCATTCGGAAATTAGTAACCCCATTTTGATACTTGATAACCCCAACTCCAGAGACTTGAAAACCCCCTTTCAAAACTCCAGTACCCTTGGGCAATTTTAAGGGACTTGATAAGCCCATTCGTAAATTGGTAACCCCATTTTGATACTAGATAACCCCAATCCCAAATACTTGAAAACCCCTTTCCAAAACTCTAGTGCCCTCGGCCAATTTTCAGGGACTTGATAAGCCCATTCGGAAATTGGTAACCCCATTTTGATACTTGATAACCCCAACTCCAGAGACTTGAAAACCCCCTTTCAAAACTCCAGTACCCTTGGGCAATTTTAAGAGACTTGATAAACCCATTCGTAAATTGGTAACCCCATTTTGATACTAGATAACCCCAATCCCAAATACTTGAAAACCCTTTTCCAAAACTCTAGTGCCCTCGGCCAATTTTAAGGGACTTGATAAGCCCATTCGGAAATTGGTAACCCCATTTTGATACTTGATAACCCAAATCCTAGAGACTTGAAAACCCCCTTCCAAAACTCCAGTACCCTCGGCCAATTTTCAAGGACTTGATAAGCCCATTCAGAAATTGGTAACCCCATTTTTTATACTAGATAACCCCAATCCCAGAGACTTGAAAACCCTTTTCCAAAACTCTAGTACCCTTGGCCAATTTTGAGGGACTTGATCACCCCATTCGGAAATTAGTAACCCCATTTTTTATACTAGATAACCCCAATCCCAGAGACTTGTAAACCCCCTTCCAAACCTCCAGTACCCTTGGCCAATTTTTAGGGACTTGATCACTCCATTCGAAAATTGGTAACCCCTTTTTTTATACTAGATAACCCCAATCATAGAGACTTGAAAACCACCTTCCAAAGATCCAGTACCCTCGGCCAATTTTCAAGCACTTGATAAGCCATTTGAAAATTGGTAACCCTACTTTTGAGAGTTGCTAACCCCCTTCCAGAGAGTTGATAAACCCCTTCTGCTACAAAACCCCCAGCCTATAGCAACTCTTCTAATGGCATTACAATTCTGCTCATGATAGAAATAACAAAAGAAATGGATGTTGTTTTCATTAAATGTGCTTCATGTATTACATCCCAATTTGTGTATTACAAAATAAAAAATAAAAAAAATATAAGTAAATCAAAAAATGTGTAGCCATCCATTCATATATTACATGAACTTTTTCTTATACAACCACTTGTCTTCCAAAAAAGTGAGTGAAGTCATCCATGCATTATCTCCAGAACTCACCCTAAAAAAAATAGCTTAAACCCTAAACAAGATAAATCAAAAAAAGAGGAATGAAAATTAGTACAAAACCCTAAAAAAGAAAAGAAAAACAAAACATAAATACAAAGAGATAGATGGTAAGAACTCAACATTCAAGTTTTCAAGATTTGCCAACAACAATGGTGGCTGAACAAGGAGGAAGATGACTGGTAGGGTAAAAAAAAAGAAAGAGGTGGTAATGGAAAAGTAAAAGAAGAGGGAAGAAGGAAAAACCAAGGTCAAAACGTGTTGTAAATGCCAAAGGGCATTTTCGTCCAACTTTTACTGACAATACCTCTTTTGTCCCCCATTGATAATTTTTGAAAAGCATGGGTCCTGTTGATAATTTTGCCTAATGTTTGTCCCCCATTGGTAATTGGTCCTAGATACTATACTAAAGATGAGTAGTTTGAGAGAGAAGGACTTTTGGACTGGAAGGAACAAAGAGTTTTCCATGTCGAAAAGCTTCAGCGAGTGTTCTCCCCAAGCTCAAATCGTTCACAAAAGCACCAAAAGGAGTAAGAACAAAATAACAATGGTGTTCGCAGAGAACTGAGAAACATATATCCCTCTTTTTATATGACTATAGCTACAAATACATTAGGAACAGACATGATCAAAGAATTAAGTGATGGGTGCAGATCCTACGTGAGAATTGGAAGAGATGAGATGATAGGTTACTTTCTTCATCTAATGTGGTTTGTCGAAGCCATATCAACAATCCATGAAGACTCGGTTGGGGTAGACAAATCTTTTCTATATTCTGGGTAGTTATTTCTTTCACTATATAATTATAGGTGAAGTAAGATTAAGAAAAGAAAAGAAAGCTAAATTCCTTATTTTTTCTCTATTTCCATTTCAACTTGGTAGCAAAGGTTGATCTATGGATTTTTTTTCCTCCTACAATCTTACCTCAAATACTTAACGAGCTCCATCAGATTTACATTTTGAGGTCTTGATTGGCGGAAAAGGTTGAAGTAGCACAACACAGCTGCATCAACAGTCATACGGTTGGGGTTTTTTTATTAGCAATGAATACTCCATGCAATAGAACACCATTTATAGGTATTTATCTCGTTTTTTGTTTAATCTTTTATGCAAATTGAGAGGAGTTGTGTGCGATTGATTAAATGTCAATGAACCGAGAAAAGAGAGTAATCTTTGCCACTCTTCTATGAAATGAATCCTATAGAAAATAATTTTTTCTAAAGGATTCATTTAGCCGACCCCAACTAGTTTTGGAAAAAGGCTTTGTTGAGTTGAGTTGAGTTGAGAACCTAGAAAAGAGAGTTGGAGATTGGAATGGACATATAAAAAGGAATTCTTGGAATTCTGTGAGGATTCTTGATTAGGCATGAGCTAACCATAGCGTCAATATAGTCACAAGGATCGTAAATGTATGAATGTGATGTACCAAAAAACATGTGGTTCCTAACGGAAACTAGGCCTATTATCCATGCAAAATAGGCCTATTATTTCATGTCAAATCAAGTAATTAACATCTAGAAGGAATCACAATTTACTGAAGATAATGAGTTGCAACATTCCTACAACATTCCTACCTTGTTACCAATTCTTGGAGATTTAGGTGAATGCCATGTGTTAGCCATCCATGTTTGACAATGAATAAAGCAGGAATTGATAAACATGCCTCCGTCCTTATTGTGCTGGAAGTCACTCAATGCATTTAGCAGGGCAGTCCTGAACCCTTAACAAAGGAACTAAAACAAATCAGCCCATAAAATGGAATTAAAATCAGAAATTATCAGAAAAAAATTAAGCAAATGTAGACATGTCTGTAAGCCGTAAACCTTGCAATATTTCAATCTGACTGGGATCACAGTTTTGAATATTAAGCTTGCATTTTAGCCAGTAGTGATGAGGGTCTGATGAAGACGGTGCCAAAACGTTTTGAATCTGGAAAAAATCTAAACAATAATACATAGACATTGATGTTTTGAAAGTCATATCTTCACTTCAAAAAATGCATGAGAGAGAGGCTTTACCTGCCAAAAATCATAGGCGGGATTGACAAGAAAAAGTGGGGTCTTTATATTCTTAATAACCTGTTGGGGAAACAAACACTGCCATACAATTTCAAGAAGTGCATAAGAAAGGCAGTCTTAGGAGGAGCAATGAGCTGGAATATATTTCCTCTATTTAGTGGTAAGACCTGCCTGAGATGATTCCATTCTCAAGATGCAATCCTTGTGCAAAGATTTTGCTACACCCTGATAGAACATAAGAAATAAAAGAAATAAATAAAGCAAATCTATAAACACCTTTGTGGAGTATGTTTTGGACAACCATGCACTGTCGCTATAGATGGATTGAAGCATTCACATACAGAAATGGTTTAAAAGAGTCAGTAAAGCAGTTGGTCTATGAAGGTTTATAGATGAATTGATCAAAAGACAAAAGCGAGCCTTGTCAATCATTCTTCTCAAAGCTTCAACCATAATTATAAAAAGAAACAAGGACAAAGAATCACCTTCAAGAAGCCCTCTAGACATTTGGAAAAAGCCATGTAAAGACACATTAACCAAAATCAAACACCAAGTTAAAATATAAGTTTTTATACAATCCTCCGTCTAACCCCAAATCCCATTGTTCTAATCAAAAGTCAAGATAGCTCCATTCCACGCTGTCATAAGCCCTTTCGATTTAGACCATACAAATAACCCCACACCCCCACTTCTATGATAAAAGTCGGAAAATTAATTCGCAAACAAAATCCCATACAAAATTTGTCTGCCCTGGAAAAACGCACATTGGGATATATAGATGATCCCACCCCTCACATGCCTCACTCTGTAAGCTTTTTAACCACAATCTTGTACCCACTTCCCACCAAACAGATTGGTCGGTAGTCAGAAAATCATTTTGCCCCATCCTTTTTAGGAATTAGCGAAATAGAAGTTGCTTTGTACCCCTAGCCAAGCTTTGTCCTCCGAAAACTCATAAAAATGGCTATGATAACACCCTTTATGGTATTTCCGAAAATATGAAAGAATGGCATACAAAAACCATCCAGCCCAGGAGCCCTAACACCCTTTCAAAGAGAAAAAAGTTTTTCTCACCTCATCATCACTAAACATACTCTTCAGGTTGGCGCAATAAACACTATCAAGCTGAGCAAAATCAAGATTCTGGGGAGTGGACAGGATAGAACCCTCCGAGGAATAAATATGCTAAAAAAATGATACATTCTCTGATGATATCGAGGCATGCTTCTCAAGATGCTCCCCATCAACAAGCAGCGACCAAATTCAAATACCACGCCACCTGGCACTAGAAATACCGTTAACATGAGCAGTATTTTTATCCCCTTCCCTGAGCCATCTAGCCCAAGACCTTTGCCTCCGCTTAAGCTCATCTTGTAACAAGATTTGATTGTATTCCTCCTTAGCATTGGCTCTTTCCATAATATTTTGGAGCAGAAAGAAGATGCATCTCATCTCTACCATCAAGCTTAGTTTTTTTATTAAGAAGTCTTTCCACATGCCCACGGATTCCATATTCTATTTGCCCATTGTTTTAAATTAGGCATGAAAAATGAAGTTTCCATCCAATATGAACATCAATTGGCCAGCGCCCGTCCGGCTCAATTCACCACTTCACGACAATCTCTTTAAACATTGGTTCCATCAAACCATAAAAGTTCATACCTAAATGGAGTTGGACCCCATGACCAAAGCTTCAGATCAAGGAGGACGAAGTAGTGATCCGATACATGTCTAGGGCCCTAGGCAGAGCAACCTGAATTCAACTCGGGAAAAGACATCTCCATTGTGGACAAAGAAGAAATATATCTTGTTGGCTCTTACTCTGATTTCTCTCCCAAGTAAACTGAGCCTCGAAAAAAGGAAGCTCCAAAAAAGCATTTCTATCAAAAATTTAGACATACCAGCTGAAATTTAGGAGACCCTAATTCTTTGAGAAATAAACCTTATTAGGACAAAAATCACCTCATTTAAAATAGGGAACCTTCCATCTCAAGTCAATAAATTCAAGTTTTGCCCATAGATCACTGCAAAGGGAAGCAAAAATAGGGCCATAAACTGCAGAGAAAGCATACATGGAATCATCAGCACAGCCTAAACTGCACCGAGACAGTGATGGTGCAACTAACCTCGTCCAACAAATCAAATCTAGCCGCATGCCAGGCGACAAAAATACCCACAGTAGACCGAATAGAATCAAGAGAAACTAATTTGAAACTCAAATTGCAGCCCGACTCCCGTAAAACTGAAACTGATAATCCACTAACTTTTGTTTCCTGTAGAGAAAAAAAATCGATGGCTTGTGTCTCAGTACAACCTCCTTAATTTGGGTTTCTTCACCAAGGATCCCATACATCTCCCATTCGAAATCAGTTGTCTCATAGTAAACCAGATGAATCAAGTGACACCTGTCCTTCGAGCCTGTACCAAAGTTCCTAGCTCCACCCCCAGATGAATGAAGTCTAGAAGAGGATCAGTCATAATCCACATTAAATTCCAGCCTAGCAATCTCATATTGTCTGCAGGCCACATTTGCCTCCCTAGCCTTGACGAAAGTTTATCCCGTTTATCTCAAATTCCAGTGCCGTGAAGAAAGCTCTGGATTCCTGTCCTAAACCAGCAAAAGAGAGGCCAATCAACATAGCCACCTCAAGCATATCTCTAGCAACCAAGACATTAATCTCTTCTGACTCTGCATCTATTAAATCCTCCTCGCCCCATAATTAGGGATTCAAGAAATTGAAGCATCTAGCTACTGACCGACAACCACTAAGCCCACTAGATGGGTCTGCAATAATACCTTGCTCATCAAAAATGGATTCTGACAACTCCAACAACACTCAGAAAACTCAGTATCACAAGAACAATCTCAGCCCTTAGATTTAATTCTTCCTCAACTGAATCCACAGCAAGCCCCTTACAATCAATCAAATTATTATCACCAGACACTTACCTCTTGTAACTCCAACCCCTGATCATCCATTGTCGAATAGGAGACCACAAAGCACAAGTTTCTCAGCCTGATAATTCTGATCTAAGATTACCACAACCTTCACACAACTAGAAGACCATTTACAAACCCAGACACAAAGGTGCAGTTCGTGAAAACTAAATCGACAAAAGGATTAGTTAAAGGAATGCCTGCCAAAGATGTTTCTAACTTAACCACAAGTTCTGACCACAACTCAAGAGGAGATAAATGTGAAAGATGGCAATCCACCATCCCGAACACACCCTCAGTGTCACGATTCACAGAATAAGATAGAGATAATCCCTGCAAGCAGAACCAACAACCATAGGGAGGAGATTAATCTGTCACAAAGTTGCAAGGCACAGCAGTCTCCAAAACCCCTACTAATATCTGAACAAGGCCCCGCCAAACATTGCCACCGCGAAGAGTCCCACCAGAACCATGCACTAACCATGTCCGTCGAGGGGAGAGGATCACAATTAGCCAAATGTGGCCCCATTGATGGCACCAATTCATGCTGAACCAGCAAACCATCATTTGCTATAGCACGCCCTAACCACTACTGCGGATAAATTCACAAGGGTCGACTCCATGCAAGCTAGTACCTCTTCCTAAAATTGCCTCAGCTCCCAGCCCAAGACAACCCTATCACCCTTGCCATCTCTATAGGTAGGTGAAGACTCCTGCAACACACCCACAACCCCTAACTGGAACAGAGCAGGACCATCCTCCAATCTGGATCCCACACCTCTACCCAGGTTATAAATTTCGGTTTCCATTTTCGACCATCAGTAAAACGTAACATTTCGGTTTCGGTACGAAATTTCAGCCGAAATCTTGTAAAATAACAGAAATATTTCGGTACAAAATCATGGCCAAAACTCAGGTAAGATTCTTCAATACTGGTTTTTCTTTTTCTTTTTTTTGAATGGTTCAATACTGGTTTTTCTTTTTATTTTTCTTTCTTTTTTTAGAAATATCTTAAAGCAATGCCGCTGTTCTGCTCTTTTCTGCAAATGGAATTGATTTTTGTCAGGGTTTTTATCAAAATGTGGGCATTTCGACAGAAACTTCGCTTTTTTATTTGAAAAGTTGCATGTTTAGCATATTTCGACAAAAGCATTAATGAAATCCCAAAATTCCAAGCGAAATATGGTATTTTTCGAATCCAAGTAGATTTTGTTTCGGTAGCATCCGAAATTGAAATATTTCAGCCAAAACGAAATGTTTGGCCCAAATTTAAAACCACAACCTCTATAATGGGAACCCAACCTGACATACACCCCAAGTCTCGCAAACCCACGGAGGGCAAATAAAAAATTGAGCATTCCCCATAATCCAATTCTACAGTTGTCCTAAGAACGGATAGCCACTACATGTCTCCTATCAGCAGGCCTCTTGAGCTGGCCCCTTTTAGATTGCAAGGATAGGGGATCATCTTCCTTCTGAGGCTTCAAATCCTCTACAACAGCCGAGTCTAACAGAAAGCCACCTCCAACCTTCGCCAATGGCTCAAGAAGGTTCGATCAGATCATCGATGTCGAAAAGCTAGCATCGGTAATAATCAAGATCACCTCGCTCGACGCCATATCCAAGAGGGTGATTCATCCGCACAGACTCTAAAGCTCATATGTTGTGGGAAATTTTGGGAGACTGATATGTAAAGACAACCAACCTCACACCCAAATCCGGAATTGCAAGAGCATTCTAAGAATTTAAAGTCTCCAAGACATAGTCATTCCTCCAAAAAAGTTTATGAAGACCAAACATTGGGAGGGATACTGCTAGACTCCCACAAACCTCCATTGGATCATTCTCACTCCAATTGTTCCAAACATCAAGGATCCAAAAAGGACATTGGGGTTTCTTGCGCCACATCTGAACAGCCTACTCTTTGCATATGTCTGCCGCAAGTAAAATTACCACTTTGTAAGGTTCAACCCTGCGAACTCTTTCCCCATTTCTTGCCAACCAGCCTTCCAAAAACCAGTGTTGACCACCCACTGAAAGAAACGCCCCAACGGCTACCGGTAAAATAAGGCAAGGCAATGATGGCAACTCTAGAATCCCAAATACTCACGACCATAGTCTCCTGATAAACTTTAATCCTGCAAGCTATTAAGCACGGATACAAGTACGGGGTGCGGGTACGACATGATACGGGGACGTGGATACGTGATTTAAAAAAAAAAAGGATACGGGTACGTTGGGGGTACGCTGAATATAATGTATTTTATATTTTATTATATATTTATAAAAATTAAAAAATTAAAGGCCCTCTTCGTTTGGGATTGCCCCAACTCCCAACCGAATGTGAGCCCCAAACAGATTATTGGACTCAAAATTAAACATAATTTCGACTCCAATAATTAGTTTTGGGCTCTCAACCGGTTTTCAGTGTCACAATCTCAAATGAACAGGGCCTAAATGTAATTTTGAGCCCAAATGGGAGCCCCAAACAAATTATTAGACTCAAAATTAAACATAATTTTAACTCCAATAATCAGTTATGGGCTCTCAATCGGTTGTCACAATCTCAAATGAACAGGGCCTAAATATAATTTCGAGCTCAAATACAAGCCCCAAACAGTTTTGAATTGTTTATTGGTTGGGTGCGTATCCGGTACGCACCCAGGGAATACCCGGGCGCACTGACATCCAATACGCACCCGATACAGGTGCGTGGGCCTCCGGAGAGTAACCATGCTTCTTGCCTGCAAGCATTCCGAAAGAGAGCAGAGGATTCCACCTCAGTAGCCATCCTCCCAACTTCATTTTGAAGGTTAGCAGATCAATTTCCTTTTAAAATTTCAAGGTTTTGCATCTGGATTTGATTAATTTTTACTAGTTTTTATCCGTGTTTAGTTAATAATAGTAGATTAGAGCTATATTTAGTTAAATTCCATTTTCCTGTTCTAGTTGGCTTATATAGTTAGATTTTCATTTGAACTAGGTTATCCATCTAGATCCATCTCTATCTTTCAAAATTTGCTTAAATTAGGGTTGCATTTCAAAATTCTAGTTAGACTTGGTATTTCAATGTTAAATTCAAGTCTGAAGTTTAATTTATGTTAATTGAGTTAGCTTCAGTGAGAATTGGTTTGATTTGAGGTTGAATTCCATTTTTGGGATAAGATCTGTTTAGAGTTCAGAATTTTCTAGAGAAGCAGGATTCGCACCTGGAGGTGGGGATTCGCGATTCCCTGAATCGCGAATCGTGACTCGATTCGATTCCCCAATTATGGGGAATCCCGAATCCATTCCATCGGAATCGCGAATCTTAATTTGGGAATCGCGATTCTTTTTCCACCGGAATCGCGATTCTGGAATGGTAAATACGCGTTTTATGGAAATAAAATCCGTGGTTTTTAGTCATATGGATTCGGGAATCACGTAAGTTAAAACCGCGATTGCCATAACATCAAATCCGGTCTTTTAGTGATGGGAATCGCAAATCCCAACTTTTTGACGTGAAATTACATTTATAGCCATATTTTTAACAGTAAGGGTGATATTTGAGTGGGGTTATTTTTGTAATTCCATTTTAAAACCTAATAAAAGCTAATCAAACCCTAAAAAAGGAAAAAATAAAAAAAAACCCTCTTCTCCTCCTCACAGCCGCCCCTCTCCCCCTTTCCTCTCTCACTGCCGCCCCTCTCTCATCGTGATTCCCGCCGGCAAGAAGAAGAAGAAGAAGAAGAAAAGGAATGTATTTTATATTTTTTTCTATTTTTTTTGAAAAAATTAAAAAAAAGTGATGGGTTTTCTGTGTAGGAATGGTTTCTGTGAGAAACCATTCTCACACAGTTTCTGTGAAATGGTCGGTTGACTCGGTTCGTGTGGGAATTATCAGCAGTTCAGCACTACTGTATTTTGATTTTTGAATTTTTGATGAGGGCACTCCTCACGGCATGGCCCGCACCACAGGATAATCCAAACCGTGGATAATCCTCACGGTTTGGATAATCCACGATTTTTGAATTTTTGTATTTTTATTAAAAAGTATGGCATGGCCCGCACCACAGGATAATCCAAACCGTCCATTAGATGGGCCACGGCCTAAAAAAGTTTTTTTGCCCCAAAAATCATTTCCATACGTTGATCCTAACCCTCCGATCTATAGAGGGTTAGGATCAACTCTCAAACCCTCCGATCTAAATGTTTGAGAGTTGATCCTAACCCTCTATAGATCGGAGGGTTAGGATCAACCTATGGAAATGATTTTTGGGGCCCAACCTATTTAGGCCGTGGCCCATCTAATGGACGGTTTGGATCATCCTGTAGTGCAGGCCATAGCCATACCATACTTTTAAATTTTTAATAAAGTGAGGAGTGCCCGCATCAAAATACAGTAGTGCTGATAACTTTGGGTTTGGCAGTGGCTTTTGGCTACGTTAGCACTACCATGTTTTAATATTGCATAACTAAGTGATTTTTCAAAAGTACAGTGGAGCCCACTTGATAGGATGATCCAAACCATTCATTTGGTTTGGACTTTGGACTTTGGAACTTTGGATCATCCTTAGAAGTTGCCCCACTGTCCTTTTTGAAACCTTTTTGAAAAAAACTATACTTGGCTAAATAGGGGGCTGATGGATGACCTTGTTAGTGGCACTAAAGGTGTTGCAAATTGATATTCCTTAGATGAGATGTGAATTTTGATTCCAAAAGTGTTTACTGATTCAAAATTGCATTTAGGCCCAATTAATTTTAGAATTTGAGAATTGAGTTTGAGTTCAAAATTGAATATTATTTAGATTGAATGAGCTGATTGTAGCATTGTGCAAAAATATTTTTATCAAATATTGTTTATGATTGAATGTGCTGAATTGTTGATTTTTTGTCTCCGACTCAAATTGAATGTGCTGAATTGCTGATTGTAACATTGTAGTTGTACAAACTCAATTTCTCTCTGACTTACGGTGGGCCTATCTTATTAGCCTATCTTTTGAGCTAATAAGATATTGTTTATCATTTGTCATTCGATAATAGTACGAGACTACATAACGAGCCTATGTGGGGCCTTTACGAGTGATGGCGAGCGGAATGGCTGAAGTCTCCAACAATGGCTTACTGGCATGGATCAATGGGTTGCATCAAGTGGAAGGAGTTAATCTTGGCACGGTGGGCCTCTGCAGCTTACGCAATATTGCCACTGTCTGTGTTGATTGGGGTTTGATTCGTGCCGCAATCAGTTGTTGGGATCCAAATTTGCATGTGTTTCATTTTGGAATGCAAGAGCTTTGTCCGACTCATGAAGATATTTGCATGATGCTCCGCATTTCTCCTGATGGTCCCATGTTCAAGCCTTCCTTAAAGGAAGGCTATGATAAGGCATTGAGCCGTCTGATTGGCGTGCCACATAAGTCCCTAGGTCACTACCGTCAGGCAAGTAGTATCTTCGTGCATAAGCTAGTACAAGTCTTTTCACCAAGTAGAGAACTGGATATGGAGTATCGTCATTGCCGTGAAAATGCATTAGCATTATGTGCTTATCCAATGTTTCTCTTTCCGGGCCGATCAGAGTCATCAGACTTGATTCCATTATATTTTGTAGACTTGGTTGATCAAGTTCGCCAAGGTGCAAATCTAGCTCCTACTGTCTTAGCGGAACTTTTTGATAGCCTAGATAGTGCTCGCCGATCTACTGGATCTGACTTCTTGGGAAGTTCCGTCATTCTATTATGTAAGTATTGGATGGTTTATTAAAAATGCTTGAATGATGTACTTGGTTATGGATAATTATTGTTTCTAACTTTTTTTTATTTAGGTTTGGCTAGTGGAGAGATTACGAATTTTGGCTCCACCACCTTTGCCAAGACGAGCCTGGACGAGGAGTTTTAATACTCGGGAGGTGTTGGTTTCATTCGATGATCACGACAGTTGGGCTATATGGATTAAGGGTCGCGAAAGTAAGGACATTGAGTGGACTCTCCCATGGGCTCCCATTTCCTCTGCAGTCCTCGAGACTTCTGGTCAGAAGTGCGTTCGGATAATGGGTTTCCAGAGCACTTCCTTTTACTTGCCTCTTCGGATCCTCCGACAGTACTTTGGAGCCCAACATCACATAGCGATGATGGATGTTTCGGTACCAGACTTCATTCGCCCTCAATCCTTGAAGAAGAGGACAGTGAATGCGATTGATAGAGACTAGAATCGGCGAACCATCGTTGTCGTTCAGAACAACCCCACCCCTGGAGAGGTAAACAACTATTTTTGGGAATGGTATGGGACTGGTGAGGCAAGTGGTGCTCCTGAGTCAAGTGCTGCTTCTATGAGCGGTGCTTTTGAATTAGTTGATTTTATGACTGGTGAGGCACAGTCAAGTGCTGCTTCTATGACTGGTGAGGCAAGGGGGTGATTTATTTGTATTTTGATGATGTATTTTGCTGAACGGGTATCAGATCTATGTAATAGTTAATTAGTTGATTACTATTTTGTATTCTCAAATAGGGCTTATGTAATGGTAGTTGGATATAAATCCAATGGATTCGACACTGCGCCACGGGAAATCCAACCCTGACCCTACCCCTGCAAAATAGTGAATACCCTTGGGAATTCCCACGTAAGACGGTCTGTTGGATATAAATCCAATGAATTCGACACTGCGCCACGGGAAACCCAACCCTCACCCTACCCCTGCAAAATAGTGAATACCCTTGGGAATTCCCACGTAAGACGGTCTGTTGGATATAAATTCAAGGGATTCGACACTGTGCCACGGGAAACCCAACCCTCACCCTACTCCTGGAAAATAGTGAATACCCTTGGGAATTCCCACGTAAGACGGTCTGTTGGATATAAATCCAATGGATTCGACACTGCGCCACTGGAAACCCAACCCTGACCCTACCCCTGCAAAATAGTGAATACCCTCGGGAATTCCCACGTAAGACGGTCTGTTGGATATAAATCCAATAGATTCGACACTGGGCCACGGGAAACCCAACCCTCACCCTACCCCTGCAAAATAGTGAATACCCTCGGGAATTCCCACTTAAGACGGTCTGTTGGATATAAATCCAATGGATTCGACACTGCGCCACAGGAAACCCAACCCTCACCCTACCCCTGCAAAATAGTGAATACCCTCGGGAATTCCCATGGAAACCCAACCCTAAGCCTACCGCTGCATACCCTTCCATGCATGCATGTAAGACACTCACAGTAGAAAATATCTATCATACTATTCAAATATTTTACAATTTGATTTTGTCAGAGGCAATTGAGGAAAGATGGACGAGACTGTCGACCAAGAATTTCAAGGCCAAGGTGTAGGTGATGATGACATAGTTTTTGAAGGGGACTTAGAATTCAACTATGATGAAGAATATGTGGAAGAAGATTATGACGAGGACATAGTGTTGGGTCCGAACACAAGGTCAGCGACAGTTTTATGGTCACACGTAGTCAAAGGAAAGAAAGCTAGCGAAGGACATGGGGGAACCAAAAAGTGGAAATGTAAGCATTGTAAGAAGGTTTACACTGGGACTTATACAAGGGTGCACGCACACCTTGTGAAAGCACCAAGAGGTCAAGGTCAAGGAATAGCATTTTGCAGTGCAGCTGCAAAAGACAAACAATTACAAGAGCACATCAGAAGCCAAGTCCAAAGAGCAGAGAATTTACCTGGGAGACTGCCACTGAAGAAATCACGGTTAGACATGCTTGGCAAGTCTTCCAGCTCCGGTGCAACTTCTTCAAGTAAGATTGGTGAATGGGCAAGTCTTTTAGAGCAAAGGATAGAGACGATGTTGATCATAAAGCGCTGCGATTTTTGGCCGCCAATGGGATTCCCTTTAACGTCCTCCGATCTCCATATTTTCAAGAGATGATAACTGTCGCCAATTTTGTGCCTGGACACAAGTTGCCTTCTTATGAGAAAGCAAGAACAACTTTATTGGACCATGAGAAAGAGAATGTAACAAAAGATCTAGGTGTTGTGAGAGAAAAATGGCCTGAACATGGGCTTTCTATTGTCTCTGATGGATGGACAAACGTGAAGAACAAAGCCCTGATTAATGTACTGGCATCGAATATGTTCGGTTCAATGTTTCTCTATGCGCACGACTTATCTGCCGTGGAGAAATCAGGGAAAAACATTGCAAAGTATTTGTTGGATGCCATTGAAGAAGTAGGGCCTTTTAATGTTGTGCAAGTGCTGACAGATAATGCAGCCAATTGCAAGCTTGCTAGGACAGAGGTTAATAAAGTTTATCCCCACATATTTTGGTCTCCTTGTGTGGTTCACACATTAAATCTGATATTCAAAGACTTGACCAAGCATAAACACCTAGGTTGGATTGGAGAGACTTACTGTTCCTACAAGGATGTCGTCAAATATATTACCAATCATTCGCAGGCTCTTGCTATATTTAGAAGCAATTCGAAGTTTGAGTTGCTGAAAGTTGCGAAGACTAGATTTGCAACTCATTATACTACACTTAAGAGAGTTCTTGATGTAAGGGAGGCGTTGCAGATGACAGTATTAACAGATGCTTGGAAAGATTGGTTGAATGCTTGCACCGACAAAGTGATGATAGAGAGGGGCAAGATGACAACTACTTGTGTAGTCTCTGATGAATTTTGGACGAACATAAAATTGGCATTATTAATTACGAAGCCCGTCTATAAAATGATTAAGTTCACTGACCAGGAAGGCTGTCTGATACTAGAAGTGTACGAAGGCATGGACAATATGTTAGGACAAATAAAAGATAACTTGAAAGATGTGCCTGACATGTACAATCATATTCATGGTATTGTGGTGGGACGATGGGGGAAGATGAATGTTCGAATGCATGCCTTGGCTATGTACTCACTCCAAAATATTATGACCCTGCATATCTTAATATTCCAGCACCAGGCGGTGGTAAACGAGTCACCCCAGGTATGTAATTGTTTCTCATATTGTGAATTTTCATAATGTAATTGTATTTATCTTCATTTATGTTATCGACTGATCGATTATTCAATTTTATTTTCAGATAAAGACCCTGAAATCATGGATGCTGTATATGAAGCCATTATGGATCTCTTCCCTGATGATGAGATGAGTGGTACGATTAGACGTCAGTTATATGATTTCATAGGAAGCGTTGGAAGGTTTTCCAGTAAATTTGCCAGGGAGGATGCGAAAGATCCCAATGTGTGTGTGACCAAATGGTCGAACTTTCATGGAAGTCATGTACCAGAGTTACAGTCAGTGGCCATCAAAATTCTCTCACAGCCTATCAGCACATCTTCTGCAGAGAGAGTATGGAGCACGTATAGCTTCATTCACAATGTAAAGCGTAATCGCTTAAATTCACATTGTGCTGATACTCTTGTGTACATCCACTCAAATCTTCGACTCCTATCCAGGTTTAAGTTTGTTTCGTTTTTGCATGCAATAATTGTTTTTTATTATTTATGTCATATTATTTATTTAATTTCGAATCTATTATTTAGATTTAATGCGGCTGCATACAAAGAAGGACCAAATAGAAAATGGGACATCAACCCAGAGCTCCCACTTATGGATGACTCCTCTATCTGAATGGAGAATATGTGATGGCAGGATCTCGATGATGATTTCCTTAGACCTTCTATATTTCGTGCGTCATCTCAATCATTACTTTCAAGTCCTTCACTCACTATTCGGGACTTAGATGACAATGACGAAGCTGGAGGATCTGGGACTCCAAGAGTGGCCGGTAGCTCGGAACTTGAAATTGGACGACCATCTAACACTCAAGGTTGTATTACTAGTTTCCTGGGGCGTGGAGAACGTACAAGGGGAGGTACAAAATCTTTAACACTTGCAATTTCCCAGTGAAGATATTAGTCTTATAAATATTAATTCATTTATTTAAACTTTTCCTTTACAGAAAATGTAGAAGGAAGAGGACGAGATGATCATGTTTATGCGAAGGGAAAGAGAAAAGCCTAACTTTATTTCTTTTTATTTGAAAATACTGGAGAAATTCTGTAATAATTTTGATATTTCGCTTTTTGGAAACTGAATTTTTTGTTTAATGGTGGAGTCCGGGCCTCCTGGCTCCTGAATGAAAAACTGTTATAATTTCAGTATTTGGAGAATCATGTTTATGTTTAATGGTGTACAGTTGAATGCTTAGATTTTGATTTTCAGGTATTTTTCCTTAAATTTTATCTTTTATTAATTTTTTATCGCTCTCCGACGACTCTCCGGAGAATCCGGGGCGAATCTCCGACGACTCCCCGGCGAAAAATCGAATCCCGCTCCCACCATCCCCGGAACCTTCGAATCCCGCTTTCGATTCCCGAATCGAATCCCGATTTCGAATCCCGCCCTGGCAACCTTGGAATTTTCTTCATTGAAATTCTGAATTCAACACTATTTTGCGGTGGATTCCTCTTGAAATCATGCGAGCAAGTGTATTCCAGATCTGAGATTGTTTTATCAATGGAACCAACTTCAGATCAGAGAATTTAGCTTTAAATTCACTCAAATCTCTAAATAAGATCAGATCTGGTACAAATTCAGAATGTTCTCCATGGAAATTCTTAGTTTCAACCATACATTCAAGTGAAATATCTACAATCTGTTAGCAGGGTTGTAACCCCCGGGCAACATCGCTATGCGCAACAGAACTAGAAATTGAGTAAAACAAAATTTTCTTCAATTTTGCCCTTTAGCCGAGGAATTCTAGGGTCTAAATGATCTGATGGTAATTTAAATAAGAACATAAGATACAAAAATACCTTTGTGGCTCTCCGTAATAACAGCCTTTGCTTGATCTACTCCTCGAACGGCCACGAACAATCCGATCGCCGCGGACCCGCAAGTTGAACCGATGGATTCCTTCAAATTGAGTGAAGGGAAGTTCAACAACCTTTGTTCTTTGATATGTATTGATCAAGATCATTACCTTGAATAAGAATTTGAATTTTCTTTGATGGAGCTTTAGGTTTGAAAAACTAGAAGATAGAGAGAGAAAACTTGAGAGGACTTTCTCGGATGTTTTTCTAAGGAGGAAGCACGAATTTCCAGCCTTGGTTAGCCTCCCAAAATGTGCTATGATGGTTTATATAGAATTGGTTTCCAAATTTTAAAAATTCTTAAAGTTTCTCTCACAATTTGACTCAAATTGGGAAAACTAGTTAACTAGAGTTTGGATATTGGAAACCAACACAAAGTGGATAGAGAGAGAAAACTTGAGAGGATAAGAAAGAGATAGTCTTGGATATTTTTCTAAGGAGAAAGCACGAATTTCCAACCTTGATAAGCCTCCCAAACATGCTATGATGGTTTATATAGAGTTGGTTTCCAACTTCTAAAACTTCATAAAGTTTCTCTCACAATTTGACTCAAATTGGGAAAACTAGTTAACTAGAGTTTGGATATTGGAAACCAACACAAAGTGGGAACCTGTGGAGGTTTCCAACTAGCATTGGGCATGTTCCCAACCTTGGAAAAACATGGTTTGCTCCCAAGGGGGCATTTTTGCATGTGGGGCCCACCCTGATACAGGTGCATTCCCACTACAAAGTTGTTGACCGATTTGCAAGCCCATTTTTTTACTATTAGATGGAATAATCTGGAAAAGTTATAAACTAGGAAGTTGTAGCCCTTTAAAAGTTGTTTAAAGTGAGTATTTACACACTCAATTTGGCCAAGTCGTTAGTGAGATATAGTTGTTTTAGTAGATTATGTTTGTTAGCTCTTATAAACACTTGTTATTTAATTCTCAAATTATAAAAACTTAATTCCCCCCATCCAATGGGATAAAAGCTCCATCCATATTTTTCATAATTCTCAAAATACCCCTTAGTTAACAATTATTTGGGTATTCCAAATGCACCCTACGATATGTATGCACCAGAAGTACTATGTAAATCTTTTCCCTCACATCAAATTTTCTTAGCTATTGTGGACGTGTGTCTGTCAAGCCCCGAACTCTAATACTACAGCCACACTAAGCAAATGTATCCAAACTAGTCCGTCCATGCAATCTACTAAATGCGGGACCCTTATCCAAATGATATAAATTGGTCATTCAAGTTGTTAGTGGGATTGTTGCAGAGATCAGACGGTCGATCCTGCAGAATAGCCTCACTAACTCCTGTCCACAGGCTATTCTAGTGTGATCCTGTTCGGTGGGCGATCCCATCGTCGCACCCACTCTTCTTGCATAGGGTCCACTACCCCAAGGGCGATGGCACTTGAAAGGGAAGGGGGACAATTGCCCCCCTTAATTTTTTGGGAAAAAAAATATAGCTTTATTTTTTTAATATTTTTTTTACTTACCCCTTTTTTTAAAAAATATGCCCCCCTTTCCAATCATCCCTAAGATAGAAAATAAGTATAAAATTTTAATTTTTCCATTTTTATATCCCTTCCTTCTAAAATATGCCCCCCTTTACTATAATATTGCTTTCATTTGTTTGGAGAAAAAAAATTACTATAATTTTTGCCCCCCTTGTGCAAAATTTCTGGCATCGCCTCTGCACTACCCAAGTGACTGAGATAAACCACTCACGATATGTGCATGTAGGCAAGACTGGTGCTGGTTGTGTACAGGAGGAGACGTCCAATTTCGGCGCTAACCAGGAAACTTAAAGGTCTGCAAAGAACCGGGATACCATATCTCCCTACTCCCTACGATCTGTGAATCCTTGAGCATGGTATTCCTACTTTGCTACCTAAGAACGAATATGTGTCGGATAACGAGAACATCACACATATTCAATCTGATAATACCCAATAGGGGTCAGGAAATATTTCCTTTATTAATATTATTGTGACAAGATATACGAATTGTACTAGCTTTTAGGGTACTAACTCTAACACAATCTGGGGATTTGAGGTCTTTTATTATGTGAACTGGTTCTCACCTATGGATACGTTCAGCACATAACCCATGGGTTTGACTACATTTCAATCTCTGATTCTGCCATGGCTTCGTTCTTGTTTTCTCATACGTTTTCATATTGCAATGAATTTGAATTGTTCCTTGATAATTATTAGTATGAATCCATTTTTTAATTACGCTTTGGGTAGTATTTGAACGATTCAATGAAATGAATGCTTTCATTTTAAAAAAAAATCCTTGAAGTTTTTGAATTCTAGAACTGGAAATGAGAGAGATTTATGGACAAACTGTTTCTCTAGAGAAGTCGCACAGCCCCTTCTAGAGGCCGCACGACCTAAATCTGGGATCATAGAAGTCACACATCTCTACGAATTCAACCAAAAATTTCAGGTGTGGGAATCTCTCCATTCTTGCTTGATTTTCATTCTTGTATGCTCATATTTCATTGAATTCAACATCCAAAAAGTTTGATCAAGACATTTAATCAAAATCCTCAATTCATTATTAGAGACCAGTTTTAAAATAGGCGAGGTTTCCAACCTTGTAACCAGATATCGAACCTCCTTTTCGTTCCGCAGACTATGCAGAGATCATCTTTAGGTCTTGGAGCCTTCTCTCCGGTGGTGATTCTGATTTTGCCGATTAGATTTCATGAAGAATAGGTTATTCTATTCATTGTGAAATCTAATTGATGCAAAACCCCTTTTTCAAAAACAGTATCAACTTGCAAAGAAATTAGAGGCCAGAGAAGCACTAAGCAAACACCACTCATGGTGAGAACTACTGGTGGTGGAGCCTACAAATATAAAAAACAAGAGTACCATAGAAGTAGAAATATGGCATAAAACCAATATTACTTGGCAATCACAATAATGTTTAGGAGAGCTTCAAGCGAATGATAAATAACTAAATATATGTTTAAATTAAACAAGATAAAGACAAAGGCAAGAACATGATGACAACATAGATCTAACATACAACAAGCAATTCTCAAAAGACAAGACCTGTATGGCAACCACATCATGATAGAACGACCGCATGGAGGGCTTCCCGGAAACATCCTTTCTGAAATGGAGGAAAAAGTTGGAAATGAATAAGAAAGGTGTGAAATCAAACAATAAAATAATTACACATGATATAAGTAAAGCATGCTTTTAATGTATGCAATAAACTATTATATGAATATCACCCCCGTCATTCATTCTATGAAATCTGAAAGCACCATTATGCTACGGTCTTCTCAGTTGCCCTTCCAAGGGTTTTGGAAGTTTTCAGAAACTATAGGCATCCCTAGGAGATTTACGATGAAAAATTAACATCTCCAACCCCATGCAAAAAATTCTATAGAGCTAGATTATTTTACCAGAAACTCAACTTCATGGGAAGAAGATTTTAGAGTGGGTAAAACTCTTCATAGCAGAGCAATATTTAGGAAAAAAACTAAAGGTGCCATAAAAAATACTCGTCAAGAAAAAAAGCAGCATCTGCAAGACACTTGACAGTAGCACCCTTGGGCAAAAGTTCTCGAAAATCATCACAGTGAATGAGAGTTGCCAATCCTCCAGCAGAGCATCCCGAAAGAAGAGCCTGTAAAACAATCAAACATATTGGAAAAGAACTGGAACATGATATTCTTATTTGCTAAAGTAGAATAACATTATAATATATATCATGCACTTCAAGTACGTATCAATTCAGATATGTACATGCATAGTGATAGAGTAAAGATTATAAACAAGTATTAAATCTAATTATTGAACACTGAAAGAAACTGAACCCCATATATTCGATTGATGAAAGCTTGGTTGGTTCTGCGTGATAAGCCCCCACATTGAATACAACATAACATATAGGGTTTGATGGTTAAAGTGCAGATCTGGAACCAAAGTGGCAGAAGGGCAATAGAAAGGGAACACCATGTATATAGTAACCTAACATTTAGTTTTCATGAACAATGGATAATGCTACGTTCAATTTTCATGAATAATGGATAATGCTTTCTCCTAGCTAAGAAAATTATTGTGAGGTTTATAGCAAACAAAATACAGCAATGTTTGCAGTCTACCCATCTTGGCATCATCAAGCAAAGACAGGAAATTTACTTATGTAACAAGTCAAGCCAGTCAATCTCCATAGTGGCATATCCTTTTAATGAAACTAATTAAATATGATGAAGATAATACGACTAGCGCATGAAAAAGAACACAAAGATATTGAGATCAATTTCCTTCTTTAAAAGAGGATTTATTAAGTTTTGGGAACTTTACACTTCCGGCTATGTTATGCATCAATTACAATACTTATAAAGAAAAATACGTATGATTATTCATCAAAAGCAATTATAAGTAAAACAATTTACAAATAGGAAACAAATTTGAAATTAGATATCCATTTTAATTGTGTATATTTTGTAGATGCTTCTATCAACAGTCCTTGTCGAAGTGGGGCACAGGTTTGTCAAAAAAATTTGAAACATGAACTATTATAAGAATCCTTCAAGAAGGAAGATGCTTCGAGCTGTAGATAATCTTAATATTTGAACTCTTAGCAAGAGTCCTCCCAAAAGATGGGCTCTTATATTTGTAGAACATCTCAGATTCTGATCTCCTACAGGAATCCTCCTGGTGGAAGGACACAGAGTCAAAGAAATTATTGAATCTAAGGGTGCAACTTGGGCGGGCTCAACCCGAACCCGACGGGTTCAACCCGGGAAAAAGTCGGGTTGGGTTGAGTTCGGTATAACCGAATAACCGAACCGAACCGAATTGGTTTGGTCGGTTCGGTTCGGTTTTTTTCCTTTTTCGGTTCGGTTTCGGTTTTTTTTTTTTTTGGAAATTCGGTTATTCGGGTTCGGTTATCACAACAAAAAAAAAAAATTTTGGTTAACCGAATAACCGAAATTATGATAAAAACCATTATTTTTTCAAAAAAAAGTGCTATATGGGCACTCCATAGGATGATCAAAACCGTCCATTTGATTGATCACAACTTAATTAGGTTGTGCTCAGAAAATCATTTCGATAGGATGATCCTAGCCCTCCGATCCAAACCGAGATTTTGCTTTTTTCCCTCTCTTTCTCCCACTATTCGGTTATTCGGTTATAACCGAATAACCGAATTTTTAATCGGTTCGATTTCGGTTCGGTTTTTAGAAATTTCGGTTCGATTTCGGTTATCGAAATTTGATAACCGAAATTATTTCGGTCTATTCGGTTCGGTTATAACCGAAACGAACACCACTAGGTTCGGGTTCGGGTTGAGTTTTCTCAACCCGGGTTGAGTTCGGGTCGGGGTCGGGTTCGGGTTGGCTAATATGGCTTTGCTCATTCTTATCAGAGATTGGGTTCACATCGACGTCCCCAGCACAATTATATTGTGACAATAGAGCGGCAATTCATATTGCAACGAATCCAGTGTTTCATGAACGAACAAAGCATATTAAAGCTGATTGTCACTTCATTCGTCATCAAATTCAGAGTGTTGAGATTTGCACAGTATTTACCCGATCTGCAGATCAACTTGCAGATATGTTTACCAAACCATTGGGATGTGCAAAATTGAAAGATTCTTGTAACAAGCTTGGAATGTATGATATATACATTCCAACTTGAGGGGGAGTGTTAAATGTACTGACGCCCAATTAGGGGCATTTTTGTCTTCCAAATATATATATATATATATAGAGGAAACTGTTGGTGAGCTTAACTAATGGTGAGCTAGCTTGCCCAATCACATGGGGGCCCACTTTGTTAGGATGATCCAAACCATTCATTTGAAAGTCCCTTACATAGATGGGGGGTGTACCAAAAATCAGCTCCATAGGATCATCCTAACCCCTCCATTTGTGGAGGACAAAAATGGACAGACACAAATCTGCCCCATTTTTGTCCTCCACAAATGGAGGGGTTAGGATGATCCTATGGAGCTGATTTTTGGTACACCCCCCATCTATGTAAGGGACTTTCAAATGAATGGTTTGGATCATCCTAACAAAGTGGCCCCCCATGTGATTGGGCAAGCTAGCTCACCATAAGTTTGGTGAGCTCACCAACAGTTTCCTTATATATATTACGTATGGGGGGAGAAGGCTCACGGCATTGACTCTCTCCCACATACGATTCTGTCAAAGCCTCTTGTTCCCATCTTCTTTCTCTCCTAAATCTAACGTCTAACAGATTTCATATTCAATGCAAACAAAATCCTCTGTCATATTTACTCAGAATAAACCAAAAGAAACAATGTTTTAGTTACAAGAGCGAGACCTGTCTAGCATTTGCCAATCCAACTGAAAGCAGCTCATCCATAATTGCCTCCCAGATAAGTTGCCCTTTGAAGAAGAGAGTTGTCCCATTCTATGCCATCAGAATACAGACAAAAGTAATTCAAACCACTAGTATCTCTCAAATGAAATGGGAAGTATCACAAACAGTTAGTGAATAATAAATGTCAAGTAAAGCAAGGAGTGCAATGAATGTCAGATCAGAGCAACCTGAGCTTCATTCTCCATGTTCCCAGCTAAAGATGCACCATCACAGTAACGTATCTTCACTTTGTTCCAGTTAAAGAAATCTGAGAACAGTTGTCAGAAATCCTTAACAAGAGCAAAATCATTAAAAAGGTAGAAAGCAAGAAATTAATCAAAATCAAGCACTTCATAGACCTGGATACCTCTTAATAAAACCAAATCGGTTGTTACAGAATTAGAAATTTAAAGGAAAACAGAAACGGTCAGAGATAAATTACTTAGCCAAATTACTGCTATTTCTTTCTTTTATTTCCCTTTTTCTTCCATTTTACGATACTCTACCTATGATATAGAGTTTATGCCATCATCCAAGTTCCACGTCATTCACGAAAGCACAAAATCGTGGAGTACAAGCTTAATCCAAGACATTCCAAGTGGCTATCTTACTTGCAAGAATTCCCATTCACTTTGAAGCACAAAATTGGGAAGTATCATTCAGTGGTTGATGCACTTAGCCAAAAGAGTGTTTTATTAATGCACTACACACTGGATCTAAATACTTAAAAAGAACTTTACAAGGAAGATGCTTATTTATTCAAGAAATATGCTGAAGCACAAAATAGAGAACATAAGGCTTTATCTATACAAATTGGGTATCTGTAAGCCCAATGGTTCCCACCTTGGCAATTCCCATCTTATTTTGATGATTCTAATACACAAGTGATTTATAATCACTAATGTGTTTGATTGTCTAAGTTGTAGATCATAATTGCGTAAAGACAAGATTGCTTGGATTGAGGCCAAAGAAGCTCGCATTGAACCGCTTATGAAGGCCAAAGACATCGGAGATCCAAGACAATTGAAGACTTGAAGAATCCATTGAAGATCAAAGTCATATTAGAATGTATAAGATCCAATCTTAGTTTTTAGATCTTAAGAGGCATAATTAAGTTAATCTCACACTCCCTAAATGTATAAGAGATTGTCCTTGTGGTGTTCCAACACCTTGAAACCCTCATAGCAATCCCAACTTGGTTGAGAATTGGAAGCCCAGGAAACAGAATTAAAAATCTGCTTGACATAGGCTTCTCGGAACTCCGAGAGAATTCTCGGAGCTCTGAGCTCGGAACTCCGAGACATTCCTCGGAGCTCCGAGAAATGGTCCAGTAGCCTTTTTTTCAATTCTATTTGTATTCCCGGAACTCCGAGATTTTTTCTCGGAACTCCGAGAACACTATAACGGTCGGATTTTTAGCCGTTGGGGATTTTCTAAGAATTACAACAATGCCACTGAACGGTCATATTTTGGTTTTCTTATAAATATGGGTATTCCTAACATACCAAATATCAATCCTAACACTCTTAAACTTTACTTGAACATTCAAAGAGTGAATCAAAGCTTATTTATGCCTCTCATCTTCTAAGATTAGGATTTGGATCATAGGCTCCATTTGTACATCTTCTACAAAGTTGTAAACCCTTGTGAGGGAGTTTTTGTTCTTCCCTTCTTATTCAAGAACTTTGTATCGGGCGAGTGTTCGGAGAAGCGTAGCCCACTCTCCGTGGTGAAGATCGCCACCAACGTTAAAGGCGGTTGGAATTATAATCGGCATTGATCTTCGCCGAAGTTAAGAAGATCACTAGTGAAGCCATCAACGGGTTTGGTTGGTGGAGTGGAGTAGGCCTCGCGTTTTGAGGACCGAACCACTTTAAATCTCGGGTGCACTCTCTCTTAAACTCTTGCTCTTTATTTGCATTTGCACCTCTAGATTTAACTTGTGTGCTTGAATTTCATCTTGATCTCTTAATCTTCTAAATTTGGGTTTGAGTTTTAAAAAGGTTAAAACTTGTTAGCAACCTAAATTTCACCTCCTCATTAGTTGCCAATTCGGGACCACCCTTGGAATTTCAGTATCTCTTCTTGAGAACTCAATTATGTGTACCGAAAAGTTTACTTTGAGAAAAAATTACCATTGAGTTGCACAGTGATAGTCTTGTGTGACATTTTGAGCCAGACAAAACAATGGCTTTAGTTTTTAAAAAAACTTTTGGCTCAAAATGTGTCATGACATTGGGCGATTTGTGGAAAGATGCCAAATTTAGCAAACCGCCAAAGGGCAAAAGAAAAAATATCAGTCTTTACATGCCTCTACTCATTCCTTTTTAAAAAAAAATTGCCTCTACTCATTCAATGGGATATGGCTCTATCAAAGATTGAGTTTGCATACATTTCAGCTGTAAACTGATCTCCTGGAAAAAGTTATTTTGAAGTTATATATGGCAGAAATCCGACATAAGAGCTAGGTTTGGTACCTCTACGAAATTTCGAAAAGGTTAGTGAAGATAAAGAAATTACGGCGGAAAATATTGGAGCCATACATGAACAAATGCACAGTTAGAAGAAAGCAATACCATGTACAAAGCCAAAGCTGATCAACACTGCCGACGAAAGAAACAATTCCCAGTTGGTGCCTAAAACAAGCTAAAGCCAAAGAAGATTGACCATGCAAAGTTCTGAAGAAGATCCAATGACAATGCCTGTAAGATTGACTTACCAAGCGTTGTGGAAATTTCGAATGCTGCCAACGTTGCTGATATCTCAAAGACGAATTTATTTGAACCGGAAGGGAATGATGCATCTCAAAATATTGACATTAACACCCAAGCATGAAAAGGGTGTTCTTTACCAATTTTGTCTTGAAAGCATAAGTGTATTTAGGACAGAAGGCTAAGAGGAGTTAAATGGTACTAGAAAAGTTGTGGAGGGCATTTTGGTTATTAACAAGGCAAAAAAAGAACCCCCATCTTTCTAATATTTTCCTTCACCTTTTCCGGTGGTCTACCATAACTCAACCAAATTTTAGGAGGCATTTTGGAGTTTTATTTTTTATTTTTATTTTTACTTTTCCCATTTGTCAATTATTCTTTCAAGCTTTGAGCTTTTATCTAGGTGTTATTTCTTTTTTTCTTTTTCAAAGTAAAACTACATCTATATAAGGAGAGCAAAGTACACACCAGGTTAAAACCATTTTTGGAACATTTTGAAGATAAAAATAATTGAAGCCGTTAAAGCTTGATTTGGAGTGAAAACATGGTGGATTCCTCTACGTCTTCAAATATTTCGGGTACTATTAATCAGATTTTCAGTTTATATTGTTTATCCCTTGATTCCCTTCTCATTCTATTTTCATTTTTTGGAATTGTTATAACCGAACTTGGGGTTCCAATCCTTGGATCTCCTTTATCTGTGTCACATGCATGGTTTTAAATTTGGACCGAAATTCGAAATTTTGGTCTTCGGTCAAGACTGAAACTAAAATGTACCGCAATCGAAATCTCCGAAATTTGCTGAAATTTCTATAAAATGCTTATTTTTTAATTTTTTACCGAATTTCGGCCGAAATTTCGACCCAGAAACTGAGCTTTCATGTCTTTGTACCGAATTTCGGCCGAAATTTCGGTTTCGGCTGAGTCCAAAACCGAAACAGAAATTTAAATCCATGGTCACATGCACAGCTAGAAAAAAAACGTGGATTAAGAAAATCATTGTTTGACATTGGGGTATCTGTGTGGTGAGAATGTTTTATGATTATAAGAAGTAACTTGCATTTCCATCAATCCAGTATTTCATGAAAGGAAAAAGAACACAAACACCTCCAGACAGTCAAACTTGTCAAAGACCCTGGGATCCATATCAAAAAATGAAAAATGGACATGTATTTCAGGACAATTTTATACACCAAAATCTACGCACACCAAAACTCAGGTAGGCTGGCATACCATGCATAACAAAGCAAGTCATGCATCTATTAAAATCAATAGGTACCAGTGAATCCATAGAAACGAGATTAACATGTGTAAGTAATAAATGATTAGAAGTGAAAATACTGACCATTTCCATGTCCAAAGATACCGATTGAATCTTAACTAGTACTTCTAAGGGCCATGTCACCATAGGAGGGATTTTTCCTTCATTCCATCAATGGGCTAATCATCATTAAGCACTCACTAAGAACAAAGAGCTAGGTCAAACCCAAAGTTGTGTTCCAACAATTGGTCATAAGAACATTCATGGTGATTTAAGTATGGAGCATTGTAATTAGTCGAATGTGATTAGTTGCAGGACCACGCAGGTTCAGCAAATTAAGTCTTCATATGAGCATGTAACATTCTTTTCTTTTACCATTTGACTATGCCAAATTATTTGGATCCCTATATCTAGCCAAATTAGTTGTAACTGTCAATCAAGTCCTCAGAAGACCAATATATAGTGTACTTCCCTAGAATAGAATCATATGAAAAACTAGAATAGCATCATTTGAAGAACTGAGATTCAAACATAGAAAGGCACATTTCATCAGTAGGTTTCCAGAGGCCCCATTGCAAATAAAAGTATGAAAAAGATAAGAGACTAAACAAAATCTAATCTAAGCCATATGTGGGAACAGAAAAATCTATACCAGGATTTTGTGATTTTCCATCGCTTAAAATGCCAGAAAAGGAAACTTGGTGATCCATATGATCTGATGATCCTAACGCGGTTACTTTGCGGGAAGAACATGATGCTAATGTATCACACCAACCACCACCCTACAACGTTTACAGGAATAATTTAAAGTGAGACCTACTGCAAAAATCATGCATTAACAATTCCATCATCTGTCCTAATGTAACAAGCAACACCATACATTTTTTGAAGAGGTTTGGAAAGGGTAATCAGACATGCCTAACCATCCTCAATGACTTCAGAGTAAATTTACCTCAAATGATGAATCTGAGCAAATCATCAAAATCGGAAAAAACAAGTGGGCCAGACATCTACACAACGGACTCAAAACTATAGCTACAAAATGCACGAGTACCAAGATCAGGTATCGCAGTGGCCTCAATTACAATAAATATGGAATAATTTGGAAACAAAACCACAATGTCCATATCTGTCATCAAGGATCAGAAAATATCAATTAAATTTCTTTTCAAAAACATCTGAAGAAGATATTGTAAGTTTTTACAACAGCTCATTCATATTCTATTAAATATATAACAATGAAATTGTACATGGAAAGTTGTGCCATCTGCACCTCCATCTCCATTAATAGGTTCGCAGTTTGCTATGTTTTTTATTTGTTCTTCATTGAAACTAATATTGGATCAAGCAATCCAAAGTGACGTTATTTGTGCTCCATGATCCGAGGATCAACAGATTGCGAAGGAACGCCCACGATTATCTTTCCCATCACTCAAATGAAACCATTGCCACATCAACTCATGGTGGTACACATGTACAAATTACTTTCTGGGTGACCAACCTTAGCAGGCTTCAGGTGAGGTTGTGGTCTTTGTAAAACTATAACAAGAAAAAGTATGAAACAATGACCAAGATGTTCCACAATAAATACCTTCTCAAAAAAAAACAAAAAAAAAAAAGATGTTCCACAATAAAATGAAAACATTAAAATCCATATGGCTAGTTTTTTAGGAAGAAAAAGTGAAATTTGTTGGCATTCCACATGGTATACCCTGGCATTAACAACACCGCTTGTACAAATGAGTAATAATCTGTTTGATAGGTACAAATTAATAACAATTTTAATGGTCGAATGATCGAAAGTCATGAGAGGTGTAAATGAAGTCCACAATTTATTGAAGAATAAGAAGTTAATGGAGCTAAAATGTAAAAGGGGTCACCTCTATGTGGAGAAGCCAACTGTTTGAGCCAGATCCAAATCCCTTCTGAAGATGGTATCCAGGGGGGCTTCCATCTAAACAAACTACAAGCAAAACAAAATTCATAATGCACTTGCTTTTTGGCTATATGATTTCATGTTTTTACTGATAAGACTTGTGTGGTTTTGAATGATAAAATTGTGCAGGCCTGTACATTCCGTATGTCTTAACATGTAAGTGCACAAGTTGACTTTCATCTACAATCTTGTACGCACACTGGGGTACTTGCATTTAGAAACTTCAAACACTAGTCTGATTGCAAATATGCTTATATACATGTGTGTTGTGTACAGAGGTATATTGTGAATAATGAAAGGTATGAGGTTAGTGTGAGCACATTGTATGATATTGCACATCAATTTTTGTCGGGGAATGTAAATATCACCACTACTTTCCATTAGTTTGAGGATATTATGATGTATAAACACACTGTTCCTTTTCAATCAGAAATCCATACTAACAAATTTTCCATTTTGCTATGAGTAAGTTGTAAAAAGTGAGAGAATGAAGAGCATAAACTATGAAAATAAGTTTAGGGCCTTAAAATACCTTGGATTATCAAGAAAAAGGAAATAAGACATGGTTTACGGTCTACATCATAAACCATGGGATTCATAATACATTTTATCCATATGTGATGGTGATACAGTGATCAGTTCAAAAACTGAAATCCTTGTTGGCCCTAGATGGCAACCCAAAGTGGGGGATGTATAGGGTTTAAAACATTTTGCCAAATACAAAACGCGGAAGCTTAAAAACAATAATGGCAATTAAAACTCAAGCACAACGGAAGATAAAAAATCACAAGTGCAATAAAATGTAAAGGAGACAAGAAACAGTGCACCGGAGATTTTTAAGTGGTTCGGTCCAAACCAAGGACCTACTCCACTCCACCAAGAACTCTTGATGGCTTCACTAGTCTGATTCCCTTAACGGAGGGGAATCAACCCAAATACACTGAGGATAGCCCTACGTCCTAGGCACTCGCTCTATGCAGATGGCTATGCGTCTCCACCAACACTTACCCTTTTTACAATGATTGAAGAAAAGAAAAAATCCCACACAAGGGTTTACAAACTTGAAGAAGATGTACAAATAAAGCCTATAATCCAAATCCTTAATCTAGAGGTTGAGAGGCACAAAAATAAGCTTGAAACACTCTTAGGGTGTTCCAATAATATTTTAGAGTGTAAGGATTATATTTTGTGAAGTTTAGAACCCATATAAATAGGAAAAGCCCAAATATGACCGTTACAGGGGCATAGTCGTAATTCTGCGAAATTCTCAACGGCTATATTTTTTTTGCCTTCAGACCATTCTCGGAGTTCCGAGAGAATTTCTCAGAGTTCCGAGAAAATTTTCGGAGTTCCGAGAAAACATCCAGGGATTGAATATTTGATCCCTAGACCATTTCTCGGAGCTCCGAGGACATTCTCAACGTTCCGAGAAGCCTATTTTCAGCAGATTTTTCAGATTTTGTGCTGATTTGATTTTGGCCTTTTGGACTTCCTATTCACACATAGATGGGATTGTCGTGAGGGTTCCAAAGTCTTAGAACACCACAAGGGCAATCACTTTACCATTATAAGTCTATTTAGGGGTGTGCGATTTACTCCATTTTATGCTTCTCAAAACCTAAACTAGGATTGGATTTATACAATCTAAAAAGACTTAAATTAAAACGATCTTCACTTTGCACCGCTTCAAGTCTTCTTGCGTCTTGGATCACGTCTTTGACCTTCCGAATGTGGTCCAATGAGAGCTTCTTGGCCTTGATCCAAGCAACCTTGATATCAAACTATCATGATCTACAACTAAGACATTTAAACACATTAGTAAAATAAAATCAATTGTGTTTTAGAATCATCAAAAGAAGATAGGAATGCCAATGCCAAGGTGGGAACCATTGGGCTTACAAAAACAGTCCTAGAAAAAAAAACTTCATTGTATTATATAACACTTTAGGGATGAAATTACAGTATATAGAACAAAGAAATCTGAATTTGGTACCATAAATTTGATCAACAAAGATCTTGTTGACGAGGCGCTGGTATGTGGCTCGCGCATTATTGATGCCGAAGGGCATGACTTCGTAAAAGAAGAGCCCTCGGTCAGTGATGAATGAAATTTTGGGGATGTCAGGACCGTACATTTGAATATGGTTGTACCCGGAGAAGGCGTCCATGAAGCTTAGCATCTCGTATCCTGTAGTGGCGTCGATGAGATGATTATTCGGGAGAGTGGGTAACAATCTTTCGGACAAGCTTTGTTGAGGTCGGTGAAGTCGATGCAAATCCGTCATTTCCCGTTTGATTTCTTTCACCATCACAACGTTGGGAGCCACTCAGGGTACCAGATCTTCCGACTAAACCCGGTACTGAGGAGTTCATCTACCTCCTCCTTGATATGTCGTTGTCGTTCGGTGGCGAAGTTACGCTTCTTTTGTTTGATGGGTTTGAAGTTCGAGTCCACATTTAACTTGTGAACCGCAATATCAACGAGAATGCCCTGCATATCGGAGGGTCACCAAGCCGAAGATGTCTGCATTAGTTTTTAAGAAAACGACAAGGTCGGATCGAGCCTTACCTGACAGAAGCGATCCTATTTGGACCGTCTGATCTTCTGAATCGGGGAAGAGAGGGATTTTGGTGAGTTCTTCGACCTGTTCTCCTCGAGTGGTCTCCATTCTGGGATCGATACCGCCTATAGAGAAGGGTTCTTTGGCGGCTTTTTTCTTTTGAGTAGGCTAGCATAGCAGATGCGGGCCTTTTTTGGTTGCCCCGGATCTCTCCAACCCCATGCTTCGTCGGGAACTTTACTTTTAGATGGGGAGTGGATACCACTGCCCCCAGTTCGTTTAGGGCAGGCCTTCTGATGATTGCATTGTAAGTGAATGGTACCCGTACCACTAGGAAAGTCTGCATGATGGTCCTCTGGGCTGGGTAGGTACCGAACGTTACTTGTATGTCAATCTTTCCTCGTACCTTGATTTCTCCCCCTGAGAAACTGCAAATGGACCAGTCAACCGACTCGAGTCGGTCTTTTCCAATATGCATCTGATCGAAGGCGCTTTGGTGGAGTACCTGTGTCTACAAGGATTCGGCCGACATTGAAGTTGGCGATGGCCAAACAAACCACTATGGCGTCATCATGTGGGCGTTGGAAATCTTTGTAATCTTCTTCGGTGAAGGTTATGGCCAAATCATTCCTTGGTTCCGATCGTTGTTTTTTCGCCAGAGTTTCCACGGAGTTTATTTGTCTGGCATAGAACGCCCGGCCTTCTTCGGTTGGTCCTCCCGATGCGAGATCTCCGTAGATGGGGTCTATATTTCCAGCAATTTTGGGTGCCTCCAACCTTCTGTCTGGTGATCTTTGACAGATGCTTTCTGCTTTGTGATGTTCGGGTGAGCGGCGGCGACTGGGTGAATGAGGCCACTCTAAAGACTGATGGACCTCGGATTTTGGTTGTTGATGGCTCCTTGGCGGGTTTTGGAGATATCAATCGATCCGACCGAGTCCCGAAAGTCTTTTGATCTCATTCTTGAGGTGGTGTCAACTGTCAGTTGTAGTGATAATGGCAATATTTGCCGACGTTACGCTTTCGGCCGATACTCTTCATTTTTGCAGGCCATTGTATCGGTTCTTTGTTCCTGATTTCGTACAGAATATTGGACATTGTAGTGTTTAGGGGAGTGTAATTGAGTCTGTCAAACGATGGGGTCGGAGCTCTGTTGTTCGGTCGGTCAACATGTCGGGCCTGTTTGTGGGTTTAACTAGGCCGTGACTCATCCTTGCATTTTTCTCCCACCAGAGCGAGTTCTAATTCCCTCTCCATGGCAAATTACTCTTCGTTATTGATGTATCGGTCGGTGGTGGTCATGAACTCCTGAAGATCCCGAGGCGGGTTGACGTTCAGGGAGACTTTCATGTCTCGGTCCCGAATGGCGTGTCAGAGAGCGGCTCGGACCATGTCGAAATTCGGCTCTTTGATTTGGTGAAGTTCCGATCGAAAGCGATTGATGAACCTCCGAAGAGTTTCATCACGCCCTTGCTTAAGGGCTAAGAGAGTGTCGGCTGGTTTCTGGTGGGGCCGACTGTTAACGAAAGAGGTGGCAAACTCCTTACCGAGTTCATGGAACGTCTCGATAGAGTTCGGCTTCAGTCGGTTGTACCAATTACTTGCATCTTTCTTCGGGTAGGCGGAGAAGGCTTTGCACATCACAGCGTCCAACGCATTCCGGAGTACCATTGCCCGTCAGTAAGTCCAGGGGAATTCCAATGGGTCGGTCGCTCAATCATATAGGTCTAGATGGGGCATGTCAAAATTTGCAAAGATGGATGCGTCAGCGATCCTCGGTACAATTGGTTAGGCGATCTCACTATCCCACTCGGCTAGGAGATCCGGGTCACATGGTGACTTCATTTGTTGTTGGAGTTCTTTTATCTGTCGTTGGAGGTGGGCGACTATAGTGGAACCTACTAGACGGCGATCTTCCGCCGGTGGAGCTCGCTCGGCAGAAGGTTATCTTGGGCATGCGAGGTTTACGAGGGTCGGTTCTGTCGGTTCATCACTCTCCGCGGATGGTTCGTTTGATGGGGTTTGGCGGTGGACTACTGATTGATGCCGAACCTTGCTTATGGCGATAAGCTCTCCTACTTCTCGGGTTGTGGCCTTCAGAAGATCTGTGTCCTTCCATTGTATTGGGAGGCGGAGCATCGTTGTCTGGAGGAATGACGATAGGACGGTGGAGGGGGTAGCCTTTGCAACACTTGCCGGAGGGCGTTATTAACGTCTCTGAATTGTTGAGCGAGCTGATTGAACATGTTCATGGTTGCCGGTGTATCACCGGAGACAACCATTTCTCCGGTTGCGGGTGGCTGATCTTGCTAGTTTTTGGCTCCTCGTTGCTACTCTATCGCTAGGTTGAGGGTGAGATGGAGCCTTCGAGGCTTTTGACTTTGGCATCGAGGTCCCAAGGATGGTGCCAATCTAATGGTGCCCAAAATCCGGCTGTACGTACTAGCTTGGCGGAGCTTGTGATCTTGCGCTCACAAACAAAGCGTTAGTGGGCCCGGAGTTTTCCGCTTGGTGGCAGGATTTCCACGGACGTGCCTCCTTTTCTGGAGAGTCGGTACGGTGTGAGGCACGGGTTCTAGTAGATGATTGGGTCGGAGCCGATAGATCCTTTGCATGGGCTTTTGTTGAGTGTGTTTTGTATTTGGGGTTGTTGTTGGTGTTAGGGGCGGTACCGGATATACCGATTTTATCCCAACACTTTCCATTAGTTTGAGGACATTCTGATGTATAAATACCCTGTTCCTTTTTGTTAACAGGTCTTTAGGTCTTTATTGTAATGCCCAAGGGCATACTTGTCTTTGTACTTCACTCTTTATTATTTATATTACATGAGTGAGGGGGAGAACCCTAACTCAATCTTTTCTCTCACTCTTTACTTTCTCTCTTTTCTCTACCTCTCTCAACATGGTATCAGAGCTCTAGGGCATGGATGCTTAGGGCCATTTTCTTTTCTTTTCTTTTCTTTTCTTTTCTTTCCTTCCTTTTTTTTTCCCCTAACCCTAACCTTAACATCCACCTCCATCTTCTCCATCCCTAACCCTAACCATAACCCCTCCATTCTTTGCTACAATACCTGCTACAGTACTGCTACAGTACATCGCTACAGTACTGCTACAGTGAATCGCTGCAGTACCAGCTACAGTACATCGCTATAGTACCCTCTTTTCCCCACTCTTCCTTGCCCTAATCTGATCCATCATAATCTCTTCTTCTTCTTTTCGGTCATAGCTATGCCCTAGATTTTCTTGTTCGGCTTGATCACTATCTTCATGGTGTTGTTCTGGATTTGTACTTACATCATTGCGATGTTTGTGGCTCAGAGTTGTCTCGACTTTGTCTTTATGTCGTGAGGCTATCTCATGCCTCCTTATGCATATGTTGTCCTCACGAGGCCGCGGTCTATTAGCTTGCTTATAGTCTTCATCCTTGTCTCTACTTGCTCGTTGTTGGTCCTCTTCAGTCTTCTTCCCGGTCTCTTATGGAAGATACCCCTCATATTGAGGACCCTACTATTCGTACTCCAGCTATGGCTACTAGTTTCCAACCGCATCAGGCTGCGTCGTCGTCTTTGTCTTCGGTGGATGCGTCATTCCCACCGATTACCACTTCCCGTCTTGATGGATCCAACTATTTGACTTGGAAGATTGCTGTGGAGACATATCTGAAGGCCCGACGAAAGATTTCTATTATTCGTCGTGATCCCCCTCCTGAGACTAACCCTACCTTCGATGATTGGGATGTAGATGATGCCCTTGTTCGTACACTTCTATGGCAGAGTATGACCCCTGCCATTGCTAGCACCATGATGGATCTCCCTACTGCCAAAAAGGTATGGGAGCACACTGCGGCATTATATTCTGGTGAGGGGAATGTCGCCCGTCTCTGCGACACTTATTCGCGCTGGATGGGTCACAGGCGCGGTGATTCTACAGTCCATGATTACTACAGACAGTTTGTCTCCTATTGCCAGCAGCTGGATGCTCTTATGCCTCTCACCACTGATCTTACCACGGCAGCCAGACAGCGGGATCAGCTCCGTGTTGTTCATTTCCTTGAGAGTCTTAGACCAGAGTTCACTCATCTTCGACAGCACATCCTTGGGTCTGGTACTGTACCCACTCTTCAGGAGGTATTTTTACGAGCTCAGCAGTGTGCACTTGGCATTACTGTTCCTACTCCTGTGGATGTCTCGACTACTGCTGCTTATGGAGCCGCTGACCGCCCTTCCCGAGGAGGAGGCATTTTTGGTCGCGGTCATGGTCGCGATACTAGCCGAGAGGGTGGCGGTCGAGGTCGAGCTCGGCCCTATTGTACTCATTGTAGGCGTGAGGGTCACTATCACGAGACATGCTTTGATCTCCATCCTGAGCTGCGTCACACTTCATATCCTCGTCAGGGCCGTACTGCACATCTTGCCCTTCCAGATTCGCTTGCTCCTATTGACAGCCCCTCACAGACACCACTGGCTACTCCGACCGATCAGATGGTCGTCTCTCGTGCCGACTATGATGAGCTACAGCATTTCAGGTCTGCCAGCCGCCCTCCTACTGCTGGTCTTGTTCAGCCAGGTAGTTCTCCTGCTTCGTTCCTCTCTAGTTCTAGCCCCTGGATTATTGATTCGGGAGCATCTCATCATATGACAGGTACCCAGTCATCTTTACATGATTTTCATCATGTTGTTTCACGTTCTATTACTCTTGCTGATGGGAGTACCTCTCCTATCACTAGTGTTGGCAGTTGTTCCCCTTCACCAGGCATTACATTATCATATGTGCTCTGTGTCCCCAAGTCACCTTTCAGTTTACTTTCTGTTAGTCAATTAACAAAGCATCTTCATTGTTCTATCTCATTTTTTCCTTCATATTGTCTTTTTCAGGATCTCTCGACTGGGAGGACGATTGGCTCGGGCCGTGAGGTGGATGGCCTTTATCGTCTCGACTGCACTCTGTCCCATCCGATTCTACATGGCTCGGTCGATGCATACCAGTGGCACTGCCGTCTAGGTTACCCGTCTATGGAGCGTTTACGCAGGATTCCTTTTGTTCCTTCTTCATCTGTTAGGTCTTTTCAGTGTGAGGCCTGTGAACTTGAGAAGCATCATCGTGTGCCATTTCCCTCTAAGACTGTTAGTCGGGCTTCACACCCTTTTGCTCTTGTTCATTCTGATGTATGGGGTCCTGCGAGAACTACCTCTTTATTTGGATTTCGTTATTTTGTGGTCTTTATTGATGACTAGTCACGTATGACATGGACTTATTTAATAAAAGACCGTTCTAAAGTTTTTTCTGTGTTTCGTGATTTCTATGCTGAAGTTAGTAATCAATTCTCATGTGTTATCCAATGTCTTCGCACTGACAATGCAAAGGAATATTTCTCTTACTGAAATGGTTTTCAGGAATTTCTCTATTTGCGAGGCATTCTTCATTAGTCCTCATGTGCTCATACCTCTCAGCAGAATGGAGTGGCTGAGAGGAAGCTTCGCTCTTTGTTAGATGGGGCCCGGACACTACTCTTTCAAATGCGGGTCCCTAAGACCTATTGGGCTGATGCTGTACTCACAGCATGCTACCTGGCGAATAGGCTTCCCTCTTCGGTCCTTGGTGGCACCTCTCCGTTCTCGATTCTCCGTTCTACCTCTGACCCTCTCCCTCTTACACCTTGAGTTTTTGGCTGTCTCTGTTTTGTCCACGTTCTTGGGTCAGGATTAGATAAGTTGGATCCTCGGGCCGAACGGTGTATCTTTCTAGGTTACTCTCGGACCCAAAAGGGTTATCATTGCTACAACCCTCACCTGCGACGATCCTTTGTCTCGGCGAATGTTACATTCTTTGAGACTCAGTCATTTTTTAGTCCGTCCATCTCGTTGGATCCCTCCCCCTCTACACTTCAGGAGGCTTCCTCGCATACTCTTGTTCTTCCTCTTCCGGTTCTTCCTGATCCCATCCCTGTTTCTACACCTCCGGTGTCCAGTTCCTCCCCTACAGTTGATTCTACTGTTATGCCGACGTCAGCGCCTTGTGCAGCCCCTCTACCTCCACCATTGAAGCAGTATCAGCGTCGGACCAAATCTGTTGCTCATTCAGCCCCGCCCGAGCCATCATCATCTCAGCCGGAGATCCCCACTTCTGAGGTACATTCTGACTCTCCCATTGCCTCTCGCACTCGGTCTCGCAGTACTGCTCATCACATTTCCTCTTTTGTGTCTTATGACTTTCTCACCCCTGTATTTCGTAGTTTTGTTTCGTCTTTGTCCTCTATTTCTCTACCTAAGACTCTACAGGAGGCACTTGATCATCAAGGCTGGCGGGCGTCTATGAATCTTGAGATGCAGGCCCTTCAGGCCAATCAAACATGGGATTTGGTCCCTCTACCATATGGTGCTCGCCCCGTTAGTTGTCGCTGGGTTTATGCAGTCAAGCACCTTCCTGATGGCACAGTTGAGCGCCTTAAGGCTCGACTTATTGCCAAAGGGTACACGCAGACATATGGGATTGATTATGGCGAGACTTTTTCACCAGTTGCGAAAATTCCTTTTGTCCGTGTCCTGCTATCCCTTGCTGTGAATCATGGCTGGCATCTTCATCAGTTGGATGTAAAGAATGCCTTTCTTCATGGTGATTTGGAGGAAGAGGTCTATATGGAGCAACCTCCTGGATATGTTGCTCAGGGGGAGAGATCCAGTGTTTAAAAATGCGTTGACTCGGCTCGGAACTCGGCCGAGTCGACGCGGATTCGTGCCGACCGCTTTTCTGAGTCACGGACTCGACGAGTCCAGGCCGAGTCAAGCCGATTCAAAGTTTCAAACTCGAATAACCTTTTTTCTCAATTTTCTTGGATGTGATCAACCGACAGACGAATCTTGGTGATCCGTCGTGATTTATCTGACCGGTTGATCTTCCCAAATCTTAGCTTCAGAAAGACAATAGAAAAGATGAGAGAACATTTCCTACACACTTGTGTAGGTAAGTTACCTACACACTAGCTTAAAATACAGTGGGGGCCCACATTGTTTGGGTGATCCAAACCATTCATTTGAATGGTCCTCACATAGATAGGGTGTCCACAAAAAATCAGATCCATAGGATCATCCCAACCATTCAAACTATGGAGGCAAAAAATGGACTAATTTGTGAAGGTTTATACACGTCCATTTTACCTCTACAAATCGTAGGGTTGGGATGATCCTATGGATCTGAGTTTTTGTGGACACCCTATCTCTGTGAGGACCATTCAAATGAATGGTTTGGATCACCCAAACAATGTGGGCCCCCACTGTATTTTAAGCTAGTGTGTAGGTAACTGACCTACACAAGTGTGTAGGAAATGTTTTCTCTAGAAAAGATATGATTATTCAACAACAAATAATGTGATTTGTACCTATAAATTTGTGCTGGGTATCCCATTTCCTTTCATCCGATTCTGAAATGTCTGATCTCCCTTAGCTTCTTGCGCAAATCCCATTTTCTTTGCCTTCGGCGATTCAAAGAAAGAAGGAGATGAAGGTATGAAACCCTAAGTTGAAGGGAGAACCGGAGAAGAAAGGTTCTGTGTTAACTTTTTTAGTAAGAAATGAAGCCATTATTAGTTTATTACTCTTTTGGGATGATAAGATATTTTCCACCCTTTTCTTACAGGGACAGCCACATCTTTGTAATACTTAGTTACTTACACACTAGAAGTGGCTTTTCCAAGTAAAATATGGGGGATATATTATCACTAACCTTATCAGTTGATAAAAAAAGGGCAATGTTATCAGCACTACTGTATTTTGATGAGGGCACTCCTCACTTTATTAAAAGTATGGCATGGCCCGCACCATACGATAATCCAAACCGTCCATTAGATGGGCCACATGCTAAAAAGGTTGGGCCCCAAAAATCATTTCCATAGGTTGATCCTAACCCTTCGATCTATAGAGGGTTAGGATCAACCCTCAAACATTCAGATCGGAGGGTTAGGATCAACCTATGGAAATGATTTTTGAGGCCCAACCTATTTAGGCTGTGGCCCATCTAATGGACAGTTTGGATCATCCTGTGATGCGGGCCATACCCTACTTTTAAGTTTTAATAAAGTGAGGAGTGCCCGCATCAAAATACAATAGTGCTGATAACATTTCCCTAAAAAAAAGGAAAAAAAATTCAAAATTGCTTTGACAGTCAGACCCATTTAATGCTTTTCTACCTCCGATTGTGACACTTTATTTCCTTTATTCTTTCTCTTTTTTTTTAGGATTTGGTTTATCCAGCAAATGCTAAAAAAACAGATGTTACTAATGGGCCTGATGGAGTAAAATATTGATCGAACGTTTCAAAATGGACTGAGAATTCACATCTTTTGTTTTATGACTTTTATCTTTTGCTAAAAGGAAAACACTTTGAAAACACAGTCAAAGTAAATATGAAAAGACAAATTGAGCTACAGATAGCCATCAATTGAGGTAATGCCACGTGGGATTCAGCCTTCCAAGAAACACTAATGCCATTTATTAAACACAGGCATAGGTGTACTGGGCGGCTACCCATTTTTCTATGAAAAAGTTAGCTGCAATTAAACTTTTAATGTTGTATAATCCAAACCGTTGGATAATCCCCTGTCATATCTATTTTAATTGGTTTGATCATCTGAGCCGTCCATTTGATAGGTGCCAACGTAAGTAGGTTATGCTCAAAAATTCATTTCAATATTTATTACTTTAAATGGCTATAACTTTTGGATGATCTCTTTCTTGTATGGCTTATTGCATAGGATGATCCAAACTGTCCATTTGGTGGGCCACAACATAAATAGGTTGTGTGGAAAAATTCATTACCATAAGATGATCCTAATCCTTCGATACATTGACAACTGCATATTATGGCAAGTTCTATGGATCGGAGGGTTGGGTCATCCTATGAAAATGATTTTTTAAGCACATTGTATTTAGAATTTTAGATGGCGACTCATCCAACGCACGCTTTGGATCATGTTATACTATAAGCAGTACAATACTAATTGAAAAATAATGGACCAGACGTGGCTCATCAAATGGATGTCTTACATCCTATAATGTGAGCCTTACAGTACTTCTTGAAAAATAATACATCTGGTATATTTTTTGTATGGCTCACGCATAGGATGATCCAAACCATCTATTTGTTGGGTCAAAACATCAATAGGTTGTGCCCAAAAAAATGATTGCCACAAGATGATCCTAAATCTATTGATAACTGCATATTATGGAAAGTTCTATAGATCGGAGGGTTGGGATCATCTGACTTGGCCGCGTCAACCGCGTCAACCGCGTTCTTGACCGCGTCCGCGTCGAGTCGACAAGGATTTTCTTCGGCCGCATTCCGCGTCGAAACCGCGTTTTTAAACACTGGAGAGATCTTCTCTTGTTTGCCGTTTGAGGAAATTCATTTATGGTCTCAAACAATCTCCGAGAGCCTGGTTTGGGAAGCTCAGTGCTACACTTATTCGCTTTGGCATGAAGCAGTGCGCAGTTGATCACTTCGTCTTCAGTTTTCAGTCTCAGGCTGGTTGTGTTCTGTTGATAGTATATGTCGATGATATCATTATCACTGGTAGCGATACAGGTGGCATTCAGAGGCTCAAATCTTTCCTTCAGACAGAGTTCTCTACTAAGGATTTGGGTTGTCTTCGGTATTTCCTGGGCATTGAGGTTTGCTTATTCGACTAGGGGTATCTACCTCTCACAGAGGAAGTATGTTCTGGATCTTCTTAACGAGAAAGGTTGTTTGGGAGTCAAGCCTGCCTCAACTCCTATGGACCAGAATATGAAATTACTCCCTGAGAAGGGAGTCCTGTTAGAAGATCCAGGGCGATACAGACGGCTAGTTGGTAAGCTCATTTATCTTACTATTACACGTCCAGATATTACCTTTGCAGTTAGCGTTGTTAGCCAGCATATGAGCTCACCTCACACTTCACACTGGGCTGCTGTACTTCAGATATTGAGATATCTGAAGAGTTCGCCAGGTAAAGGGTTGTTATTTCAGAGGCATGGCACCAGAGAATTGAAGGATACACTGATGCAGACTGGGCAGGATCTCCAGCTGATATGCGGTCTACTACAGGATATTGCACATTTATTGGAGGTAATCTTATTTCATGGAGAAGTAAGAAACAAGATGTCGTGTCTAAATCCAGTGCCGAGGCAGAATATAGAGCTATGTCTCATACGAGTGGGGAACTCATGTGGCTACGTTCCTTACTTTCAGAGATTGGATTTCCTCTTTCTTCTTCTTCTCCAGCTCAGTTATACAGTGACAACAAATCCGCCATTTACATTGCCACGAATCTAGTCTTCCATGAGATGACCAAACATATTGAAGTGGATTGTCATTTCATTAGAGATTTGATTCAACAAGGCTACATATCTCCCGTGTTTACCAGATCTACAGATCAATTAGCAGACATGTTCACGAAGCCTCTAAGTAGAGCTAAGTTAGCTGATAATTGTAACAAGTTAGGAATGTTAGATATCTACATTCCAGCTTGAGGGGGAGTGTTAACAGGTCTTAAAATCTTTATTGTAATGCCCAAGGACATACTTGTCTTTGTACTTCACTCTTTATTATTTATATTACATGACTGAGGGGGAGAATCCTAACTCAATCTTTTCTCTCACTCTTTACTTTCTCTCTTTTCTCTACCTCTCTCAACACTTTTCAATCAAAAATCCATACTAACAAATTTTCCATTTTGCTATGAGTAAGTTGTAAAAAGTGAGAGAATGAAGAGCATAAACTAAGAAAATAAGTTTAGGGCCTCAAAATACCTTGGATTATAAAGAAAACGGAAATCAAACACGGTTTATGGTCAACATCATAAACATGGGCTTCATATTACATTGTATCCATATGTGATGGTGATACAGTGATCAGTTCCAAAACAGTCCTAGAAACAAAAACTTCATTGTATTATATAACACTTTAGGGGATGAAATTACAGAATGTAGAACAAAGAAATCTGAATTTGGTACCATAAATTCCCTGCTAAACACGAAAAAATTACAAATTTTACAGTTTTCCCAATGCAAGTAAAAATTTGCTTCCAGCCCTGTTTGGATTGCAAGAAAAAACATTTCTGATGGAATATTTTTTCTCTGGAAAACTTTTTCTTCCCATAATTTAGAGGGAAATAATATGAAAAAAAAAGTAGGCAATTTTACAAATATTTTACTTTTCAAAACTTTTCCACAAAATTCCCAATCATCCATCTCTTTTATTAGAAATCTAGGGCATGGAAAGAACTACCCAGAAAAGTAAAGGAGTAATTGAATCGAGCATTCAACAAAAATCAAAGGGAAAATGGAAATTATTTACCTGCGCCTCGATCCTTTGCATTTGGCAAGAGAGTGAGATCGATGAGAGCAGGATCGGATTGTATGGAAACTCTGTTCAAATCCAAATCACTTTCCTTTTTCCAGGATGTGGATTTGAGAGCCAACAAGAAGATCGTGAATCCCGCCGCTCCAATGGCGATTTCTTTTCCCCATTTTCTCCACCAAACGGAACTGCGGAGCCGAGGATTTGGCATTGCAGAGAAGAATCGGTTTGATCGTTGATTAGACTGGATGCAAAGATCCAGTCATGGAAAATGGGGATCCAGAGACTTGAGACTGAGAGGGAACGTGTTTTTTTAGCAAGTGGAGATTAGAAATAGACGTTTGAACCGTAAGAACCGTTGGATTTAGGTGTCGTTTTTGTACATAATATCAGTTTGGGGATTACCCCCCTTTAACGTTCACTACCTGAGGATATATTCACCCTGGCAGGTATTACTTACATAGAAGAAAAATTGCAAATGGGAAACATCAAAATCCGAGAATTGCCAATGGGGGACTAACTTTTGAAAAATTGTTAAAGAGGGTTGATAACCCCCTTTTGAGAATTTGATAACCCCATTTAGAGGGTTGAAATCCCCTTTTAGAGACTTGATAACCCCATTTCGTCCCTCTCTTTAACAATTTTTCAAAAGTGTGTCCCCCGTTGGCAATTCTCGTATTTTGATGTCCTCCATTGGCAATTTTTCCTAACATTGATCGTTGTTCCATTTTATTAGATTTGGCTCTCAAAATATGAAATTTTATATGATGTGTGGCTGAGTAAACCTGTATTTTTTCAATCCATGGGATGATCCAAACTGTCCATTTGTTGGGCCACAATGTAAATAGGTTGTGCCACAAAAATGATTTCCACATGATGATCCTAACCCTCCTATCGGACTGGACATAATGGAAACTTCTATAGATAGGATAGATTGGAGACATTGGAGAGTTAGGATCATCCCGTGGAAATGAGTTTTGAGGCACAACCTATTTACATTGTGGCCTAACAAATGGACGGTTTGGATCATCCTATGGAGGGGGTTGTACAGTGCTTTTTGAAAATTTTGGGCTTATACGGCCGCACATGATATAAAATCTCCTCAAAATATAATTAGAGATAATAAAAAAAGAGGGATCATTACGATACATATCATTGGAGATTTTATATGGTGTAAGCCCTTATAGTCCCGTATTTTTAGAAAAGTACTGTACGGACCACATCATAGGATGATCCAAACCGTCCATGTGATGGAACACTAGGTTGTTCACCAAAAATCATTTCCGTAGGATGATCCTAGCCCTCTGATCTATAGAGGTTTCCAAAATATGCAGTTCCTCTATAGATCGGAGGGTTGGGATCATTCTATAGAAATGATTTTTTGAGGAACAACCAATTTACGTTGTGCGCATCATATGGATGGTTTGGACCATCCTATAGTGTGGTCCGTATGTTAGTTCTGGAAAAAAAAAGGGACTAAAAGGACTTACACCATATAAAAACTTGTTGTGGGGATACATGTTTGATTTGGGGCAGTGATAAATTGAACCCGATATATCTTAAATCGACCCCCTATGTGTCTTTCTCTCTAGAGGGGGTCGATTTAAGATATATCGGGGTCGATTTATCACTCCCCTTGATTTGACTCTGAAAAAATGTCATTTTATAGAAAGTGTGGCTGTATAAACCTGCATTTTTCGAAAGAGGAAATGGTTTGTGAGCAGTTGCTCAGATAAGCTTATCTGAGCAGAGCTCACAAATTGGGCCACATTTTTTGGGGGATCCAAAGCATTCATTTGGAAAGGCCTTTCCATGTATGGTGTGTACCAAAAATTAGCCCTATAGGATCATCTTAATCCAATCAAAGGTGGAGGAGAAAATGGGTAGACACTGTGGGGCCGTTTGGATACGCGGATTTTAGAATCCTGTATTTCTTCAAAATTGTAGCTAAGAGACAAGAGAAGAAGCGGACCAGCCGTCCTTTTTTACTTCTCTCCCTTCTTTCAGTCAGCAAGATAGTAGCAGATCCTCCCACATTTCCAGGTTTTAGAAATCTTAGGATGCATGAGAGATTTTTAAAAACCTGAATTTCTCACTTAAAATCCAAGAAACGATGTCAAGACAGCATACAACAGCTTGATCATGAACCCTCGTTTACACTGTTTTCAAATTAAAAACCTGGATTCTAAAATCCGTGTATCCAAACGGCCCCTGTGTGTCCATGTTTCTACCCATTTTCCCCCTCCACAAATGGCTGGGTTAGGATGATCCTATAGGGCTGATTTTTTGTACACACCCTATTCATGGAAGGGCCTTCCAAATGAATGCTTTTGATCCCCCAAAAATGTTGGCCCCCCTATGGTTTGTGAGCTCTGCTCAGATAAGCTTATCTGATCAACTACTCACAAACCATTGCCTCTTTTCAAAATGTACTGTACGTACAGCATACTCCATAAGATGATCCAAACCATCCATTTGTTGGGCCACAACGTAAATAGGTTGTGCCCAAAAAATCATTTCCATAGGATGAACCAAACCCTCTTGGAAACAATTTTTGGGGCACAAACATAAAGGTTGGATCATCGTATGGACATGATTTTTGGGGTACAACCTACAATCTATTTATATTGTGGCGAAACAAATGGACGGTTTGGATCATCCCACGGAGTAGGCCGTATAGTACTCTTTGAAAAATTTGGGTTTATACGGCCGCACATCATATAAAATCTACTCAAAATATTTTGAGAGATGAAAAGGGATCATAAATATACATTTTAAAAGAGACTGATAAAAAAAAACTTTTAGGACACCCGGAGCACGCATGCCTAGACCACCACTCCCTATCACCTTGTTTGGACTGCAAGAAAGATATTTCTTGAGGAAGTTTTTTTCCTATGAATTTTTTTTTGTTCCACAATTTAGAGGCAAATGATAAATTTTAGGGTTATCATTGTAAATTAAAGGTCCGTGAAAATAAAAATTTACTGGGTGGTTCAAGTTACATTTTGTTTCCCATGTTATCAAACAATGGAAAATCATGAAAATTTGGAAAAGTTTATCTTTTCCAACCTTTTCATAGAAATTCCTGCAATTCAAACAGGGCCATATGTGACACATGTACATGGACTATCCACACATGTGGCATGCAGAGAGAGGTTGTCTTGCTCTAGTGTCCCTATAGGCCTCATATTAGCATCCCTCGCACATATATTAATCATTATTTTGAGTCTATTAATCGGTTTTGGACTCACAGTCAGTTGTCAAAACCTAAGGCCCTGTTCGTTACAGATTATGTCAACTGATTGTCAACCCTAAACCTATTGTTGGACTCAAATTTAAATGTATTGAGTCTAATAATAGGTTTTCGACTTACAATCGCTTGTCATAATATGAAACGAACAGGGCTTAAAACAAACAGGGCCAAAGCAAGAAAAGGATTAAGCTAAAGTAAGTTAAATAAAGCACAGATGAGCTAGTAATATAATTTTAATGGGAGACTACAATTTAGATGACATGCTTTAGGAGGAGCATCATGTAGAATGCCTCTTGAATCCTTCATGCCATGCCACCTAATATGTACTAGGATACTTCGTCCCAACGTGTGAAACAACCAGTTACTCCAAAAGCCTAAGCTGCTGGAGAAGGCGTTATTTAATGTTTGGCACATGTGTCCCCTCTTTTGGGTTTGGCATTGCATGTGGATTTTTGCTATCGATGAGGTTTGAACTCAGGACCTTTGCTCTAATACCATGTGAAACAACCAGTTGCTCGAGCAAAGCAACTGGTAGTTTCACATGTTAACTTACCAACTTCTCCAAAGGCTTAAGCTGTTGGAGAAAGACGTTATTTAATGTTTGGCACATGTGGCCCCTCTTTTGGGTTTGGCCATTGCTAGTGAATCACTTTGGGCCAAACCTCCCGGATAGCAAAAACCCACATGCGATGGTCAGCCAAAGTGGGACCACATGTGCCACATGTTTGCCAAGTGGGCCACACGTGCGAGGGAGTGTTAAAATATAAAAGATAAATAACGCCTTTCTCCAACAGCTTAAGCTTTTGGAGAAGCTGGTAAGTTAACACAATGGAGGCTAGAAGACCCCCCACTAAACTAACTCTAAACTTATTTCAGATAAATCTCCTCTGGTATAATACTAAGATATTGTTAATAATTCAATTTATAAAAATAAAAATATCTTCTAAGACAGCATAATTTTCTTTCATAAGTTTGTAATGGTCATCCCTAATACAGTTGCGTTAAAAATAGGAAAAATTAAAGTAAAAGGAATTTTTTTTCTTAGCATTGTTTGATTACCATTTACTCTTTACATGATGGTCATGTATATTTTTCAAATGCAAACCATTTTTTTTACTGTTTGACTTCCCTCTCAAATCAAGAGAAAAAGGAAAATAAAGAAATGAGAATATGTTTTCCTTTCTGCTTACATTACTTACATCCAAATGAACCCAGAGAGAGAGAGAGATTTAACTAATATCTTGGGAGAGAGAGAACTATTATCGAGAGAGAGAGAGAGAGAGAGAGAGAGAGAGAGAGAGAGAGATTTAACTAATATCTTGGGTCATCAATAATATGTAGAGATGGGGTGCAGCGGGAGGAAAGGTAGTAAGTATACTAGTTTGCATATTGATTTCATTGGCATTAATATGTTGCACATCTCGAAACCCAGTTTCTATTTATACATAGCACAGAAAACGGGAAATGATATAAGGTGCTCCCTTGTTTCAATAATGTCAGTACTCCTTGGCACTTTTCTAATCACCTTTTAAAAGCTGTTACAAGACACTCTGAACAGCCAACCAGAATAAGGGTTAATAAAGTATGGGGTGTCTTGATCAAAACAAAGGTGTGAGGTATCATTCCTCCCCTCAATATGTTGCCCTATAAATTTATACATGATCGTGGCTATTTGTTTCTCTTATTCTTCATCGTAATTCGTAATGTAGTTTACAAGTCAGAAACAACAATGCAATTTCTAAGTGCTTGTTTGGCGTACCATTTAAGACACTAAGTGCTTGTTTGGCGTACCATTTAAGACACTAAGTGCTTGTTTGGCGTACCATTTAAGACACTGGTTGGCGTTTGAAACACCGTTTTGGGGGCAAACGGCCGTTAAGTCTACAAAAATAGAAGAAAACAAACTTCCCGACCTCACCGTGTTTGAAAATCCTAACTAATAATTAAATTTTGAAGTCGCATGAAATTTATTTGTGTATCTTATTTAATTATTAACTAAATATTTGCATTTGCTAGTTCTAAATTATCCCAACTAGAGCCAGGATTAGAGCCGGCTACCCCTTTCACTTTCTTCATGATTCTAAAGAATTCGTTTAGCCAATCCCAAATAGTTTGGCACAAAGGCTTTGTTGAGTTGAGTTGACTAGTTATAAATTATATCTTACTTGAGGTATTCTAAATTGAAGGGCCCCCTTATAAAAATGGGGTGAAATGGCGACCCTAGTGGCTGCAAGGAGCAGCTGTGCATTTATATTAGCCAAAAGTCATAGTGCGCCCCTTGCAGCCAATGGAGGTGCCATTTCACCCCATTTCTGCAAAGGCGCCCTTCAGTTTAGAATACGTCATCTTATATTGATGAAAAAATAAAATAAAGAGGAATGTTAAACTCAAGGGCGCCTTGATAAGCAAGATGAAAGAGCGCCTCCAATGGTTGAAAGCTACCAAAATGCATTTATATTAGCACCGAAAAATGTCAAAATCATAGACATTGAATGCACTCTGGTGACTTTCAACCATTGGAGGAGGCCTTTCATTGTTAGTGCAACCAATGGGGCCCCCTCATAGCATTCCTCTAAAAGAGAAAGTCTTGATATTGAGGGGTTAATATTAGGAGATCCAGCGGCAACCGCGTCTGAGTTTTGACGTTCAAGCTGGACCTTTTAAAAATTAGGAAAATTATCAATTTGGTACCTAACTTTAGGTAAAACTACAAAATCTCCTCATTTTTTTTTCCAAAGTCTCCTCCTACCCTAATTTTTAAGGGTAAAGAAATTAATTGCATTTTCTCTTAAACCCTACCTAAAAGCTCTTAATTGCATTTTCTCTTAAGCCCGACCTAAAAGCTGTGTGTGTTGAGGAAACTCAACACGAACCAGCGGATAAACTTTTCCTCTTGGATTATGTGAATTAAGCGTACACCTGGGGGAAAATCTTTCACTCACTGAGAAGTGAAAACTTGTGACTAGAAACTAACCAAGAAAGAAAATCAAAAGTAAATAATGGCAAACCACCAAGCATAAAACAATAGCACAATAGCGTGAAAAACCCTTCAGCAGAAGGGAAGAACCACCGAAAAACTTCAAAAGAATTCACTAAAGGGCCCATTTGGATACCGAGAAGATTTTTATTTGGAATTCTCACATTTGCAGCCCTTTTTGCGTTGACATTTGGATCCCAATCAAATCCTTGAATTTCCAACTCAACGGCTGACGGGTGAAAAAAATCAAATTTCCAAATAAGCTGTGGAAATAAGAAATTGGAAATCCACAGATCTGGCAGTTTCCTTCACCCTCTTGGCTCCTCAACCTCTTGCCTACAGCAAGAATTACCCCCTTCCCTCTGTGTCTCCCTCAACATGAGCTGGCAGATCTATTCATTTTGTACTCCAAACTCAATTCCAAATCCAAATACAAAATCTGAAGTATCCAAACAGGCCCTAATATCGAATAAGAGTGAAAGGCTTGGTGGCTTTACTCCTTGAACAAGAAGAGGTCGGAGGTTCAATCTTAGCTTACCTAACACCCCCTCCCTCCGCGAAAAAAAGGGAATTCACTAAGGGCCCGTTTGGATACCTCATATTCTGCATTTGGATTTGGAATTGAGTTTTGAGTACAAAATGAATAGATCTGCCAGTTCATGTTGAGGGAGACAGAGAGGGAAGGGGATACTTTCTAGTTGAGGAGAGAGGTTGAGGAGCAAAGAGGGTGAAGGAAACTGTCAGATTTGTGGATTTCCAATTACTTATTTCCACAGCATATTTGGAAACTTGATTTTTTTTTGCTAATTTGGAAATTGAAGGATTTGATCCGGATCCAAATCACAGTACAAATGGGCTGCAAATGTGAGAAATCCAAATCAAATTCTTCTGGGCATCCAAACGGGCCCTAATATGAAATAAGAGGGATACACAGTCTTTCTTCTATAGTTCTACCCGAAACATGAGGATTACAGCAAAAATGGAAGAAATACAATAATTCAAGAGGAATACTGGTTTACTTCTAAACCCAACACAAGAAACCTCTCATTCTTCTCCAAGAGCAACTTCAAGAACCCTTTGTTCTTGAATTTCCTCTTCTCTCTTCTTTTGCAAAGACTTCCTCCGATCTTCGCTTTGAATCAATTGGAAGAAAAATTACACTAGATCCCTATTATATGAGAAACATCCCTTTTCCATCTTCCACGGAAAACTATCCTTTTCCGAGTTAACTCATCATCATTTTGCCGACATGCCTTTCTGCGGCTTTATCTTTTGTAGAAATCTCCGCATAAAATTATGCGCCTTGCACGCTTTACATTTTGGGTGGAAGCTTGGATTTTTCGAACACACACACACAGGAACCAGTATTTGCAGTCATCCCCATAAATTTTCCTTGTTAAGCACTTAAGGCCCTATCTGGATTGCAGGAATGTTCTTGAAAGTTTGGAGAGAAAAAAATATTTTATAAATTTCCAAACTTTTTTACACAGGAAAAAAGATTATTTGTACCAATCATATTCAAATTTCATCCAGAAGGAGGCCTAACAAAATTGGCCGAACCAAGCTGAAACCGAGCCGAAATTGAACCGAAAATTCGGTTTCGGTTTGGGTAAATCAAACCGATTCAAATTTCGGTTCGGTTCGGTTCGGGTCGGTTTGAACCCTTGCCGAACCGAAACACTAAAAGTATCAAAACATAGTGATGGCGTGGCATTTGAAAATTGAAGGGGTGCCTATTTCCTTCAGTTCTCTACACAAACTACACACTTGTGATCAGTTACCGCCTATTTCACCTTAGCCCTTAGATTAGGATCATCTGAACCGTACATTCTAAGAAATTAGGTCGTGGAGAAAACCCCCACGATATAGAAAAAAGGTGATTCTTCCTCTTGTCGCCTCTCTGAGAGCCTAAAAGTCTGAAACCCTCGTCCGCATCTCCTTCTTGGAATCTCGGGTGTTCACCTCGCTGAAGCTTTTGCCCTTGCCCTCCTTCCTCGGGTGTTCAAGTTAGTATTTTTTATTTGCAATGGAAAAAAAAGAAATTTTGGATAAAAAAAATATTTTCTTAACCGAATTTTCACCTCATGTTTTGAATGGAAAGGGGCCAATTATTTTACACCCTGAGAGAAACCGAAAGAAACTGAAAACCGAACCGAAATCGAAATTCTTGAATCAGTTTGGTTTGGTTCGGTTTGGCCATTCAGCATTCAGCTCGGTTCGGTTTCAGTTTGGAGTGTAGGATGGTTTGGTTTGGTACGGTTTAGGGGTCAAACCGAGCCGAAACCGAACCATTGCCACCCATAAGAAGGACCTTCTATTTACGTTGATTTCCTTCTAAGTTAACCATAATGTTAAGGGTGACTGTGCTGACCTGAGCAGCCAGGGGCAACCATTGCCTGTAGAAGGCCACCCCTTTTTCAGCAAGAGATCAGGGGACAAGTTCCCCCGAGCGTCCCCCTCCGGGGGGGACAGCCTCACTCAATTCGAGATCGAGAGAAAGGAAGAGACTGAGCGCTTCAGTAAGGCATTCAAATCCTTATTGCTACTGTTCGAACTGCTGTCATCGAGCTTCCTTCTTTCTTTAAGTTAGAAATAATGGTCTAAAAGCGTAATTAAAGTATTGCGCAGAGATCACAGTATTCAAGTTGGAGTTTTCGTCCAATCATAAGAAATCTCCATCTTACTCACGGATCGGGTTACCGGCCTTCCTTTCGGCGTTCCGCCTACTTTCTTGGGAAAGCGTATTGAATGGTGATGTGGGTGGTGGTTTCCGAGGAATACAAATAACCTCTGGTTTTTTTTCAGATTTGGCGAGCGTCTGGAATAACTAGTGAATTACAACTCTATTGCACCGCAATTGGTGCATTGGTCTTTGCAGGGTTAATGCTTTTTGCTGGTTGGTTCCATTATCACAAAGCTGCTCCAAAATTGGCTTGGTTCCAAGATGTAGAATCTATGTTGAATCACCACTTAGCGGGGTTACTAGGACTTGGTCTCTTTCTTGGGCGGGACACCAAGTACATGTATCTTTACCGATTGGTTATAGCAGCTGGAGTAGGAGTAGAAGTACGAATCAGAATAGGATATTTTCTTAGTAGAAATAGGAAAGCAATAGCAAGCAATAGGTCTTTTGTCACTCTTTATAGGAACAGGAGTAGGGAACGGTCTAAGAGTCACCAAAGGAAGAAGCAGTTCTCCTCAGTTGTTATAAGTGTTTCAAAGTGCTTCCCAAGCACGAGTGTCACAATCTACTGAGACTATCAGCATACGGAAGGAGAGAGATTCATTCTATTCCCTCTAAATTGTGGAAAGAAAAACATTTCTTGAGAAAATAATTTTCCATCAGAAATGTTTTTCTTTTAATCCAAATATGACCATAGTTTCTTGTAGAACTCTTGGGGGGCATTTGTTTTAGTTCATGTACACATTGGCCCCAAACAACGAATTCAGGGTTTTGATTTTTGAATATACCGTGATAAGTTAAACCCGAGAATCTAGTCTCTCAAATTGAAAAACTACATCCTAGTAAAATCGATATCTCGCTTATTTGAGAAATCGCACATTAAATATAGTAACACGGCTGGTGAGGATGAAACCTGTCGGCTAACCGAATTCTAGTTTTGATTGGAATGGTTGGTTTCCGTGGAGAAGACTTCACATCGTTGGTTGTATTTGACTATAGATCGTTGATATATTGCTTTGGATAAGTTACAGGCAGTCATAAATTCACCCCCTTCTATTACAATAATTCACCCCCTATTTTTCAAAATGGACTGTACAGCCCACACCATAGGATGATCCAAACTGTCCATTTGATGGGCCACAATGTAAATAGGTTGTGCCCCAAAAATCATTTCCATAGGATGAACCTAGCCGTCCGATCTATAGAGGTTTGATTATATTGAGTTTCTCTATAGATTAGAGGGCTAGGATCATCCTATGGAAATGATTTTTGGGGCACAACCTATTTACATTGTGGCCCATCAAATGGACGGTTTCGATCATCATATGGTGTGAGCTGTACAGTCCATTTTGAAAAATAGTGGGTGAATATTGTAATAGAAGGGGGTGAATTTATCTTTATCACCCCCCAAGTTATATTCTATATCATGTCTATCCTTAAAAGATACTTCAATTTTTCAAAAGAAGAGAATAAATATCAAAACCAAAATGTCAATTTTACTTGTACTTTTATCTTTTTTTTTTTTTTTTTTGAGAAAAATCTTATCCTTAAGGAAAATGATATGGAGACCTAGAGTACGACCTAAAGCGGGAACTGAAATGAGAATATGCCACGTGTTCAAGAAAAATTTACTTTTTGATGATTTCCCTTAACTTAAGGGATTGCTCACGTCACTAGTGATGTTGTGGCGTGAAACGATTTGTTTGGTCCCCTTTTAGGTCCTCTCGGTTTCCCTAGCATTACTTTGTGAGAAACAATGAATAACTTGTACCCTGAAATTGATCGTATTTAAGACAATTAATATGACAATTAGAAAGCCTCTTAGTGTTGAAGATATAGATTTTAGTACTTTTATTTGTGTAGATCAGTGGATTTGAGATTTATTTCCCAAAAGTTGGTTAACACCAACCTATTGTAGTAGTAGTAAGATCCCAATATTTGGCCTAGTGGTTATGACATGAAAATTGATAAACTACTGAAACCCTAAATCCTATTGTTATTGTTCCAAACTTCGGATTTGGACGAGAACTCTTCCAAGATGATGATGATGATGATGATAAAAAATAAATAAAAAATGGGCTCTACACATGCGAATCAGTGATTGACAAGATGAATTTTTTTATTAATATGAACAAATCAAAGGAGTTTTGATTCACTTGATGGGACAAAACTGTGACTCAGACAAGAGTTCAATCATGGTGAAGGGATTTGATTCGAACGAGTCAAGGAGTTTTTATACAGTAACCAAAGGTCCAAAACTCACTTGACATCAATTATGTAGCTACTAGTTTTAGTACAAAAAATGTTAAAAAGAAAGTTACTTTTAATCTTCTTCCTAAAAGAGACTTTGTATGGGCTGGCCCCACTTTTACCTCATTTACGAGATCAAGCCCATTGATCCAAATAGCAATCATAAGTCTCTCCAAATGCCATCGTGAACACTTTGATCGGATGATCTTAGACCCTTGATCTATCAAGCCTTATTTAGGGTAAACCATTGCTTTTTTTAGTATTTTATCTTAGTAGTACGGGATGTCTATGATATTCTATTGTATCGACACTCTTCAATTCACATACATGCTGGAAAGTTTCTAAAAGTCTAGAGTTTCTAAACTTGATAGAATCCCTAAAAAACAAGGATTGTTATGTTTAGGCTTGCTAATTTGAATGTTGCCTTGCATGTTTAGAAATCTTTCATGTTCATAGGATTATATCTTAACTTTGAAAACGTTTGGTGAAGGAAACTAAGCTCAAATATCACTTTCTAATTAGGGTTTAATTGCCAAACGAATTTGAGAACTTTAGGAAAGCTCTATGAGAGCTTTTGCCTATAAAAAAGACACTCGGTCCCTCTTGCTACACACCACAACGCTAGAACTCATTGAGAGGGAGAGAGAGAATTCACTTTTGAGAGGTTTCCCATAGACCTATTGGTGTGCAAAGTAAGAGAAGAACAAGGGGCATTTCTAGGCCTTTATTGTGTTTAGAAAAAATCGAAGACTCGTTGGATTACACACGTTCAAGCACAAGTCATGGTGAAAGGTACATCAAACCAATCTCATTAGATTCAACTTTTTCTTTGATTTTCATTGCCCAAGATCCAAAGGGATCATTATGTTAACATTTAGAATAACATGTAGCCCCACTATCCCCTATTTAGACCCACAATTTGCCTTTTACCCTTGATTTGATTGTAGAAGTTATTCTATGTAGTTCTCACATCTTATTTCAGGTGATTTTGTTGAACGTAGAGATAGTTTTATCATTTTTGAGAACTACCTTCGAATTGTCATCTACTTTCTCAATCGTGCCATAATATCAAAACTAGCAAAAAAACCCGTGCGATGCACAGGCCAACAAAGAATTGTACAGACCACATCATAGGTTGATCTAAACCGTCCATGTGATGAAACACAACATAAATAGGTTGTGCCCGTAAAATAATTTCCATAGGCTGATCCTAGCCCTCAAATCTATAGAGGTTTTCATAATTGTTGTTCCTCTTAAGGTACCCAGAATTCATCAATATTTTTACAGGTATCCTGCATTCGTAATATCAAACTTTCCGTAATTTGACCCACACATAGTGAATAAGGAAAAGTAGTTTTTTCGTCATCGTTAAGGGTGCAACTTGGGTCTCAACCCGACCCAACCCGAGGAACCCATATTTTCCAACGCAACTCGATTTCCAACCATACTGGGTTTAACCCTGTAACAACCCTAAAAAAAAAAAAAAAAAAAAAAAAAAAAAAAAAAAAAACTCGGAATTCCGAGAATAATTCTCGGAACTCCGAGAACTACTGGAGAGATCTCGGAACTCCGAGAAAATAACCTCGGAATTCCGAGAAATCGGACAGTAGTTTTGGAATCCGGTTCTCGGAACTCCGAGAGCATTTCTCGGAACTCCGAGAACGTCGCGGATTGAGAATCCGAGAGTTTCCAAACTCTCTATGAAGTGCCGATTTCCATCCTTTTTGGTAAGTTAACACCCAAACAAACCCTAAAAAGATTCATGACCATATATATACACTATCTTAACCTAATGTTCTTCATAAATCAAAACCCTAAAACCTAAGGAGAGTAAGAAAAGGAGAATTCAAGGAAAGGGAGAAGAAGGAAGGGCTTTCAACTCCAAGATCCATCAAGCTTCATTCAATCCTCTCAATTCAAGTAATCAATCACATCAATCAAACCAATCCATTCAAAGGCAAAGGCAAGATTTCGGATTATGTTTTGTAATCTACACTATAACTAGAGTTCTTGAAAATTTAGATAAAACCTCTTATGTTTTTGTTTCTTGATTCTTGAATCCAATTCATGGCTTTCATTGAAAACCCACAACCCTATGATGGAGATGATTTAAAGGCCATAGTTTCATATACCCTTGATACCATTTCCCTCGTACCCAAAAAGGGGCGAGAAGGTCAAAAGAACTACGTGAACTCCTCGTACAAAAACAGTGCGAAAGGTATCCTCGTACAAAAACAGTTCGAAGGTTATAATTCTACATGGGTATCATTGTGTATAGAAATTAATGGGGAAGGAAAGGGAAGAGCATAGTCTCTAAACGATTTTAGAACCTTAGATTCTAATGACTAGAGCAATAGTCTCTAATGAACAATCATATTTAACAAAGAGTCCTATTTTGCAAATTCAAAGGTGCTATCAGAAAAACCTCTATATTATTGCTTATTGTTGCACCAAATACCATGTCTTTCTTGATATGCTAAATTTCTTTGATATGCCTCTAATATGAGATGATTATATCTTTACATCTTCAATTGCCTAAGTTAAGTTTTATTACTCTGCATAACCGTTATTCTTGCATCCTGACCTTTAAAACTTTTCAACAGACTTTAATGACGAAAATCCAGAAAACCAGCAAATCGATCAAAACGAAGGAGCATTTGCTGATGAGATGACCTAGGCAATGGGATGGGGAGAGATGGCATAGTTTAGGCAGTTATTTATTTCTTTTAGTTTTCTTTCCAAAGTCCTTTGGGGCATGGATATTTAATTTGGCAAATTTGTGGAGTTATTATTGAAAGTATTGGAATAAAATTCTCTTCCCTTATTTTTGTCTCTATTTCATTAAATAAATGATTTGTTTTTAACTAAGACTTCCGCTGTATGAAAGAATGAATGTGTTTTGTGCCTCTTTTATTTTTTTTGAGAGGCGTAGCAATCCGGATTTTTGGGGCTCGTTTGCTCTGTTTTATAAAGAGCTAGGCTCAGAATTGCCTCAAAATTTAGCCTGAGAATCCGGGTCGTTACAGAGGTGGTATCAGAGCTTATCTAGGTTAGTCAGTGAGGAACCTAGTGCGAGTCTGGGTATATGTCTAAGGTTGGGTAGTTGAACCTAATTAACTAAAGTACAACCTAACCATAATTTACATGATCATAATTAAATTAAGTAAATTAGAATTTTTATGAACTAACAATTGTGTGTTCTTTTGACAGATGGATCAAAGAGAGTTGCGAGGTAATGCTAGGAGAGGTCGTGGTGATGCCCATGTTGGTGAAGGAGCAGATCCTTTACTCATGATTGCTGATCTCCTTAGAGGTCAAGCTCAGGCACAGGCTGCTAACCAAGCAGCTAATCAGGCCGCTTTGCAGAACATTGCAACCACTCTAGCAGCTCGCCATGCGCCTGCAGCAGATCCGACTAAGCTGCACAGGCAATTCAGGGACTACAGGCCATCAGAGTTTACAGGAGTGGGAGACCCTTTGGTTGCAGACCACTGGATTTTGGAAGTGGAAGGAATTTTTGAAGTGATGGAGTGCAGTGATATTCAGAAAATCCGTTTGGCTACCTTTTTACTAAAGGACCAAGCAGGAGTGTGGTGGAGATCCTTACTGCAAAATTATCCTTATGCTAAGAATGAGACGTGGACCGAATTCAAAGTACGGTTCAACAACCAATTCTTTCCTAACCATGTTAAGAGGGAATTGGCATCTCAGTTTGCGTCTCTGAAGCAGGGATCTTTGACTGTGGCTCAGTATGGAGCCAAGTTTAGGCAGTTGTCGAGGTATGCACCTGGCTATGCCTCTACAGAGGAGGATAAAGTTTCGAAGTTTGTTGACAACCTTCGCCCATCTCTTATGGCGAAAGTTGTTCTTCATGAACCTCAGACTTTGGTAGAAGCTTGCGCGAAAGCCGAGATGGCTGAGCGTAGTGAGAAAGTGATTATGGCCGCCAGAATGCCGCCATCAGGGAGCAGGAATCAAGTGCCGCCGCTTAAGAGACAGAGAATGGAAGATGGAGTTCCTGCAAGGGTTCCTTGTGCTATTTGCGGAAAATTTCATGCTGGAAGGTGTTGGAAGACGATGAATGTCTGCCAGAACTGTGGAGACCCGAGTCACAAGATTTTGGAGTGTCCTAAGCCTACATTTAGGGACATGAGACCTCAAAGGCAGCAGCAGAATTTTCAGCCAGCAATGAATCAGGGGAACCGAATTAATAATAATCAGCAGCAGCAGAAACCCCCAGCGCAGCAGCAGCAGCAGAATCAGTGGAAAGGGTATCAGAATCGCCAGCAGAATCCGGAGAAGAGTGCATCTCAAGCACCTGTCAACCGAGTCTATGCGCTTAATCAACAAGATGCTGATGCCTCCGACGCAGTCATTGAAGGTCAGCTTTTTGTTAATAATACATCTGTGCATATTCTTGTAGATTCTGGCTCTACCTTGTCATTCATATCGCCAATTTTTGCGAAGGAACTGAATTTGACCCCTATTACTCTAAATTTCCCTTTGAGAATTATTACTCCTTTAGGAGATGATGTAATTACAAATTTAGTGTGTAAGGGATGTATTATAAAGATAGGTGGTAGAGAGCTTTTGGCTGATTTAGTGCTATTGGAGATGAACGATTTTAGAGTTATCCTTGGTATGGATTGGCTAGCAGCTTATCATGCTAATGTGGATTGCTTTCATAAAATCGTGAAATTTGCAATTCCTGGAGAAGAAGAAATCGTTTTTGAGGGAGTGAAGCGCCCTATGAAGAAGATTAAAGTAATTGCAGCTGTGAAAGCTCAGAAGTTGATCAATAAAGGATGTGAATGCTTTCTGGCTTTCATGGAGAAGGAAGAAGTCAGTATTGAGTTGTCTGTTTCAGACATCCCTGTGGTGAGGGAGTTTCTGGATGTCTTTCCAGAAGACTTTGAATTACCTCCCCACCGAGAGATCGACTTTACTATCGATCTTGTGCCAGGGACCGAGCCTATTTCTAAAACACCTTACAGAATGGCCCCGGTTGAATTAAAAGAATTGAAGGAGCAGTTATCAGAATTGTTGGAGAAGGGATTTGTTAGACCCAGTTCATCCCCATGGGGAGCTCCTGTGCTATTTGTGAAGAAGAAGGATGGTAGTCTTCGCTTGTGCATTGACTACAGGCAGTTGAATAAGGTGACTATCAAGAATCGTTATCCTCTTCCTCGGATAGACGATCTCTTTGACCAGTTGCAAGGAGCTACTCATTTCTCTAAGATTGATTTGAGATCTGGATATCATCAGTTGCGTATCAGAGACGAAGACATTTCAAAGTCAGCTTTTCGTACTCGATACGGTCACTATGAATTTGTCGTAATGCCGTTTGGATTGACAAATGCACCAGCCATATTTATGGACTTGATGAATAGAGTATTCAAGCCATTTTTGGATCAGTTCGTGGTGGTATTCATAGATGACATCCTTATTTACTCAAAATCTGAAGAGGAGCATGCTAAGCATTTGGGACTTGCATTGGAGACTTCGAGAAAGAATCAGTTGTATGCAAAATTCTCTAAATGTGAGTTTTGGCTCGAGCGTGTTACATTTTTGGGTCATGTGATATCAAAAGAAGGAATTGAAGTGGATCCTACTAAGATTCAAGCAGTTACTTCCTGGAAGCAACCTACCAATGTTACTGAAATCAGAAGTTTCTTGGGTCTGGCCGGGTATTACAGGAAGTTTGTTGAAGGCTTTTCAATCTTAGCTGGACCTTTGACTAAATTGACCAGGAAGAATGTTAAATATGTTTGGAATGAAGAATGTGAAAGCAGTTTTCAAGAATTGAAGAAAATATTGACATCAGCTCCAGTTTTGATACTTCCTACCGCAGAAGGAGATTTTGTGGTGTATAGTGATGCATCATTTCGAGGTTTGGGTTGCGTGCTCATGCAATCAGGCAAGGTCATTGCCTATGGTTCGAGGCAGTTGAAGAAGCACGAAGTGAATTACCCAACTCATGATCTGGAATTAGCAGCAGTGGTTTTCGCTTTGAGGATATGGCGACACTACTTGTATGGTGTCAAGTTTGAGGTTTTTACAGATCATAAGAGCCTCAAGTATCTTTTTGATCAGAAAGAGCTGAATATGAGACAGAGAAGATGGGTTGAATTTTTGAAGGATTATGACTTCACCTTGAGTTATCATCCAGGCAAGGCTAATGTAGTGGCTGACGCTCTTAGCCGACAAGAACACCCTATGATGGCCTGTTTGATGATGGAAGAATGGGAATTGCTTGAGCGGTTCAGAGATTTAGATTTGGGAACTTGCGAAATTGGCGATAAATCCTTTATTGCTAATATTCGAGTTCGGTCGAATATCATAGAAACTGTTAAAGCAGCTCAGATAGATGATGAAGGAATTTTGAAATTAAAGGCTGAAGTTGATTCTAAACCAAAGTTTTCAGTAGGAGAGGATGGATGTTTGTTTTTTAAAGACAGAATTTGTGTGCCAGCTAAGGAAGAAATCAGAAGGGACATTTTGGATGAGGCACATAAGTCTCGTTACACCATTCATCCAGGTAACACAAAGATGTACCAAGACTTGAAGAGGAATCTTTGGTGGAGTGGAATGAAAAGGGACATTGCTGAGTATGTTTCTAAATGCCTAACTTGTCAGAAAGTAAAGGCAGAGCATCAGAAACCTGGAGGTACATTGGACCCTTTGGAGATTCCCATGTGGAAATGGGATAGCTTGTCCATGGATTTTATCATGGGTTTACCCAAATCGAAGAGCAATTGTGATGGTATTTGGGTGATCGTGGACCGTCTTTCTAAATCGGCTCATTTCATTCCGATTAAGAAAGATTGGAAGTTGGAAAAGCTTGCTGAAACATATGTGGCTCAGATCGTTAGGTATCATGGTGTGCCCTCGACCATAATCTCTGACCGAGACTCTCGTTTCACTTCGGGATTCTAGAAGAGCTTACATTCTGCTTTGGGTTCGAAGTTGAGTTTCAGTACAGCATATCATCCTCAGACTGATGGTCAGACTGAAAGGGTAAATCAGATCCTTGAAGATTTGTTGAGAGCTTGTGTTCTAGATTTTGGTGGAGATTGGGAGAAGCATTTGCCTCTATGTGAATTTGCTTACAACAACAGCTACCAGCAGAGTATTCAGATGGCTCCATTCGAAGCTCTATATGGCCGTGCCTGCAGATCACCTTTGTGCTGGGCTGAAGTTGGTGAGAAGCAATTGCTTGGACCAAAGTTGGTTCGAGAGTCGACTGAAAAAGTTGCATTGATTAAGGATCGTTTGAAGATCGCGCAGAGTCGACAGAAGAGTTATGCCGATCAGCGGAGGAGAGATTTAGAATTCGCTGAAGGCGATATGGTTTTTGTGAAGATTTCGCCGTTCAGGGCAGTAATGCGTTTTGGAAAGAAAGGGAAGTTGACTCCTCGTTTTATTGGACCCTACCGAATTGTGAAAAGGATTGGGGCAAGAGCTTATAAATTGAAGTTGCCTTCTAATTTGGAGCGGATGCATGATGTTTTTCATGTATCGATGCTTCGATTGTATCATCCCGACCCTTCACATGTTTTGGCCGAGGATGATGTCGAGCTTCAAGAAGATTGGTCTTTTTCTGAAGGACCTGTGAAGATTTTAGATCGAGAAGAGCGAGCTTTGCGAAATAAGACGATTTCGTTGGTCAAGGTTCTTTGGCGACATCATGGCGTTGAAGAAGCAACTTGGGAGCGCGAATCGGAAATCTTGAAGAAATATCCGCATTTGCTCGGAGGTATATTCCTTACTTCTCATTTATAATCTGTTGTATAATAATCGGTTGTTTTCGGTTTACCCTATGAGAGAGATCTAATTTCGAGGACGAAATTCCTCTAAGGGGGGTAGAGTGTAACAACCCTCAAAAAAAAAAAAAAAAAAAAACTCGGAATTCCGAGAATAATTCTCGGAACTCCGAGAACTACTGGAGAGATCTCGGAACTCCGAGAAAATAACCTCGGAATTCCGAGAAATCGGACAGTAGTTTTGGAATCCGGTTCTCGGAACTCCGAGAGCATTTCTCGGAACTCCGAGAAAATGTCTCGGAACTCCGAGAACGTCGCGGATTGAGAATCCGAGAGTTTCCAAACTCTCTATGAAGTGCCGATTTCCATCCTTTTTGGTAAGTTAACACCCAAACAAACCCTAAAAAGATTCATGACCATATATATACACTATCTTAACCTAATGTTCTTCATAAATCAAAACCCTAAAACCTAAGGAGAGTAAGAAAAGGAGAATTCAAGGAAAGGGAGAAGAAGGAAGGGCTTTCAACTCCAAGATCCATCAAGCTTCATTCAATCCTCTCAATTCAAGTAATCAATCACATCAATCAAACCAATCCATTCAAAGGCAAAGGCAAGATTTCGGATTATGTTTTGTAATCTACACTATAACTAGAGTTCTTGAAAATTTAGATAAAACCTCTTATGTTTTTGTTTCTCGATTCTTGAATCCAATTCATGGCTTTCATTGAAAACCCACAACCCTATGATGGAGATGATTTAAAGGCCATAGTTTCATATACCCTTGATACCATTTCCCTCGTACCCAAAAAGGGGCGAGAAGGTCAAAAGAACTACGTGAACTCCTCGTACAAAAACAGTGCGAAAGGTATCCTCGTACAAAAACAGTTCGAAGGTTATAAATCTACATGGGTATCATTGTGTATAGAAATTAATGGGGAAGGAAAGGGAAGAGCATAGTCTCTAAACGATTTTAGAACCTTAGATTCTAATGACTAGAGCAATAGTCTCTAATGAACAATCATATTTAACAAAGAGTCCTATTTTGCAAATTCAAAGGTGCTATCAGAAAAACCTCTATATTATTGCTTATTGTTGCACCAAATACCATGTCTTTCTTGATATGCTAAATTTCTTTGATATGCCTCTAATATGAGATGATTATATCTTTACATCTTCAATTGCCTAAGTTAAGTTTTATTACTCTGCATAACCGTTATTCTTGCATCCTGACCTTTAAAACTTTTCAACAGACTTTAATGGCGAAAATCCAGAAAACAAGCAAATCGATCAAAACGAAGGAGCATTTGCTGATGAGATGACCTAGGCAATGGGATGGGGAGAGATGGCATAGTTTAGGCAGTTATTTATTTCTTTTAGTTTTCTTTCCAAAGTCCTTTGGGGCATGGATATTTAATTTGGCAAATTTGTGGAGTTATTATTGAAAGTATTGGAATAAAATTCTCTTCCCTTATTTTTGTCTCTATTTCATTAAATAAATGATTTGTTTTTAACTAAGACTTCTGCTGTATGAAAGAATGAATGTGTTTTGTGCCTCTTTTATTTTTTTTGAGAGGCGTAGCAATCCGGATTTTTGGGGCTCGTTTGCTCTGTTTTATAAAGAGCTAGGCTCAGAATTGCCTCAAAATTTAGCCTGAGAATCCGGGTCGTTACAAACCCGACCCAACCCGATTTGCAATTTCCTCAACCCAACCCAACCCGATTTCTAATTCGGGTTGGGTTGGGTAAGGTTGACCCGATTTGATATGGTACCAATTGTTGACCACCTCAACTCAAGCCGGGTTGTTTTGGATTTTGAAAACCAATAGTGAGTCACCAATAATCAGTTTTTAACTCACAATCGGTTCTCAAAATCCAAACCAAACAGGGACTGACAATTAACAAAGGGAAATGTTATTCGCACTACTATATTTTGATGATCACACTCCTCACTTTATTAAAGTACGGTATGGCCCGCACCATAGGATTATCCAACCGTCTATTGTGGATTGTGGAGACTATTTCAATGTTGAAAAAGAAAAAAACACATATATAGAACTTCTTCAGATGGAACCCAAATTCGGGTTTCGGTCGGGCAACCCAACCCGACTCGACCCGATTTCCAATTCGGGTTATTTTTCCCAACCCAACCCAACCCGATTTGAGAAAAAGCTTAACCCGACCCAGCCCAAATTCGGGTTGAACCCAACCCGCGTGGGAACATCCAAGTAACAACGATGGTTTCAAATTATATATAGTGCTAATGTCCTCACTACCATATTTTATAATGGTACTACTCACCGTATTTTGATGATCGCACTCCTCACTTTATTAAAATGTACGATATGGCCCGTAGCATAGGATGATCCAAACCGTCCATTAGATGGGCTACTGCCTACATATGTTGTGCCCCAAAAATAATTTTCATAGGTTGATCCTAACCCTCCGATCTATAGAGGGTTATAGGTTGATCCAAACTGTCCATGTGATAGAATACAACATCAATCGGTTGTACCCGTAAAATCATTTCCATAGGTTGATCTTAGCCCTCCAATCGATAGAGGTTTCCATAATTGTTGTTCCTTTTCAGGTGTCCGGAATCTGTCAATATTTTGCAAGAGTATTATGAAGTAGTTCTTTCGTTATTGTCATATGTCTTTACCTTTTCTTGGTAGTTTTTTCCGTAATTGTCATAGACAGTTACCCGTGTCGGTACTTTTCGTATGTAGATTACGATTTCACCCTTAAATAATTTCTCATAGAGATAGATGTTAGATATCACTTAATGGTAAAAGAGCAATGCTGACGTATCTCAAATAAAAAGAAAAGAAATTTTTTTTCTTCAGCTATATTGTAGTAGATACCGTCTATTTCTCACAAACCTGACGAAACGGTCAGTTTTTCAAAATTCAAACCACCTTCAGATCTTGACTATCTCTCCATTACACAAAAACCGAAAGAGAGATCCAAATTCCTGTTGAAATTTCAACGTTATTGTCCCAACTTTTCCGTCACCATCTTGTTCTCACCGTCATTTTAATCTTTCTTTAATCCCCCTTTCTTAAGTCTCCCATCAATTTCTTAATTTTTATTTCCTCTTCTTACATCCGCATATCAATAGAATAGGTATTTGTTGCATCAGTGGAGCAGTTGTGAAATTTTGCTTACGCTTTTCAATCGTCCAAACAGAGCTGTTTTCTTCTTTCCAAATCACAAACATGTCGATCCTCGGAAACAACCAGATGGGCACTCCTTTTTTTCATGAATTGAAGAAACAGGCTTCATTTTTCTTCAAAGAGAAGATCAGAACGGCGCGATTGGCTCTCACTGATGTAACCCCTGCACAATTGTAAGTGGATCAGATGTGGGTTTGTTTTTTTTTGGTCAAAAATCATTCTCACATGTGCTTTTGATGGATTTTGATCTGGGTTTATTGTAGATTGACAGAAGAAGCAACAAATGGGAATCCATGGGGTCCCGACACGCGAACCATGGGTTTGATATCGCGGGCTGCTTTCGAAATTGATGATTATTGGAGAATTGTGGAGATCCTTCACAACAGGTTTCTGGGTTCTGATTTTTTTTTTGTTCATTTTTTTATTTTGGGTTCATGTATGGATTTCTCAACATATGGGTTCCTTTTCTTCACCACTGTTTGGAGGTTCAGGTTTTTGAGATTTGACAGAAAGAATTGGAGAGAGTCTTACAAGGCTTTAATTTTACTAGAGCACCTTCTAACCCATGGACCAGAGAGCGTTGCGGCAGAGTTTCACGGCGACAGGGATGTTATACGGGAGTTGGGGAGGTTTCAGTATATTGATGAAAGAGGGTCAGTAACCCAAGATTTTAGATTTTTTTTTTCTGGTTTTTGGTTCTGTATTAGAACTTGCGCCAGATTATCTACTGTCTTTCTTCTGGGCCCTGTTCGTTTGTAAGATTATGACAACTGATTGTGAGTGCCAAACAGATTATTGGACTCAAAATCACGTTTATGACCTGTTCGTTTCAGATTGTGACAAGTGATTGTGAGCCCAAAACCTATTCTCAGACTTAAAATGTATTTGGACTCAAAATTACGTTTATGGCCTGTTCGTTTCAGATTGTGACAACCGATTGTGAACCCAAAACCTATTATCAGACTCGAAATTACATTTATTTGAGTTCGATAATAGGTGTGGGGCTAACAATCGGCTGTCACAATCTCAAGTGAACAGGGCCTAAAATTTGAGTCCAATAATTGGTTTAGCACTCACAATCAGTTGTCTTAATCTTAAACGAACAGGGCCCTAGTATCTGTTATCTTTATAACTTTACTGATTAGTTGATATGAGAAACTCTGCAGATTCAATTGGGGCCTGAATATGAGAAAGAAATCAGAAAGGATATTACAGCTGCTTGAGAAAGGCGAGCTCCTTAAAGAAGAGCGAAACCGTGCTCGGAAGATCAGTCGTGGGATTGAAGGATTTGGGAGTTTCTGTCACCGATCATCATCTTCATCAGATGAAAATTTCAGAGAATCCGCTATTGCCTTTGGAAGATCTAATTCCCATTACACTGATTACACACAGCACGAGGACTCAGTTTCGTCCACGGAGGAAGGTTTGAGCGACGCGGATAAGATTTGTACTTTAGTTGCAGATTTGCAAACAGAAAATTTTAATCCTTCGGGCAGCTTAGATAATGGTCGGGCTCACAAGAAAACTGAAAATTTACGGCAACCTCTAAAAGAAAAAATGGGCGAACGGAGCTTACAGAACATCGCGAAGGTAAATATTGTTCCTACAAAGAAACTTGTATCAGAAGAGCGTAAAGAATGGGAATGCACACGAGAATCAAATCCATTTTTGGGTTCTCAGAAAGACGAGCCAAATTTCGATTTTCCGATAGAAGATCATCCATTTAGTGATCCTGAATTGACGACTGCTGCTCTGCTTTCTGTAAGCTAGATGAAATGTGTGTGTTTTTTGAGCTTACAGTTTGTGAGTCAGTGAAATAGAGGATATAGATATGGACATGATTGGGAGTTTAAGCTCCATGGTTTGGTACCTGTAGACATCGTATCTGCATGTTGTGTTTTTGTGTTAGAGATTGACTAAATGATGTTCATGAAAATGGAGTGGATAAGTTGATGATGTTTTCTATATGGGTTGCATTTACCTTTGTCTAAAAAGATAAAAGAATACCCTTATTTCATGGGTTAATCTTAGATGCATGGAATGGATTTGGGTTAGGCCAATGTTAGAAATGCATGGGCAAAAGAGGACTGATTAGCTAGATAACTGGCTGAGTTAAAATGACTTGGCATATCTATATCAGCATCTTTCTGCCATATTCAATGTTCTGCCAACCGCATATCAGAAAGTCTTGCAAGTGAAGGGGTAAATCACCCGTCTCTAAAGGACCAAATATCCTTCTCCTTGCTATATGGCGAGTGATTGTCTTATTCAGAGTTGCTTATTTTGTGTGTTTTCCACAGGTGGTCCATGACTATCAGAAATAGAATTTCAGGGTTTCAGAATTATGTTGTCTTGGTTTTCTTTCCTAGGTGGGATTCGATATGCAGGCAACCATTACTGAGTTGTCTATTTTCTGTAATTTCTGCATTCGGACACCTTGTTTCACCTCTTGTATCTCAGATTTCCATCTATTAGTGAAAGCTGTTACCTTAAAAAAAAAATGTTTGAATGTCCTTTTCTTTCTGATCTTTTACTGGGCAATCTTGCCCTTCCTGTAAATTTCATAGCTAAACACATCTGGTAAACAAGCAAGAAAATTCATTAAATTAAAAAAGATCAAAATATCTACTAAGTTACAAAGTGGTTAAGTACCCAAGCCAAATGATTTGGGCTCTAAAAAGGCAAAAAAATTCATTAAACTAAAAAACATCAAAATACCTACTAAGTTACAAAAGGGCTAAATACCAGGCAAATATGAGTTGGGCTCTTCAATCATACATTGGTGCAAGGCATACGAAGAAAGAGTATCCTTACAATGTATCTAATAACTCCATTTGTCACATGGCAATGTATCAGAAAACCAATGTATCAGATGGCAATGTATCAGAAAACCAAGCCATCACCGCCGACTTACCCAACTGCAATGCCAGTAAATGGTTACTGCGACGACCTCAAATCCATTAGAATCCACTGGGATGTGATCTTGAGACATGGATCCAGCTACAAGGTTCAAGTTCATCCATGACAATCATCATACACCCAACACGGTGCATCCAATGTTGACTCATCCGATCAATGAGTATAATAGATGGGAGGTCTTATGCTTAAAATTATTGCCAGTAAAAATCTCATAAAAATTGTTGAAGCTTTCCGTCGTATTATTCGGTCTACCATATAAATCTCTGGATCCCAGGCTCATGATCCCAATGGAATGGCCGGTACAAGAACATCATCATTGTGAAGATGTTTACTGCAAAGTAAATGATCCCCATTTGCACCCAGCTTCTATCCTCATCAATCATAGAATGGAGAGCCATGAAATAGAATGGTATGGTGTAATATCTGAACTCGATCAGGGGTGCAGGGATGAGAACTGCGGCACAAGCTAAGAAAAATAGCAAGACCCATATCTTCTTCTGAACTTTACCTGGAAGGAGAATAAAAGGAATTGTTTAGTTGGGAGTCAAAGCATACAAATAAACAAGGTTTGAAATTTCGATTTCGGTTTCGGTGTAAATCTTATAATTTCGGCCGAAATTTTTAAATTTTGGTCCCAGCCGAAATCCGAAACCGAAATTTAAAATCATGCAAATAAACATAAGATTTTTAGAAGTTCAACACTGACCTAAGATACAGAAAATGGATAGCCATGAATAAGCATAAAGCGGAACCAGAAGGTACTTCATTGACCAGTGAGCTTTGATGACTTTCCGCCAAATATAAAAGGGATAATGCCGGTTATCCGCAAGAAGATAGGGATGGACTATACTGCATTGAACAAAAAAAATGTGAATAAACAAAATGAGCGAGAAAAAAAACCAACTTGGAATACACATAACAAGTGTTGGATCAGGTCACATGTTATGCAAAAGCTTTGGAAACGAATGGTTTAATTGCTCGAAGTCATATCAGCCATAAGCATTACAAGAATGATCAAAATTCAATGTGTGACATAGGGGTCTAGAGAATAAGTTTGTGAGCTACTACAGTCTACACACACAAAGCATTAGGAATGCATCTTTCCAATTTATTTAAAGTGCAAACAGATGGTAGCTTCTACCACACAACAGAAATGGACAAAAGAGAATACTAATAGACACCAAGGTAGTCAATATATATATATATATATGAGGAAAGGATTCTTGCGCACGAGTGCAGAAACAGGGTGGGGGCCCACATTTTTGGGGGCTCCAAAGCATTCACCTGGAAGGCCCTTCCATGGATAGGGTGTGGCCCAAAAATCAGCCTCATTGGATCATCCTATCCTGCCATTTGTCGAGGGGAAAAATGGGCAGAAACATGGACAAACAGTGTCTGTCCATTCCCCACCCAACCCACACACACCTTTGATTGGGTTAGAACGATCCAATTGGGCTGATTTTTGGGCCACACCTATCCATGGAAGGGCCTGCCAAATGAATGGTTTTGATCCCCCAAAAATGTGGGCCCCCACCCTGTTTCTGCACTCGTGTGCAGGTAACTTACCTACACACTTGTGCAGGAACATCTCTCTCTCTCTCTCTCTCTCTCTCTCTCTCTATATATATATATATATATATATATATATATATATATATATATATACCTTTATATACCTTTGATTGGGTTAGGATGGTCCAATTGGGCTGATTTTTGGGCCACACCTATCCATGGAAGGGCCTTCCAAATGAATGGTTTTGATCCCCCCAAAAATGTGTGCCCCCACCCTGTTTCTGCACTCGTGTGCAGGAACATCTCTCTCTCTCTCTCTCTCTCTATATATATATATATATATAACAAGGGTGGAGCCACATTGTTGGGGTGATCCTAAGCATTCATTTGAAAGGCCCCATCATGGATGGGTTGTGTACCAAAAATGAGCTCCATTGGATCATCATTGGGTGTCTATTTGTGGGGGGTGAAAATGGACAGATACTGTTCATCCACTAATCTGCCCATTTTTTCACCCCACAAATGGACACCCTATGATGATCCAATGGAGCTGATTTTTTGTGGACATCCCATCCATGAAAGGGCCTACCAAATGAATGCTTTGGACCCCCCCAACAATGTGGGCCCACCATTGTTTTTGCACTCAAGCGTAGATAAGCTTATCTGCGATCGAGCGTAGAAACCCTTTACTCATATATATATATATATATATATATAGGAACTCACAAACCATAGGGGGGCCCACATTTTGGGCGTGATCCTAAGCATTCATTTGGAAGGTCCCATCATGGATGCGGTGTGTACAAAAATCAGCTCCATTCGATCATCTTAGGGTGTCCATTTGTGGACGGAAAAATGGACAAATATTGTTTGTCCACAAATCTGCCCATTTTTTATCCTATAGGGCTGATTTTTGGTACACACCCTATCCATGGAAGGGCCTTCCAAAATAATGCTTTGGATCCCCCAAAAAATGTGGGGCCACATACGGTTTGTGAGCTCTGCTCAGATAAGCTTATCTGAGCAGCTGCTCACAAACCATTTCCTCATATATATATACTAGTAAAAAACCCCGTGTGATGCACGGGCAGAGAAAGAACTGTACGGACCACATCATAGGTTGATCCAAACCGTCCATGTGATGGAACACAACATCAATAGGTTGTGCCCGTAAAATCATTTCCATAGGCTGATCCTAGCCCTCCAATCTATAGAGGTTTCCATAATATGTTGTTCCTCTTAAATCGGATGGTTAAGATTGCCCTATAGATTTTTTTTAATAAAAAAGCATAAAGGAGGGGAACACAACATAAATAGGTTGTGCCCGTAAAATAATTTTCATAGGCTGATCCTAGCCCTCCAATCTATAGAGGTTTCCATAATTGTTGTTCCTCTTAAGGTGCCCAGAATTCGTCAATATTTTTATAGGTTTCCCGCATTCATAATATCAAACTTTCCGTAATTTGACCCGCACATAGTGAATAAGGAAAAGTAGTTCCCGATTTCCAACCCGACTGGGTTCAACCCGACCCAACCCGATTTGCAGTTTCCTCAACCCGACCCAACCTGATTTCCAATTCGGGTTGGGTTGGTTTGGGTTGACCCGATCTGATATGGTACCAATTGTTGACCACCTCAACTCAAGCCGGGTTGTTTTGGATTTTGAGAACCAATAGTGAGTAACCAATAATCAGTTTTTAACTCACAATCGGTTCTCAAAAGCCAAACCAAACAGGGACTAACAATTAACAAAGGGAAATGTTATCCGCACTACTATATTTTGATGATCACACTCCTCACTTTATTAAAGTACGGTATGGCCCGCACCATAGGATTATCCAAACCATCCATTGGGGACTGTGGAGACTATTTCAGTGTTGAAAAAGAAAAACACACATACAGAACTTCTTCAGATGGAACCCAAATTCGGATTTCGGGTCGGGTCGGGTTGCCCGACAGGCCAACTCGACCCGACCTGATTTCCAGTTCGGGTTGATTTTTCCCAACCCAACACAACCCGATTTGCGAAAAAGCTTAACCTAACCCAACCCAAATTCGGGCTGAACCCGACTCACGTGGGAACATCCAAGTAACAACGATGGTTTCAAATTATATATAGTGCTAATGTCCTCACTACCATATTTTATAATGGCACTACTCACCGTATTTTGATGATCGCACTCCTCACATTATTAAAATGTATGGTATGGCCCGAACCATAGGATGATCCAAACCGTCCATTAGATGGGCCACTGCCTACATAGGTTGTGGCCCAAAAATAATTTTCATAGGTTGATCCGAACCCTCCGATCTATAGCAGGTTATATGTAGATCCAAACCGTCCATGTGATGGAACACAACATCAATCGGTTGTGCCCGTAAAATCATTTCCATAGGTTGATCCTAGCCTTCCAATCGATAGAGGTTTCCATAATTGTTGTTCCTCTTCAGGTGCCCGGAATCCGTCAATATTTTGCAAGTGTCCTGCATGAGTAATATAAAGTAGTTCTTTCGTCATTGTCATATGTATTTACCTCTTCTTGGTGGTTTTTTTTCGTAATTGTCATAGACAGGTACCCGGGTCGGTAATCGTATGTAGAATACGATTTTACCCTCAAATAATATCTCATAGATATAGATGTTAGATATCAGGAAAGGGGTTAATGGTAAAAGTGTAATGCTGATGTGTAAATCTCACATAAAAGAAAAGAAATTCCTTTTCTCTCTCTCTCTCTCTCTCTCTCTCTCTATATATATATATATATATAGAGAGAGAGAGAGAGAGAGAGAATATATATATATATATATATATAGAGAGAGAGAGAGAGAGAGAATGGAGTTCCGAAGGTGTCACCTCATATAGCTTATATGAGGTGGCGCTCACAAAACATAAGGGGCCCACATTTTTTGGGTGATCCAAACCACTCATTTGAAAGGGGATATGGTGCCTACAAAAAATCAGGTCCATAGGATCATCCTAACCCTTCCATTTATGGAGGTTAAAAATGGGCAGATTTATGGAGGTTTATACCCATCCATTTCAGCCTCCACAAATGGAAGGGTTAGGATGATGCTATGAAGTTGATTTTTTGGGCACACCCTATCTATGTGAGGGCCTATCAAATGAATGCTTTGGATCATCCAAACAAAGTGGGCCCCTTATGTTTTTAAGCGCCACCTCATATAAGCTATATGAGGTGACACCTTAGGAACTCTATTCTCATATATATATATATATATATATATATATATATATATATATATATATATATATATATATATATGAGAAAAGAGTAGGTACTCCCTGGAGTAGATAACTTATCTACTCCCTAGCTTAAAATAACAGTTGGGTCCACATTGTTTGGGTGATCCAAAGCATTCATTTGATGGGCCCTCACATAGATAGGGCGTGCCCAAAAAATCAACTCAATAAAAATCAACTCAATAGGATCATCCTAACCCTCAGAACTTATGGAATTCCAAGTTAATAGGTCTGAGCGGTGGTGGTCTCGTCGTCCGACGAGGTTGCTAAATAGAACATAGGTTCTGGATCTCCTTCCTCACTGGTAGGACTCCCCATCGGGGGTGCAGAAGGGGGTAGCAGCGTCCGCATAAATACCTCAAAGGAGGGATCATACGTCGTCGGACTTGGGCTCCGGTGGGTGTTAACCGCCTGAGAGCGGTTGGTAGCGTATGGTAGTGCATCTCCCTCTTGGGTTGTTTCCTCTCTGTTGGTGACTCTAGAATCTGCCATTTCTCTTCCTTCTCCTGCCTCTTCTCCTTCATTCTCCCCTTCTTCCTCCCTTCTTTCGTCTTCGTCGGTGGAATCTCTTTCTGAGTCAGAGTGTGAATCTTCTACCGTGTACACTTGCGGTTCATCGTTCTCCGTTTCGGTATCTGTCTCGTATGCCTGTTCGCCCTCTTCCTCTTCTTCTGTTTCTTCCTCTGATGTAGACGGCGTGAGGGGTCTGCACATTGTGTAGTTCGAAAGTTAGGGATTTTTGCAAGTTGGCAGAATGGAGGAGTACACAAAGAATATGCGCTCTAGTGGGTCGGAGTCGAACAGGCCTCCTGTTCAATCAGCTCTTCGATATCGCCACTATATCGACTGGAAGTCCTCAGATGTCCGGTGGCAGATTAAAAAAAGCAGACGAGAGGAGAGGCTTCTCAGAGTGCGGGAAAAAAGAAAAGCAAATAACATGGGTGACTGGCGATGCACTAAGTGTAAATTTGTAAACTTCAGAAGAAGGCCCGAATGTCTCAAATGTAAGAAGGTGTGGTCGGGTTTTGATTTCAACTTCCCAGTTGGTTTCCAACGACCAGTTCCGCCTAGCTCATCCAGAAAAGTTGCGACGCAGACCTTCCGGACTTCGGAGCCAAAGCGCTTGGGGGGGACCCCCTGTAGGAGACTGTCAAAGTTAGTAGGGTCGCCGCCGGCTGTGGAGGTGGATGGAGTCGGAATGGAGCAGCTTGAAAAGGTGGCCAAGTGCCCGGAGGAAATTTGGGCTGAATCTATCGAGCTGAGGTCTAGATTTGATTTACAAAGGACTTTTTGGGGTAAAATTAAACCTGACGCTCTACCGGATTTATCGGTGTTAAGAAAATGGTTAGGGGAAGTATCGAGAACTTCAGCTGATTTTGAGATTTTTCCGATAGCCCCTGGGGAGTTTGCTATAACCTCCTCTCCGGACGCCTCCTTCGTCGATTGCAGACTTAGATGGATTGACGCTAAGGATAGCCCTTTTGAAGAGGTTCGAGATTGGAAGGATAAGTTCTCCGGGAACTTCTCGTCTGACTGGTGGTCGGTTGTTGGGGTCCCTACTCATGCATGGATGGTGGAAAACTTTAGAAAAATTGGTTGTCGCATTGGAAGGGTCTTAGCCACAGATGAATCCTGTGTTGAAGGTGCTGGATATGAGTCAGCGAACATTCTTCTTATGACTTCTTCATTATCTCCTGAGTTTGTGAAACTCCCGATTTATATTGATGAGGTTGTGTATTGGGTGACGGCGTCCCGAAGTTCTAAATGTCCCGATGTTCTCACCGCCCGTCAATCAGCAAATCTCAAGCTGTCCTGGGCTGCCTCTCCATGGAATTCCGACAATGTTCGATCGGAGAAGACGACGGTGCAAGATAGCAGGAATACGGCAGAGGGACTATTGGACGTGTCTTCTTATTCTCACCTACCCTCTTACGTGTCTCATGCAGATAGTGTTGGCGTGTTCAGCTCAGAGAAGGTGGCGGGTGTAAGGCACGTCGCGTCTGGTATGACGTGCCAGGGAGACGTGGCGAAGGGGAGCAGTTTGCCCAGCCGGTGGAACGTCTTTTTGTCTGGACCAAATTCCCAAGTTCATCTCTCCCCTTTAATTCAAATAAAGCCCTCCTACCCATTGGATCGGGGTCTTAAGCCGCGGTGGGCCCCTCCTATTCTGAATAAAGCAGTGGGCCTAGGTGCTAAAGAGAATATTGGGCTTTCTCCTTTTAACTCTGGCTTTCGGATTGTGGGCCAGATTGATGGGCTTTCTCCTTTTAACTCTGGCGTTCAGATTGTGGGCCAGATTGATGGGTGTTCTGCTCATGACCCAAGCCCATTTTCTCCTCTTATTCAGTTCTCGAATGTTGTCGAGTCCCTTCAGCTTTCGAAGTCCCGTAAGTTTTTTCCTGACTCTGATAGGGTGGACGGAAAATCTAGTCTGGTGGTAAACTTAGATGAGGTGTTTTCTGAAATGAATTATGAAGAGAATCTTTTGGGAGGGCAAACAGAGGGTTCCAGGAACCGTCAGGATGGCTGTTTGGCAATCGATGAGGCGGTTTTCTCTCACACTACCCCCGGAAATACTGTGTCAATCCTTCCACACCCTGGTGCGGCTAAAAGGGCCTGGGTCAATGTTTCAGGAGAAGGTTCTAGCACAAAGGGGGTGGAGTCCTGTGCGTATGGTATAGTTGATATCCGATCTAATCAGCAGATGCAGGGTCCCCCTCAAGCTACTAAGGGGCAGCCTCCGTTGGCGGCTGATTCTAGTCTGGATTGTATGGATCCTTGTGACGACCTTGTGGAAGATAGCCTAGCGCTAGTATTAAGGGTGGAAGAAGATATTCGTCCTATATCCTGGGTCGATCCTAAATCAGAGATTCTAGAGATTTTTGTGAATCACATCATATCTACCAGCAGAGTATTGGGATTGACATATTCCGGACCAGAAGATCAACTTCGTGCTATGTTTAAAGTGGCGGAGCTTCGAGAATTGGACCATCGATCTCTCTCGGATCCGTCAAGTATTGAAGGAGTACGGAAGATGTTACGGGAATTATCCAAGCTAAAATCCGATGTCTCCTACGTTAAAGCTCCAGATGTGTCGAAAGCGACTCGTAATCCGCGGATCAGGAGTAGAAATTGCTCCAGGGGAAGTGCTCAGCGATCGCCCAGTTGTAAATGAAGATTCTCTCTTGGAATGTTAACGGATTGGGGTCTTTGGAAAAAAAAGCACAGGTCAAGGAAATAGTTAAAAAGAACAAACCAGATTTAGTTTGTATTCAAGAAACAAAAATGGGGGAAGTCAGCAGTGCTCTGATCATGAGTTTAGGTGGAAATTCCGATTGGGAGTGGATTTTTTTGGCATCCGAAGGTGCTGCCGGAGGTATTTTGGTCATGTGGGATCAATCAAAATGGGAGATCCAGGATTCTTGGGTAGGCCAGTTTTCCGTCTCACTAGTTCTGAGACAGCTGGGTAATAAAGAAGTGGTTACCTTCTCGGGCGTTTATGGTCCAACAGAGGGGTCGGCCAAGAGACAGTTGTGGGAGGAACTCACCCTGGTTAGGAGTAAATGGGGGCACCCGTGGTGTCTAGGGGGAGATTTCAATGAAATTAGAAGAGTCGAAGAAAGGCTGGGGTGTCGCAGATCATCCCAAAATATGTCTGAGTTCTCGGATTTTATTGCTGATAATGAACTGATTGATATCCCTCTTATGGGGGCTAAATTCACTTGGTCCAGGAGCTCCAGCAAGAGTCGCCTAGATCGATTTTTGTTTTGCTCTGGATGGCTTTCATTGTTCCCGGAGGTGTGTCAGAAAGCGATTGTGCATTCTGTTTCTGACCATTGCCCTCTGTTGTTGGATCCAAGATTAGAGTCCTGGGGTCCGGTTCCCTTCAGATTTGAGCTAGCCTGGTTAGAAATCCCTAACATGGTAGAGAGATTGGGGGGGTGGTGGGAATCATACAACGTGGAAGGCGCCTCAGATTGGATTATAGGAGCGAAACTCCGTCATGTTAAAAAACAACTTAAAGAGTGGAATTCTCTCCGTCTAGAGGCTCTTCAGGAGCGCAATATTTGGCTCTCAGCACGCATCCGAGAAATATCTATGGCTGATGAGGAAAGTCATGCTACAGAAGATGACTTGTCGGAACTGGGTAAACTAAAAGAGGAACATAAAGGCTGCATACTTCAGGCAGAGATCTCATGGAGGCAGAGGTCCCGCGTTCTTTGGTTAAAGGAAGGTGATAAAAATACGGCCTATTTTCATAATATGGCCAGTGCCAGGCGTCGAAACAATAGAATCGAGGTATTAGAAGTGGATGGATCCCTATCTTATAGCAAAGAGAAGATTACATTGGAAATCCTAGATTTCTATAAGCAATTATATTCTGCAGATGATATAGTGCGGCCGAGGCTCGACGAGGCGGTTTTCAATTCTCTTGATGATGTTAGTTCTATGGGGATGGAAAGCCCGTTCTCAAAGGAGGAGGTGGAGAAGGGGGTTTTCTCGATATGCCGTGATAAAGCTCCGGGGCCAGATGGATTCTGTCTCGCTTTCTTTCAGTCCTGCTGGGAGTATGTGAAGGGCGACATAATGGCTTTTTTTCGAGCTTTCCACGCAGGCATGGTGCTGGATCGCGGCACAGGTGCAACGTTTATTGCTCTAATCCCAGAAACCAAAGGAGCAGTGAGAGTGTCGGAGTTTCGTCCTATTAGCTTGGTTGGATGTCTGTATAAGCTCTTGTCGAAAGTTCTGTCGGAACGGTTAAAGAGGGTTCTTCCTTCTCTCATTTCAGAGAATCAATGTGCTTTTGTAGCCCAGAGACAAATATTAGATTGTGCACTAGTGGCCAACGAAATGGTGGATTGGATGGCACGATCGGGTGAGCAAGGAGTAATTTGTAAGCTGGATATGGAAAAAGCATATGACAGGGTCGATTGGCAGTGTTTAGACTATCTTCTTCAAAGAATGGGCTTCGGTGAGAAGTGGAGAGGGTGGATCCGAAGTTGTTTATCTTCAGCATATTTTTCCGTCCTCATTAATGGCTCTGCTAAAGGATTCTTCAAATCGTCCCGAGGCTTGCGTCAAGGGGATCCTTTATCTCCCTTTCTCTTCGTTATTGTTGCGGAAGCCCTTAGCGTGTTATTAAAGAAAGGACAAGTGGAGGGGCTGATTTCCGGGGTTAAATGTGGTGTCAATGGAGTCGAAGTTTCGCATTTGCAGTTTGCGGATGATACTCTCCTTTTTAGCTCTCCCTTGCCCTTAAAGATTCTTAATCTTAAGGCTATTCTTAGGTGCTTTGAATTAGTGACTGGGCTCCGATCGAATTTCTCTAAATCCAGACTTTATGCGGTGCATCTAAGCGAGGAAGGGGCCTCTCGACTCGCCAGTATTATGGGGTGCTCGTTGGATAGTCTGCCGGCATCTTATCTGGGCTTGCCTTTAGGTATAGGGAGACCTCCTAAAGAGGCTTGGGTTCCTATTGTGGAACGTATCGAACGCCGTCTTGATACTTGGAAAAGGAAATTGGTATCTAAAGGAGGGAGATTAACTTTGATCAAGGCCGTTTTGGCCAACATTCCCATCTATCAGTTATCCTTATGTAAATGCCCTGTGTCTGTGATCAAGCGTATAGAACAAATTCAGCGCAGATTTCTGTGGGGGGGATCTGATAAGAAGCGGGTTCTGGCCTTAGTGAGATGGGAAGAGGTGTGTAAGTCAACCAAAGGCGGAGGCCTCGGAATTAGAAGGATAAAACAGGTAAATCAAGCACTGATGGGAAAATGGTTGTGGCGGTTTGGCGAAGAAAAAAATAGATTGTGGGTCAACGTCATCTCAGGGAAATATGGGGCTGATTCAGGGGAGTGGGTATCTCTCAACAGTTTCAACAAACCTGGAGTGACACTATGGCGTGATATCAGATGCATTATCCCTCAATTTGATCTCGGAATTAGATTCCGTGTGTATTCCGGTGACAGAATTTCTTTTTGGCTCTCAAAATGGTGCTCGAGCTCCCCATTAAAAGATTTATTCCCGGACCTTTTCTTAGTCGCGGCGGATAAGTCAGCTTTAGTGAAAGTGTGCTATGAGCGCTCTGTGAGTAAAGTTACCTGGAGCCCACTCTTTCGTCGGAACTTCTTTGATCGTGAGATGCCATCGGTGATAAGCTTATTTCAGTTGCTGGAGCAGAATTATATTAGTTCATCAGGGGATGACAGAAGATTGTGGAGATTTACCTCGTCAGGAGGGTTCTCGGTCAACTCTTTCTATCACAGTTTGGTGCCGTCTGAGGTTAATGCTCTGGAAGCAAAGGTGTGGCACATCAAGGCTCCACCACGAGTATGTCTATTTGCCTGGTCTGCGTTAAAAAATCGGATCCAAACGGTGGATTTTCTGCGGAAGCGTCATATGTTAATAATTGACCATTGCGCTCTGTGTATTGCGTCTGGGGAATCGGTAGACCACATTTTCATTCACTGTCGAGTAGCTCGGGAAGTATGGGGGAAAATTTTGGACAGATTTGGAATACATTGGGTCTTTCCATCCTCTCTGCAAGACTTATTTGAAGGCTGGTATTGTTCACCTTGGGGTAAAAAAGGCAAGCGCCTGTGGAGGCTCTCTCTGTTGGCTTTTCTATGGGTCATCTGGGTCGAACGGAACTCTCGCCTGTTTGAGGGAAAGGCTAAATCTGCCCACTTCTTATTTATTAAGGTCATTGCCCTCTCTATATCTTGGGCGCGAGCCCTCCCTTTATTTCGCTTCATTTCGGCGTTTGATCTGTGGGAAGGATGGAGAGTTGTTTGTAACAGTCATGAAAATGTGCCGGTTCCGCAACAGATATGGTGCTCTCCTCCTGCAGGTAACCTCAAATTAAACTTTGATGGTTCAAGTTTAGGCAACCCTGGGTTGGCAGGAATCGGAGGAGTCTTGAGAGATTGTCATGGTGCGGTACTCAAGGCTTTTTCGGGTCCAATTGGCATAGCAGACTCGAATGAAGCGGAGGTAAAAGCAGCGCATCGAGGCATCCTGATCCTGAGTGAGGCCAGGGGCCACTCAGTAAGGTGTATTGTGGAGGGCGACTCTTTGAACGTTATAAGATGGCTGAGGGGCCCAAGAGGCCCTCCGTGGCGATTTCTTCACTTATTTGACGAGATGAAAGACGTATTACAAGGCATGCAGGTCTCTTTTCAGCATGTGAGGAGAAGTGCCAATGCTGTAGCTGATAAGTTGGCAAAGGAGGGAGTATCGAAGCAGGATTTAGATCTTTTCGACTTTCTTCCTCCTTAATCCTATTTGTATTTCCCGGGTCAGGTTCTGTCCCTAGGGAGTTTTATTTTCCTCATGTATGTTTTTGGGGGACCCCCTCAGTCTTCTATTAATATATCTTCGCCAATATTCAAAAAAAAAAAGGATCATCCTAACCCTATGAACTGTGGAGGCAAAAATGGATGTGTATAAACCTACACAAATCTGTCCATTTTTTGCCTCAGTTCATAGGGTTAGGATGATCCTATCGAGCTGATTTTTTGGGCATGCCCTATCTATGTGAGGGCCCATCAAATGAATGCTTTGTATCACCCAATCAATGTGACCCCAACTATTATTTTAAGCTAGGGAGTAGATAAGTTATCTACTCCAAGGAGTACCTACTCTTTTCTCATATATATATATATATATATATATATATATATATATATATATATATATATATATATATATATATATTTTTTTTTTTTTTCCTGAGGTATCGCTCAGCCTGAGCAGCCCTCTAAATACAACATCTCCCATGTTGTTTGAGTCATCCAATCCATTCATTCTATAGGACGTAACATAGGTAGGGTGTCTCTAAGAAATCATCTCCATAGGATCATGGTAGCTGTTGATTTGTTGAATTTTAGAATGGATGGCTAGAAAGTGGGCTTCCATAGATCGAATGGTTAAGATGATTGTATGGAGATGGTTTGTTAGGAACACCCTATCTATGTGAGGTTCTATGGAATGAATGGGTAGGATGAGTCAAACAACATGGAGATGGTGTGTTTATAGTGGCTTGCTTAGAGCTATCAGGTCCATAGGATCATCCTAACCCATCCAAAAGTGGAGCGGAAAATCCCACACGTTTTGAGGTGATCCAAAGTATTCATTTGGAAGGACTTTACATAGATAGGGTGTGTACCAAAAATCAGGTCCATAGGATCATCCTCACCCATCCAAAAGTGGAGCGGAAAATGGACAGACACTGTTTGTCGACAAATCTGCTCATTTTTGCCCTCCACTTTTGGAGGGGTTAGGATGATCCAATGGACTTGATTTTCGGTACACGCCCTATCTATGATGGGGCCTTGCAAATGAATGGTTTGGATCACCACAAAAAAGTAAGACCCATGTGTTTGGGCATTCAAGCTCATATGAGCTCAAGCTCACGAACAGTTTTCCATATATATATATATATATATATATATATATGAGGAAAGTGTTTCTAGTCGGTCGGCTAGAGAACCTTCTCTAGTCCGCTGACCAAAAAACACAGTGGGCCCACATTATTTGGAAAATCCAAAACATTCATTTGATAGGCCCTGGCATAGATATGGTGTGCCCAAAAAATCAGCTGCATAGGATCATCCTAACCCTTTGATTAGTGGAGGTTAAAAGTGGACAGATTTGTGGAATTTATACGCATCCATTTTAACCTCCTATGTGGGTATATTATTACATGAACACTCTTATCACTCTCCCTCAAGCTAGAGTGTATATATCATACATTCCCAGCTTTTTACACAAGTCACTCAACCTTGCTCTACTTAGAGGTTTGGTGAACATGTTTGCTATCTGATCATTTGACCTTGTGAAGACGGTGCAGATCTCCCCTTTTTGAATCCTCTGAGGGATAAAGTGACAGTCCACCTCTATGTGCTTTGTCCTCTCATGGAAGACTGGATTCAATGCTATATGAATAGTTGCCTTGTTGTCACAATGTAATGAAGCAGGTGATGAGTAAGGCAAACCAATCTCAGACATAATGATCTCAACCATATCAACTTGCAACTTGTGTAGGCCATGGCTCTATATTCCGCCTCTGCACTTGACCTGGCTGCTACATCCCGTTTCTTACTCTTCCACGATACTAAATTACCCCAATGAAGGTACAGTAACCAATGGTAGACCTTAAGTCTGCAAGGGATCATGCCCAATCTGCATCTGAATAGCACTCAATCCTCATGTGACGATGCTTTCTGAAGGATAGTCCTTTACCAGGAGCTTTCTTCAGATATCTCATAATTTGGGTGACTGCTGACCAGTAAGATGTCTGTGGGGTACTCATGAACTGTCTGACCACACTGACTGCGAATGAAATGTCTGGACCAGTCACAGTGAGGTGGTAGATCAGTTCCCAACTAGGCGTCTATATCTACATGGATCCTCTAGTAACTCCTCATAATCAGGAGAATGCTTGACGTTCAGATCCATAGGTGTCTCAGCTGGCTTCGCTCCTAGAAGACCCGTCTCTTCCAATATGTCCGGTGCATACTTTCTTTGTGGCAGAGATAGTCCCTCGTGTGAATAAGCTACCTCTATCCTAAGAAAGTACCTAAGGCGTCCAAGGTCTTTGGTGCAAAACTCTTTCTGAAGGAAATCCTTAAGTCTCTGTATAACTGCACTATCGCTGCCGGTGATGATGATGTCATCTACGTAAACATCTAGAAAGATACGACCATCCTTAGACTGTGAACTGAATACAAAATGGTCAACAGCATACTGTGTCATACAGAATCGTACCATTGCCTCACTGAATCACCCAAACCATGCGCGAGGAGATTGCTTGAGGCCATACAGGGCCTTACTCAACCGACAAAGTACATGCCTCATCTCCCCCCGAGCAACATACCCATGAGGTTGCTCCATGTAGACTTCTTTCTGCAAATCACCATGCAAGAAGGCATTCTTGACATCCAACTGGAAAAGTGCCCAGAACGTGTTGACTGCAAGAGAGATCCAAAAACTCTGTTTTAGCCACAGGAGAGAACACGTCAATGTAATCAATATCATTTGTCTGTGTGTACCCCTTTGCAACCAAACACGCCTTCAGTCTTTCCACTGTTCCATCGGGTAGGTATTTGACTATAAAGACCCACTTACAACACTTACAGCCGATAGCCTTAGCCCCAGGAGGAGTAACCAACTGCTAAGTACGATTAGACTGGAGAGAACCCGTCCCTGCATCCATCGCAGCTCGCCAACCAGGATGAGTTGAGGCCTCTGTAACAGGATGAGCTGAGGCCTCTGTAACAGAACGAGGAACAGAAACAGAGGATACAAAAGACAGAAATGAACGGTAATTGGGTGACATATGAGCATAAGAAACCACATCAGAAATAGAGTGAATGGCATAACGAGAACGTGTACGTGATGAGATGGGAGCATCATCAGGTACAGAAGAAGAAACAGTTACCTCAGGATGAGATGTGGGCCCAACGGGCTGTGGAGGATTTGGCGCATGAGGTACCATACGAACATGTGGGGCGTAAAACCTGCTGAGGACCATGAGAATAAACTTTCACCTCGGGGGGTGAAGAAGGTACATGAGAAACTATTAATGGCAGCGTAAGTGGACGGTCAAGGGAGGGTGTAGCAACGGACCCAGTAAAGTATGGCGTATCCTCGAAGAAGGTGACATCAGTACCCATGTAAAATCGACGTAACTGAGGACTATAACATTGGTATCCCTTCTGAATTCTGGAGTAGCCAAGGAAATACACTTGATGGCACGAGGATCCAGTTTATCGAGGCCAGGAGTCAAGTCGTGAACAAAACAAACGCAGCCAAAAGACCTGAGGAAGTAGTGGAAAAGGGTTCCCAGAGGGATGTAAAACTAAGAATGGCGACCGATATGTAGGACAGATGAAGGAAGACTGTTCTCCAGAAAATAAGATGTAAGGACAGCATCGGCCCAATACGTCTTTAAACACCCATCTGGAAGCGTGCGTGCCATGTCAATAAGATACCTAAGTTTCCTCTCAGCAACACCATTTTGCTGAGAAGTATGGGCGCATAAGGACTGGTGAATAATACCCTGACTAGATAAGAACTACTAAAATTCATTAGAAGTAGAAAAGTATTCTCGAGAATTATCAGTGCACAAGCATTTAATATAACAGAAATACTGTGTAGAAATCTCAGCATAAAATGAACGAAACACATGAAACACACAGTATTTCATAACATATAGCCGTGACATTCTTGAATAATCATCCACAAATTCAATGAAATATTGATCACCAAAGACAGATGGAGTTCTACAGGGACCCCAAAATTCTGAATGAACCAACTCAAAGGGACTCGAGACACGACTAGACATAACCGAAGAGTGCTGCAACTGATCCGCCGGAGGGTGACATAGGCGACGGTGAAATATGAATGAATCAACTGAAGTACGTAAGGTAGTACGAGGAACCTCATGATCAAAATAGTAGAGTCTGTCCACCTCATTGCCCCGAATCAATCCTCCTCCCAGTTGTAGATCCTGAAAAGTACAATAAGAAGGATTGAAGATTACAGAACATCTAAGATAGCGAGTAAGATGACTAACTAAAAGCAAATTACACGGGAAACTAGGGACCTAAGTTATAAATTCTGTTTCGTTCGTCGTTTCGTTTTGGCGACTGGAACATAACGTTTCAGTGTTCCGTCCGTTTTGTTCGACGTTTTGTCTTTTCGTTCGACGTTTCTTTTGAAACTTTTCGTTCCGCTACGACGAGAGAAATTTTTTTTAAAAGTTAAAAATATGAAAACAATATAAATATATAGAAATTATTAGAAAGGGAAATGATATTTACGCCCCTTTTATCACCAAGGACACCCATTTGCCAGTGTATTTTGCAATCAAAGCCACTGGATTTTTCTGACATAAAGTACAGTAACCCCCTTTTTGCCATTGATACCCTGAAGCTGGGTGTCCCTTGTGATCAAAATGGGCGTAAATATCACTTCCCTATTAGAAAATATAAGAAACAATTAAATGAACTTACTTAAAGGAAAATCACTATCAGCAGAAATGCCTGTGTTGAACAGTGCCTGACAAGATGAAAAAATTTTAGAGACCAAATTATGAGATTTTTTTACAGGACTTTTGGGATTTAATAATGGTTGGAGATGATAGAATTTAAGAATTTTTAAAAATAGAAAAATACCCCATCATTTGGAAGTTAAGATTTTGACCCTACCCATTTTTTTCGAATTGTACTAGAACTGAAAAGTTGACTTTTTATCCTTTTAAATTTGGGTCTTGAAACTATTTTTAATAGATCCAAATGGGGGCATTCCCTTATTTACATGTAAATCTTAAGTAAATGGGCAATAAACAAGGAGAGATGAAAAAAAAAAAAAAAGGGGAATTCCGAATGAAACAAGGCATTCCGCCTGTTTCGTCCGGAATTCCAACCGGAACGACCGGAATGGACAGTAATCAAGATCGGAATGGAATATTTGGTCGTTCCGTTCCGGTTTCCAGACCGGAACCGGAATTCCAGTCCATTCCGGCCGGAACGGAACAAAATTTATAACTTAGCCAGGGACACAAAACAGAAGAAAGGGATATGCTAGGGCTGAAGGATGTGTTTGCACCAAAAATGGGGCACATCCTCCCATTAGCCAAAGTGACAGACATAGTAAATGAAGCAGAATGAAATGAAGTAAGAAATCTACTTTTACCAGTCATATCGTGGGAGGGTTCAGAGCTTAGTTATAAATTCCGTTCGGTTCCGGCCGGAACAGAATGGGCATATTTTCCGTTCCGGTAGGAATTTTGGCCGGAACGGGCGGAATTCCCTGTTCCGGCCGGAACGGTCTGGAAAGGCGGAAAAAATTCAAAACAAATTCAAAAAAATTACTAAAATGCCATTAAGGCCGTTGGGGAGTGTATTTTACAGATTTGCCCTCGTTTTATGACCGTTTTATAGTTGTTGGGAGGGCATTTTTCGTCTTTTTCCAAAAAAATTCGAAAAAAAAATAAAATAAAAATCCAAAAAATTACATAAATTCATTTATGACTGTTGGAGAGTGTATTTTACACATTTGCCCTCATTTTGTGACCGTTTTATAGTTGTTAGGGAGGGCATTTTTCATCCTTTTGCAAAAAAATTGAAAAAAATAAAATAAAAATCTCAAAAATTACAGAAATGCCATTATAGCTGTTGAAGACTGTTTTTTACACTTTTACCCTCATTTTATGACCGTTTTATAGCTGTTGGGAGGGAATTTTACGTCATTTTTCACCACAAAAGCTATAAATAGCCCTCTAACCATTGTTTTTTCACAACTCATTTCCTCTTCAAATCTTCTCCTACAACTACAACTCTTTTATCTCCTATACTACACTACATACAACTATATCTACTTCTCCTACAAAAACAAAGATCATCTCAAAGGCTTTTATTATTCCAATTCCACTACAAGCTCAAGAAGATCAAAGGCTTTTTTTATCTCCTACAACAACAAGCTCTACTATACTAAAGACAAGGGCTTCTCTTCTACAACCTAAGGCTTCTTCAACTTATTCTCTCATCCAAAAGGCGTAAGGAAAGTTAAAGCTTTATTTGATTTAATTTCCTTTCATTCCTTATTCTTTTTCTCTCCATTTCAACTTAAAAAATGAGTTCTTCTGGAGGAGCCTCATCTATTGGTTCCGCACCCGCTAGATCGGATGACCCGGCATGGGCTTATGGCCTAATAATTCCGGGTCAAAAAAACTGTGTTAAATGCACCTTTTGTGAAAAACTCATAAAGGGTGGAGGTATATCCCGGTTTAAAGAACATCTAGCGGGTGTTCCTGGCGATGTAGCGGCATGTAAAAAAGTCAATGCCGATGTAAAATGGAGAATGGTACAAATGTTAGGCGAAATGAGAAAAGAAATGGCTAGGAAAAGTGTATCAAGGGCAGAGGTGGGTAGTTTTTATGCCGCACCAGAAGAAGAAGATGTGAAGGAGGGGGAGGAGGATGAGGACGACGAACCGATGGGACCACCTCAGCCTAGGAATAAGGGGAAAGCAGTTGTTGTAGAACCGAGTGAGGCAAAGAGGAAAAAGAAGGGTCTTGGAGGGGGGTTAAGAGATTTCTTTGCACCACGAACAACCTCTGGATCCTAGCCAAACATTAAGAGTGCTTTGGCAACAAAAGAAACACTTGATCGAGCAAATATGGCAGTTGGCATGCTTTGCTATGATGCCAACCTGGCTTTCAATGTTGCTAATTCACCATATTGGCAGCCAATGTTTGATGCCATAAATGCAGTAGGCTCAAGTTATAAGGCGCCTTCTTTTCATGATTTACCGGGGAGGGGGGGGGGATATTGAAGAAAACTGTAGAAGATGTAAACAACTACTTGGGGGAAGTTCAGAATTCATGGAAAACTAGTGGTTGTAGCATTATGGCCGATAGATGGACAGACACCAAACAACGTGCCTTAATTAACTTTTTGGTGTACTGTCCTAAAGGAGTAGTTTTCCTTAAATCTGTTAATGCATCTGGCGTAGTGAAGAATGCTGAGGCATTGTTTGCAATTTTTTATGAGATTGTTTTGGAGGTAGGTCCGGAAAATGTGGTGCAGTTTATAACTGATAGTGAGCCAAGTTATAAAGCTGTTGGGAAGAAGTTAGAAATCAAATATGCCACATTCTTTTGGACTCCGTGTGCAACCCATTGTTTAGACTTGATTTTAGAGCACTTGGGCAAACCAGATGTGTTTCCTCTCATAGGAAGCACAATTGACAGGGCTCGGAAGATTACGAGGTTTATCTACAATCACGCAGCTCTATTGAACTTGATGAGACAGAAATTCACGGGTGGGAGGGACTTGTGTCCTCCTACGTGGACTAGATTTGCTACCAATTTCATTAGTATACAAAGTCTGGTGCTTCATAGGAAAGCCCTACAACAGATGTTCGTGTCTGATGAGTATACTGCTAGTAGGTACATTCGACATGGATTGAGTGAAGAGATAGTGAGTACAGTGTTGGATAAACAATTTTGGGACATCTGCAAGCATATTCTAAACATCAGCGAGCCATTGGTGAGGGTGCTGCGTTTGGTAGACCGGCAAGACAAACCAGATATGGGTTACATATATGAGGCCATGGATAGGGCCAAAGAAAACATCAAGGCTAGGCTAAAGAACAAGAAGTCAGATTATGCTCCCATCTGGAGGATTATTGATCAAAGATGGGACAAACAGCTTCACAGTCCCCTCCATGCAGCGGGATACTTTCTTAACCCTGCTCTCTTTTTCAGTCCTACATTCTCCAAGCATCATGAAGTCACCCGAGGTTTGATTGAATGTATTAATCGACTAGTACCTGATGAAGTTACACAGGACACCATCACCAGTCAGATTGAGAACTATCGGGAGTCCACTGGCATGTTTGCAATGAAGATGGCAATCCGCAACCGAGGCAGATTGGGACCAGGTATATTGGTTTGTTCATTTAATTAAGTATATTTTATTTAAAATTTCCACAAGTAAATGCTTAACTATTATTGTTTCCTTTACAGTTGCATGGTGGAACCAGTTTGGAAATGACGTCCCAGACTTACAGAGTTTCGCCGTCAGAATTCTCAGCCAAACCTGTAGTGCTACTGGATGTGAAAGGAACTGGAGCACTTTCGAGCACATCCACTCGGCAAAAAGAAACAGGTTGGAGCACCAGAGGTTGAATGACTTGGTATTTGTCCATTACAACCTCAAGTTTCGAGAAAGGTATGCTACTTAATTGAATTAGAATTAATTTTCTCATATTTCACCACGTGCCTTTAAATTTTAAGTATTACTTATTAATTTATGTTGGACATTCTTTTCAGGGACTTAAACAGAAGATCATCTACCACTAGCGACCCACTGAGTATAGATCACCTAGATGTTATGATGGATTGGGTTGTGGAAGATGAAGATGTCATTCTGACACCAGACGACATTGGATGGCAAAATATTGAAGCGCCTTCTAGAGTTGATGCGGCCGCCGACGAGGACGAGAACGCAAACCTTGAGGACACTCCTCCAAGAGGTGGTGGTGACGGTGATGATGAGGGCTACCAGTCGGTTGAGTATGATGATCCTCAACCAGATTCACCACCATTTTGATTTAGATTTAGAGATGATATGAGATGTGGCTAGCACTATGTATTTGGCTTTTGTTCTTCTATGTTCTACTTTTTTATGTCTTAGTTGTATTAAACTTTAGTTTTTAAGTAATAAAGATGTCTTTTAGTTCATTTAAGTGTTTCTTATATTTTTCTAACAATTTCTAATTTTTTAGATTTTTTTCATATTTTTAACTATTTTTTTCGACCGGAACGCCGAACGAAACGACCGAAACACCGGAACGTTCCGTTCCGATAGCCAAAACGGAACGGCGAGCAGAACGGAATTTATAACTAAGGTTCAGAGTCAATGAGTCATGAACTCGAGTGACTTAGAGTAGCATGGGTTGCTATTTTCCTTGGACAAGGGCGGTAAAGTGCCAAGGCCAACTATCTGCTAGCAAATAAGGAAATTGTGTCCCAGGCCATCAAGAAACTAGGCCATCTAGAAACTGAACAACATGAAAATCACTCTTCTGTAGTGCTAACATAGCAGGATCGATGGATGAGGGGAGGTAAGAATCGAGCTGCTCACATAAGGTAACAAACTCGGAAGAATACTTAGAGACAGAGCAATCGCCCCATTGCAGACGGAAGATCTCTGAGTAAACATTACAGATCCTCGTCAAATTGTTTTCACCTGAACAGAGTATCGTGGGATGTGTCAGGAACAAACATATGACTAGCAGTCTTAGGCTCCATGCTATGGCATAAAAGTGACTGAATGAGAGCGTCCTCCCGGCTCCACTTTTCATATGTCGCGTCCTTAAGTGGACGAACCTTAGTAAGATAACTCAGCTTCCCATGTGCACAGGGATAAATCTGAACCGACCGACACCAGGCGGATAATTCGACCCATCAAGTTTGATGGAGGTCATCAGTACCATAGGGAGTGAAATAGAGGAAGAACCAACAACAGTAGTAGACGGGGTAGGCGTAGTCATACTGAATATCCACAACAAATAACAACACCAATAAATCTCCAACAACCAATCACCACCAACAACAAACAACTAACAACAACCAATAACATCAACAGGAGCCACCAACAAATCACCACCAACACCAACAAATCGCCAACAACAAACCACCACCACCAACAACAAATGTGCCATCAACAAATCACCACGAACACCAACAAATCGCCAACAACAAAGCATCAATAAATCAGCCACAAACTTCCAACACAAGGAACAATAACCACTGACAGCCACTAATATATGCTGGCCCATACATCAGTACGCGGTTCCAGGACTAAAAGAGACCACAACCACACACAGACACACCACCAACAAGAGGGAATCACCAAACATCGCCTCAGAACCAACAAAGGGATGAAAAGGGGAAGAATGAGTGTTTAAACCATCAAATAAAAAGAAGTTATACGTGATGTGGTAGATGTAGGTTTGAATGGTGGATAATGGGAATGTTGGGTTAGGGACTGTTGGGAATAGTTGGAGTTGCTAGGGTTAGGGTTGGAGGTTTAGAAACACCAAAAAATAGTGAGTTGGGTGGGTGCGTGGGTGGGTGTTGGTTTGTGTGTGTGTGTGTGTGTGTGTGTGGGGGGGGGGGGGGGGGGGGGGGCAATGGCGGTGATAAAGAAAACCCAAAAAATAGAGATACGGAGGGGGTGGCTAGGGTTAGGGTTGGTGAGAAACTAAAGAAAAAAGAAAGAGAGAGAAGAGGCGGGGAGCATGTTCTTCTTCTTCATTGTTGATGGAGAATCCTCTGACCTTAAGCTCTGATACCATGTTAGTGGTATCCTATATTCCATGAGAGAAGAGAGGAAGAGAAGAGGAGAAATGGTGGAGAAGAGATGAGACAGAGTTGTGTCACGCTCTCCCACACGAAAATGATATATATATAGGGAAAAGTGTTTCTACTCGGTCGAGTAGAAACACTTTTCCAATGTGTGTGTGTGTGTGAGTGAGTGAGTGAGTGAGTAGGGTTACATGAATGACAAGAATAACCCCTACGTAGGTATATTATTACATGAACACTCTTAACAACATATACTACTATAGAAGCAGAGAAACAGTAATGACATTTATCACGCCTAAAAAAATAAGATGGAAGGAATTAAAAAAAAAAAAAAAAAGTAAAACCTTTAAGAAATGGCACCTACTTAAAAAAAAGAAACTGCATGTTTAAACAATCTTTGTCGAAGAACATTACCTACTAAAGAATTACTCACTGAAAAATGTGTCATTAATAGAAAAGGAAAAAAAAGTATCAGGATGTCTTCTCTCTTTGTTATATAACATTTTTTTGAATGGTATTGTTATTTATCATATTAATTTTGAGAGATGATAAATGCACCCCCTGTTAGTGATTTTATGACTAAAGAGACAAAAGGTTGAATAATCATGAAACCACTATAAGAGGACGTTCATTGTTAAAATGGGGACACATTTAGCATACTGGATTTGCATTTCTTTAAAATTGACAAAGCACTCATGATATTTTATAGGTTAATTGCAATGGTCAAGGGTTTAGGATCATGCATAAACGGTGGAAGTAGACTAGAGTGGCGGTCATTGGCCATATCCACAACACCCATCACTATACATATGCCATGTGACCAGTCCTAAACTGTAAGGAGATGTGTGGCTCTTATTATAACATATTGTACACACACATGAAGATGGTTTGTAAGAGCTAGGGTTAATGGAGGTGATAAAGGAAGAGGAGACAAATGATAACAGAAATATGGGTGAAATTGCACAAGGAGTGAAAGCACCTCCTTTGTCTTCCACTAAACATTGTATATTGTTAACCGAAAGTTTAGAGAGAGAAAATGAATGAGTTAGGGTAATCTCCCCCCGACTCATATCTTTATACTAAAACATAAAGGAATGTACAAAGTCCTAAATGCCCTTAGGCAAGTTACATATTCCAACATATATGTACACACATGGAGATGGTTTGTAAGAGCTAGGGTTAATGGAGGTGATAAAAGAAGAGGAGACAAAGGATAACAGAAATATGGGTGAAATACCATTAATAAGGGTCATCACTAAAGAATAGAATAATAGCATATACCATACACCATACTACTCTATATAAACCTAGAAATCACACACAATATTATGTCTTCTTTTTACCGTCGCGGTAGGGCACAACGGATCAATAATCCATGTTGTCCATCTCTGTGGGCCCCACTGTGAATGGGCCAAGGTACAAATCTTGCATCAATTGTCTTAAGCCTCTACTTGTTATCTTGTAAATGGAAGTTAAAAATTTGTTGTTTTTTTTTCCATTTTTGGGCATAGATCAGATGGTCTAAGATCCGAACCATGGTTTTAAATTTTTGCCGAAACATATTTCTGTTTCGGCAAAATTTCGGCCGAAACGTTTCCGAAATTTCACCTGGAATTTCGTTTCTCTGATTTTACAAGATTTCGTCCGAAAATTTCGTACCAAAACCGAAACATTTCGGTTTCGCTGATGACCGAAACCGAGATTTAAAACCTTGACCTGAACTGCCCAACAAATGGGTCCCACAATAGATGGCTATGAATGACCTTAATCATCTGATCACTGGATAATCATAAGAAATGCCTTCCTGTTTTAACCATACGTTTGCATGCCACAAACGTGCATCCATAATGTGTGTCATGCATTAGGCGTGCCTTTTACTAGTTTCAGGCTTTCAGCTAAGGCAGGTTTCAACATTTTACAGATCTTACTACAAATAGTTCAATAATTATACTGGATATGTGAATGCATCTGACCTGAAAAAATGCACCGAGATGAATCCTGCAGCAAGAACCACGAATACTTGAAAGAAACCAAGTAGTTTGTTCTTCCAGAGTGACCGGCATAAAACCACAGCTTGTTCTAAACTAAAATGCACAGGAGCCATGGCTGCAGCCGAAACGAGGCCAAAGTACATTATTTGTGCAAAGTGTGGAGAAACAACATGGGCTTCTTTAGCACCTGCAGTATGATGAGAAATTCAACTTAAAATATTCTTTTGCATAAATTTAAATTTTAATGACATATTCAATACATTGCACAAGTATGAAGAATTGACCATGGAGAGAAAGAAGATGCACATACCAAGAACCACACCTCCGTTCCAGAGGACAAAAGCAACAAATGCCAACAATACCACCAAAAAGGGGGCAAAGTCTACCAAAATTCTCCACTTCAAACACCATAGCCTTAAAAAGATGTCCAGGAACTCCCCAAGCAAACCTGCCATGTAGGTTTATCACATGGTATAAATAAGCCTTCATTTTCATGATAACTACACGTGAGGGAAGAATATCTTGTACAGTCGTTCATTTTACAACCAATGCTCAAATCCTTACAACTGTTTATCAATCATACATGCACATTTGTGTTTCCGCATTTATTATTTTGATGCGTTTCCCAAAGTAGAAAAACTTCGCTGGAAGTATTGCAACAGCTGTGCCTTCAAATAGAACCAATCAAATAGGTAGAATCCATCAATAACTCCAAGGTGTTGGTTTTGCAACCCTTGTAGCGCACATACTCCTTAAATTTGAAAAGGAAAAATCACTCTATTTGTCTACCACAGTTTTTGTGATGACAGAAGTGCTTTTGAGCATGGAAACCGAAATTACCTGAAACCGAAATTTCGGCCAGTCCCAAATTTCAGCTGGAATTTCGGCAATTTCAGAAATTTGGGCTGAAATTTACTTTTTTAGCACAAGTTTGAAATTTATTTTTTTAACCGAATTTCGGTTTCAGCTATGCCCGAAACCGAAATTTTAAACCTTGCTTTTGAGTCATGGTCATTACTTGAAAAAAATGCATGACTTTATCACAGAAATAAACCCACCAGGCTAGCAATTTTACAATAGTATTTTTGTGTTTTGTTCTCCATTGTGACCTGGTGGTCGCGGGTTCGAGTCACGGAAACAGCCTTTCTGCAAAGCCGGGGTAAGGCGATGTACATCTAGCCCTCCCAAGACCCCGCAATGCGGGAGCCTCGTGCACTGGGCCGCCCTTCTATTTTTGTGTTTTGCTCTAAAACAAAACTGTAGTATGTACACTTTGAAGAAAATTATTAGAGTTTGAGATGATCCTGAAGACAATAATTCTTGAAATAATAAAACTGCACTTTTGGGAAGCAAGGAATAAAACTAAATTACCAGTCGTTTTTTCCACGTGCACATTATAAAAAAATTCATATTCTATTCAAGTCCATATTGCAAACAAAGTACAAAAGGTTATTAACATCTGCGTTTTCAGCTTTACTGGAATGCATAAGTATACAGCTCAGCTCAACTATTTAACCAACATGGCTAAAAAATCAAGAAGGGCAAGTTCCTTGTATAAAGGTAATGAGTCAAGCATTGGAAATTGAAATAGACAATATGGGATTAAGTTCAATTAATATAATGAAAATAAGCACAAGATTTAGCTTCAGCTTGTTCATATGTTCTAACATTGAAGAATGATGAAGGGCGCCCTTGGAAAAATCAGCTCCAAGGGCGCCCCTATTGGTAGATTTTAGCAAACTCAACATGTTTTCCACTTTTTAGGCGCATTTCCACTTTTTTAGGCGCATTCTACTTTTTTTGGAGCTTTACTTTGCAAACATCCACCGATAGGGGCACCCTTGGAGCTGATTTTTCCAAGGGCGCCCTTCATTTTATCATTCCTATCTAACATTATGTGGTTAACCTTTTCATAAAGTAGGTATAAGGACGAGTTTACACATTTATACATGTTTTCATGGGGGATAATCATCAAACTTATCGTCAAAATTAACTTCTAGAATAATCATCTTTACCATGGAAGTAACTCTATTTTTTGAGTAATAACATGGAATTAACTCCATCGGAACCAGAGTACTATTAAGGCCCTGTTCGTTTGAGATTATGACAATGGATGGTGAGCCGCCAAACGCTGAGTACAATAATTGGTTTGGGGGCTCACCATTGGTTATCATAATCTCAAACGAACGGGGCCTAAATGAATTAGGTTCAGGAGGATTGTGTATGGAAGATTCTCTTATCCCTTCTTAGGATATTAATACCAAGGATCAGATAAGGACATAATAGAACCTCAATTTTTATAGTTAATATCAAATATTTTATATGATTACTGAAGTTTCTAATTCTAACATACTAGTAATATAACAAAACATGAGAACAAATTGGTTAATTTTTGCAAGGAGTGCAACTATGCAAGTTTTACTGTTTGTAAACTCATCAATCTCTATGATGTGTTTTCAGTTTTTTAACTGCAAGATAGTATTTTGTGATTTATTATTAAGTAGGTAAGCCCCAATTTCCTTAAATCACTCAAAACAAACTATAATTTAAAAATTATACAAGTTCGGCCTGTATGCCAGTGACTGGGTTCACATCCTACGTGTAAAGATTCATCAGGTAAATAACAGATAGTTTGGAATATCAGTATATCACATAATATACTCGAATAGTTTTGAGGAAGATGCAAAACAAAACCTGAAGGATGAATTGAGGAACAGGCACTCTTTTCAGAAACAGAGACTCCAACGGCTTTGTCAGAGCTAGTCACCTTTCGCTTTTTCAAATTTGGAGCAACTAGAATATTGATTTTGTCAGTTAACCCACCATTTTGTCCAGTTGATATAGTAGGACTATCCAATTTCCAATGATCTTTTCCATTTAAGACCGCCGTATAATTAATAGCCCCAATGCTGGCAACAAACAACATCCATACAACATTTGTTTGACGAATAAGTATTGCCAACCCACCAAGCTGTAAAAGGATGAGGAACATCAGTAAACTCTGTAAAGGGGAATATACGGCTCCAATATATTCTAATAAAAACTGTTCCACCATTAATAGCAATGATAGTGATCAAATAAGTACATTTTGCAGACAATAACTAATGTCACATGCCTTCCATATGGATTTGTCAAAATTATTTCTTAAAGCAATCTAGAAATGTAAAGATTAGTTATAGTTTCCACACCCTTAAAGAACTCTATTAGTTACTAAACCTATATTTAGGTTACCCCTAGTTATCTTAAACAGAAACAATGTAGTGGCTATCTGCACACATGTTCTCTACACTAATGAGCAGCGCAACCTTCTGCTGAGAGTGTTCTTAAAGTTCATCTTCTATTCTTCAATTATTAATGAATAGATTTGACCATTTATTCTTTTGGAGTTTTTATATGGTGCAAGCCCGTATAGTCCAGTATTTTTCAAAAAGCACTGTACGGGCCACACCATAGGAGGATCCAAACCGTCCATTTGATGGGCCACAAAGTAAATACGTTGTGGCTCAAAAATCATTTTCATAGGATGATCCTAAATGATCATCCTATGAATAGGGCAGTTTCTCTATAGATCGGAGGGTTAGGATCATCCTATGAAAATGATTTTTGGGCCACAACCTATTTACTTTGTGGCACATCAAATGGACAGTTTGGATCCTCCTATGGTGTGGCCCGTACAGTGCTTTTGAAAAATACTAGACTATAAGGGCTTACACCACATAAAATCTCATTCTTTTGTTCTGCATATTTAGAATGATTCTAGATGACTTATGACAAGAACACCATTCATTTTATTTACAAATATTTTGGAAGGCATTAACACAATACAAATGCTATAGTGAAATCAATAATGTTTTAAATAATTATTAAATAATGGAAAATTAAAAAGAAAACCAAAGTTATATGCAATGCCTTCACAAAAAACAAAAAATAAAAAATAAAATTAGCTGCTCCACTTACAAGTGCACTGAACCAATAGTGCCTCTTAAGGCAAGCCAGGTACATAGCAAGAACTGACATTACTGATGCTACATCTGTGTAGTATAGAAAAGTGAAGAACCAATGAATGGGGTAAAATGCTAGAACTAATGTATATAGAGTTGCTCTTCTTTCACCAAGGGCCGGTTTCAAGTGAATAAATATATCATAAACAAGAATGCTGCAAATCACTGCCAAGGCACCATTGGTAGAACGGAGAATTGCAGTACAACAAAGATCAGAAAATGACGAGACTGCCCTTGTGCACAATAAGCCTGGAAACACAACATAGACAAGTGAAAGATGGTACCTGCAATAGATTTGAAAGGAACAAATCAACGTTTATTAAAGCAATTTGAGATCAACTATGCTACCCACTTGTTTGATGCCAGAACTTATGTCACAAATATCGGCAAGAAATTGAATTTCTAGTGGGAAAGTAATGATATTTTGATTAAACAATAAAAACACATTTTCTCGCGAGAAATTCAAATTCTCGTGATTTTATCATGAATTAACGCAATAAATTGGGGAGTTAACTTTAAAAAATATCTTGAACTTCTCATTCACTCTAAGAATCTCTCAAACATCCTAAAACTTTCGACCTAACCCTAATTTTGAATTAACAAAATGTATATATTTGATATTTTATATTTGTAAATTAATTTATTATTATCATTTTTTCCCGATATAAACCCAAAAAAAATTAAAATTAAAATATCCCAAGATTTTCCCTTGTCGAGAAATTCCTGAGAACAATATTTGTGACAGAGGCCAGAACCACTACAATAATATTCAGAGAATAGTGAAGGATGTTCCTTGACTGGGACAAAACAAGAGCTGTAAATTTAAGTCATGCATCGAACCAATAAAATTCTGACATGACCGACCAAATTAGCATCTACATAGATCGCAAAATGCATTCAAACTCTGTTACTGAACTTCAACAATTTGTATACAAATGCAAAAAGAAACCTATCTTAAAACTGGAAACTCTCCAACCTAAAGTTATACCAAGTGACCAATAAAACTAAAATAATGATGATTCTCCAATAAGCAAGAGCCTCTAATCCAAATGGATAATAGAAATTTTTCTGCTGCTAGTGGAGCGTGATCTACTCAAAACCAGTCGTAAACATTTCTTCAGTGAAAATCGATTGTAAAATGTCAAATCAAGTATTCGCAGATCTAAATGATAAGCCAAGTATTTCATAACCATGCAGTCTAATGGTTGCAAATTTGGAACACGTAGATGTAGTTCTCAGTGAAAAAGGTGTCAACTGGACATATCTCATTTCCACATGTATTATGATTTGAAGATCATATTTCCATACCATAAATGTTCCTTCTCCCCATCCCCTTCTTTTTTCTTTTTACCAAAGAGGGGTTTTGTAGTGACCTTACGGTTGTACATCTGACATCAGCAACCGGATGGCTAGCAAAGCCACCTTGAATCTCCCCTCATCCTATTCCAATCAACTTGAGGGTTGATTGTTTTGGAAGTTTTTGAGAGGTGATTTGGGATTCTCTTCGAGGGATCTTGTGAAATTTAGGGTTCTCTCTTCGAAAAATCCAGAATTGATTGGCTTGATCGGATCTTGCTCTGGATGAATTGATGAATTAAATGTGTCCGAGAAGACTTCAATTGATCCACATTGTCATATAAAACTAACCTGATGCATATCCGATCAGTAACAAAGAAAATATGAGAGAGCTTCTACCTATTGTTTGTCCCCCATTTGTTTCTATGATGATTATGGGTTTGTAAACCCTTTGTAGTGTCGTACTGTCGTATGTGTTCCCACATTCCCTGTCTGAGAAGTTGTTGATTTGTTTCTTGTTGAATGGTAGAGGAATTGTAATCAAACATGTCCAGTGGGAACTTAAATGGGCCAATTTCCCATTCTAATCACAACCATTTGGTTGACTGGTTTGAATTTGGTAATGAGACTGTTTATTGGTGGGAAGCAGAAGCTAATATATATAAATGAGTCGATTAAGACCCCACAATTGGATGATCCCAAATATGAAGATTGGGAATCCAACAATTTGTTGGTGATGTCATGGCTCTTAAACTCCTAGGAGCCACAATCAGATAAAAGTGTGCACTTTTTTTCCACTGTCAAGGATATCTGGGCTACAGTTCACGAACTATATTCAAATCAAAATAACGTTGCACACATCTAACACTTATATCAGGAGATTTGCCAGCTTAGACAAGGAGACTTATCCCTTCAGGAGCATGGTTTTTAAATTTGCCGACACACCGTCGGCCGAAATTTCGGATGTCAGTCTGGACCAACACCGAAAGTACCAATTTCGGTGGCAGCCCAGATTTCAGCCGAAATTTAGGAATTTTGGCTGAAATTTCGGGAAAATTTTACTGTTATTAGGAAATTTCGGCCGAAATTTAGGCAAAAATTTAGGAATTGGCTGATTTTTTTTATTACCAAATTTCGGCCAAAATTTCAGTAAGGGCTGAGGCCAAAACCAAAACCGAAATTTTAAACCATGTCCAGGAGTACTATCTTGAGTTATGTGGTTTATGGGAAGAGTGGCATTTTATGAGGATGATCATTTTATTGTCCTCGGGAAGATGAACAGTTGAAGAAATGACACGAGAATAACTGAATCTTTGAGTTAGTGGCTGGTTTGAATATAGAATTGGAACCAATTAGAGAGGTCATGTTGGGTTCTAAGACCCTTCCATCATTGTGCATGTCATTCTCCAATGTGATGAGCCAAGATGGAAGACTAGCCAAGCAACTCCCTCTGCGATGGATGCATCAGATTTGAATTTAGACTTAAGGAGTATGGTGGTAATGGTTAGACTTTATGATGGTGGCGTAGAGGCTGAGCTAGGTCATTCAGAAATAATTAATGTTCTTTTTTGTGGAAGGAACAAACAGAGCAGAGAGATGTTGGGATCTCCATGAGAAGCCTCCTTCACCAGCTAAGAAGAACAAAAGAAATCGAAAAGAAAAAAAAAAGGTGTTGTTTCTCTACTTCTATTTCAAAGAGTACAAATTCAATCTAACTCAACTCAACTCAACTCAACAAAACCTTTGTCCCAAACTAGTTGGGGTCGGCTAAATGAATCCTTTAGCCTTTAACTCCGCCTGTGTTTTTCACAGCCTATCCCAAGCCAGGATAGAGGAGGGTTGGCGTCAGGTTGGCAGCTGGCCGTAAACTTTGCCACTCTTATATGAAATGAATCCTATAGAGTATAAACTCAATAATGATAAAAAATAAAAACTAATCCCAAAACGGTAAGTTGTGTGACTCCCCTGCCCTTTTTTTGTTTGTCCACAACTGCTTATGAATCTAAAGAAAGAGGTTACAATAGTATTTGAAAATAAAATCGTAACGAACGAGATCAGGAATCATTATTATTTTGACACAAGAAAGGGGCAGAAAAATGAAGGGGGCACAAGTAATCAAAGTACGCAGTCACCAAGGGATGTTCAGATTTCAATCCTATGATACATATATAAAGATACAAACAAGAACATGAATAATATACAGCTACAGACAAGAACATGAATCATGAAGCAGGGATAAGACTCCCACAAGTCTCAAAATTCAGCCATGGATACGAATTTGGGCAACAATAACTTGAGACCAGACAAATGACATCTATTAATTTAAAATGAAATTTGCTAACTAGATTTAATGTAGAGCAAGGAATTAATAACGCATTGACTACAGCATATAAAGACTTGCATAATTGCAAATATGCAACAATAACAAAAAATAAGTATGATAGTTTATTCAATGAGTGTCATACATTTGAAGCATGATAGCTAATTCCACACAAGGCACAAACAGAAGTATTCAAAAAGCATCTGGTACAAATAATGGTATATGTAACTTGGTTATCAAAGGTTTCATTGGACAAGTCCTTCTGTTTGCACATACAATAATAAGAAAGAGGTAACTATATATGCTTGGGTGCCTTTGGAAAGTGATGCGTACGTGAGACTTGGCTGGCATCCTAGCTTGGGTTGCACTTTGCAAACAATCCTTACCATACAACAACAACTAACACAAGGAAACCTTTGTTGCCAGTTCAACAAATTCTGTCCTTTTCTTTTATCTTTAGACTACTGTTAAGGTCATCTTATTCATCCATGTATCCAGACCAGGGCAAAGCATGGTAAGCATCTAGTTCACATTCATTTGAGGACGTGAACGCGAAGTGGCTTTGGATTAAAGTAAAGAAGAAAAGTTTTGACAGGATAGTGGTCTACAATGACCAGATATGGATATGGATATGGATATGGATATGGATACAAACATAATCACAGGAAAAGACATACGATTCAGCATTTTCTAAAACCTAGGCCACATATATAGATAAGGGATTTCTTATGTCATGACATAAAATACGACATGTATAAATAAAACATTATATAAGTTTAACAGGATTTGACTTAGAAGATGGAATTAGTTTTATATTGATTAGAGGATTTACAAGGCTCATATAATCAAAATTATAATTGTAGGTATGTGATAATGACAATCAAAAAGCATGATAATTAATTTGAAAAGAGTGACACAATGTTAGAAAAATGATAATAATTTTGACCAGTATACATATCCATCAAGTGTCTAGATGAGTGCTGGCATTATAAAGAATCGGGAATGGTATGTGGGACTTGCACAAGTTTGCAGGTAACATAGCTAGTGGTAAACGTAGCATGGAGGACCTATTTCCATGCTTAAGTTATATATCTGTAACTTGTTTGGTTGGAATCAAGTTTGCCACAATTGTCATCCACAATCATGTTGACTTATAACCCCTTCCCCCTAATCTCACTGCCAATCACAAAATAGGTTTCATTCTAGTTGGCATTGGGTGGACCTCTCGTAGATGTCAAGATTCATTTGTTTTCGTTAGGGCACCAAGTCTGAGAAACATCAGAATAAAATTAGAATGCCTCAAAACAAATATCCTTAGATGCATTTGCTCTCTTCAACATTTGACAATAACAATATAAAAGGAAATTTTCTCGAATGTGGTCAAAATGAACCAACTAAATGTCATAACAGTGCCCGGAGATTGCAATTGATTTTCATTAAACTTTCAGCACTATTCCACCTCTGAACAGATAACAAAGATCTCAACATCCACAGTAAAGCAAACAACACCATAGGTAGGGCTGCAAATTACGGTGTATAACTAAATGCATCAAATTATTGGTCAGTTCTACCAACTGATACAGATTATTTTTTATTGTACGTTTGGCTACCACAAATATTTTTTCAAGATAAATCGGTGTCTCCAAGTTTAGATGAGGGTGAAGTCGCAAAAAATCAAGAAACTAGTGTCTCCGGAAGTGGCAAGAAATCAGGTCGATCGAATTTTGAGTAGAGTTTTTTTTTTGTTTTCCGATTTTTAGCCCCTTGTCACCACTTGGAGATGATAGTTTCCTGTATTTTGTTTCCTGATTTTTAGCCACTTCACCTGCCCAATCCCTCTCTCACCACTTGGAGGCACCAATTTATCATGAAGAAAAAAATCATGGTAGACAAACGTGCCTTTAGTTTCGTTGATTCTTATTCTTTCCTTCTAAAAAAATTCTATTGCCCCTCACTTCTGCATAGCTAGATAAATTTTTTTTAATAAAAAAAAAAGAAAAAAGAAAGAAAAAGCAAAATTCTGCATAATTCCAATACACATCAATCCAATACGTGACCCATAAAAAAAAAAAAAAACTGCATTCAATACCCACTAAAAGGAATACAAACAGATATGATAAACCCAAATGTTTCCTTCAAATAAATTACAGAAAGCTATGATTTTAATCTTAGGTCGAGTGGGGACAATGAGAATTGAATACAGAAATAGGGAGATGGTGTTTTAGAAATTTCCACTTACAGTCCGGGAGGAGTAGTGATCATAGGATCCCAGCTTTTGAAATTTCCACGACAGTATTGTTGAGCCTGAGGGATGTGGAATATCTCATCCTGTGCAATGGAATAGGGAGGCACAATTTAGAAGGAAGCATCAATGAAGCAAACTAAGAAAGCAGATGGGAAATTGGGTTTACCATGTAAGGGTCTGGAACAATATAATCCACCAGCAATGAAAGGGGAAGAATCCATAAAATCATAATCACTGCAACGGCTATTCGGCCCATCTTGCTCTCTCGGTAACGATGACCATCGAATTGTGAAGGGTTATATAGTTCTCGACCCCGGTATTACCAAGGAGTCTATGTATTTGTATCCCATGTGGAATAATTCTTTGTACGAAAATACCCTCTATTTTGTATAGGGGAATCGATTGTACAAACTCATGGCTCCTCCTTAAATCAATCCAAACGGGTGAAAGCTTACACAGGTGATTGCTGCAACTCAACCCTATCTTTTCATGGCTTCATAACTCTGCAGATGAGGGAGAAATGGGTGGAAATGGACAATCGCGTCCATTTTTCATGGCAATCGGAGATCAACCAGGTGAAAGTGAAACCACCTCTTTTGTATATACAGCTAAATAAGCCCTTATAGTACCGTATTTTATTTTAGGGAAAATTATTAAAAAAATGCAAAATTTTGTCTAAATTGTGAATAAAGGGTAGTGATTTGAAAATTATAAAAAATGTGTTGTCAAGTGAGAGAAGATGGCTTTTAGGACAAATATACCCCTCCTAGTGGTTCCGTAGTGGTTCTGGGGTAGAAAATGTGGTTCCGTAGTGGTTCCGGGGTATAAAATGTGGTTCCCTAGTGGTTCCGGGGTATAAAATGTGGTTCCCTAGTGGTTCTGGAGTAGAAATTGTGGTTCCCTAGTGGTTTTGGGGTATAAAATGTGGTTACCTAGTGGTTCCGATGTATAAAATGTGGTTCCGTAGTGGTTCCGTGGTATAAAATGTGGTTCCGTAGTGGTTCCGGGGTAGAAAATGTGGTTCCCTAGTGTTTCCGGTGTATAAAATGTGGTTCCATAATGGTTCCGGGGTATAAAATATGGTTCCCTAGTAGTTCCGGTGGGTATAAAATGTGGTTCCTTAGTGGTTCTGGGGTATAAAATGTGGTTCCGGAGTATAGAATGTGGTTCCGTAGTGGTTACGAGGTATAAAATGTGGTTCCCTAGTGGTTCCGGGGTAGAAAATGTGGTTCCCTAGTGGTCCTGGAGTAGAAAATGTGGTTCCCTAGTGGTTCCGGAGTAGAAAATGTGGTTCCTTAGTGGTTCTGAGGTATAAAGTGTGTTTCCCTAGTGGTTCCGGGGTAGAAAATGTGGTTCCCTAGTGGTTCGGTAGTGGTTCGAGGGTATAAAATGTGGTTCCCTAATGGTTCCGAGGTATAAAATGTGGTTCCACAGTGGTTCTGAGGTATAAAATGTGGTTCTGTAATGGTTCTGGGGTATAAAATGTGGTTCCCTAGTGGTTCCGGCGTATAAAATGTGGTTCTCTAGTGGTTCCGGGGTAGAAAATGTGGTTCCCCAGTGGTTCCGGGGTATAAAATGTGGTTCCCTAGTGGTTCCGGGGTAGAAAATGTGGTTCTCACGCCGGGCCCGTACGGGCCGGGTCGACCCGCGTGTCACCTGGATTTTTGCCGTATTTTTTAAGATGTTTTTGGGAAATGTTATCCACACTACCGTATTTTGATGAGGACACTCTTCACTTTATTAAAAGTACGGTATGGCCCGCACCATAGGATGATCCAAACTGTCCATTAGATGGGCCACAGCCTAAATAGGTTGTGCCCCAAAAAGCATTTCCGTAGGTTTATCCTAACCCTCTTATTAGAATGTTAGAGGGTTGGTCCTAACCCTCTATAGATCGGAGGGTTAGGATCAACCTATGGAAATGATTTTTGGGACACAACCAATTTAGGTTGTGGCCCATCTAATTGACGCTTTGGATCATCCTATGGGGGGCCATACCGAACTTTTAATTAAATGAGGAGTGCCCTCATCAAAATACAGTAGTGTGGATAACATTTCCCTTTTTTGTATGGGAATTTGCTAGCCACCTTTGTCGAGGCAACTTCTCGGCTTGTGGCCCATCCTTTGATGCAAAGATTGGCAGAAGTAATATGGGTGCAAAGGTGGCTAGCAAAAGCATAATTGTAAAAAATAGTAATCATTACTTGCAAAAAATAGTAATCATTACGGATTTGTGACTGAAGTGCTAAGTTTTAAATGAAAAATTACGAAAAAATGGAAGCAAAGTATTAAAATTATGAAAAAAATACCAAAAGGATGCACTAACATATGACAATTACCGAACTACAAAGATTGACTGTCTTCCGTCGGAAGTCCGAACGTTTAATGGAACCAATATTTTGGTTATGTATACTGGCTTCCATTTGGAAGTCCGAAGTTTTGTTCAGACTTCCGACGGAAGCCAATAGAATAGGGATAATTCCAAAGATTTTTATTTTCAAATTGAGTAAAAATTCGAAGGATAATAGGGATATACATTGTGATCTTAGTGTCATGCAGGCAACCATAAATTGAAGCTTAATTTGATGTTTTAGAATAAAAAAATGCAAAGAAAATTGATTTATCTTGAAAATGGGGAAAACAACAAAACCCACTTTTAACCTCAAAATTCATTTTCTTTGCGTTTTGTAACACTACTTCGATAATTTTTATCATGAATAAACCCTCATGATTACCAAACCCGTTGTAAATGGCAACCTTCAAAACCCTTCCATGGAGTTTTCCACGTTAGAAAAGTCTTGAGGAAGAAGAAGGTGGTAGGTGAGAAGGTAATAAGTGCATAGGGATAAGTGCAAAAAGGTGGAGAGAAAAAAGAGGTAGGAGGGGTATATTTGTCCTAAAAGCCTTCTTCTCTCACTTGACAACACTTTTTTTATAAATTTCAAATCACTACCCTTTATTCACAATTTAGACAAAACTTTGCGTTTTTCTAATAATTTTCCCTTTATTTTATTTTCAAAAAGTACTGTGCGGATCACAGTACAGGGATGATCTAAAGTAGGGCTGCAACAGGATCGGGTTGTTCAAAACCCTAGCCCAACCCTGGATCCCATTATCTCAGCTCTGACCCGCCCTGACCCTGAGTCAGGGCCGAAAAACCTCAACCCATTGCACGCCCTATAGGGCTCAGTGCTGGCCCTAGCCCGCTTTGATTGGCCCTGATTGGGCAGGGCCGGGCCGGCCCTAATTGACCCTAGTGCAAATACCTGTTAAGAGTGCCAAAAATAAAGCAACCACTTGTCATATAGAACATAATGATCAATAAACAGAGAAAGGGAACAAAATAAGACAATATGAATTCAACAACATGACGGGCAACGGAGACAATTAATATTAATAATCTAAAGAAACATCAATCTAAGATAATAGAAAACATTAGCAAAAGAAACATACACAGATGGTTCAATTATATAATAGAAATAAGGGTGTCAATTTTGGCTCGGGCTCGGAGGCTCGCTCGAGCTCGGCTTGAATCCTTAACGAGCCGAGCCGAGCCGAGCCGGCTCACCAGGCTCGTTAAGGCTCGTTAAGAATTTAATATATTTAAATATATATATTAGATATTAATTTATACATTAAAATGGTTGTCCAGGGAGTGAAAGGGGGGGCAAAATATGTCACTTCATTTTTGGAACCCCATTTGTTACTAGGACCACCCCCCATAGTGTAAAAAAAGTAGTCAAATTACACTAGTAGGGCTGTCTAGGGAAGATGAGGGGTGTGAACATAATATAACCCGAGCTCGGTAAGGCTCGCGAGCCTGGCCGAGCCTGACCGAGCCGAGCCGAGCCGACCTTTTGAGCTTAACGAGCCGAGCCGAGCCTGGCCAGGTTCGGCTCGGCTCGGCTCGTTTACACCCCTAAATAGAAAACTTAGGGTCGGGCCGGGTCAAGGTACCCGAGGCATTAACCTAGAACCCGACCCGACCTAAGTCAGGGTCTAAAAAATGAACCCTAACCCGCCCTCAGGGTTGGAAAATCCAGCCCTGACCCTGTTCGGGTTCAGGGCTGACAGGGCCAAACTTGCACCTCTAATCCAAACTGTCTGTGTGATGGGCCACAGCGTAAATAGCATGTGCCTCAAAAATCATTTCTATAGGATGATCCCAACCCTCCAATCTATAGAGGAACTGCATATTATGGAACCTCTATAGATCGGATGGCCAGGATCATCCTATGGAAATGATTTTTGGGGTACAACCTATTTACATTGTGGCCCATCACAAGGACGGTTTGGATCATACTATAGTGTGGTCCGTCTAGTACACTTTTTCTTTTTCTTTTTTAATAAGGGGCTATAAGGGCTTACACCATATAAAATCTCCTAATAAAAGGATTTGCTAGCCTCCTTCGCAGAAAGCACCTTCGTGACAGTCCTTTGCATTTGACAAATTTTGTCTTATTCACTGCAGTGGTTGCATCACATGCAAAAGAAGGGCACGAAGGTGCTTTTTGCGAAAGAGGCTAGCAAAACCCATCTTTTTATTCTATATTTTATTATTGAATTGAAACTATGTATCCAATGTCTAACTATTATGTATACGAAAATACATTTCTATTTCGTATATATAGCTAAATAATTTTCATAAAAAAATGAGAGTTCTTACTTCTTCCTCATAAAAATTTCAAAACCTGGTTTTGAGTGATGGATCATGTTGGGGTAAAATTTGACATCCAATCAAAAGTCGACACATGGCACCTATAGGCTCAAAATGCTGGAAAGGGTAAAAGAGTAATTTTGCAGCTCTTATGGAAAGCCATAGAAATCCTAGAAACAACAATTGCTATTAGGAGTGCAACTTGGGTCTGCACTCGGGTCTGGTTGGGTTGAGCTTTTACTGAAAAAATTGAAATCTACACAAGCCCAACCCGATTTTAAGGTAAAAGCTCAACCAGAAATCCTAAAAATCGACCCCAATTGCACACCTAGTCACCACAAAGGATAAACTTAGAAATTAGAATTCTAGGAAGATCTCTCAATCAGGTGGAAATCGAAATATTCTCTAGAGATATGGAACCTATCTTGTTTTCTAGCATTTGTAGACTTGTGTCGTTTGTTTTTTAAAACAAAGTGACATAGATATCCCATGCTTCCTTCGGAGTCTTGGCCCCTCAAATAAAATCAAGAAAATCCCTCTTAATGGTAGCCATAAACATGAACATGGATTTGCCGTCTTTGATCTTCCACTTTCTCAAAACCTCTGCGGTTTCGGCACCTCTGTTAGGAGAAGTAGTTTTGAACAATTCAATATCTCCCATAAATCTGGCTCTTTGCCCTTGGAGATACGATTCTATGCAAGATCCAATATTGATAGTTTGTGTTGTTAAGCTTCTCAATCCCATTGACCAAATTAGTGAAATCCATCTCTTTGATCAAGCTTCTGACGAGTGACAAACTTGAAGTCGGATTCCATATCTACAACTTCGACATTTGATCGTTGAGTGCTAATGTGTTGGATCTTGTCCCTGGAGGCTTAATCAACTTTTGATTGGCTTCCCTGACTAGTTTTTGATCATACACGTACACCAATCTCTAGTCGGTTGTATGATCTTCCTTCCTTCAGATTTCGTTCAATAGTTTCTGACTAGTGGCTTCTTTGACGATCTTTCGATTGTCACTGACCGATGGCTTCGACGATCGTTCACTAGTCCCCGACCCGTGGCTATGATACCACTTGTTGAAAAAACAAGATAAAAGCAGAAGAACCAAAAGCCCACAAAACACAAATCACAAACCACAAAAGGAAGGGGGAGAGAGACAGGAATGGGGGGGGGGAGAGAGAGAGAGAGAGAGAGAGAGAGAGAGAGAGAGAGACAGAGACAGAGACAGAGACAGAGAGAAGTGTGGTTTGCCAATGTAGTTGTTAGCCCAAGGGTTCCCATGGGTTCAACTATTCACCTTTACCTTCTTCTTTTGATACTAGCAAACCCAAATTGATTAGTCTTTATGGACTAATGTGTTGCTTTGGAGTGTAGTGCCTTAAATAGGAACTTCATATGTCATATCGCCATTACACAATACAACACAACACAAGGCTTGAGGATCAACATGTGCAAATGAACTAAGAGAGCTTGCACACATTGGAGGCATCATCCTTGGAAGATTTTCAAGCATAAAGCTCAACTTAAAGATCCCACAAGCATGCCTTGCACAATGCCAAGAGGAGTTTGAAGATGAACAAGTGTTGGTGACTATCTCAAGCATTCAAAGTGAAGATGATGAAAGAAAAGGAAGTCACATGTACCAAGCTTTCTCAAGTATTCACTTCCAAGCCCAAGATCCTAAGGAAGACCTTTGAAGCCAATACGATCAAGGTGCTAAGTAATTTAACTTTCTAGATTGTATTGGAGATCTTTTTCAAGTGGTTTTGCATTTCAAAGTATTTTTCAATCCTCTTTCAAAACCAACCTTGAAACCTATTTGTATTTCATGTAAAATTATTTTCAAAGGTCCTAAATGTTATTAAAACAATAGTCTATAGCACAAGAACGAAAGCCCAAGTGCTAACCAAAGTTTACAAATGAAAAGGAATGACATTAGCACTTGAATTGTGAAAACAGCAACTTAAAACTGATTTAAATGGTTCAAAATAATATTTTTAACAGATAGCTCTCATTTTTCTCATGTCCATAGAGTGTAAGAACATCAAAATCCGATACGAAACGAGGGAGATATGAATTTTACAAGAAGCGGCTGAAAAACTGTTTTTTGCTGGAATTCCAGCAGACCAGCGGTGGGCTACCGCCCTACCGAGGTCGATCGGGCCCGGTCGACCGACCCCCCCCCCCCCGTGGGCTACCGCACCTGAGCGAAAAACTAGCTGTTGGGGCATAACGGCTAGTTGCTTTTTTGACCCGTTTTTTGGTATTTTCTTGCCCAAACTACCCCCAAACATTGAGGAATCATTGTGGACTATAAATACATTGTTTTCTCATGGATTTAACAACTTTTGAACATATTGAAAATCTATTTTTGAGCTTAAACTTTCAAATCGATCTCATTTCTCAAAGAACTTGAATGTGTATTTTCACTTGAGGAAGATCTCCACTAGGCTTTCATTGTGTTCATTCTTTGGAGAGTTTTTGTGAGCTTTACAAGTTGTAACCAAGCCTTCATGAGGCTAATAGAGTGTTCTTTATTTTCTTCAACTATTTGTACGAGGGTCTTCGATTCGGCCTGTTAAGAAAGGCGAATCAAATCATTGTAAGAGGGTCTCCGATTCGGCTCGTCAAGAAAGGTGAATCTTGATATTGTAAGAGGGTTTTCCGATCCGGCCTGTTAAGAAAGGAGGATCATGATAGTTGAAACGTTGATGAGGTCTTAGTGAGTGGACGTAGGTCTTGGTGTTGTATCCAAGGACCGAACCACTATAAAATCCTTGTGTTCATCTCTTGCCTCTCAACCTCCTTCTCTTGCTTGCCCTCTACATTTGTGATTGGTATTTTCATTCCCTTTTGTCTATATTTTGAATCTATAATTAACAAGGGTTAATTGTTATTTTGAATTTGAGGATAATCACATTGCACACCATTAAAATTTGAATTAAATCCAATTCACCCCCCTCTTGGGTTACCCTTTGGGATTTCAGTAGTTTTGAATAGGAAAACACTTCTAAAACAGGATCTCTTCCCAAAAATAAAAACCAGGTAAGCATGGCCGATTGATTTGGCAATCTTAATGAGCAATCGAGATAAGTGCCCCACTTTTTTTTGTTTTATGCACAGGTGACACAAAAGAAGATTCGGTGCTTTTTTCGAGGATGGGATCTTGTTTTCCTAGCAACCCTCTTTTGAATAAAATATTCAGAGAGAAAATCTCCTTTCACTCCATCTCTTTTGTGATTTGTGTTTTGTGGTTTCTGCTTATTGCTTTGATCTTTGTTTTCAACACACTATTGCATGTGTGAACTCATGTTTGCTACACATGAGAACCATTTTTTCATCACAAGAGGACCCTTATATCACTATAAGAAAACCCCCTTTTAGCAATGGAATTATAGACCTCCCACACAAAATTCATCGAAAGGAAGATTTTTAGCGACAAAAATTAGTTTTGTCCCTATTAGTGGAAAACTAGCGTCTAACTTTTAAAATTCGTCGCCTAAAATATTATGGGTAAATGATTAAAAAATGCAAAGATTATGCAAAATTGTGAAAAAAGGTAGATATTTAAATATTGTAAAAAAGGGCTGTGAGGTGAGAGAGTATGAGTTTTAGCACAAATATACCCCCACTTTTATTTTCCCACCATTTCTTATGCTCTAATCCCCACGTTTTTCTTTCTTCTTCCTCACCCACCCAACATGAAAAACTCCAGTGCTTCCCACCCTTTGGAAGCTCCAATCCCATTGTATACCCCCACTTTCATTTTCCCACCATTTCTTATGCTCTAATCCCCACCTTTTTCTTTCTTCTTCCTCACCCACCCAACGTGAAAAACACCAGTGCAGCCATTCCCATCCTTTGGAAGCTCCAATCCCATTGTATTTTGTTAAAAAAAAACACCATTACTTGTGAGAAATTTGAACTTCGATGATAAACATAGCTCCAAGTAGGTCCATGCTCCTCTACTTCAATAGGGTTTAACAGTTTATGAAGGTTTTCATATTTCGTTGGGTTTTAACATTTTATGAAGGTTTTCAGTTTTGCTGGGTTTGAACATTTTATGAAGGTTTTCATTGTTTTGTGTTAAAAAAAAGAGAGAAATTACCCAAGTTGTTCTATGTTGGTTGTATAATTATTTCCATTGTTTTCTTGGGTTTTAAAAGAAAGTTAGAACCACCATTTTCTCTGTTGGAAAAAGACCATTACTTGTTTCTACCCTTCGTACTGGTTCCGGGGTAGAAAATGTCGCTTCGTACTGGTTCCGGCGTATAAAATGTGGTTCCCCAGTGGTTCGGAGGTATAAAATTTGGTTCCGTACTAGGTTCAAGGGTATAAAATGTGGTTCCTTACTGGTTCTGGGGTATGAAATGTGGTTCCCTAGTGGTTCCGGCGTATAAAATGTGGTTCCCAAGTGGTTCCGAGGTTGAAAATGTGGTTCTGTAGAGGTTCCAGGGTATAAAATGTGGTTCCCAAGTGGTTTCGGGGTTGAAAATGTGGTTCCGTAGAGGTTCCAGGGTATAAAATGTGGTTCCGTAGTGGTTACGAGGTATGAAATGTGGTTCCGTAGTGGTTGCGGGGTATAAAATATGGTTCCCTAGTGGTTCCGGGGTATAAAATGTAGTTCCCTAGTGGTTCCGAGGTATAAAATATGGTTCAGGGGTATAAAATATGGTTTCGTAGTGGTTTCGGGGTATGAAATGTGGTTCCGTAGTGGTTCCGGCGTATAAAATGTGGTTCCCAAGTCGTTCCGGAGTATAAAATGTTGTTCTGTACTAAGTTAAGGGGTATAAAATGTGGTTCTGTAGTGGTTGTAGGGTATGAAATGTGGTTCCCTAGTGGGTCCGGCGTATAAAATGTGGTTCCCAAGTGGTTGTGGGGTAGAAAATGTTGTTCCCTAGTGGTTCGAGGGTAAGGGTGTCAATTTTGGCTCGGGCTCGGAGGCTCGCTCGAGCTCGGCTCGAATCCTTAACGAGCCGAGCCCGATTTAGGCCAGGCTCGGCTCGGCTCGGCTCGTTAAGGCTCGTTAAGAATTTAATATATTTAAATATATATATTATATATTAATATATACACTAAAAAGGTTGTCCAGGGAGTGAAAGGGGGAGGCAAAATATGTCACTTCATTTTAGGAACCCCATTTGTTACTTGGACCACCCCCCATAGTGTAAAAAAAGTAGTCAAATTACACTATATAGGGCTGTCCAGGGAAGATGAGGGGTGTGAACTTAATATAACCCAAGCTCGGTAAGGCTCGCGAGCTGCTCACGAGCCTGGCCGAGCCGAGCCCGAGCCGAGCCCGAGCCTAGCTTTTGAGCTTAACGAGCCGAGCTGAGCCTGGCCAAGCTCGGCTCGGCTCGTTTACACCCCTATTCCAGGGTATAAAATGTGGTTCCGTAGTGGTTACGATGTATAAAATGTGGTTCCGTAGTAGTTAAGGGGTATAAAATATGGTTCCCTAGTGGTTTCGGGGTATGAAATGTGCTGCCCTAGTGGTTCCAGCGTATAAAATGTGGTTTTCAAGTGGTTCCGGGGTATAAGATATGGTTCCCTAGTGGTTCTGGGGTATGAAATGTGGTGCCCTAGTGGTTCCGGCGTATAAAATGTGGTTTTGAAGTGGTTATGGGGTATAAGATGTGGTTCCCTACTGGTTCCGGTGTATAAAATGTGGTTCCGTAGTGGTTCCAGGGTAGAAAATATGGTTCCGTAGTGGTTCGGAGGTATAAAATGTGTTTTCGTAGTGGTTCCAGGGTATAAAATGTGGTTCCCGAGTGGTCACGGGGTAAAACATGTGGTTCCCTAGTGGTTCCGGGGTAGAAAATGTGGTTCCCTACTGGTTCTGAGGTATAAAATGTGGTTCCGTAGTTGTTGCGGGGTATGGAATGCGATTCCCTAGTGGTTCCTGGGTATGAAATGTGGTTCCCTAGTGGTTCCTGGGTATGAAATGTGCTTCCCTAGTGGTTCCGCGGTAGAAAATGTGGTTCCCTAGTGGTTCCGTGGTAGAAAATGTGGTTCCGGAGTGGTTGCGGGGTATAAAATGTGTTTTCCTAGTGGTTCCGGGGAATAAAATGTGGTTCCCGAGTGGTCCCGGGGTAAAAATGTGGTTCCGTAGTGGTTCCAGGGTAGAGAATATGGTTCCGTAGTGGTTCCGAAGTATAAAATGTGTTTCTGTAGTGGTTACGAGGTATAAAATGTGGTTCCGTAGTGGTTGTGGGGTATAAAATGTGGTTCCGTAGTGATTCCCGGGTATAAAATGTGGTTCCGTAGTGGTTGACGAGTATAAGATGTGGTTCCCTAGTGGTTCCGGTGTATAAAATGTGGTTCCGTAGTGGTTCCAGGGTAGAAAATATGGTTCCCTAGTGGTTTCGAGGTATAAAATGTGTTTTCGTAGTGGTTCCGGGGTATAAAATGTGGTTCCCGAGTGGTGATGGGGTTAAAAATGTGGTTCCCTACTGGTCCTGGGGTAGAAAATGTGGTTCCCTAGTGGTTCTAAGGTATAAAATGTGGTTCCGTAGTGGTTCCGGGGTATAAAATTTGGTTCCGTAGTGGTTCCGGGGTATGAAATGTGGTGGCGTAGTGGTTCCGGCGTATAAAATGTGGTTTTGAAGTGGTTCCGGGGTGTAAGATGTGGTTCCGTAGTGCTTCCGAGGTATAAAATGTGTTTCCCTAGTGGTTACGGGGTATAAAATGTGGTTCCGTAGTGGTTGTGGGGTATAAAATGTTGTTCCGTAGTGGTTCCCGGGTATAAAATGTGGTTTCGTAGTGGTTCAGGGGTATAAAATATGGCTCCCTAGTGGTTCCGGGGTATGAAATGTTATTCCGTAGTGCCTCCGGCGCTAAAAATGTGGCTTGGAAGTGGTTCCGGGGTATAAGATGTGGTTCAGTAGTGGTTCCGGTGTATAAAATGTGGTTCCGTAGTGGTTCCAGCGTAGAAAATATGGTTCCGTAGTGGTTCCGATGTATAAAATGTGTTTCCCTAGTGGTTCCGGGGTATAAAATGTGGTTCCCGAGTGGTCATGGGGTAAAAAATGTGGTTCCCTACTGCTTGCGAGGTAGAAAATGTGGTTTCCTAGTGGTTCTGAGGTATAAAATGTGGTTCCGTAGTGGTTGCTGGTTATAAAATGTGGTTCCCTAGTGGTTCCGGTGTATAAAATGTGGTTCCGTTGTGGTTCCAGGGTAGCAAATATGGTTCCCTAGTGGTTCCGAGGTATAAAATGTGTTTCCCTAGTGGTTCGCGGGTATAAAATGTGGTTCCCGAGTGGTCATGGGGTAAAAAATGTGGTTCCCTACTGCTTGCGGGGTAGAAAATGTGGTTCCGTAGTGCTTCTGAGGTATAAAATGTGGTTCCGTAGTCGTTCCGGTGTATAAAATATGGTTCCCTAATGGTTCCGTGGTATGAAATGTGGTGCCCTAGTGGTTCCGGCGTATAAAATGTGGTTTTCAAGTGGTTCCGGGAAATAAGATGTGGTTCCTTAGTGGTTCCGGTGTATAAAATGTGGTTCCAGGGTAGAAATATGGTTCTGTAGTGGTTGCGGGTTATAAAATGTGGTTCCCTAGTGGTTCCGGGGTAGAAAATGTGGTTCTCTAGTGGTTCCGAGGTATAAAATGTGGTTCCGTAGTGGTTGCGGGTTATAAAATGTGGTTCCCTAGTGGTTCCAGTGTATGAAATGTGGTTCCCTAGTGGTTCCGGGGTAGAAAATGTGGTTCCCTAGTGGTTTCGAGGTATAAAATGTGATTCCGTAGTGGTTGCGGGGTATAAAATGTGGTTCCCTAGTGGTTCCGGTGTATGAAATGTGGTTCCCTAGTGGTTCCGGTGTATGAAATGTGGTTCCCTAGTGGTTCCGGGGTAGAAAATGTGGTTCCCTAGTGGTCCCGAGGTATAAAATGTGGTTCCGTCGTGGTTGTAGGTTATAAAATGTAGTTCCCTAGTGGTTCCGGTGTATGAAATGTGGTTCCGTAGTGGTTCCGGGGTAGAAAATGTGGTTCCCTAGTGGTTCCGGGGTATAAAATGTGGTTTCGTAATGGTTGCGGGTTATAAAATGTTGTTCCCTAGTGGTTCCGGTGTATGAAATGTTGTTCCCTAGTGGTTCCGGTAGAAAATGTGGTTCCCTAGTGGTTCCGAGGTATAAAATGTGGTTCCGTAGTGGTTGCGGGGTATAAAATGTGGTTCCCTAGTGGTTCCGGTGTATGAAATGTGGTTCCCTAGTGGTTCCGGAGTAGAAAATGTTGTTCCCTAGCGGTCCCGAGGTATGAAATGTGGTTCCGTAGTGGTTGCGGGTTATAAAATGTAGTTCCCTAGTGGTTTCGGTGTCTGAAATGTGGTTCCCTAGTGGTTTTGGGGTAGAAATTGTGGTTCCCTAGTGGTTCCAAGGTATAAAATGTGGTTCCGTAATGGTTGGGGGTTATAAAATGTTGTTCCCTAGTGGTTCTGTTGTATAAAATGTGGTTCCATTGTGGTTCCAGGGTAGAAAATATGGTTCCCTAGTGGTTCCGAGGTATAAAATGTGTTTCCGTAGTGGTTCCCGGGTATAAAATGCGGTTCCCGAGTGCTCATGAGTGGTTCCCTACTGCTTGCGGGGTAGAAAATATGGTTCCGTAGTGGTTCTGAGGTATAAAATGTTTTTTCGTAGTCATTCTGGGGTGTAAAATATGGTTCCCTAGTGGTTCCGGGGTATGAAATGTGGTGCCCTAGTGGTTCCGGCGTATAAAATGTGGTTTTCAAGTGGTTCCGGGAAATAAGATGTGGTTCCCTAGTGGTTCCGGTGTATAAAATGTGGTTCCGTAGTGGTTCCAGGGTAGAAAATATAGTTCCCTAGTGGTTCGGGGGTAGAAAATGTGGTTCCCTAGTGGTTCCGAGGTATAATATGTGGTTATGTACTAGTTGCGGGTTATAAAATGTATTTCCCTAGTGGTTCCGGCGTAGAAAATGTGTTTCCCTAGTGGTTCCGAGGTATAAAATGTGGTTCCGTAGTGGTTGCGGGTTATAAAATGTGGTTCCCTAGTGGTTCCGGTGTATGAAATGTGGTTCCCTAGTGGTTCCGGGGTAGAAAATGTGGTTCCCTAGTGGTTCCGAGGTATAAAATGTGGTTCCGTAGTGGTTGCGGGGTATAAAATGTGGTTCCCTAGTGGTTCCGGTGTATGAAATGTGGTTCCCTAGTGGTTCCGGGGTAGAAAATGTGGTTCCGTAGTGGTTTCGAGGTATAAAATGTAGTTCCGTCGTGGTTGCGGGTTATAAAATGTAGTTCCCTAATGGTTCCGGTGTATGAAATGTGGTTCCGTAGTGGTTCCGGGGTAGAAAATGTGGTTCCCTAATGGTTCCGAGGTATAAATTGTGTTTCCGTAGTGGTTCAGGGGTATAAAATGTGGTTCCGCAGTGCTTCCAAGGTATAAAATGTGGTGCTAAGAGTCTAACTTATTGTTCCAATTGTGGTTCTAAGATTCTAAAGTTGTTGTATCATTGTAAATGGTTGTTCATAGTTTGTATTGAAATTTTATGAAGGTTTAATAATGGTTCTTAGCCTAATAGGGTTTGCGAATGGTGGAAAGAAGGGCTTCTTTTATCTTACACGTTGATGGATACTTCAAGGATGAAGTATCATTTCAGTATATTGGCGGGACAAAGATGTCTTTAATTGTGAATCGGCATATAAAATTTTCAGAATTTGAGTCTCTAGTTCACCAAAAAATTGGGACTGCAGCAACCGGTATCTCACAATCTATAAAATGTCGATATGTCGTGGATCCATATCAAATCTTGTTGTACGACATTCGAAATGATGATGACCTAGCTATGGTGATGATGCTTTTTGAGAATAGCCTTTTCAATTGTATCAGCCTGTACATAACCAAACAGTACAAAGTAGCAGGAATTAGTTCTGCAGCGATCCCCATCCGGAGGTAAAATATTCATTCAGGTGGAAATTTTTCATTCTTTAAACTCTCATTCGATTACACTATTAGGTCATGTCGAATTTGTCATTGGTCAGGAATATGAGGGATAGAAATCAACATTATGAAGATCCTATTTTATATGGAAATATTTTTGAACCTTCTTGTCGTCCTCTTGAACCGCCATGGAACCCCAGAAATAATTCCATCCGTGCAGCCTCAGCAATACCTAATCGAAATGACGTTGCTGGTCCGAAGAACATACCAATATTGGGCAGAATCCGAAAATATACCAATATTGCTCGGAATCCGAAAAGATATTCAGTGGACTTGAAGCAAGACTATGAGGACCCTATTTTTAATGAGACAGAGGAAAATACAAGTCAACATATGAGCACTGCCATGTAATCTTCTAATTACTAATTACATTTACTTGGCCAGTTCTATGTTTGTCTCATACAATATTCATTCTAACACAGTCCCTACTTTGCAGGCACGATGCCGAGTTCAACAGGGATTTCCATAGTGATATGCAAGTTAGTGATGGCATTGAATGGGAGGATGGTAACAGTATAAAGGGTGATGATTCATTTGGTGATGATGACTTTGTTGAGGACAGTGAGCGCGAAGGGGACTTTGATAAGGAAGATGAGTGCGAAGGTGTACGCCCCCTCGTTGGTCTACAGAACGTTGTGGGCGACCCGTTCTGTAATACGTATACAAGGGAGCCGTTGGAAGTAGATGAGATGGTTGTAGATGAATTGCCTGAGGGACGTATAGGACTTGAGGAGATGAAGGTGGGGGGAATCTTCCCGAATTTGAAAGTATTTAAGGAGAAAGTCAAAGAGTACGCAATTGAACGGAAGTTTGTATTCGTCCCAGTAGATTCAAAGCCTACAAAGTATGCTGTTAGATGCAAGGATAAAAGTTGCCCCTTCAAAATTAGTGGGAGAAATTATTTGCATCATGTTATGGTAAAAAGGTTTGTGCCAGAGCATACATGCTCACGTACTTTGAGCGGTAATGACCATCCCCTTGTCACAGCAGCTTGGGTAGCAGACACCTGCCTTGGGTTATTTCCCCGCCCAGGAGACGTGAGGCCTACTTTGATAAGAGCATACATAAATGATAAGTGGGGTATAACCATAAGCTATGCGAAGGCTTTCAATGCGAAGGTCATTATACACGAAATAATGTGTGGAAATGCCGAGGCGTCTTACCGCATCCTTCCTGCATATGCTGAAGAGATTGAGAGATGCAATCCTGGCACCATTATGTGTGTATATCGAAGTCGGCAGCTATGGACGGGTGGAGATAATACATTTTGTCGTTTATTTTGGTCATTCGGCCCTAGCATACGCGCCTTCAGTCGAATGATTAGACCACTAATACTAATTGATGGGACACATTTGCGAGGCAAGTATAAAGGAATTTTATTGGCTGCGACTGCAGTAGATGGTGACGGTGGATTATTTCCGTTAGCATATGCAGTGGTTGAGAATGAGATGTATAAGAGCTGGCTATGGTTTCTTCGTTTACTCCACCAGAGATGATACCAGCAGAAAAAAACAACAACGAATTCACTATTTCCTCTGATCGGATGAAGGGTTTGCCTAGAGCTATAGACGAAGCATTGCCGGGATCATACCATAGCTATTGTATTCGTCACCTCAATGCCAATTTCTTGAAGACCTTTAAGAGTCAAATACTTTGCAAACTATTTTGAGAGCCGCATATGCTTTAAGGGAGAGAGACTATCAGGAGACGATGGAATGTATTAAAGCGAAGAACGCAAAAGCAGAGAAATGGATATCTGAGATTCCTAAAGAAAACTGGGCTAATGTATACTTTAAAGGGTCTAGGTGGAATATGTTGACAACTAATGCCGTGGAGTCCTTCAACAACGTATTAAAGGGCGCACGGGAGTTACCGATCGCGGCTCTAGTCGATCACACGAGATGGAAAGTACAAGAGTACTTCCACCTTCGCCGCAAGGCTGCTTCTGAATGGAAAACGCATTTGACCCATAATGCAGAAAAATGGTTAGACAGATCATGTCTGTATGGCAGTAAGTTTACACCCCGGCCGTGTAGTTGGAATGAATATGAAGTGATATCATCAACTAATACGGATCATGTGGACTTAGAGAAGAGAACGTGTATGTGTGGTCTTTTCCAAATTATGGGATTGCCGTGTGGGCATGCCATAGCAGCCATGGGAGTAAACAAGCTGGACAAATATAGGTACTGCCAAGATTGGTTTTTGGCTTCAACTTATCGGACTACATATGAGGAGGTGATTCACCCTACTTTAGATCGAACACAATGGCCGGAGCCATCCCATGTTTTAGAAGTAGTGTTGCCACCACGAATAAGAAGACAGCCTGGACGACCGAAAAAAGTACGAATGGAAAGAGGGCTGCAATTTGGAGAACATCACAACTGCAAATCATGTGGGGAACCTGAACACAACAAAAGAACGTGCAAAAATCCCCCCCTTGTAAATGGTCAGTTAAATATGACGCCCATCGCTCCATCCGCACTTACAGAAAATAGGTATGTTCCATTATTACTCACTCAATATGATTTTCCTATCAAACCCATCATTTTATTGATTGTTGCAATTTTCTCTTGTAGGTCCGGTGTGTCATTCGCACCTCCTTTCTTTGCTTAGGGATGGAGTTGTTGGTTTTGTTGTACAAAGTGGCCTTCATTTTAGGACACTTCATACTGCACATGATATTTACTCACACTGAATTTGTATAAATTAAACGTTATTATAGACTTATAGTATTAAATTAGTTGTACAGCTGATCGTGACTGTTGTAAATGTGATCATTAATGTATCATTGGTGTTGGAAATATCATTGGTTCCAAACAGTACCGAAAAGTCAGTCGGCCCACATTGTTGTACAAAGTGGCCTCAATTTTGGGACACTACATACTGCACATGATCATTTGATGGGCCGTCAGATATATAGGGTGTGCCCAAAAATTCAGGTCCATCGGATCATTGTAACCCTTCAATCTGTGGACCTACAATTTCTACGTATGTCTACTCGGAAGTCCGAACACATCGTCGGACTTCCGATGATACTCCAGTCGAATTGCGATTCTAGTGGACTTCATTCGGAAGGCCGAACCTTTGTTCGGACTTCCGAAACGAAATTCCGAAAAACCTTTAGGACTTCCGATGATAGTCTAGTAGAATTGCAATATTTCTGGACTTCATTCGGAAGTCCGAAACTTTCATCGGACTTCCGCAACGGAATTCCAAAAAACCTTTAGGACTTCCGATGATAGTCCAATAGAATTGCAATTGTTGTAAGCCCAAGGGTCTACTCTCCAATCTTGTTTTGATGATTCTAAACATAATTGATTGTGTTTTTGAATACTAATCAATTTGCTTTGAAGTGTTGTGTTTAAGATAGGATTGATCATTGAAGAAACCAACACACTACATGGTCATGCTTGAAGATGTACCCAACAAGAGTTAAAGGAGCTAAGTGGAGCTCACATCATCTCTCAAGAAAGCATACAAAGATGGAAGATCAATTGAAGACCAAAGCTAAAGAGAAATTGAAGGTTGCATAGGTATCATTGTACATCCCCTCTCTTTAGATTTTCAAGTCAAGGCAAAGTGTTTTCAAAATACTTTTCAAAACACTTAAAGAACTTTAAAGGTTTAGTGAATGGTTATGAAGTGGACCAACATGTTGGGACTCTCATAAACATTCCAAAATTATCATAGGAGCTGAGTTCCAAAAGCCAAAAATCAAACAAGCAATAAAATCTCAAAACTGCTGATTTTTTAGGCTTCTCGGAACTCCGAGATTTTTCTCGGAGCTCTGAGCTCGGAACTCCAAGATTTTTCTCGGAGCTCCGAGCTCGGAACTCCGAGAGTTCCCTCGGAACTCCGAGAAATGGTCCAGTAGCTTCTGGACATTTTCTCGGAACTCCGAGAAATGGTCCAGTCGAAATTTTATTTCTTCTGGCCGTTCTCTCGGAACTCCGAGAATATTTCTCGGAACTCCGAGAACCTCGCGACAGGTGAGAATATAGCCGTTGGGATTTGAATTAGTTCTTGGTTTTTGTTATCTACACCCCCAAACGGTCATATTCCATAGAGAGGCTATATATACAACATCTAGAGGATTCATTTCCTCTCTCTTGATGATTTGAAAACCTCATTAAGCATTGAAAAAAACTTGAACTCGGCGGAGAAGGAGAGTCTTTTGTAAAGGTGTAAGGGCATCCTTATTTAATATCCCTTGGAAGTGTAATCACCTCGGAGCCGGGCATCGTTGAGGTCTCCAATAGTGGAAATCCTTAAGGACGATCTTAAGAAGAGTGGAGTAGGGCTTTGCCCGAACCACTATATATCGGTGTGTCATCTCTTATTCTTGCACTTTCATTATTGCTTTTTGGTTTGGCATTTCATTGTGTCTTTAATTATATTTACACTAACCACATATTTAATCAAGTGAAGAAAATTCAAATTAGGGTTCATAATTAATTTTCAAAAGGGCTAATTTAGTGTTAAAATCAATTCACCCCCCCTCTTGTTTATTTCAATTGGTATCAGAGCCTCGTCTCTAAGCTTTTAAAACCCTAACCGGTCTAGAGTAAAGATTCTAAAATGGTAAACCATCCTCAACACCATGAATGTTACTCAAACACTAGTCCACCCTAATTTGATGGAACAAACTATGGTTTTTAGAAAACTAAAATGAAAATCTTCTTAACCCAAGATTATCAAATGTGGAGAGCCATTAATAATGAATATACATTACCCACAAGAAATCTAAATGATTGGACCGAAGCCGAACAACAAGCTTCAAATTATAATGCCAAAGCCATGAATTCCCTTATTTGTGCTTTGTCTCCCGGAGAATTCAATAGAGTATCTAATTTGAATTCGGCTAAGGAAATTTGGGATACCTTAGAAGTCACCCATGAGGGAACCAACCAAGTCAAAGAATCTAAAATGAACCATCTTTTTCGGCAATATGAACTCTTTCAAATGACACCTGATGAAACAATTACCGACATGTACACTAGATTCACTAATCTTGTAAATGGACTAAGGGGACTTGGAAAACAATTTTCTAATAGAGATTTAGTGACCAAAATCCTTAGGTCCCTACCTTTGTCATGGGAATCCAAAACCTCCGCAATCACGGAAGCCAAGGACATGAATACATTAAACCTAGATGAACTAATAGGGTCCTTGATCACCCATGAGATGATTTTCAAAACAAAAGCACCCGAAATTGAAACTAAAATTGAAAAAGGAAAAGGAATTGCTTTTGCTTGTAATGTAGGTGAAAATGAAGATGCAAAGGAAGACATGGAAGATGAAGTTGCCCTCCTAACAAGAATGATTAAATTCCTACAAAGGAATATGGGAGGCATGAGAAATAGAAGGACCAATCCTCCATTCAAGAAGAAAGAAGAACTTGGTGATGGATCTTCTCAACCCCGATGCTACGGTTGCAAAAAGCTTGGACACATTCGCCCGGATTGTCCACTCAACAATGAGCCTACTTCAAATAATCGCTTCAAGAGAAGAGAAGGCAAGAAAGGAATGACCGCCACATGGGATGAGAAAATTGAAAGCGAAGGCGAACAAAACGATGGGGAAGATTGCTTGATAGCAAGAAACGTTTGCTTTATGGCCTCAACAAACGACAACAACGAGGTATGCCTTAAAAGCCATAACAAGAAGAACACATGGTACCTTGATAGTGGATGCTCTAGACATATGACTGGAGACCTCACTCAATTTGCATCCCTATCACTCAAGGATGGTGGAGACGTTACCTTTGGAGATGATAAGAAAGAAAAGGTCAAAGGAGAAGGCACCATAGGTAACTCTACCTCTCCCATACATGATGTGCTTTATGTTGATGGCTTGTCCCATAATCTTATTAGCATTAGTCAATTATGTGATAATGGTTTTGAAGTAGTCTTCAATCCCGACAAATGCATTGTTAAAAATAAGATAGATGGAAAAGTAAAATTCATAGGTTCTAGAGACAATAACATTTACACCATTGGACTAGATGATCTTAGACTCCAAAATGTGACTTGTCTTAATGCCATTAGTGAAGATTCTTGGCTATGGCATAGGAGGTTGGGTCATGCCGGAATGGATCTCATTTCGACCCTCTCCTCAAAAGAAATTGTTAGAGGATTGCCTAAGTTCAAATACACCAAAGATCACATTTGTAGAACTTGTCAATTAGGAAAACAATTGAAGAGCTCATTTGTACCTAAAAATATGATTTCAACTTCTTACCCCTTGGAACTACTGCACATGGATCTTTTTGGACCAATGAAGACAAGTAGCCTAGGTGGAAAGAGGTACGTGTTTATAGTTGTGGATGACTACTCACGATTTACATGGGTCATATTTCTAGCACACAAAGATGAAACTTATGAAAATTTTCTTATATTGTGCAATCAAATACAAAATAAAAAAGGTATTGCTATCTCTTACATTAGAAGTGATCATGGAACGGAATTTGAAAATGTACATTTTGACACTTACTGTAATGAACATGGCATAAAACATAATTTTTCCGCACCTAGAACACCTCAACAAAATGGAGTTGTAGAAAGAAAGAATCGAACCCTCTAAAAAATGGCTAGAACTATGTTGCATGAAAATGATCTCCCTAGATATCTTTGGCCGGAAGCGGTTAGCACCGCTTGCTATATCATAAACAGGGTATATTTAAGGCCAATTTCTAAGAAAACACCTTATGAGCTTTGGAAAAACTTGAAACCAAATATAAGCTATTTTAGAGTGTTTGGATGTAAATGCTCCATCTTAAACATTAAAGATAATTTGCACAAATTTGATAAGAAGTCGGATGATGGCATATTCTTAGGGTATTCTTCACATAGCAAAGCATATAGAGTATTTAATAGAAGAACCTTAGCTGTAGAAGAATCCATGCATGTGACATTTGATGAGAGAGAGCCAACACCTCACGAAATGCCACATGATGAGGATGAACCCATTGAACATCTTTTACCTAAATTAAGTGCTCCTCTTCATGCATCTACAAGTCATACATTACCTAGTGAGGAAGTAGAAAATGAAAATGATAACTCATTACCTAGGGATAGGAGAACATTGGTAGATCATCCTGAATCCCAAATTTTAGGTGATGCCACATCGCCAGTGAGAACTAGATCATACTATCGTAGTGTGAGTAACAATTTGGCGTTCCTATCCGAATTAGAACCTAAATCCATCAAAGAAGCTGAAAAGGATGAATATTGGTTGATGGCTATGCAAGAAGAGTTAAGTCAATTCGAAAGGAACAAGGTGTGGAGGCTAGTGCCTAGACCTAGTGATCATCCAGTCATTGGCACGAGATGGGTGTATAGAAATAAATTGGATGAAAATGGAATTATCACTAGAAATAAAGCTAGGCTGGTAGCCCAAGGGTACAATCAGGAGGAGGGAATAGACTATGATGAGACATTTGCTCCTGTTCCCCGTATGGAGGCTATTAGGATACTCTTGGCATATGCATCTCATAAATGATTTAAACTATATCAAATGGATGTCAAAAGTGTCTTCCTAAATGGCTATATCCAAGAGGAAGTGTATGTTGAGCAACCTCCAGGTTTTGAAGACTTCAAACATCCAAATCATGTCTTCAGGCTTGATAAAGTTTTATATGGGTTGAAGCAAGCTCCTAGAGCTTGGTATGAGAGGCTTTGCACTTTCTTAGTTGAAAAAGGTTTTGAGATGGGAAAGGTGGATAAAACATTATTTATCAAAAGAGAAAATCAAGATATCCTCCTTGTCCAGATCTATGTGGATGATACTATCTGTGGCTCAACTAATAAAAAATTGTGTGATGAATTTGCAACTCTAATGAAAAATGAATTTGAAATGAGCATGATGGGTGAGTTAACCTACTTCTTAGGACTCCAAATTAAACAATATAAAAACAGAATATTTTTAAATTAAGAAAAATATACAAAGGAGTTATTAAAGAAGTATGGCATGGATAGCAGTAAGACATCAAGAATTCCCATGAGTACTACTGCTAAGCTAGAAAATGATGAATTTGGCAAATCTATGGATAAGAAGATGTATAGGGGTATGATAGGTAGCTTACTCTATTTGACAGCCAGCAGACCAGACATTATGTTTACTGTCTGTCTCTGTGCTCGATTTCAATCGGATCCAAAAGAGTCTCACCTATCGGCAGTCAAGAAGATCTTCAAGTACTTAAGAGGAACCCAAAGTCTAGGACTATGGTATGAAAAATCATCTTCCTTTACTCTCATCGGATATTCAGATGCAGACTTCGCTGGATGTGGAGTTGATAGGAAAAGCACTAGTGGGACTTGTCAATTCTTGGGCAAATCACTTGTTTCATGGTTTAGCAAGAAACAAAATTTAGTAGCTCTGTCCACAACAGAAGCAGAATATGTGGCAGCTGGAGCTTGTTGTGCACAAGTCCTATGGATGAAAAGCACATTGATGGACTATGCAATTAAAATGGAAAATATTCTCATCCAATGTGACAACACTAGTGCTATAAGCTTAACAAAGAACCCCATACAACACTCAAGAACAAAACATATTGAGATTAGGCATCACTTCATTAGAGATCACTCACAAAAAGGGGATATTTGCTTAAAATACATCAACACTGAAGATCAATTAGCGGATATCTTTACAAAACCCCTTAGTGATGATAGAATTTGCTATATCCGAAGTGCCTTAAACATTTGGAGTGCGGATCAAGTCAAAGAAATTGTCAAATAAATACTTTGTGCCTTTCACCAGCTTATCTATATAGTATTTATATATATCACCCTTGCTTGGTAGTATCTGCATGAATGAGATGTCAAATATTAATCTTAAAAACCACTCAATTGGTACTCTTAGCCTTCTTAGTTTTCTAAGTTGGAGAGGTACCTTCACTTTAATTAAAATACCTAACTTTTTGACATATGTCAACATCTCGATCATGAACAGGTATATGTGCATTACTTGGTTATATATTTTTATACCATAAGCATTGATTTAGGGGGAGTACCTAACTCAATCTTTATCTACTCCTAAATTGCTTTATTTTTTTTACACCCTTTCTGTCGATGACAAAAGGGGAGAAGTTTGAAATTGATTATCTATTCAATTGACTTTATGCACCATATGCTTTTAATTGTTATAATTTATCTGTGTGCATATATTGAGGGGGAGTTTCAGTATTCACTTGCCTACTATGTCACTCCACACACACCTCATAATCAATTTTGTTTGTCATCATAAAAAAGGGAGAGATTGTAAGCCCAATGGTCTACTCTCCAATCTTGTTTTGATGATTCTAAACATAATTGATTGTGTTTTTGAATACTAATCAATTTGCTTTGAAGTGTTGTGTTTAAGATATGATTGATCATTGAAGAAACCAACACACTACATGGTCATGCTTGAAGATGTACCCAACAAGAGTTAAAAGAGCTAAGTGGAGCTCACATCATCTCTCAAGCAAGCATACAAAGATGGAAGATCAATTGAAGACCAAAGCTAAAGAGAAATTGAAGGTTGCATAGGTATCATTGTACATCCCCTCTCTTTAGATTTTCAAGTCAAGGCAAAGTGTTTTCAAAATACTTTTCAAAACACTTAAAGAACTTTAAAGGTTTAGTGAATGGTTATGAAGTGGACCAACATGTTGGGACCCTCATAAACATTCCAAAATTATCATAGGAGTTGAGTTCCAAAAGCCAAAAATCAAACAAGCAATAAAATCTCAAAACTACTGATTTTTTAGGCTTCTCGGAACTCCGAGAAATGGTCCAGTAGCTTCTGGACATTTTCTCGGAACTCCGAGACATTTCTCGGAACTCCGAGAAATGGTCCAGTAGAAATTTTATTTCTTCTGGCCGTTCTCTCGGAACTCCGAGAACCTTGCGACAGGTGAGAATATAGCCGTTGGGATTTGAATTAATTCTTGGTTTTTGTTATCTACACCCACAAACGGTCATATTTCATAGAGAGGTTATATATACAACATCTAGAGGATTCATTTCCTCTCTCTTGATGATTTGAAAACCTCCTTCAGCATTGAAGAAAACTTGCAACCCATTTGTGCTTAAGATTTTGTTTTCTCCCCAAACTTGCCTTGCACTTGCAAATTTATTGAGTTGGGATTTTTAGAGCTTTCATTTGTAACCATCATTGAAGAGCAATCAAGGGACTACAAAGTGCATCAAGCTTTCAAGAGAAGCCAAGCTATTCAATCTCTATTTCTTGTAAAGGTGGCTAGGGCATCCTACCTTAATACCCTAGGGAGCACCGCTTAGAACTCGGCGGAGAAGGAGAGTCTTTTGTAAAGGTGTAAGGGCATCCTTATTTAATATCCCTTGGAAGTGTAATCGCCTCGGAGCCGGGCATCGTTGAGGTCTCCAATATTGGAAATCCTTAAGGACGATCTTAAGAAGAGTGGAGTAGGGCTTTGCCCGAACCACTATATATCGGTGTGTCATCTCTTATTCTTGCACTTTCATTATTGCTTTTTGGTTTGGCATTTCATTGTGTATTTAATTATATTTGTACTAACCATATATTTAATCAAGTGAAGAAAATTCAAATTAGGGTTCATAATTAATTTTCAAAAGGGCTAATTTAGTGTTAAAATCAATTCACCCCCCTCTTGTTTATTTCAATTGTACTGGACTTCATTCGGAAGTCCGAAACTTTCTTCGGACTTCCGAAACGGAATTCCGAAAAAACGATCGGACTTCCGAATTAAGTCCAGTTGAATTGGAAAATTTCTGTACTTCATTCGGAAGGCCAACACTTTGTTCAGAATTCCGAGACGGAATTTCGAAACTTTGTTCGGCCTTCCGACTCGGAATCCTGAAAAACTTACGGACTTCCGAAGCAAGCCCAGTAGAATTGGAATTCCACTGGACTTACTTCGCAAGTCCGTAAGGTTTTTTGGAATTCCGGTTCGGAATGCCGAACAAAGGTTCGGCCTTCCGAGTGAAGTCCAGTAGAATTGCGTGACTTCATTCGGAATGCCGAAACTTCGTTCGGACTTTCGAAACGGCAGTCCGACAAAACCTTTCGGACTTACGAATGAAATCCAGTACAATTGCCATTCCACTGGACTTCATTCGAAATCCAGTACAATGAAATCCAGTCTGATACCCAGTGTTTGGATATGGGAATGGGGTTTGGAGGGGTGTATGAGGTCTTCACACGCATTGATCCAGAAAGAAACCTGAAAAGTTCAAAGGGGAGAACAGATCCCATGCTTTGAAAATGGAGGAAACTCACCTTCTCATTTTTTATTTAAGTACCTTCAAAGTAGTACAAGTACGAAAATGTATTCCATCAGGCAAAGATAACAGGACTTCGCCCTAATATCAAAACATTGTAGTGCCAATATCAGCGAAAATAATAAATTGCAGATTATATTTATAAATAGTGAGAGACCAATGAGTGAAATTCAAAATTAGCACCTGCCTCTTGGTTTCATTGAACATAGGGACTAAAACAAAATGTCACAGCTGTGTCAGTTATGGGTTGAAATCAAACATACAATCAACATTTAAAAGTTAAAAGAAAAATAAATTAGAGTGTGATCAATGAGTACTAGTACTAAACAATCATATGAGACAATCTGTTCTTTAACATCCACGACTTCTTCAACTTCCACTTCTTTGGGTTGATATTCTTCATCTCCATCAGTAGCTTCGCCCGATCCTACTCACTCAGAAGCTTGCCGTTGCAGGAGCAGATGTTCAAGCCATTCTTCATCCATGACTTCTTGAAGTAGCCACTAACGCTGAAGAGAGCCAGGAATTGGAACAAGGCTTACCTGCAAACAAGCACAATTATCATAATGAATAAATAAAACATTTTGATGTTTCCCATTTGTTTGAAAAATATCCACTCACCCTAGCAGGTTGATTTCCGCCACCTACTTCTGGAAGGAAGAGAGGAAGTATCGGATCAGCTACCGACCAATTGAAGTCTAATACGTGTACAACCAACAACAATGTCTCCCAGGTAAGAATGTGAGCAACTTATAGGGATACTGTCCCATACACCCCATTCAACATTTCGGAAAGTAGCGAAGCTCACATAGCCGTAATATCTTTCTGGGTGAAATCGAGGCTAGCGACACGGGTAATGTATTCCATCTCTTTCAAAATGAACAGCCCACAGTCGTGGCTGCAACACATGAAGAATATATGCAACAATAAGAATTAATCGTTTACGGAGGTTTCGTAAAGTGAAGTAATTGCACGTAACATACCTGTTTCCTTGTATGGGCCGATCGGCCACTACATCAATGGGGAATGCACTTATATCAATGTCTTTCACCCTTCTGAACCATTGAACAAGGTAATCGACCTACAAATCAATAATTTCGTACATTAGGGCAGTAGTCAGCACAAATTTTTTAATAATTGGCCTACGAATCAAGTTTAGAGTAGTACTCACAAGGGGTTGCACCCGCCTAGAATCCGTGCAAGCGACTAGAGAATCGTAAAGAAGGAAGGTATGATGCCCCATATCCAACACTAGAAGAACCCAATGAACCATATCTATGTTAATTGGAATGAGTACTTTTCGTATCTGTTGAAGTGGGATGTTCTGTACACGATTTACGAATCTGGAACATGCATCGGGACGTTCACATCTTTCGCGAAGTATAAGTTGCTGCAACCAGAAAAAGAAATGTTAGAATTGCCTGCAGCTTCAAAAACAAAAACCATTACTTATAAGTGAATTTAATCTCACAGGTAGATGGGTAGTAAGGCAAATGCATGCTCCCTTTTGTTTTGTTCGCAAACATTCGTCCCGCAAGTTAAAGTAATCCGTATATACATTAACAATCTACAGAACAGACCATAGGTCAACGAGAAGGAATGTAAGAAGATATGTGTAGCAACGCATTATTCACTCTTTACGTTACTAAGTGAACCATATAACATCTTACCGGAGATGATAACCACCCTCTACGATCGGTTAGTATAAGCAAATCTTCTTTACACATGTGGTAACCATCACTGTGAATGACTCTGTCACTGCAAACCAAGTAAAAAGTCATCTACCTCTATGGACCTTTGCTCATATAATTGTACTGAAACAACGTATCTATGAAATTAATCGGAGAAATTAGAATTCCAAAACAATCTAGGTTCTACAAAAATTTACCTAGGTTGTAGCGCTGCCAATGCATCCACCTTCATCACTGCAGGCCCGGTGACATTGCGAAGAGTATAAATGCTTTTCCGGTTGCTTATGACATACGGTGAACTGAGTGCTCTACTAGGTTGTAACCTCCTTCGACGTTGCTTCACATTTTTTTCAATGCTCCCAATCAGTTTTTTATCTTCGTTGCTATTTGATATCTTACTCTGACTGGGCTTCAAATCAGGACTGTCAAGCAAGAAAACCATATTAGCTGCAGCATCCCTGACATCCCGAGTAATTAGGCTATCAATAGAGATATGTTCTGCGCTATCATCAACTAAATATTTCCCCATATCATCTACAAAAACACCATCCCCTACTTCCCCTTTCGCAGTCACAATCTCGGCTTCCCCATCCTTAATTTCGGCCTCTCCTTCCCTCTTTCTCGTTATTTTCGTTAGGATATCATTCCCTGACTCCAAACCTTCCATCTTTCTCGAATCTCTCCCGAACAAATGAGTTTTTATCTCCCTCATTTCACGTTCAACTTTGGTTATCCTCTCCAACAATGATCTATTTGTAACAGATTCATCTACTTCGGACTTCTCATGTGCCTCACTTCCTCTCCTACTCCTCCTTCTTTCCCTCCCCTACTCTGCTGCAGTTGGCGCCATTGAATCCCCCACTACAGGCACAATTGGACCCATGCCATCCCCCACTGACCTCTTTGTAACAGATTCATGTACCTCGGACTTCCCATGTTCCCCTCTTCCTCTCCTACTCCTCCTCCTTCGTTCCTTCCTCTGATATGTCGCAATTTGCCTCATCGGATCCCTCAGTACAGGCACAGTTGGACCCATGCAATCCCCCACTGCAACCACAATTGAACCAACTGAATCGCAAGGAATACTAGCATTCTCGTAAGAATCACCGACTCGAAGTAGAGATTCTTCCCTTGCCACAGCTTTGACCCTCCTAACCACCTGTAATACATTCCATATTATTAATTACAAAAACGATTGTAGAAAAGAACACGAAAGACATAGAACGAGCAACATGCATTCTACTCTCACCTCTGAGGCTTTCACCGTCCCATGAAGTATACAGTTAATCAACTGTTTATGCTCCATCTTCTTCGTATGCATTTGAGCGGTCCACTTAAATAGACGCGGATACGCATCAGGACAATTAGGTGCCCATAACGTGGTATGCTCAAATAGCCATACCTGATATCAAAGTAGATTAGATCCATATAAGATAGAAACAAAAAATTATATGCAATGAATGGAAAATTACCTGTAAAAGGATAGAGCAACCCAATATATGTCCTTTTCCACGGAGTGTAGTATGTGAATCTAATGATCTGACCAAGAACTCATGAACGGGATAAGCCCATGCAACATTTCCTATAGTCTGCAGATCAATATACGGGAAGAGGCAAGAACATGCCTTCTGATCCCTCTGCGCAAACAAGACAGTGCTGCAGAATAACAATATCAAATGTTTCACAGTCGACTTCACGAACTCTTCTTCGTCTGAATCCATATCGGCATGAATAACCTTGACCACCTCATCATAGGTGGCGGTTGGAGCCCCAAACCTCCAACCCTCCACACTATCCCTGCTACACCAATCTAATTGCGGCCTTTCCCCAATCATACTTAAACCTAATATTTTCACTACATCACTAACTAGAAACGGGACTACAATGCCGCCCAAACAAAATGCTTTCCATTTGGGATCCCATTTATTTACCAATGTCGTCAAAATCTTCTTCCGCAACTCCACATCTTCGAGGCCCTCATGCAGAATCAAATCTTTAAATGGGGTCTCCTTTATGAAATCCCTATGTGCATCTCGTAACCGAATATTTTTTAGGGACTGCTGAAAGCGTGACGGACAGCATCTAGATAAGACATATTTCGCCTGCAAAAAAAATGGCAGTATCAAACAGTTGAGGTAGAAACACGAGGAGATGCAGAAGGAAAATAGAACAGTTACTCACCATGACGAAGATGCACATAATTGATGGGAAAGATCAACAATTTTCTGAAGTTCGTCTGTATCTGTCGAAACCAGCAACAATAACTTCAAACACCATATTAGTCTATTGAAACACAGTATTACTCCATTGAAACAACAATGATAGAGAAACCATAGCTAATCACTTGAAACAACACAGGGTTCCCCAAGTAACTTCAAACAACCACAGGTAAAGATCATCAACACCAAATACGACAACCGTAGCTAATCCTTTCAAATTTAAACAATGAAACATCACTTCAAACAACATACGCCTCCCCAACTCATACCAACCATAACAAACCGTACGAGTGGGAGCTAAACCATCCAAACTTAAACCACCGAAAATCACTTAAAAGAACCATAGCTATATAGATACTTGAATGAAATTCATAACAACCATCACAAACATACCATGCATCCAAGACACAGAAATAGAACCATAGTAACATATCATCCATCCATCCATAATAACATATGAAACCCGTATATAACATAACATCCATCAATCCATAATATCAACCACAACAACCATAACAACATACGATCCATATACATGCCAAAAACAGTAAACAAAAAATATTAATTGCACAGCAACGGTCTAATGATCTGGGGGCAACAGACGGCGGACCAAGTTCGTCAGTGAAGAAACCTGCTCCGTGACTGAGGTAGCCGCTGTGCCGTAGTCCTGCCGGAGGGAGGTCACTGCCGTGGCGTAGTCCTCGCGGAGGGTGGAGACCTCGGTGCGTAGCCCAGTCAAAGCTTGTTGAGTCGCCAATTGGTCCTGATGATGGGATTCTAGAAGCTGATGAACCGCGGTGAACTGCCCGTCAAGGTACTGACGATGTGCACGAAGCTCCTGCGCAACAAACTCCTGTGATGCAAAACGCTGACCCGGCTGACGAGGAGGAGGAGCAGGGCCCTGTATATCAAGCCGCATGGCTTTTATAGTTTTAGCATTGAACATAGTAGAGGGACTAAGGCGTTCTTCACCACCTCGTATCAACTTCTCATGGTTGAAGACATGCGTGAGAAGCATCCCGAATGGTAGACTAGCCAAGGCCTTCGTCCTCGTGTCCTCCATGAACCTAATGAGGATATAGCCAAGGTGAAGGGGCGTGCGTCGAAGAAGTCGGTGTATAATAAAAGCCTCAAAAGGCCGGACCATGTCAGCATTGCCTCCGCGAGGCGTGATATTGCTCGTCAGAATCTTGTGTAGGACTTTGCACATAGGGGTGAGGGAATTGTACGATACGTTGGTTGACCCGTCTGTAGGTGGGCCTTCGCAACCAAGGTCCCCATAGGCGGCGACCGGATCATGTATACAGGCACTAATTTCATCCATATTACTGGGCCAAAAGTAGATTTCGTCGCCTGTGGGGGGAAGAGAGAGAACTTCACAAAACTTTTGAAGTGTCATATGGATGGTTTTATTGTTTTCTCTGGATTGGAACACCTTCAAATCTCTGTCGAATCTGTAATTGGCATAGAATTGCTTCACGAGAGTCGGGTACGAGTCACAATGAATTTCGAGAAAATTGACCCATCCAAAGGCCAGAAATAAGGGTTTCACATTATAAACTTCGAGATCTTGAAAAATGACTTTCCTACCTCGGAGTATGCCCTTCGTTTCTATACGACCGAGGGACCCGACCTCTACATCTTCATCCTCATTGCCCATATCCTCGTCAGAGGCAGGAGGACTAGGGGAGGGCTCACGGATAGCCTTCCCACGCCGTTTGCGGTGGGAAGACCCTTCGTCTAAATTCACATTCTTCTTTGTTTGCTTGGCACGCCGCATGACTATAGGGGTTTTCGCTTAGGTGGTTAGGGGGGATCAAAAAGTAAAAAAGGGAGCCGCTTCCGGTGCTTATCTGCAGAAAGCTGGAGAATATAAAATTTGAAGTAGATACCATTCAGAAAAATAAGACTTATAGAAACAATAGTTGATATGAAGACATTATAAGGCTTCAAGGTAATACAAATTATGGAAACATTACACCATAAATGGCAGTGAGAGCTGCGATAACCTTATAGAGGTAGCAACATAGACAGTCAAAGGACAAGAATCGTGTGAAACTGCTCGAGTCAGGGTTCTCCAAAGAACAGGTGAGAAGTAACCTGCACAGAAAAAATTTAAGAATTTAGATTTAGCAGGGTACCAAGCACCATGCCATACTTAAAAAAACATCCAAGTTCAACTTCAATGATGCATACAAACTAGTATTGAAGTGTCTTCTTTCAACAATCTCCAGTCCACAGATCAAATGATGAAAGGAACTAGGATTTTTTCCGCGTTAATTGCATGCAACCCAAGAAGGTAGGCATGGTTATGTTTTCATCAGTAAAGTTCACAGTAAGATGGAGGGAAGAAGATGATTCAGGTTAAGATACTAAATTTACATTTTAAAATGCATTCCGCATGTTAAAGATCTATTAGGTGTGCTCAGATGCACCCTTAAATCACAATAACCAGCAACATATCCGATATCACTATACATTTACATTTACTATCAACATTCTCTCCCTCCCCCTCCCTCCTTTTCACCACCACACACCAAATAGATGCATCAAACCAGGGGCATTCGCTCAATTCAGGTTCGAGAAAGATGCCCCATCCAAAAAACCAGGCTTGCAAAATGCCATCGCTTTCCCCCACATTGGTTCTTTGTCACCACAAACAACCATTAATACATACCATTGCATTTAATATTGACAGATTTCTACGGAGGAAACACGTTGGCAACTCCAAGTGGTTTTCCATCACCCTTTCAGCTCTGTATTGGAGTCGCCAGATGCTCTCATGGATTATTCAAACCCTAAACGAAAACCTAAACCATTCAAAGCCATTGAAACCATAAATGAAAATATTTACACCCTCTCAAACCATAAATTAAACCCTTTAAAACCCAAAATAAACCCGAAACCGACCTTGGATAGGATAGAATAGGATAAAACCCGAGTACACTTAGTCAATTTGAGCGGGGTAGATCCTTTCACCTTCTTCATTAAAATTTTCTAAAGGATTCATTAGCCGACCCCAACTACTTTGGGACAAAGGCTTAGTTGAGTTGAGTTGAGTACTAATGACATGATCTTAACTAGATTTCATCCGAAATTTTTTGGATTTGGATTTGGAAAAATACCAGATTTCATCCGAAATTTTTTCGATTTCGTTAATATTTCAGTCAAAGTATGTGAAACATGCGACTTTTAAGATTATAAAACCAAAGTATGTGAAACATGCAATTTCTATCGAATGCCAACAGTTCAAAACAAAACCTGAGAAAAATTAACTTCACTTGCAGAAAATAGAAGAACATTTAAGATATTTCTATAAATAATGACAAAAAGAAAAAGAAAAACTAGTGGTGAAGAATCTTAACTAGATTCGACCGTAATTTCTTACCGAAATATCCCCCCTCCCCGCCAACACACACACACCCAATGTGGGGATTGTAGATACTTTCCTTGCAACTGATAGTAGATTTCGGACGATCGCTTCCCTTCACTGTTCGAGCAGCTTTAGGTTTGGTGATGAGGTCAGAAAATTGTGTTTTAGGGTTCTTGATGCATGCCCACAATTGCACCTCTTAGTCGTTTAGGTGAAGGGAAGTGTCTTTTGGGTTTGTTAATGTGGAGACAAATGTGGCAGGGGTAGGGATAGAGGTGTTGTTGTGGGGAACTGTACAGGACACCTTGGTCGATGGTGAGATCATGATACACGACAAGCAAAGGTGGCTTGGAAGGAAGATGGTGGCAGGAGGTTGGAGACAATCATATTGCTTATGAGGACAAGCCCTACGCATGCCTTGCAGGCATTGCATCGGTTGTGGTTTCTTCTTGTATGGAGATGTTGACAGGATCACCCCTGTTAGTGGTGTGAAGAGGGGGAGATTACTAAGTTTGTTCGTGGGGGAGATATACCACATGGTTAATCCAATGTTCATCGTACGAAAGAATTGGACACTGGTCCCAGATTGATGCAGGAGTTAATGGGTGGAAGGCATCCTATTTGAATTTCGAACATAAAATTGAGTCTTTATCTCGATGCCCGAGGACGGGTTGGGGGGGGGGGTGGGGGTTCCTTGGAATGACATACATAATGAGACAGGTGACGTATTGATGTCTAGGTGACACCCAATGCGTGGGTTTAACAACCATGGGATTAATAGATTCGATCTTCCTGCAGGAGGAGAAGCGCAAAGGATTTCACTTAACAATCCCAGACTAGATCGGTTCGGGCCGCCATGGGATTAATAGATTCGATCTTCTTGCAGGAGGAGAAGCGCAAAGGATTTCACTTAACAATCCCAAACTAGATCGGTTCGGGCCGCTAATGTTAGTGAATTCTAGTTAGCATACCTTCGAAGATGGGGGATCCGATCATCACTCCAATTTCTCAGGCTCTAAAATTCGTCCCCATGTAACAATTGAGTCTGGGAATTAGGTACGATGAAAGCATGGATTTGACTTATGGTGGAAGACTACTCGAGGGTGTCATGCGTCTACTCCCAAGTATGTCTCTTCCAATTACACGTTGTCAGTCTCCTTAGTGAGACTTGTTTGTGTCAAATACTTGATTTGTACGAGGTAGATAGGCATTTCGAATCAACACTACTCCTGTCGGTTTGTGTAAACCGAAGCTAATTTCTTGTCATTTTTTTCTCCTCGTTTATCATATCATTGAGTAATAGTAGAGATTTTCTCTCTGGTGAGGGTGTCTCGAGGTCATAGGATACTGATGTCTCAAGTAGGGTTGATTTTTAGGAATCTGGAAGGTTGGAAGGGCAGCTGAAAACCAGTAGGGTTCGAGATCTGCTTGGCCTTCTCTAACTAAGGAAATTCAGATGCCAACAGAACGTAGAAATCCAACTGTGCCTTCTCTCAAACCCATCAACCTCTCTTCGAAGGGCTTAGGTAGGGAGTCTTCTGAGACGGATCGAGAAGCTAACAAGGGGAGCCCCCATTAGGCGTATAGAGGGGCAAAATTATTGGCTCGTTCATGGTAGAGGGATACTGTGGATAATCCAAGTGTGCACCTTCATATGACACATTTGGACGTTGGTCCCTAAATGGCTGCAGGAGTTAATGGACAGGAGGTGTACAAGTTGAATTTTGAACATAACATGGGGGGTGGCGGGAGGACTTCTAGCTAACGTACTTATGTTCATTTTGTCCATCGACAGTTGTGCTGATGTCAAATATGATCCAGCATATATTGAGTACTAATGACATGATCTTTTCTTATAATTACTTCAATCCTATTTGACTACTCATCTTTTGGCTAACTTCTTTCATCCAATAATACTCTAGCTTTCACGTCGTTTTCTGTAAACCTTCCAATAATACTCTAGCATCCACCTTATTTATAAGAAAACTAACTTCAGTTTTCCTATGTGATTCGTGAATACCCCAATTCTGGATGTCCTCAAATTCCAACCAAGCTCTCTTCAAAGTTGAGCGTGAGTGCGTCGATTACAGGTTCTTTCCATGTTTCCACCCCCCTAAGTTTTGTCCATTTCTTGTTCCATGGTTTCCTTGAACATCCCCTTCTCCAGATCCGATTTAATGATTCATGACTCATCTTTTCTACAACCTTCTACTTAGGTGCCATGCCTTTCTGATAAAAAAATGTAGATTCATTGACGAATCAAAGTCCCAGAGCTTCACCTTCCTCAATAATTTTGTCACTTTATTTTTATCCACAACCACGGCCATAAGATCTTATCGTATATTTGCTATTTTCATGCAGAGTGAAAGAAACACATCAAAACAACAAATGCTTTTTCTCCTACACATCTCTCATCATGATCTTCAAAGACAATTTCTAACTTTCTGTAGTAAATTTCTCTTCTTTTTCAGAATGTTCATTAAGGATGGTTCTTTGTCGAACTCTGATTCCTCCACCCTAACACTTGATTCATCTCCTCTTTTGTGATTGGGAATACATTCTTTGTCGAACTCTGATTCCTCCACCCTCTCGAAGAATTGTTGGATGAGTTGCATGGTGCCGCAATCTTCTCCAAGCTTGACCTTCGTTCAGGCTACCATCAGATTCGAGTGCATCCCAACGACATTTCTAAGACAGCCTTCAAGACTCATGAAGGCCAGTACGAGTTCCTTGTAATGCCCTTTGGGCTCACCAATGCACCATCAACTTTTCAAGGTTTGATGAACGAAGTATTCAAACCCTACCTACGCAAGTTTATTCTCATTTTATTTGACGACATACTTTACTTGTGTACAGCCTTGTGTACAGCCAATCATGGGATGCACACCTTTTACATCTTCGTACCACCTTAGAGTTATTAAGATCTCACAAGCTCTATGCAAAGGACTCTAAATGTAGGTTCGATTGTGACAAAGTGGACTACCTTCGTCATGTAATATCAAGAGAAGGAGTACCTGCTGACCCAAACAATATTTCTTGCATACTTATTTCGCCTTTACCTACTTCAACTAAACCATTACGCGGGTTTTTGGGGTTAGGTGGTTATTATCGGAAATTTATAAGGGATTATGGTAAAATCACAACACCTTTGATGGCTATGCTAAAGAAGGATTCTTTCAAATGGTCCGATGTAGCAAGGGAAGCTTTTGAAGACCTCAAAAAGGCAATGGTTGAAACCCCAGTGTTGGCTCTATCCAAATTCTCCAAACCTTTCACCATTGACTGTGATGCTTCAGGAAAAGGGGTGGGTGGTGTCCTCATGCAATAATGGAGGCCATTGACCTTCTTCAGTCAACCCAATATTTTCTTTTCATGTCTCTTTGGTCAAGAAGAAGTTGAGAGAGAGCATTACAACACAGACCTCGCTGCCACCAGTTACTGATGAGGGATTAATCCAACCTCAACCTCAAATCATCTTATATCGTCGAGTCTGAATCGTGGGAATCGAACCATGACTGAAGTGGTAGTGAAATGGCAAGGAGCTGAAGTTGAAGATGCAACATGGGAGCGCTACCATGATCTATTGAAGAGGTTTTCAGATTCAAACCTTGAGGACAAGGTTGCTTGAAGTGGAGGGGAGTGTTACGTGCACAATCTGTACCATGACCGAAGTGGTAGTGAAATGGCAAGGAGCTGAAGTTGAAGATGCAACATGGGAGCGCTACCATGATCTATTGAAGAGGTTTTCAGATTCAAACCTTGAGGACAAGGTTGCTTGAAGTGGAGGGGAGTGTTACGTGCACAATCTGTACCAGTTATTTAGTTATTTTCTGTAGGGTCAGTCCCATGTATGTAATGGAGTTTGTTTTGAGTCATTGTGGTGTTAGTTATGGAGTCCTGTTACTAGTACGTGGAGTCAGTTCTCGTACTTGTCATTTGGAGAATTGTATTCTACTTAAACTCTTTTCTCATGAATGAAAGACATACAACTTTCTTCTCCTAAAAATTATACTCTTTCGTGGAGGTTGGCTCCCTCCAAGTACCCATTTTTCACCATAGGAAAATCCAAGAGAAAGACGTAACAATCCTTGGAACCACAAATATGAGGGTTCGAACCAGAAATAGTTAGAACCACAATTGAACCAAAATTGACAATTGGGATAATTATTTCCACAGAAGGAACAATAGGAACCACTATTTTAGGAACAATAGGAACCACTATTTTCAGACTTGGAACCACTTCAAACACACTATTAGACAGTTGGAATGAAAATTACTGCTTATAAGGATCCTTGGAACCATACTTACTAGTTTCAAGGGTTCGAAAGTCTCAAAAATCCCAAAATAAATGGTTATGCCTCTTTCCCTTCTGTCAAAAGAGTGCAAAACAAAATCGATAATGGTCCTTCTCCCAACAAAATCAAATGAAACCCTTTGAAAACAAAAATAAAACCCTTGGCCACCAAAATGAAACCCTTCAAAACCTACAAATCCTGAATGAAATCCTAACAAACCACAGTTACACCTTTCAAAACAAATGGAACCATTTCGAACCCTAAATAAAACCCTAATTTTGTTTCTAAAATTTATTTCTTTCGATCCATCGAAACCCTAACAAAACGAAAATCAACAAAATGAAACCCTTTGCAAACCATGGATAAACTAGAAATCAAGTGAAACCTTTTGAAACCCTAACACAGGAACTAATTATAGCTTTATACAATTTCAATAATGGTTCCAAGTATTTCATATCCAACACCCCAAGAAGAAAACCCAAAAAATGAAACCCTACATTAAATAATTTAAAAAATACCTTGGAGAGTTGAAGTACTGGTTTTGGCAAGAGGAGCTACACTTTCCGGCGACAAGCTAAACTTCCCGACGCGTATGCAACTTTTCCGGCAAGAATAGTATTTTCCGGCGAGGTAAAAGGGAGAGAACGAGTGAAAAAAACGAGTGAAAAAAAGGAGAAAACGACTGAAAAGGGGTAAAAGAGGGTGAAAGGGTAAAACGAGAGGTTAAATGGATGGAATGGTATTTTAGTAATCTTCCTCTCCCAACCGTCTCGTTTCTCCACCGACGGTGAGAAGTCTCGTCTGAGAAGAGAAAGGTAAAAAAAAAAATACAGTGTTGAAGGTAAAAAACGAAAGTAAGAAAAAATAAGTTCCAAAAGGGTATATTTGTCTTCAAACACATTTTCTCTCACCTCACACCCCTTATTTTATAATTTTCAAATCACTACCCTTATTTAACAATTTCCATAAAACTTTGCATTTTTTTAATCATTTACCCATTATTAGAGATGGATTTTCAAAAACCATCGTAAAATGTTCATTTTTATGGCTGGATAACATTTTCATATCTTTAATATGCAAAAAAATTTTAGCGATGATTTTTGAAATCCGCTGGTAATAATATTACTAGAGAAGGATTTTCAAAAACCATCATAAAATGTTCAGTTTTATAATTTTAAAAATTTTAATATGAAAATATGCTTTTAGCAATGGTTTTAAATTCTGTTGCTAAAAAATTTGGCTTCCCCCAGTGGATTTTATGTTTTCCCTTTTATTAGTACCAGTAGTGACGAAATATTTTTTTTCCAATCTCTAAAAATTTTCAATTTTATAAATAGCCTCCACAGCTCGTTCTCTCTTCCTTCATGAGGCCGATAGGCGGAAGAAGAAGAAGGAGAAGAAGAAACCTTGAAAAATTATTATTTTTCTCAAAAAAAAAAAAGATTATTGCCAACAATTTTGTTTTTTTTTTTGAAAAAATACATATCAGCGACGATTTTTGTCCATTTCTAAAAACTAAAATTATTTTTTAATACTACATATAAGCAAAAACCTTTAGGGGCCGTTTGGATATGCGGATTTTAGAATCCAGGTATTTAGTTTGAAACAGTGTAAAAGAGGGTTCATGATCAAGCTGTTGTATGCTATCCTGACATCATTTCTTGGATTTTGAGTGAGAAATTCAGGTTTTAAAAACTCTCCCGCACACTGCGATTTCCAAAACCTTGAAATATGGGAGGGTCTGCTACTCTCTTGCTAACAGAAAGAAGGGCGGAAAGTTAAAAACAAGTCAAAAAAGATGGCTGGTCCTCTTCTTCTCTTGTCTCTTAGCTACAATTTTGAAGAAATCCCGAATTCTAAAATCTGCTTATCCAAACGGCCCCTTAGTGACAACAAAACTATCACCATTTCCTGGAATTTACATCGCAAAAACCTTTAACGATGACTTTTAATGAGATGGAGTTTTTTCCCGTCAGTAATTACCTATAGAGATTGATATTTTTTTTTCCTACCATTCAAAAAAAGAAAGAAAAGGAGATTGGTTTTTGCTTTGTGGGAGCTGATTTAATCTGTCCCCAAAACCTAGATTTCTTGTAGTGTTGCTTTCTTGATAGAATGAAAAGCATAACCCTACTTTAGTACATCCGAAAATATTCACATTCTTTTCTTGTTCATTGTTTTTATGAGAACTCAACAATTATTTTGTCAGATATTATTATTGGTGGAAGTTGAACTCACAGCCCATTCTAACAAACATGTGCACTTAACCACCATTCCGTATGTTTAGGGAAATGATATGTTTCAATAAACATGCGATCCACTTGTTTGTCGTGTAGTATTTAAAGGGTTTAGTGCTTCAATAAACATGCGCTCCACTTGTTTGTCGTGTAGTATTTAAAGGGAGTTGTTTATCGAAACACCTTGGCGCAGATATCATTTCCCTATGTTTATTGCTTCTTATTTAGAGGAAAGAAGTACAGTATAGTAAAGAGATGTGGTTCAAATAGAAAATCACATGAGGCTTGTGAAGGAATTATCCCCTTGTCTAACCCATCAGTTTAGGGAACTAAGATGCAGGACTAGTGTAGAGCAGATGCGCTTGTGTCCTAGTAACTGAGGCCTGTAGGACCCGAACCAACAAGCAGCTCTTCATGTGGTGGGATCTTTGTAGAGCTATAAGGTGTGAGAGCTTGGGTCTCCCCAATATTTGTTTGAAAGCACTAAGCAGGGGAGCAACTCGGGCTGATTGTTGGGAATTTTGATTGAGCTTTTACTATAAATTCAGGCCGGACTCGGATTGGTTCCTATTCATTTTTAGCAAAAGCTCAACCTGACCGGGCTGATTGTGGGCTTGTTTGTCTGTTTTTTGTAGTTAGGCTTTTTTCACCTCTTGTGCCTTCCCATATATTTTAAATAAAATTCTCGGATCTGCCTTGGGCATCTCTATTTTCCGGTTTAAAAAATTTAGAAAAACACAGGATTCCCAAAAATTTTCGAACATCGAGTTAGTAATTATGATAATGAGAGGGATCAGAATTTTTGCACATCTTATCATTTACTAAAATTCTCCACACCTGTATTACAAGAAATTTCACATACATATTTGCAAAAAAATAACAAAAAATAAATAAACAAAATTCATTGACTAGCTATAATAATAGCCAGGTAGGCGGCTTAAAACCTAGATAAGCTTTAAGCTAACACCATAATGGTTGTTATTACTATATTAGGCCTGCCTACTATACGTAAATATATACAAATTAGAGTATATATATATATACTACATTACAATCAAAATTGGCAAAGCCAATCTTGAATAGCGAACCGAAGTGCATGGTTTGGAGTAAGATTCAAGTGTTTCAACTTAAGATTGGTCATCGGCGAAGTTTCACATCCATTGTCCAGCCATCTGCGTAAGGCCTCACCTTCATAGGTGTGTCCGTCCGCCGCCAGTTGAGGATCGTGCATGATTTCCTGCAACAATCCATTTTAAATAAGCTGCACTAGTCCTAACAATCGGAACTGAATTCTTTCTGGTTAAAGAATCTCTTTCTAGTTGCTCTGGAACAATTAGGAAATATTCTCTTACAGAAATATCAAATATGGATTCTGCTTCTGTCGGCAACATGATAATGGGTAGTGGTCCTACTTATGGGGTCCCATAAGGTATCTAGAAATAATGTATGATTATTTCTTCATTCAAAGTGGGCCCGTATTTTTATTTGATTCTATTTCTATATTCTTTATAGATCCAAGGACTAAATCAGCCAGCTTTGCCCCTATGAAACTTTAGACAAGAAGTGAATTGCATATCAGGGGAAAACTAGATTTTCCCTATTTCTCCGTTTCTTTCAACGTAAAATGGGTGTCAAACAAATTTTATGCTCTTTTTTAGTGTAAAACTGGGCATAAAATTTGTTTTTATGCCCATTTTACGTCAAAAGAAACGGAGCCTATGGGGAACACTAACCTCGTCCATCAGTAAATGGGTGATGTTTCGATAAAAGGAGGCATCTAACCTTTGAAAAGGAATGTGGGGTTTTGGTATATATATACAAGAAGATTATCACGCACCTTAAGGATTGGGCACAAGAAGAAATCGGGCACTGGACGTTCCTCTGCTACATATAGGCATTCCAGCTGCCTCACCACTGTCGGCGTAAGCTCCGGCCGATCTCGACTGTTAATTTCACTGCATTGCAACCCAAGTTCTGCCAGCCTCCCTGCGGCCAGTGAAGGCCACTCACCAGCCGATAGGTCCAAAACAGATGCCAATTTTCCACTTAACATTGCTCTTCGCACCTCGCTCGCCAACCCCATTGGAGGCCTCCCAGTGAGTAGCTGTAGAATTATGATCCCAAAAGAGTAAATATCTGACTTGGGTGTCATCACACCATTTCTCTGGAACTCTGGATCTGTATAAGGAAATGAACCCTTTGGCTCTGTATTGCAGCGAAAAGTAGGGAAATGTATGATCTCATCAGACACGAGCCGGGATATGCCGAAATCTCCGATCTTACACTTGAACTCAGAGTTGAGAAAAATGTTTTTGAGTTTGAGATCTCCATGGATGATCTTTTCAGGTTTGGAAGAGTGTAAGAAAAGGAGAGCGCTTGCGATTTCGGCTGCGATACGGAGGCGGGCTTTCCAGGTCAAGGGAGGAGTTTTGGTTTTGCAGAAGAGACAATCTTGGAGGCTACCATTAGGTAAGTATTCGTAAACGAGGGACCAGTCTTCTTGGCACGCACCAATCAAGGTAACCAGATGAGGGTGTTTAAGTTTACTGCGGACCTGAACCTGCATACATTACAAAGGGTGTTATTGTCATACTAAGGAGGCTTACTTTGGTAAAGCTAATGAAAGAAACATAGTCACATTTGGTACTACAGTGTCAAGTGAAGAAACCATACCACAGAGCTCTTGTGTATATTGAATCACTATAGTTTATTTTAGGGATAATTACATTTACACCCCCTCTAGTTTCTGACACATCCACTTCAACCCCTATAGTTTAAAAAGTGACAAGGACATCCCCTCTAGTTTCGTTTTGTTTAAGGTTTGCCCCTGTTTGGATTCGGGTATGGGCCCACATTATTTGGATGATCCAAATCGTTCATTTGATGGGTCCTGACATAGATAGGGTGTGCCCAAAAAATCAGCTCCATCGGATCATCCTAACCCTTCAATCTATGGACGAACCTTCAGCTGAGGGGGCAAACCTTAAACAAAACGAAACTAGAGGGGATGTCTTTGGCACTTTTTAAACTATAGGGGTTGAAGTGGATGTGTCAGAAACTAGAGGGGGTGTAAATGTAATTATCCCTTTATTTTAAACAAGGTTTTAAATTTCGGTCGAAATATTTCGGTTTTGGCCAAGGTCAAAATGTAATTTACATGAAATTATTTTTGACAAGATTTCGACGAAATTTTGCTGAAATATCACCGAAATTCCGAAATTTCAGTGAAATGTCGCTGAAATTTTAAAAATGTCCACCGAAATGTTATGCTTTCCATTGAAATGTCAGAAATTTTCACCAGTTGGACATTTCAGTGGAAATTTAAAGAAAAACCGAAATTATTATAATATTTTTACATGATTTCAGCCAAAATTTCCACTGAAACCGAAATATTTCGGTTTCGATGGCGGTCGAAATTGATACCGAAACCGAAATTTAAACCTTGATTTTAAAATATTTATTGTTGCAAGCTACGCTTATTGTTTTCGTTTCTTTACTGAGAGATATACCTCTTGTTGAAACTCTGATTGACCTTGCAAGTTATACGGGTGCAACTTCTTTATAGCAACACTTCTATCCAACATCTCTCCCTTGTAAACACACCCGTACCCTCCCTCTGTAATCTTGAAGCTCTCTGAGAAGTCACACGTTGCAGTTCGCAGATCCGACAAAGAAAACTCTGAAAATTCAGATGATTGATTGATAAACCTATTGAACCCATCATAGTTTGGAGCTCTGGCATGCACACTTCTCCACCGTTCGAGTCGACGCACAGAATCCTCTCTCTGCCGTCGTATCTTCTTCCTTTCATGTCGAAGAGTTGTTACAGATGCTTGAATGAGCTTCAATTCTCCGGCGGCCTCGTCCCGGTGATGTGCTGTTTCTCGGGCATTAACGTCAAGGATGGTTAAGTTTCTCATAGTCTTTTGCAACTCTCGCAAAGCCTCATCTCTTTGTTCTGACAGTTTTTCTAGCTCCTGTTTGGTAGTTTTTAGTGTATCTTCAACTTCGTTTCTGACTTCTACTTCGCGCGCATAGGCAGCTTCAGAAGCTTTGATCTGGAAAGGGCAGGGAGGGAGATATTTGTTAGAGACAAATTGAAAAACTTGCAAATTGCTAATGTGTTTCCATGGAACACCAATGTTTTAAGTAGCATATCAAATCTAGTGCATTGTCTGACGTATTACAGTTGTCAGGAATTTTTTTAGGACAAAAAGATATTAAACTTGGTAATACATCATGTACCTGTGGGTCTGTGTATGGTCAATATTCTACATATCAGCTGATACGTCTAAACACCACTTTTTAGAAATGACTAAATAGTAATTTACATATTCACCTGTCTGGTGATTCATCATGACCCTATATATATATATATATATATATATATATATATATATGGAAAAATGTTTCCACACTCAGTTGAGTAGATAATGTTATCTACTCCGTCGGCCAGATTTGGTGGATTGGGATGATCCTATGAAGCTGATGTTTTGGGCACACCCTATCTATGTCAGGGCCCATCAAATGAATGGTTTGGATCACCCAAACAATGTGGGCCCCCACTGTACTTCTGGCCGACAAAGTAGATAACGTACCTATTCGACCGTATATAATCCAAAACTTTACTGTATATATCATTCATACTCTCAGTTGAAAAAATGCCAGCTTGTACAGTACCCATCCTCATAAAAGATTTAAATAGAATTTGACATACTGATTTTAGGTGATCAGATGAAAGACGGCCGGAATTCAAAAATTTTAAACCAAAAGAAATTTAAATAAATCCATAGCATTTAAAAAAAAAGCATTTTTACTGCTCAAAATGACCTGAAAAGTGAAAATGTTTCCTTTTCCTAATTCATAAACCTTAACAACTGTTTGTCTTGGTAAGTTTTTGAAACTCAGGTGCCTTTTTTTTTTAATGGTTGTAGATTTCATTAAACAGAAACGGGGCGCATGAGGAGATGCACCCCACATACAAAGAAACAAGGAAAAAAGAAATACAATGAAAAAGGCTAGATAAAAAAACAAAGAAAAAGATATCTCCGTTCCCATTATGGAGGAAGGAAGTTGAACAACTCCAAACTTTGTTTGTCTACTCCTTCCCTAGCTAATCTATCCGCTAAGCCATAAGCTGATCTTCTTAAATGCTCAAAGCACAAAGATGATCCACCAGATTTGTCTCGAATCTCATCAAAAAATTGAGCAAATCACCGAGGGGGAACCAATGAGCCTCTAAGCCATCAAATGACATTAAGGGAGTCACCCTCCACATGCGATCCATAATGTCCCTTTGAAAGCGAATGATGCCCTGGTGAACTGCCTTAACTTCCGCTTCAACCCGTGTGAAACTCCAATAGGTCCTGAAAAAGCCCAAATGACTTCATCCGATGAATATCTAAGAACACCTTCTATTCCGGCTGGCCCTGGATTACACATGCTAGAGCCATCAAAGTTGAATCTAAACACTCCAGGGGAGAGTCTGCCACTGTTGCACAGTAGAAGACCTACTCCGACTTCACTCAGGTGCTTATTACATGAGTTTTCTGTTCCTAAAAGTTGTGGTCTTTTAACTACCTTGTAAGCTAGCTGTTATTAAATAAATAATACCAAAGTTACTAACATTTAAAATAAAAATCATTATGGCATTATTCTAACAAATGCCCACACATATCATTTGGTGATCATGTCAAGTATGAGGTACATGAAATTATTTACGGATTCTAACTTGAATCGATAAAATAGAGAGTATGCATCTGCATAATCACTTAAGATTACTACGTGTATGTTACAATAATAAGGTAAGACGGTGACAATATCATCATTTTCAGCAAAAAGGAAAAAAATATTTTTTCACAATAAATAAAGGTATATGCATTACTTCGAAAGATGCATACACTGAGGAAAAAACAACGCAACTTAAAGTTAGAGACCCTTACATTAAATTATAGCCTAAACTAATGGCCAAAATGACAGCATGGCCACCTATAAGTAGCATATAGCAGAAATTACTAAATAATAATTTCTGATATGGACACATGCTTGATATGCTACATATTGGTATCAAAGGGTAGGCGGTATGCTAATTTGGTATTAAACAAATGGATGAAAAGGAAGGGCATGTCCAAGGGCTTAATTATATGCAAGCATACCTTGTTGATGGCCTCTTTAGTTTTAGACTCCAATCTTTTACGATTCAGTATCTCTGCGGTGGCCTCTTTCTTTGATCTCTCAGCTTCTAACCTTGCTTCTACAAGCTGATTATTCAAAATTTCAAGTTCCACTTCTTCCTGAAACACAGAAATTAATGCTTGAAGAACTGAGATAAAGCGAGGAACTATGTCATGAATATCATTCGGCAAGGGAAAATCTCGGGATATATTAAATTTTTATTTTTATTTTTTTCGGGTTTATATCGGGAAAAAATGATAAAAATAAAATTATTTAAAAAATATATAAATTTAAGAAAAAATATAAAATAAAAATATCGTAAAAATATCGGTATAACTATCATGATATTAGCGCGATATTTTATGATAAAAATGAAAATATCTCCTTGTTTTTAAAATCTCGGGTATTTTGGAATTTTGTTGTTTTATCCAAATATCGTGATAAAAACATGATATTTGAAAATACCAGAGATATTTGTGACATAGATGAGGAAGAAAGATTGCTATTGCCTTACCTTCAAAATGGTATCTGATGAAAACCGTCTATCGGTAGGTGAAGAAAGTCCAGAACTTGTACTGGTAAAACCCTTTGAACTCTCCGAATTGAGAGAACCAGTTCCATTAGAAAAAGGGAATTCAGGAGTACATATAACCACTTCTCTTTTATCTGGTTCTGTATGGGCTCCGTCTCTAATTGCATTTAGAGAAGTTGGGCCTTCTGAAGACTCCCTTGTCCAAACATTTTTTCCTTTGTTGACAAACCATATCTCACAGAATTGTGGAGCATTCTTGGCTGTATAGTTTGCCTTGCTAGAACTCCTCTTCATCTTCATGCAACTGCAATATATATCCCTCAGACTTTCTATAGAAGAGACACATAGTATGAAATCCCAATATATTCATTAAAATAAAAAAGAATTCAAGTCCAATTTAAAAATTTTAAGGGAAAAGAGTATAAAAACTGATTTGAACGGTATAGACAACTTTTCAGTAAATCTCTATTTATGCTTAAGTAAGCTGTACAATAAGTATTCGATACGACTGGAATTCCTCTCTTTGAAGATTTGAACCCAACACTAAGTAATGCAAAATTCAGCACTGATGATGATAGTGGAAAGGGTCAAATTTGTCAAACGACCAATTACTCCAAAAGCGTAAGCTGTTGGAAATGGCGCTATTTAATCTTTTATACTTTAACACCCCCCCTACATGTGGCACATGTGCCCCCCTCTTTTGGTTGGCCGTTACATGTGGTTTTTAATATCAAGAAGTTTTGAACCCAGGAGCTCTGCTCGAATACCATGTCAAACGACCAATTACTCCAAAAGCTTAAGGCGTTGGAGATGGCGTTATTTAATCTTTTATACTTTAACAATATTTATAACATTTTATACATGCGGAGAAAATTGAGGCAAGAGAAGAAGATAATGACCAATCAACCATGCAAAACAGACCAATATATGCACATGAGAGATTGAAGGAGAGTATTGAATATATGGAGATCCAAGTAAACAAAAATCTCTTCTAGTTAACAAAGCACATTTTCTATGTTGATGTGAATAGCAGTAGATTACAGTGTGGAAGAACTATAATTGATTCTTTGTTTTCAGTTTTATCAATGACTCTAAAACCAGTTTTCATTGGTGAATTGAGAGGTAGAAAATGATATAGGTGACTTGGTTTTTGTAGCTTTCATATTCCCTAACTTTTCGGATATTCTAAATGTTTCTTACTTAAAAGGTAATTTTAATTTTCAAAGGCTTTCAACATTTCTAACATTTAAAACCGAGAAACATTTCCTAGGATCCTAGTTCAAGACTACAATTCATGAAAACCATATTAAGCACTTTATGCATCTTCCAAACCCTGTTTGATGGAGGAAAATCCTCACGAAAACAACATAAAGAGGAAAAATTTATTTCGAAGGCAACCATGCATCTCGAAATTGTAAAAGATGACCTTATTTTCGCACGCGGGAAGGGGGGGGGGGGGTAGTATTTCCTAGGTTTTAGTGATGATATTTTTGTCAAAGAGGGTTCTTAGGGTTAATTGCTTCAGAAATCTCTAGTCGTTTTTCCTTTCCTTATATATGTGTGTGTAACCTCATGGCACTTCTTAGGTGATGTTATGTTATGAAATTGAAAGAGCTCTTGCTTTTGAAGAAAACCGCCTGCTCTTGGTGTGTGCTTTGATCAACCTAAGGTGAGATGCCCTAGGAAAAACATTGGTGTAATGCCTTTGGTTTTGTTGGTCTGACTCCAAAATCTATGCTAAACTTTCTGTATCTTCAAGAATCAATATAACATCTCAACCATTTACTTCTTTATCTTGTTCAAAACTTAAAGATTTCCTGGTGAGTTTTAAGATAAAAATCATATATATTTTTTTGAGATAAAAATCATATATTATTCAAGGGTTTAATTAATATTCTCAAGAGGAACAATCTAAACAGGTCATATATGAAATCTGATAATTTGGGTTAGTCTCAATCATCAGATTTGAGAACTATTTTCTATAATTTTGAGATACAAAGTTTTCGTGGTTACTTAGAGCATATTATGGCAAACATGAAGAAAATATGAAAAGAGTTGATCAAATATCTGACGGGTGATTAGATTAATCTCATCTGCTTAGTTACAAACTGGTTAAATTTCTAGATCCAATGGTCAAATCTGATTGAAAATTATTAAGGATTGCTACATTTAATTATGATCTGAAATCGTGTGGTTGAATTTGGTTATTTGGACACATAGAGGAAACTCAAATTTGACTAGTTTAGTGTAAAATACTTGAAGGAGACAATTATTAGTTCTTCTTCCCAAATTGGTCCTGCATAACTGCTCCAAGACACAAAATGTTGAAAGATCAATTCTACTTTATTTACTTGAGGATGTACTAGTCATCTTATCTATACTTTGGTTGTTTATGTCTTTTGACCATTAACTGAAGCTATTTTTGAAATTCAAGTAAATAGGATTAAGTAAGAAGGAGCTTTGTGGAATTTTAAGGAAAAATAACAAAAAGATCAGTTTTCAATAGATTTGATTGGTGGTTTTTTTACTTTACTTTATTTATTATTATTATTATTATTATTTTTTTGCATTTGATTGGTCGTATCAATCATACGAAAGCTTCAGATTTAATTTATATCAGTCCTGCGAAAAATCAAAGTCATGGTGATGTTTTTTGTGGAAGTAATGACAAGTAGACAGTCATGAGAGTTGGTCTTAGTGGTATGAACCTTCAACTACTTTGTGATTGCTCATAAGAACCAGATAAGGCAGAACATAATCTTTAAGAAAGGAGCAATAGTAGAAAGACTACCCTCTTCAAGGGGAGGATAGGAAAGTAGTTCTTCAATGGGAGTAGGTGAGTGGATTTGAAGTTTTATGCTTGTTAAAGAAGACACATACAGTCTACAAAATTCACAATCATGAACCTCACAGTTCCTCAAACCCAACTATCATTTCCTCCTCTTCCACTCCTATTCCTAAGATATATATTACTTGTTGCCTTACACAAAGGTAGATGCTTGTGCTCTTATCAATTTGGGTATCAGGCTTTCTTTTCTACTATATCCTCTATTGAAATAGAAAAGAAGCTTTGGTTAATCAAAAGTGGAAAAAAGCTATAATTGAAGAGTTAGAAAACAATAATCTTTGGAGATTTCAAGTTACTAAAAAGCATATTGTAAGGTAGAAATGATGTACATTCTAAAGAAAAAGCTGGCAGATCAGTGAAAATACATCACGTGATCTTCTGGCTAAAGTCTTTAAGCAAATCTTATGAGGTGGTCAATTTAGGGGATTTTGCTCCTATAGCAAGAACAAGTCAGTAAGATGATTCTTTCCTTGGAAGCTAATTTACCATAGCCTCGACATCAGGTTGATTTGAAGGCTTTTCCGATCTTTTTCTTTATGAGGATCTCTAAGAGGAAGTCTACATGACTCCTCTAGGATTTCTACCTAAATGAGAAGAGAAAGGTTTGGAGACTCAGAAAGGTTATTTATGGCATTTTTTTTTTTTGAGCTGCAGGTTATTTATGGTGTTAAGCAATCACCTTGCGGGTCATTTGACATGTTTATTGGAACATTTCTAAATAGTGGGTTTAATAGACTAGAAAATAAGGATTAGGGATTGCGGAGAAAAGGAGAGGAAGAGGAGATACAGATAGAAATAAATGGGGAAAGGATTTTCGTATTGGTTGGTTCTCACCCAACAAAAATCTTGATAATATATAAGAGCTCCCTGATACATGACAAACATAATTAAAAATAGGTGCCTCCAATGAAAAAATTAAAATAATAGGATAATATATAAGACTATCAGTGGGTCCCATCACAATACTCCCCCTCAGGTTGGTGCATACATGTCCGTTTGTCATGCCCAACTTACTGAGAATGTCAATCAATCGATTCTTACTAACCCCCTTCACTAGGATATCGAAAAGTTGAAGTTCAGCCTTCACACAAGGAATAGAAATATGTCCCACTCCCGAGTAAAGTTTCCCCTTGATGAAATTTTGATCTATCTCAATGTGCTTTATTATATGATGTTGAACAAGGTTTTGAGCGATGTTAATTGCTGCCTTACTGTCACGATAGAGTTCATAGGTTTTTGAACCCCAAATCTTAGCTCTCTTAGTAGAATTCGCAACCACAATTACTTTACAGTTTACATACACCATGTGCCATGGATATGTACCCATCTTCTGCACTAGACCTAACCAACTACTTGTTTCCTACTTTTCCACAAAACCAAATTCTCAACAATAACCGGATGTATATCTATGACTTGTGATGGATCCATGGCTTCAATCTTTATATGGATGCACTTTTTGAACAATATTAATCTACCTGGAGATGATTTCAAGTGTTGTAATTGTATGAAAATGCCCTCTCTTGATCTTGCCACCTCAATTAGAAAGTATTTTAATAGTCCCAGACCTTTGATTTCAAACTCTTTTCCTACTTAGTCCTTCAACACCTTGATCTCTTCTGGAGAATTCCATGAGAATACAATATCATCAACTTAAACAATCAACGAAGTCAAGCGGTTCTTTGTCCGCTTCATAAAAAAAGTGCAATATGCCTGGCACGGGATATAGCCTCTCCTCCTTACCACCTGACTGAATCTTTCGAACCATGCTCTTGGAGATTGTTTTAGCACATATAAAGCCTTATTCAACCTATAAATTTTTCCTTGACCGAATCGAAATTGGAACGCTAGTGAAGGTCACATATACAGTTCCTCTAGCAGATTTCCATGTTCAAAAGCGTTCTTCACACCCAACTGATACAACGACAAAGAATAATTTCTGCATTAAGTAGTCTATCATGGAAAGGTCATGGGAGAAATTAAAGTATCATGCAATGGCATTATGTGCCACATGTCATATAGTGTGGCTTAAATCTTTTTCATCTGAGATGGGAGTCTGAGTTAGAGTTCGTATGACATTACACTGAGACAATTAGGTAGTCATACTTATGGTCACAAATCATGTATTTCATAAAGGGACTAAATACATTGAGGTGGATTGCCACTTCATTAGGTAGAAGTTGTCATCCAAAGAATTTACTACTTTCTTCACCATGTAGAAGGATCAACTTGAAAATTATTCATAGTAACATGGTTGGCAAAAACATATTGTTTAGATTTCTTTCCAAGCTAGGCATGCTTAAGATATGCACCAGCTTAGGACTATGTGTGGAGAGAGAGAGAGAGAGAGAGAGAGAGAGAGAGAGAGAGAGAGAGAGGGAGAGAGAGATTTCACTTCATTTATTAGTGTTAGTTAGGGACATGCTAGTCATTTTCTATGTTCTTTGGGGCTGTGATCTTTTTACTGTAAGCGGGGTGTTTCAATAATTTGAGTAATATGGTCCCACAAAAATTGCATTTCCACTATTTTCTGTTCTTTTCCTCTGGTTTAGTCATTTAGCCTGAAGAAATATAACTTTCTCACCAGAATCAGAAGGTGCATTAATACGAATTAAGATTAAGGGGATTTCCTCATTGAGTTTCAACTTTCGACAATTCCCAATTGGAAAGATACAAAGAATTCAAAATATTCAAGGACATAACCAAATACTACCAAAATGGCCAAATGTAGAAGGAAAAAAGATCGACTTATAGAATGGTTTGAAAAACACCATTTGAATAACCAGCACCAGAATTGGATACCTCAAACCTGGCTGCATTAATGTAAGGCTTGCCTTGATTCAGGGTCATGCATTCTTCAACAGTAACTGAACATTGTACTTGACACATATCGTTTATTTAATGCCATTGCATTAATCAAGCATTTCTTATTTTAATTTTCCTAGATTACATAAATTGGTTCTACCCCTCATTTTGTGTAATGAAAGAATCATTTTCCAACTCCTGTTTTCAAGCCAATGAAAATCATCAAAAATCAAAATTTATTTTGTTCTTATAAAATACCAAGTTTATCTTTCTTTATTTCCTTTTAAGCAGTTACAATATAAAAGAGTAAATACTGTATTCCCTCTCACGGGATACCATTCTAAAAATCCCACAATAACAATTTGTACATCCAGTTCTTCTATTTCTAGCTCTTGATCATTTTGTTAAGAGATTTCAGGGGAGTTCTGTCTTGCATTGATTTTTCCCTACTTTCTCATAGTGTCATACATGTTGTAACACAGTATTAGTTATTACTTATTAGAAAACACTATGGTTTGGGGAGTTTAAATGCATTGCCGAGGATTCCCAATACAACCGGAAAGGCAATTTCGTTAGTCTCATTTCTAATAGCTCTGGATATTTGTTATTACTTATTAGAAATCACAATGGTTTGGGGAGTTTAAATACATTGCCGAGGATTCCCAATACAGGCGGAAAGATAATTTAGTTAGTCTCATTTCTAATAGCTCTGGATATTTGTAATATATCTAAAAGAGTTACATGGTAAAGTTACGATTGAAAAACCAGGTATTTAACTCAGTTCAGAAAGTTAAAAAGACCTAGTGAATAACATAAGGTTTAGGTTGTCATGGAGAACCACTTACTTGTCTGGTGCAGATCCCATAACAAGCTTCCTAATACCATGTCTGCTCACCAGCTCTACAATTCCTTCATGAACATGTTCATTTTCAATAGTAACAATGCTTGCTTGCACCTGCAAATGCAAAGTGAATGTTTTCCATGAGTTGCCTCCAATAAAAGATAGAAAGCCCCGGAGAAATATCCTACTATATAAGAATTACATGGAGAAATCAATACAGCACTGGGTTTCTAGTATGAATGATTTGAAGACTTAGGCCTCTTTGGGTTCGATCAAAATGCGTCTGTATTTACAAATACATCTATTTTGAGTTAATCTTATTTGCAGATCCACTAAGGCCTCTTTGGAAGCCATTCACATAGCACTTTTAAAACTATTATAACCATAACGTACAAATAATGATAGTTAACTTCAAAACCATTTCATATAACATTATTTACAATTAATTTTGAGAGGTATCCAAAGAGACCCTTCCTTCATTTCCAAGCAGCTGCTAACATTACTTGGGGAAGTTGGAGTGTATAAAAATTATAGTGTTTTTCAATATGTATGTTGCAAACAAGACTCCAACAACCTCGCTCAACCAAAAACTTTAAAGATGCTAGATCCCTAACATATTTTGGGCATCACCTGGTTGAGATGCATCAAAAGACTGCCAAAAATGCCATGTTGGTGCATCATTCCACCCTTGCTTTGGACAACTGTCGTCAATGGTGTTGGTTTTGTGAATGCTTTGGACACCAAACCAGAAGCTTAACACAATTCTACTGAAACATCAAGCATACAAAACATGACTGTAGCTTGACCAGACAACAAATTTCACCCTTGCAGGTGTAGGTGGTTCATATTTAGGAACCATGGATTTCCCACAAGAACCTTCTTTTCCTAATTGTGAATGGTTTACAACAACCATCCATTCAATATCATTACAATTGATAACCAATTGGAGATGCCCAATTTAATAGCTAATAGTCTCCTAATCTAATATATACAGGACAAACAGAACCACTACTATAATGATTTAATCACCAATGACCACATAGCCATGAAATTTTGTACTTAATTTTTAATCTTTTTATGCGAAATCATAATCTTTACTCATTTCCTATGGGTTCAACACAAGGATTGGAGCCAGTAAACCTTTCATGTTCACGCAACTTTCATTTTTCTCTTACCTCTCATCAGAAATCAAGATGTCTAACAAGGAATTCTCTCCTTCAACTCGAACCCCTTCTCTTCTTTATCCTTGATGTTACTGGATGCACAAGAACATCTTCAACATCCCTTGTATTTTTGGGAGCACCTGGAGGCTCCCTTGCTATCGCTTTATCTTTGTACTGTGACCATCTCGGTCTTCTCCCTTGCTAATAAAATTTTAGGCTATCATTAAAAAAAAAAAGAAGAACATTTTCAACATCCCCATTATTTGCAACTTATAATTCCTGCCCAACCCTGACAACTGATGCACTATATAATTGAATGTGTCTTTCAAGCCATACATTTCTCCATTTGCCAAGATTATTCTCATTTGAAAGGCGCTTAATAAAATCATTCTTTCGGTGTGGAAAATATAAAACTAACAAATGCCACTAAAGTCTCCTGCTAAATGTCAGAATAAAAATAGTTCAAGCTGCTGAGAGGTGAAAATGGTGGTTCCATGCCAGAACATCATGCAGTATTCATCTAGAATAAGAAAAAAAACATAAAAGGTAAAATTACACAAGCTTGCACTAATTAACACCTACAATTTTGATAAATCTAACTGATAATCAAACAGAAAATCCCGATTATTCAAAGAATCTGAAGATTTCTGAAATGAAGTGGGTCAAGTTCATTTGGAAGAAAAAATGCCACCATAATTTCAAGTAGCACAAGCTTCTAATCATAAAGAATTATATTTTCAATTATACAAAAACAATAACGACAATGAAATGGAAAATTTTGGTTTACATTCTCAAAATCTGATGATTTCTGAAACTAAATTGTTCTTGTTCACTTGGAAAGAATAGGGGATCAATCAGTGGACCTTGCAGTGATGATTTTAGAATTGTATATGCCAAAAAAAATAAAAAATTGTAAGAGTAGACAAGCACCTTAGATCTATAGCAAATGCTCAAATAATTAAACAGGAGTTTCTTTGTTTGTTCCCTCTCTTCTCTTCTGTATGCAGACACCAGCACCTCATTAGCTTGACTAGCAGGAAGTTTTCCTACTGTTGAAAACAAATTACTTGCTGTTATTATTATAAAAAATAAAAATAAAAAAATCAAAGACTACATGAAAAGATTGAACATACTCAATTAAGAGGAACTAAAACTATATGAAATTTATAAAATAAAGGAAACATATCAGATCTTACTAATACCAATCTGAAGAAAAACAAACAAAAAATGCAAAGAAAACTTTAAAAAATGATCACATTAACCATAAAGGAAAAAACTGTCAGCTACCCAATGAGAAAATAATGGGGAAAATGGAAAATTGAATACAAGGTGAGGAAAAGCTAAAGAAAGAAATAATAATAACAATAATACCAATAATAGCAATTAATCAACAAGTATACTAATAACAATAGCAGCAGAAGTGTTCATAACAAATTTCACATGCATGAAAAGAGAATCACACACATAAAATGCATTGAGAAATTAAGAGGTCAACAAGTAGTAGCTTGAGAAAAAAAAAAAGTAGTAGTAATTTCAAAGCATATGAAACTCAATTCAACTGAACAAAGCCTTTGTCCCAAACTAGTTGGGATCGGCTAAATGAATCCTTTAGAAAAATTTCATGAAGAAGGTGAAATGAATCTACCCGACTGTAATCCTGGCTCTAGTTGGGTTCTTATCCTTGGATCATTTTCTTCCATTCTATTTTTTCCAAGCATATGAAAATTATGAAAAATAAAAAACCAGAAAAAAGGAAAAAGAATAAAATGGAAAGTTCATTAGAGAAAAAGCATAAAAAAAAGAAAAAAAAGAGGTAAAGTCTTATAAGAGCGAATTTTAGAATAAAAATGACAATAATAACAAAAATAATAAAAATATAAGGAACTGGGTTCTTCTACGTGGATCAGTTTCTTCCATTCTATTTTTTCAAAGCATATGAAAATTACGAAAAATAAAAAACCAGAAAAAAGAATAAAATGGAGAGTTCATTAGAAAAAAGGAAAAAAAGAGAAAAAAAAGAAGAAGAAAAAAGAGGTATGTCTTGTAAGAGAAAATTTTAGAATTAAAATGACAATAATAACAAAAATAATAAAAATATGAGGAACCCATCTTCAGAATCAATTCCAAAAGACCTCAATAATAAAATATAAGGAACCCATCTACAGAATCAATTTCAAAAGACCACCCATTAAAGACAGGAAAAATGAAAAAAAAAAAAAAAAAAAAAACCCCATTAAATGAGAAATGATTCAAAAGAAAGATAAAAAAAAAAAAGCTTACAAAGGGTTGGAATAGTTTGAGAGGGTTGGTGAACATGAAGAAGGCCAATTTCCAAATCCCCAAATTGCTGAATAGTCCAATGGATCAAATCCACAGCCTTTTCTACTGATTTACCAACTACTACATACACTTTCTCTGTATTTTCTTCCTGAATTTCAGGCAGAAGAGAAGCTGGTAATGAATTTTGAGAACAAAACCCACGTGGGAAATTTGAGGGGGATGATGAAAACATAGAGAAATAATCATTAGATGGTTGAGGAGGAGGGGAAGGGCTAAGCAATTCCATTAGATGGGTTTCTCTTCAATCACAGTTACGTCAAAGAAGGTTGAGACATATGATCGTTTATTTTTGTTAGATTTTTATAAGTTTCAGTTTCTTTTGATTTTTCGGTTTTCTCTAAGATTCGTTTATTCTCTGAGATTCTTTTGTTGACTTCAATGACTCACTTAACGCGGAAGAAGAAGCCTAGAAAGAGAGGTACATTGGAAATGGTTACTGATATTGGCACTACCGAGTTTTGATATTTGTACTAATCTTTTTTGTCTTTTATTTGTTAAGTAGCTGTCAAACGTTGTTCTTGTTCTTGTTGTCAAAAAGTTCTTAGAAAATTAAAAGCTTAAGTTGTGCAATTATTAAAGCATGATAGTGCCAATATCAGTATCCACATGAAAATCAAGGACGAATAAAGGAAGGGAGATGATATTTTCACCCCCTGCAGTAGGTATTCGCCCCTCTTTTAACGTGATTTGCGTTAAAAAGCGTCAAAGTTACCCTCTGTTCACGTTAGGGGCAAATGTGCATTTCGTTTCAGCGATAAAGCTGCAAAACCGAGAGTGTAACTGAACAAAACTCCCCCCATGTAGGGGTAGTTTTGCCATTTTGAGGAAAAAGAAAGATGAGGAGGTTGTTAACGTGTGAAGAGGCTATTTGCTCGGTTACCAACTCGGTTACCATATAATTATTCAACAATTCTTATTACTAAGGCCTTGTTTCTTTTGACGTAAATTTGGAATAAAACATATTAATGCCTCATTTCGGACATAAACTCTGTTCAGGGTCGTAAAAGTAGGCGCACGTGAACTTGAGGTGAAAGGGGGCTCTCATTGGGTGAAAATCGCCTCAAATTTGCAAAGGTGCATGTGAAAGGGGTGTAAACTTAATTCCGACTTTCCAAACAAAATTATATCCCAAAACTATTGCTCCTCCCTCTCCCAATTTCTTCTTGCACTCTTCTCTATCCCCATCTTGCTTCTTTCTCCTCCCTTTTTTAAGCAACAGATTTATTTTAATCTACTTGCAATTCGTTTAGGGAGCATCTGGCAAGTAGGAATTTTTTTTTGTCTCCGAGTGGGGAGAGAGAGGTACAGTGGGCGAAGTGGCTAAAAATCAGGAAACTAGTGTCTCCAAAGTTTCTTTACTGATTTTTTATTTCCTAAGACAAAAAACACTAATCAAAATAGGATCGATTTTTTCCTGTTTTTGGCCGCTTCTCACCCTCATCTCAATCGAGCCCTCTCAAGTTTCCCCACTTCCGTAAGCCTATCTCACCACTTGGAGACAACGATTTATAATGGGGAAAAAAAATAATCCTGGCTGCCAGACATGGCCATAGCTAGCATTGAGACAAATGGATCCTCAATGACTCCATTGAAGAGACGCTCCCTATTCGCTCTTTTCCTCCGAATATTGTTGCCTCTATTATTTATTGGTCGACTTAAAGATTATCTATCTGAATTTCTTGATAAACATTTGGATATCTTTTTGTGTGGTTATTGTTCCTCTGAATTGGATTGCTTTTAGTTTGGATGGAATGTTTGCGTTTCTATCTCGTTTGGGTTCCTTCGAACTGGATTGCTTTTACTTATTTTAATTTGGGTTTTTATTTGATTTTCTATTAATGGTGTTTTCATATGATCATCTATTTTATCGTGAAAGGATCTTGCCATGGATTTTACTTCAACTTGCAATGGACTTTTGTTACAAAACTACAAGTGCTGAAGAATCAACGTACGGTTCTTAGTTAGAAATCAGACCAGCTACTTACAAGTCCAACTTGTCTCTTTGTTAGATCTAAGGGTTTTCGATGTGACGATGAGAAGTTACAAGGCCGAATATGTTAGATTTTGATTTTCAAAATCTTATTTTTTGTCAAAAAATAGTGTTCGGAAAATGTTTTCTAAGTGTGTTTTGGAAAAGGAAAAACTTTTCTTTGGAAAGAGTTGCTTTTTGCAAGAGAAAGAAAAGAGTGCAAAAGTAGTGTGAAAAGATAGTCCCGTACCGACTCATGAGAAAGAAAGAGTTGGGCTTATAAAGCTTTACTCTTTTTCTTTTCTTTATTATGGTGCACAATGGGTCTTAGCCATTGGTTGAACCGCGGGACGGTGCAACGCACACTCGCGCGTGGGCAATAGGCAATGGGCTATAGGGCGCATAATGACGCTTTTTTAGGCGCACTTTCCACTTCGCAAGCCATCCGAAGCGTTGGATCGTAGTGTAACGGCTAGTGGAAGATGACCGTTGGATGGTATCTCATCTACTCAATGGTCAAAGACCCAAAGGGTGCGATCTGCACCATGGATGGGCGATCTAGCGGTTCGGAGTTGGAAGGATTTTTACACAAGCCAACGGTCACTCCGGGATTGATCTGAGCCATAGAGTTGCGATTAGACACGATCTAATGGTCATAATTCAAACCCGCTGAAAGGATGTCCAGAAATGGTGTTTTCCAACGGAAAAAACCACTAGAAGCTCTATAAAAACGGTAGAAAATACTCATTCTAAAATGAATTCGGATTTCTACTTTGGCATACCCAAAATTAGTATTTCCAGCACAATTCTCTCTCTCTAAACCCCTATAAAGTTAGTGTTTTTTTACAATTTAGAAATACTATCAAGTATTCTGTTTTCTGCAGAAACAGAACACTTGGGTCTCAAATACTTGCAAAATTCAAAGGTGATTCATGCTTGATTCCGTTCAGTGCAGAACGTCATCAAACAATCGGTTTGGAACTGGGCTTTATTGTATCTTGGAGGCGGGTTCGTGGTCCCGTGTGCACACTACTGATGTGGGCGAATATCGTCTTAAGGATAGCGTTTACGCGCCTTGAAGTATCTTCCTATCTTCTTATCTTTTCTTAGATTGAACTAGTACACAAATTTTACTCCAACAGAATAATAATCTCACTCTCATCCATGTCCCTTTGAGCCCTCATACTCTCCTCGAAGTGAATGGTAGCAGAAGAAGCATTTAATTTGGTGCATACCTTGTGTGTACTAATTACTGTTGAGAATTAAATTTGCCGCATTTCTTCTGAGTGCACCATCCTAGAAAAATCATTTTTGGTTTACTGAAAAAACCTACTGGCAATATTTTAAAGCTAAATCTTGATAGAGCGGCTAAAGGCAGTATTGGCATTGCCAAAGGATTTGGTGTTATCATAGATAACAACAGTAGGGTTAGATTTGCTTTTTCCCATTTTTATGATGCGAATACTAACATGTTGGCTGTAACTAGAGTTATGAGACATAATTTACGTTAATGTGCTACTTCAGGTATTAACAAAATCTGGATTTAATCAGATAGTCTTGTTCCTTTTAAAATAAAGGCAGAGAGAGAGAGAGAGAGGGAGGCGATGGGGATGGGGATGGGGATGGATGATAGTGTTGGTAGTGGTCTTTGAGTTTTTTTCTTTTTTTTATGTATATGATGGAATGGGTTTGGGCTATTTTTGTTTTTATTTTATTTTTTCTAAAAAGAATATTCACTTTTCTTATAGAAACAAAAGATAGTGTGTCGTTACTAAAAATAAATATTAATGATATTAATAATAATAAATAAAAATGATTTACTTCTCGGATTCGGATGTTAAACGTATCGGATATACCATTTACCAGATTCGCATCCGCTAAGAGCCGGATATCTCATAAACGGATTCGGATAATATCCGCTTGAAACGGATTCGGATAATATTCGCTTTAAACGGATTCGGATACGGACGGTAATCGAATTTCCGAATATCCATTTACACTCATAATAATGAGTCAAGATATGGCACATACAAGTTTTCTTTCTAAATTAATGCCTTATCTTTAGATAATGAAAGATGACAATTTCTTTTGGTGACAACAACTCTTGCATTAATGCCTAATAATACAGTTAGGAAAGTGTACATCAGGTTTTCATCTTTTCATCTTTAGTGAACCTTAAAAAATGTATAGTCATACCAATGCAGTATTTCTATGATAGTACACTTCGCTAACCATACATAGAGTTTTACACATTGGAATTAAAATTTCTAATTATTCCTCGAAGAAGACGTCCAGATCAAGTTTGTTCATATGGTCGCAGTCCCAGTCCCAAAATCCTAGTGCGCAAGTATTAGAATTTTCTGCACGATGAGTCAACATACATCTAAAAAAACTTTTCACATCTCAAGTACCAACTTGTATTTATTTGAAAATGGGGTTATCGAATTTCGATTGACTTGAAACTAGTTCCCTTGGAAAGATAATGGACTCTAGCTTTTAGAAATATAAATATTTTATCTAATATGTTCACTAAAACCTAATTTATGATAAAATATCATACAAGGGTCTGACTAATAAGTTCAGACAAGAATTTTAGGGCAGAGAAAGACACATGGGGAGTCGATTTATCAATTTGGGGAGTCGATTTATCAATGCCCGAATTTTAAATGGTACAATATTCTATTCTCTTGATAAATCGACTCCCCTTGTGTCTTTCTCTCGAAAGGTAGTTATATAAATTTTTTTTCTAAATTTTTTTACAGAATGACGTTAATATATCAAGGCTTTCTTACTAAAAATTTCAGGACAAAATTAGTTAAAAATACAATTTTACGCTGATTTTAAAAAGAAAAGGACATTAATTCATGGGACCATTGAAGGATGAAAATGCATGGTATACCCGGCCCAAAGAAGACGTTCGAGAATGGCGAAGAGAGCTTACATATGAAGATTTTTTCATAGATTTTTTTCTTTTTTCTTCCTTAAAAACTTAATTAGAGAAGTAGAGAGAGAAGTGTGTGTTCTTAGAGTGACATGCGTGTGCCTGGAGTGAGAAGTGGGTGCCTAGAGTGACACATGTGTGCTTTGAATGATATGTGTGTGCATGGGGGACAAGTACGTCCATGGCCTAGGGGTGCAACTCGGGTTGGAATCGATCATTGCCCTTTCCTCACTTTTCATGAGAGTTCTTCTGAAAGTCCCCTTTTGGGAATAGTCCCCCTTACATTGTAGCCCAAAAGAGTGATTATTGGAATCGATCATTGCCCTCTCCTCACTTTTCATGTTATTGCATTAATCATTCTCATTACACCATCCATTCATTTATTCATTGCATCTTGCATTTGTTCATCTTCTCTTCTCTATTCTATTGTGGGTTTACAGTTTTTCCTTTAGATAATGACTTTCTTTACTTTATTTAAACCCCTTTTTGGTCAAACTCTGATAGTTTTTAGGGAATTTCAATTTCCTTCAATAGGCCATTATTAAAACAAGGAGTTGCCGGTATTATTTTCCGTATCTACTATTAATTTAGGGGAGTGATAAATTAACCCCATATATATTAAATCGACCCCCTATGTGTCTATCTCTCTCCTCTCTCTCTAACCCAGAGGACAGAGAAAGACACATAGGGGGTCGATTTATCACTGCCCTTACTTTATACAGTGACATACATATAATCTTCAAAGGTAGCTTCTCTTTTAGATACTCTATTGACTCGATCACCTGGACAAATGATACATTTCTCGGCGAGTCAATTAGGTTGGAGTTTTAGGTCATCCTCACGGCGAAAAATATTGAAATATTATTCAGTTTCTCCTCCTTAATGGCCAACTTTGATTGAATATTTATATGAACCATTAAGAGTGATGTTTAAATTAGTGTTTTGACGATTTCTCCATCTTTAATTAATAGATTAATTATAATTGATATGGTTAGTTGGCGCATCTATGGTGTCCAATCATACCTGCTCATTATCAAGGCGTGGCCCTTGATAGTTGATCCAACATCAGCCAATTTTATTAGTGGCTGCTACTGGATCAAATATCAAGGGCGACACTTTTGTCTTACCTAAGAATGCAACTATGGTTCTTCTTTTTTTCTTTGGAGAATTCAGATTGAGCTTTTATTATAAAATCTTGTTGGTTTGGGTTGAGCCAATTCATTTTTTAGCAAAAGCTCAACCCAACCCGACCCGACCCAGTTGCACCCTAGTAGTAACCCCACTACGCGAACAGGGCATGTTCACCCAGACCATATAATTTCGCCTAATTAGGGTTGAAAGACAAGGGCATCTTGTCGGTGGGACCCATCAATATTGGACTTGTGAAAAATAAAGTATTCATAGGATAGACGAGTCAGCATTTATCGCTTTGAAAGTATTCTATGTATTGACTTAGTATAGAATTGAAGATGGAGAAAGCTTATCTACTCGGTCGGGTTAAAAACAGTGGGGGCCCACATTTTTGGGGTGGTCCAAACCATTCATTTGAAAGGCCCTTACCTAGATAGGGTGTCCACAAGAAATCAGCCCCATAGGATCATCCTAACCCATCCAACAGTGGAGGGGAAAATGGGCAGATTTGTGGACAAGCCGTGTTTGTCCATTTTTCCCCATTTTTCCCTCCACTGTTGCATGGGTTAAGATGATCCTATGGGGCTGATTTTTTGTAGACACCCTATCTAGGTAAGGGCCTTTCAAATGAATGGTTTGGATCACCCAAAAAATGTGGGCCCCCACTGTTTTTAACTCGACCGAGTAGATAAGCTTATCTACTCGACCGAGTACGCACACCTTTCCCTAATAAAATTTAAAAGTAAAAAAGATAATCTTAGTTGAGAAAAGTTTATTCTCTCAAGTTGGAAGGTATGTACGGACATAATGATTTTTTATTATTATACAAGGAACAATCCTAGGTATTAGGTAATCACTTGTAACGGTGTACGTAAGCAAGCCTAAAACAATAGATAGAGCCTCATATGACTCAATATCTTTTATTACCGAAGGTTGCTACATGCAAACGCACACTAAACACAAAACTAATATTCTAAATGTCTACCTTCTCCGTAGAAGACATCATCAGAACAAGTGTTTTTGGAAACATCTGCTCATAGGTGCATTTGTCAAGCTAGCATTACAATCCCCTCCTTTTTATTTTGAATATTTTTATTGGTCTCATATTTTGGATTATGCCTTTTATAGATACAAATTTGGAATTCAATGTCAAAATTCAGAAAATGTTTTAGAAGAATTATGAAAATTGCAGGTATCTCATTTTGTTCTCGATTGACCATACACTAGCTTGATGCCTCGGAATATGGGATCAGAATGAACATGTTTGAAAGACGGAAGTCCCATAGTAAACAGGATTTAAAACTCAACTATGGCCATGTTTGGCCACCAGGAATTTGTTTTCATGATAAATCGGCAGTCTCGTAGTAGGGTTGAGGGTGAAGATACTAAAAATTAGGAAAGGAAATCCAGAAACGGGGCGATGAGATGCCGCTAAAATGGGGAAAAGGTTGACCGGATTTTGAGCAGAGATTTTTCGTTTCCTGATTTTTTAGCCCTAATCTCATCTAAGAGACATCCATTCCTGGATTTCCTTTCCTGATTTTTAGCAACTTAACCTTTGGAATCTATGAATTTGTCATGAAAAACAAATTCCTGGTAGCCAAACATACTCTATGTTTCAAAACAACGAAGGTGTTTAAAATGTCCTAGCCTTGCAAGATCCAGAAATGCTTGGCATATCCTATATCCAAGAAAATTCTTAAAAAACCCACAAGAGGCTTGAGGTAGGGCTCACCAAGCGTATACAACATTAGTATCAAAGCCACCATTATGTGGTGTAGAAAGTTCAGCAAAAAATTTATACACATTTTTTTTTTTTTTTTTTTTTTAAAGTTATCTTAGTCAAACCGTATCTTTGTGATATGGCAAAGGAAAGAGTTTTTAGTCCGAGATTCTAGAAAAAAAAAAAAAAAAAAACAGTTCTTCAATCGGAGTTTTCTACAAAATGTTATCATCAAAAGAGCGAACGTCCAAGTGAATTGTTTTTCCGAAATCCGAATTTTAAAGTCAATAAATTTTTCTTTGCATGTTTAGTTTAGAATCATAATATATTTTTAAAAGCTTTTGGGATATACATGGTCTAAAATCTTAGAAGTTTAAGGGAGAGGATTTAACTAATATTTTTGTTAGAATAAATAATAATATGTGTTTTCATTTAACAAGTGGTGTTTTAGAAAGAAAACAATTTTCTTCTCTAATTTCTTAAGCCCGATTTTCTATATATGCAGACAAAGAGAACAAATTTCTTCTCTTATTATCCCCATAGGCCCACTATTGATTAAAAAATATGGAAGTGATATATTCACCCTTTTTTTACTCTTTTACACTAGAAGGGGCTGTCCCAAGTAAAAAAAAGGGCCAATATATCATTTCCCATAACATCTTATCAAAATATTCCTTCATAATATTTGTGACACAATTGCATGCTAGGTCTACCATCATAACCTTTTAATTAATCCCAAGACAAAGTTTGGTAGGGAAGATGTGAAATTTTATTAGAGTAGGTCGAGACGATGAGACAGTTTTATTAAAGTAGGTAGAGAAGATGTGAAATTTTAACGTATCTCTCTCGCATTTTTGTGGCTACTCACGTGAGCATTTCTTAGACATTGAAGGATAGTCAATTAAAATTTTAAATTCGTGTAGTGTTCAAGGTCTGATATTTAATTTCATCAACTCTAATTAATTGGTTACTACTACTTACTCCAATCAAATCTTATTTCATTAAAAGACTAGGAAGAAGGTCACACTGTCTTGATCAATTGTAACAGGCAAGTCTTAAGTTCAGCAGGGTGGAAATGAATATCTAATCATGACCGTCGATCTTGCAGAAAGAGACTAGAAAATCAACTGTTTTTTTCTCGTCTTGCCTAGATCAACGCTTAGGATCATCAGATCAAAGTGTTCGCAACGGCATTTGGCTCACGTGGACATGGTTCGGACCGTCGATTTGAGTGGCAAGCACAACCCTGATCCATCTCTGATCACCCCACCTTTATCAGATGACTAATCCCTTGACCCATCAAACCAATTAGAAAAGTGTAATACATGGAGTAATGGAGTATCATTATCAAAAGAAGAGTGTCGGTATCAAAGGTCTTGACAAACATTAACTTACAAGCTACAAACCCTCGTGATTCTTACTTGGAGCTTTACACTTTCTGCACATTTGGCAATGCTAAAAATTTCATTCAATTTTTCTAAAAATGAAAAAAGAAGCTATGGTATGAGTTGTTTTTCCAAGGATTTTAGATGAAAAATGATTATTTGAAGAAAATTAAGCATGAAAATGGGTTAACAAAATTTGGAAAATTGAATTTTTCAAGGAAAAATATCAGCACTGCCCAAACATGCACTTAGAGGGTGTTTGAATCTAGTGAAAATTTATGAAAAATAATTTGTTTTAGAAAATAATATTCCATAAAAAATCCCGTTTTCAATTTTCAGTGAAAACAGGGAAACTTTTTCGATTCGGGGGAAAATCATGAAAAATAAGTTTCCAAAATGCTAGAAGTCATTTTTCATGGAAAAAAAAACAAGGATTTAAGGTTTTCTCTGGGCGGTCCCTGATCTACCAACAATGTGACGATGATTACACTAATCAAAGAGTAAAGGCTAGTATAGAACCGAAAATTACTTTAGATTCGGTCCGTCATGTTTGTCAGGAATGTCTTCAATGGTCGGATCATGTGCATTGCCAACGGCTTCTATATAATCATCATGGCCGGAGGTAACGATCGATTTCCACTTTAGTTCGGTTAAATTTCTAATACATTATCTTTCCTATAAATTTGCATTATTTGGTGTTGTTATAAATTTACATTAAACAAATCTCCAAACTCTCTTATCACTCAAAGTGAGGGAATTTTCCCTTTTAAAGAGAATTTTTGGGTTGAAAACTCTTCTCTGGAACTCATTGGCTGAGACCCTTTTTATAGGCGTCAAAATTGGGAAGAAAAATTTGACATTTACGATTTTGACATTTACGATTTTGGGTCAGATCTTATGATCATAAGTTGTTGCTCTTACCATTGTGCCCCCACTGGTTGAGTGCAAATTTCCTCCAGTTTACTTAACGCCCTGTCCCACCATATTTCTATCTCTAGTTATAACCTATGTCGTTATTGGATAACATCTGTATCATTACAGGGTAGTGTGTCTATCTAGACACAAACAATGAACATCTTGAAAATAGGGTTCATTCCATGCAATTGTTTGTATCATTCTTGGGTGTAATCTATATCATTCCAATGATGTGTGTTGTTGCGTATATAATATAACCCATATATGTTCTAATATAAGCCCAATAAGATAATGGACCGGTGTAGTGGGCCTACATGGGCTAGAGTCCATTAACCAGTTAATAACCCTAGTGTATCTCTATATATAGGGGCTGGAGGCAGCAAATTAGGTATTCCAAACTAGATACCTAGGGTATAATGCTTCAAGCAACCTTGCTTGACTCTAACATGTGTCTGTCCAGACGATAACAATGAATATAAGGACAGCAAGGTTCATTTCACAGTGGTGTTTGTATAATTCTTGGGTATTGTCCGTACCATTCCAGGGTAGTGTGTGCATTGAATTTCAAGGGTCGTGGGCATTCCTTTCTAGGTGGGAATTTCCTAGGTAGTGTTTCCTTCTCGGGTAGTGGGTCTTCTCTTATAAGTGTTTACACCCAATTTTGAATTCGAAGTAGAGGCTGAGTTATCAGATCATGACCGGGTTAGACATGGTCAAGGAAGCTACATGCCAGTTGTCACTTTCAACGTAGTAGGTGTTCTGACCGTAGGCGGTCCAGGCCGCCTCTATAGATTCCTTCTACAACCAAATGAAAACACATAATGAGGCGGTTTTTCCGCCACTGAAAAGTTAGACTCTACAGAGGCGGCCAAGAATGCCTCTTCAGGCAATCAATGGCGGACAAGTGACCATCGTTATCTGCCGCTAAAGCTTGTATGGGCGGAAACAATGACATGTAGCGGCAGTCATGACCACGTGCAGCCTAAAACAAGTGGACGCGCGAAAGATGGAGCATAAAGTAGACAGTTATTAAAAGTTCCCTCTCTGAGAACGTGGGACAAAAAAGAGCAGTTATAGGAGAGAAACAATAAATAGAGATATGTTCTAGAAGAACGGGTCCCAGGACCAAATCAAAACATTTTTTAGCATTTATCTTTTACTTTTCCACACTATCATTAATTTACTTTTTCTAGCTGTAGATTGTCCGATTGAATTGAAGAACAATGGATTCACCTCCCAAGGTGAGTTTGTATCTTTAATTTGCTATCCCTCGCACTAGCGTTTGTTTGCTCTGTTTTGTTAATTAGCTAACTGGATGGTCTTTCGGTCCTGAGAGTCGTTTGCATTCAACGTGCATATATGGCAACATTTGTATTATGCTCGCATCGGCATTTTCCCCTACGAGTCGTTCACATTCTGCGTGTGTCGATGTGTCGTTCGCATCTTGTGGGTGTCGACATCCCCACATTTGGCATCGCATCGTCTTGAAAGAAGTCATTTTAATCCGTGTAAAGGCAGTAGAGCCCAAAGGAGAAGTGATGTTCCCATGTTCTTCTCAATCGCTTGAAATTCAATCCCAAGGGAAGGAAAAGTTTTGGTCGTTGACCCCTTGGATTGAATTTCAAATTGTCTCCTTGGAGACTGGCACGCATATGCGCGTGTGCGCACACACACAAGGGCACACCCACAGAATAGGTGCACTGACTGATCGTGCCAGACGATTTTATACTGAGCAATAGGAATGGTTTTTCCTTCCAGGGTAGAGTGTGTTTCTTTCTAAGGTCGTGGGTTTTTCCTCCTAGGGTAGTGGATGTGTTCTTCTAGCGTAGTGGTGCTTGCTAGGGCTGTGAGTGTCCAACAAAGAAAAAATAGGAAAAAAATTGTTGAAAAAATATTGCTTTGGGATGTTCGAAAAATGATGATCCGAAAGAGGTTTTCGGCTCCTTGTTGACGGTGTTTCTATTTACTGACTGTGATGAGGATGAGAGAAAGAGATTGTGTGCTAGAGAGAGCAAAAGTACGAAAGCAAGTAGAAGGAACGAGATGGAGATCGAGAGAGAGCACTCCCGTGAAGTAGGAGAGAGAGAGAGAGAGAGAGAGAGAGAGAGAGAGAGAGAGAGAGAAATTTTTGTCTTTCTACTCTAAAAACATGGTGAGTTGGTAGTTTCTTTAAAAGCTTGACGACTTTGAAAGTCATAGTTGAATGACATTTTGTAACACCACATGGGTGTGTTATTAGCAGTTGGATCGTAACGGCTTTCGGATAAGGGAGTATATAAGCTAATCCCTTTATTTGTGAGAGTTTTTCTGAAAGCCTCCTTTTGGGAGCGCCCCAGCACCAAACCCTCCCCCCCACAACACACACATCCCCAAGAGTGATTATTGGAATCGGTCATTGCCCTTCACTCTCTTCTCATCTCATTGTATGGATTGATCATTCTCATTACATCATCCATTCATTTCATATCGCATTCGTTCATCTTGTCTTGTCTATTCTATTGTGGGTTTACAGTTTTTTCTTTACTTTAACCTTTTTTTGGTCATCCTTCGATAGCGTCAATTTCCTTGAATAGGCCATTATTAAAACAAGGGAGTGCCAGTATTATTTTCCGTATCTACTATTAATTTATACAGTGACATACATATAATCTTCAAAGAGAGCTTCTCTTTTAGATACTCTATTGACTACATTACCTGGGCGAATAATATATTTCTCAGTGAGTCCCTCACGACCAAAAATATAATGTTAGGAAGTTTCTCCTCCTTACGAAGTTTTCTCCATCTTTAATTAATGAATTAATTTGATATTGTTAATTAGACGCATCTTACTGAGAAGGAAAATAGATAGCACTAATTAGGGTAATTTTCATATGGTGTCCTAGCATACCTGCTCATTATCAAGGTGTGGCCCTTCATAGTTGATCCAACATTAGAGCTGCTGCTGGATTAAATATCACGGGCGGCACTTTTGTCTTACCTAAAAATGCAACTCTGGTTCTTTTCTTTTCTTTTTGGGAATTCGCATTGAGCTTTCACTATTGAATCTTGTTATTGAGTCAATGTTATTTTTTTAGCAAAAGCTCAACCCAACCCGACCCGACCCCAGTTGCACCATAGTCGTAACTCGAAACCCACAACGTGAACAGTGCATGTCACCCGCACCGTATAATTTCGCCAAATTAGGGTTAACAAGGGCATCTTGTCCGTGGGACCCATCAATACTGGACTTGTCAAAAATAAAGTATTCATAGAAGAAGGGACGAGTCAGCATTTATCCCATTGAAAGATTGACTAGGACTAGTTTTGCGGACGAACGGGTTGAATCAAGACGGCTCCGAGTCAACTCAGCGAGTCAAGAAGCTTTGTGTCTGTGTCAACTCAGTGATTTACTATTGACTTAGTATACATTTGAAAATATATAAAATTTATAAATAAAAGGAAAAAAGATAATATGAGAGAAGTAAAGTTTATTCTCACAAGTTGGAATGTTGTGACATAATAATTTTTTATTATTATACGAGGAACAAACCTAGGTAATCACTATGTAATTAATCAAACCTAGTGAGTAAAAAGTTGTAACGCGGTACGTAAGCAAAGCTAAAACAACAGATAAGGCCTATCCTAGGTAATTAGGATTGTGAGGCTAGCATTACAATCACCTCGTTTTATTTTGAATATTTTTCTTGTAGTCATATTTTGCATTTTAGTCTTAGTTTCTTTTCTATGGAAGCTATCTTCTTAATTAAGGTGTTAGAGAATAAGTTTTGCTTAATCCCCAAACGATCGACTATAGAAGCTATCTTCTTGATTATGAAGTTAATGGAGAGATTTAGAGAAAATAAAAAAGACCTTCATATGGTTTTCATTGATTTGGAGAACACGTATGATACGGTTTCCAGGAGTGTTATGTGGTGAGTCTTTGAAAGGAAAAAAGTGCCTAATAAATATGTTGATATGATAAAGGATATGTACGATGGAGCAGTAACTAATGTCAGAACTACAGATGGCACGTCTAGTGAGTTTCCAATTACAATAGGACTGCTCCAAGGATCAGCTCTTTTAATTTACTCTAGTTATGGATAAACTTACGGAGGGTATCCAGGACGACGTGCCGTGGTGTATGACATAATATTAATTGACGAAACCAAAGCAGGAGTTAATGCTAAGTTAGAGTTATGGAGAACTACTTTGGAATCCAATGGTTTTAGACTGAGCATGATTAAGACAGAGTATATGGAGTGCAACTTTAGTAATGTAAGGACGTGGAGCGAGGATGTAGTAAATATGATTGGACATGAGTTACCTAAAAGGGGTATATTTTGCTATCTTGGACAGCAGCATGTGCATAAGATGCGTGTAGCGGAGATGCAAATGTTTAGATGGATGTGCGACCACACAAGGTTAGATCGAATTAGAAATGAAGACATCCGTAAAAAGGTGGGGGTGGCACAAATTGAGGAGAAGATGAGAGAGAATTGCTTAAGATGGTTGCGCATATCCAACGTAGGACTTTGGATGCTCAAGGGAGAAGAAGAGACTCGTGCCAAGTTGATGGAGTAAAAAAAGGTAGGGGCAGACCAAAAACAACTTGGGCAAAACCAGTGAGGAAAGACTTGAGGGCTAGGAACATAACAGATAACATGACCTTGGATAGGATAGAATGGAAGAAAATGATCCATGCCAATTTGAGTCAGGTAGATCATTTCACCTTCTTCATGAAAATTTTCTAAAGAATTCATCAGCCGACCTCAACTAGTTTGGGCCAAAGGCTTAGTTGAGTTGAGTTGAGTCATATTTTGCATATTGCGATTATAGATACAAGTTTGGAATTCAATGTCGAAATTCAGAAAATGTTTGAGAAGAATTCTGAAAATTGCAGGTATCTCATTTTGTTCCCGACTGGATACACTTGTTGCCTCCCACGGGAGCTGATGATGAACATGTTTGAAAGATTGAAGTCCCAAAGAATAAACAGGATTTAAAACTCAACTATGTTTAAAAACACCTATGGTGTTTAAAACGGCCTAGCCTTGCAAGATCCAGAAATCTTTGGAATATCCTAGGATCCAAGAAAAATCTTAAAAAACACACAAGAGACTTGAGGCAGGGCTCACCAAGCTATCTTTGTCAAAGCACCAAAAAACCAGTTCCGCAATCGGAGTTTCCTAGAAAATGTTATAATAAAAAGAGTGAAAAGTTTGTCAAAGTGAATTGTTTTTCCGAAACCCGAATTTTCAAGTCTAAATATTATTCTTTGCATGTTTGGTTTAGAATCATATATAATATATTTTGAAAAGTTTTTGGGATGTTTATAATCTAAAATCTTTGAAGTTTAAGGGAGAGGTTTTACCTAATATTTTTGTTAGAAAAAGAATAATCTTCTTTATATCTACATGAGTTTTTTTCATTTGACAAGTGAAATGAAAATAATTTCCTTCTCTAAAAATAATTTCCTTCTCTAATTTCTCAAGTCCCATTTTATGCCAAGGAAAAAAACAAGTTTCTTCACTTTTTATCCCCATAGGCCTACCATTTATAAACCCTTTTTTACTTGGGACAGACCCCTCAAGTTTATTTCTTTTACACTAGAGGGGGTTTTCCCAAGTAAAAAAGGGGCAAATATATCATTCCCCATAATATATTATGAAAATATATAGTCCTTCACAATATTTTGACCGTTGATATTTGTGACACAAGGCATGCTCACCAACCTATTTTTTCAACTAATCCTAAGACAGGTGGGTAGAGAAGATGTGAAATTTTATTAGAGTAGGTCAAGATGATGACACGCGACAGTTTTTTTAGCAGCTCAGGTCAGCCTTTCTTATACATTGAAGGATAGTCAAATTCGTGTGGCGTTCGAGGTCTCTATGTTGGTATTTCATTTCATCAATTCTCATTGGTTAGTACTACTTCTTGCTCCAATCTATTCTTATTTCATTAAAACAAAGACTAGGAAGACTTTCACCATCTTGATTAATGGTAACAGGCAATTCTTGAGTCCACGCATTCTTTAAAAATAGAATTTATATGATGGGTGGCCGTGAAAACACGTGAAGTCTGAAAAAAGTAGGTACGGCCCACTTTTTTCGATGATCCAAACTGTTCATCTGTTTGGGCACAACATAAATAGGTTGTGCCCCAAAAATCATTTCCACAGGATGATCCTAACCCTCGATCTGCTTTAAAAATATGCTAAAAAAAAACAGCCACCTTTTGGGTCTCACATGTGCCACGTGGGACCTGTCAAGTCTTAAATACTCTATATAACATGACGATACAAACCCTCCTGATTCTCACATGGAACTTTACACTTCTTGCATATCTGGCCATGCTAAAATTTTCTTCAATTTTTCCTTTAAAAAATGAAAAAAAGGAGCTACATTATGAGTTCCCCCCCCCCCCCCCCCCCCCCCCCAAGGATTTTAGATGAAAAATGATTACTTGAAGAAAATTAAGCATGGAAATGGGTTAAAAAAATTTGGAATTTGAATTTTTGAAAGAAAAAAAATCCGCATAGCCGAAATATGCCCTTAAGCCCTGTTCATTTACGTTCCTTGGAAAGCAAATCCCTAGAAAACAGCTTACTTTTTCCCTGACAAGACCTTGATAAGACAGAATTCTGGTGTTCACATGCTTTCCAGGGACAATAGAATTACACATGTGGAATATTTGCAAAAAAGCAAAAAATGACACGGAAAAGCCCATTTTCCCACCCTTTAGGAATTTCATTTCCGACCAAAAACACACGGATTTCGTTTCCCTGGAAAACTAGTGCAAAAAGAAGGGCAAGCAGTTTCCTTAGAAACCTTTTCCAACGCAAGTGAACAGTCTAGGGAAACTTTTTCTTGCACAGATTCCCTGGATTTCTTTTCCTAATGCCACGTCAGATTCCTGGAAAACATTTTCTTTTCCTTTCCCTGGAAAACAAGTGAATAGAGCCTTTAAAGTGTGTTTGGATCTAGGGAAAATTTATAAAAAATAATTTTCTTAAGAAAATAATATTCCATAAAAAATCCTAGGGTCTAGTAGGTTTTCAATTTTCCTTAAAAACAGGGAAAATTTTACCATTCCAGAGAAAATCATGAAGAATAAGCTTACACAATGCTAGAAGTTATTTCTCATGGAAAAAACTTTTTGTGGCAAAAAATTTCCATGCATCCAAACAGCCCCTTAAGTAATATTTATACTAGGGAAAGCTAAACTAAAGACCGTTGTTGCAGCTGGATCCACGTTACCTGACTGCATTTTGTTAGAAAGACTAAGGGACTCAATCTCACATTGACTTTGCCTAGTTAATTATGGAAGTCTTAGATGTTTCTAGTATTGGCTTTTGAATAACTAAAGATAACTTTCAGTGAGAATCCTAAGTTAGAAAGAGTTTAGTGTAATTTGGGAAACTAACCTTATAAGGTTGCTTAATGGAAGCAACGTACATATTAAGAAATAAACAAGGATTTAAGCTTTTCTCTCTGGGTGATCCCCGATCTACTAAAGAATTAATGTGGGGATGATTCCATTGATCAAACCGTAAAGGCCTGTATGGAACTGAATATTACTTCAGATTCGGTCCGTCATGTTCATTAGGAGTGTCTTCAACCGTCAGACCATGTGTATCGTCAACGCTTCTATCTGATCATCATGGCCGGAGGTAACGATCGATTTCTGCTTTAGTTTGGTTAAATTTTTCACACATTATCCTTCCTATATATTTGCTTTATTTGGTGTCGTTATAAATGCAGTTAAGTGTTGTAGATCCAACGGGGTTTGTTTTCAAAGTGCGCCCTTTAGTTTAGCATTTAATTATGATTGCATATTGTTAGTTTTAATGTTGGTTGTCTTGGAATTTGCAAGAGTAAGGTCTACAAATGCACGCTCAGCACACTAACACGTGAGAAACAATTGCACCGACACATGCACGTGGAAAACAGATAAGCATAAGAGATGTGGAATTCCCTTGTATTTATTATGGTCTTACTACTACACCAAACAAAGCAAATAGAGTCACTAGATTGACCTGAAAAAACTGCAACAACCATATTTTTGGTTCGAACACACCCTTTGGATGCTACCAAAGTTGGTCCTTAATTGTAAGTAAGAATACATTGGAAATATTTGTCAACCAAGAAATGTATTTTCATGGAATATTAATTAATGTGGTCAGAGAGGGTTGGGCCTATAGCTCAATGGTTGAGGCTCTGCATCATGTTCGATCACAACTTACCTACCAAAAAAATAATGTGGTGTGAAAGGAGCAAGGAGAGTGGGAAAATGAGGGACTTCTATACTGGCACAGATTGAATGGATTGTTAATAGAAATACGTTGTTTTGTCATTGATCATAAAACTTGACGAATGAGCTAGGAAGATACGTGGCCACAAGGCCCATGTAGCGCTCCATTAAAAATGCAAATAAAGACCAAATTTTATATAAATCAAAATACTTTCAAGAAACTCTATGTTTATTTCTGTAAGTCCAAGGGTTCCTATGGGTTAATCATTCACCTTACCTTCTTGTTTTGATGCTAGCAAACTAAATTGATTAGCATTTATGAATTAATGTGTTGCTTTGAGGTGTTGTGTTGTATATAGGAATTTCATGTCATAATCGCCATTACACAACTCTTCACAACACATGGCTTGTGGATCAAGGAGCAAAGGAACCAAGAGCTTGCACTTACATTTGAGTCATCCTCATATAGAGATGATCAAGTCAAGAAGCTCAATATGAAGATCCCACAAGTTCTCTAAACAAGCGTCAAGAAGGAGCTTGGAGTTGAACATGCCATGGTGACTCATCATGTACCTCAACATGCATTGAAGATTGGAGGACAAGTCACAAGAGCCAAGACAAGGTCAAGATGTTTACCCAAGCAGAAAAAGTCCAAGAAAGTGCACAGGAGCGAATACATTCCAAGAAGACTTAACTGTATCATTTTTAAAATGTATTTAGAGTCCTCTTGATTTTATTTTTAAATGCACTTTCAAAAGGTTTTCAAATAGTTTTCATACTTAACTTTTCACAGTTTTGAAAACCATACAGACACCCAAAAATGTGTTTGAAAACCTATGACTTAAGCCCAAAGACAATGGCCCAAAAGCCCCTGAACTTTTAAAGTAAAAATGAAATTTTATACAGGGCCGGTCGACCGGGCTATACCGGGCGACCACGGGATGGTACCTGGAATTCTAAGACATCTCGAAACTTATTGGGCCGGTCGACCGGGTCAAGCCTGACGACCACGGATATGTGTCTATTTCAAACAGAACAATCCGTCATGGGTTTGGGCGGGCGACCGCAGTGGGTCGGTCGACCGCAGATAGGTTTTTGAGCCAAATTTTTTGAGCAAACATGTTGACCTCACCGGACGACCGCCATGGGGCCGGTCAACCGCGACGGTAAGGAATTTGAAAATATAAAAGGGGCGACCGCAATGGCTCGGTCGACCGCCGCGGTCGAACAAACTAGCCGTTGGGGCTTTTGCAGGTTGACTTTTTCAACCCAGTTTTTACGGTTTTACCCCTAAACGGTCATATTTTCAAATATACTATATATACATGATTAAAACCTATCTCTACAAGCTTTTGAATATTTGAGAAAGATAAAATCCTATTTTTTTGAGCTTAAACTTTTCAAATCAAAAGCAAAAATCTCTTTGAGCTTGTATTTCTACATCTTGTCAAGAGGCACTCCATAGGGCTTTACATTTGTATTTTCTTGGAGTGATTGTAAGCTTTCAAAATTGTAATCCGCCTATCAAGAGGCATGCGAGTTTTTATTTTTATTTGTTCTTCATTGAGGGTCTTCTCTTCGGCCCGCTAAGAATTGTGAAGAAGAGGGCCTTCTCTTCGGCCTGTTAAGAAAGGTGAAGACGGCATATGAGCGTGTGTCCCCTCGCCGAAGGCTTTGTCGAGATGGACTTCGCTTTGGCCCTTGAGAATGGAAAAGCTTGGTCAAGTAATGGCTCATTGATCCGGCCTTGAAGGAGGATCGAGATAGTGGAACTCACGCGCGGACATGAAGAGTGGAGTAAGACTTGTGATAGACCGAACCACTGTAAATTTTGTGTTCATTGTCTCTCTCTCTCTTCCTTTCCTTCTCTTGCCCGTGTGGTGATTGGTAATCTCTAACCCTAACTTGTTTATTGTTTTAATGGAATAAGGGTTAGTAAATGCACTTGAATTAAATGTATAAATCCTAATTGCATTATAATGTCTATTTGAACAAGGGTTAGCAAATGTGCATGATTAGAATGTCTAAACCTTAGCTTTTATTGATATACATATTTGAACAAGGGTTAGACTAATTAGTGCTTAATTAAATGGATTAATTTTTAATCTTTCCCTAAATAAGCCTAAAATTTCTAATTGACCAATTCACCTCCCTCTTGGGTTGTCACACTTGTATTTCAATCTCTTTCCTTATCTAAATCTCTCCAGTTGGTCTGCTTCTCACTTTTTTCATCTTACTTTCTTTACACAAATTACTATATAAATAAACACAAATTACTCTTAAAATAGCTAAGTACATTAAACACATAGTTGTAGTTCACAAGAGTCATTTGAGTAACTCAAACAAATCGTAGAAATTTTCTCTAGAAGTTTTTCGGCTAGATTTTTGGCTAAATTCCAGTAATCTCCGATGATCTCCAAACTCAACTCTCAAAGTGAGGGAATTTTCCCTTTTTAGGAGAATTTTTGAGTTGGAAACTCTTCTCCCGAACACATTGGTTGTGACCCTTTTTATAGGCGCCAAAATCGGGAAGAATTCTCTTCATTTTGGATATGGGATTAAAAAATTTGACATTTACGATTCTGGGTCAGATTTTACAATCGTAAGTTGTAGCTCTTACGATTCTGGTAAAATGCTACAATCGTAAGTTTTGTCAGGGTATTGAAATCTAAGAAATACTCCAGGTATTTACTGGTTTCCGAGCTTAATCTCTGAGATTTGGTTTTGACAAATTCTGAGCTGGATATAGTTATGCTTTCTAGGGCACAAAGCATGGGATTTCTTCCACTTTTTGCGTCTACCAAAAGACAATTAGTAATTTCATTCAAAGTACCAATTTTTTCATACTCATCATTGGGACCATCCTCACGGCGACCTATCGTTAGTATGAGCTTGGAAAAAAATGAGGTGTCTATACCAATAGCTGTGAGTTCCTCCAACTTGTTGGCGCATGCAACCCTAGAATTGGTAGTCGGTACTTAAGACTCAGGAACACTAGTTGTAATGAAAGACTAGGAATGCTCATCGATTCATCAAGAGCAAGAAGGTAGAAAACCTCGAACCTTGCCGGACTTTGAACTTCGCCAGAGCAAGCATTGGACCAATCTAGAGATCGAGAGCAAGCAGAGAAGCCCATCGGCAAAAATGGAGAAGTAACGGGGGGGGGGGGGGGGGGAGGGGGGGGGGAGAGGGGGTAGACCCCGGATCGCGACGCTTCGCGTCCACGGCTTCGATCGACACCATGTAGACCTCACTAACTTCCCGTCATCATTGCTGCTACTGGCATCCGGATGTTACGTGATGTTCGAACTATAGACTCCCAAGTAACGTACTCATGGGCATTAGCTACGCCACCACACTTTAAAATATGAAAATCCCACTAGTTCCACAAAATGACAAAACGAAAAGATTAACTGTCCCCCATAAGCCACTGAACAGTTGCCTCAGACAACTACCACCAAGAGAGACTCGAGAATCACCTTGGCATCCGACTATTCGATTGATCTTCAACAATAGCACTCGTCGAAAGATCTTTCGAGACTACAAATCATGTTCGGATCAATGCAAAGGACTGAGACTGCTTCCTCCATTCATATCGACTCGAGGAATGCGGGGACAACATGTTGGGTGCAAAATCCGACTGTCGATAGCCTAAGGGCACATGGGGGATTGCTCACAAAAATATGAAGCATCCATCCAAGATCGAGACAATAGTACTCGGCTCAGTGAGTGCCCAACGCCACTAACCAGGTTGCTTCGCGGAGTGACGAGCCTGGAGATCTCAGCCGATAGGCAACCCCTCGGATGAGTGGGGACTCTCAAAGCTGAGAACCACATCCAGTGGCCACCTCACGGCACGATCACCACTCCCGTCGAGAGGAGAGAACATAGCCAAATGAAACCACATAGCTCAAAGCCAAGTGTCATCGTGCGGCAGGATACCGAACCAGTGTTGTTCAAGACCCTGGGTTGTAGGCTGAGTAGAAGCCCTCGACGACCGTACGGATCATCATCCGCCAACCAACTCACCGTCCCAGGAGACTGTACAACATCACTTCGCCCACATGCTACTAGTCCATAGCCGTCAGTGACTGTATTGTTAGAGTTATTGCCCTAAAAGCTAGTACATTTCTCATATCTTATCACATTAAAATTTATAAAGGAAATATTTCATGACATCTAATGAGTAATAAATGATTGAATATGTCTAATGTGCTTGTTATTCGTCACATATTCGTCCTTAGGTAGCAAAGTGGGAATACCATGCTCAAGGATTCACAGATCCTAAGGAGTAGGGAGATATGGTATCCCGGTTCTTTGCAGACCTTAGAAGTTTTTTATTGGAGTTGAGATTGGACATCTCCTCCTGTACACACCAACACCAGTCTTATCTACATGTACGTTTCATGAAGTGGCTTATTACAGTCACTTAGGTAGTAGACCCTAAGCAAGAAGAGTAGGTGCGATAATACAGATTACACACTGAACATGATCACACTATAATAGCCTGTGAACATGAGTTAGTAAGGCTATTCTACCATATAGGACCCTTTACATGTCCTTAGACTTGAGGGGTCCATATTGGTTTATGATCCCGGAATTGATTCTTAGCCTATCTAACCGTAGTCCTTCTAGAGATCACCAGAGGGTAGTACTAGAGTCTTAGACAAACCCACGAGGCTAATAGTGATACCCGACATGTAATCTTTGCCCAACTACAAGGATATCATCTACAGTTTTGGTCAGAGCACTAGGCCTATAAAATAGCTTGGCCAAGCGGAATTGATAAGTGGTTTATCAAAGGTTTTACTAAAACACTTGATTGTTTTTAAAATGATTTTGTAAATGCATTTGTGGGCCCTAATTGCTTGACTAGAAGGTATACCATGAGAGAGCCCAGGGGGTAGTATTTGTCTACCCCCTAGGACTCAACTCAGTAGATGTGTAATGGAGAAGGGACTTGCACATATTAGATGTGATTAGGGGTATGATGATTTGATGGTCATCTTCAGGGTTACATCTCGATGGAGGCCACTAATCCAATGTGATTGTAGTTATTAACTACGGAACAAGATCGTAGTGGGGCCCATCATTGGGTTCTAAGGACCGACCATCGAATCCCTGCAACGATCCCACTCACAACTCGAATGACCCATTTATATCCTTTGGATAAGGATCCCGCATTTACTAGATTGCACGGACAAACTATATTTGTCTCATTTGATGCGAGGGAAAAGATTTACGTAGTTTCTTTGGTATACACACCGTATGACGCATTTGGAATACCCAAAGAGTTAATTGTTAACTTCGGGGTATTTTGAAAAGTATAGAATATTATGGATGTAGCTTTTATATCATTGGATGGGAGGGAATAAGTTTATTTAATTAGAAAAATTAAATAACAAGTGTGTATTTAGCTTATAGACTCATTTTACTAAAACAGTCATAACTTAACCTCTTCGCCAAAATGAGTCTGTAAGTACTCATTTCGAACAATTTTTAAAGGGATACAACTTTGTAGTTTATAACTTTTCAAATTCGGCCATCTAATACTCAAAAAATGAAGTCAAAAATTGGCCACCAGCTTTGTAGTAGGAAAGTGGAAAGAAAGAGAATGTAGGAGAGATTTTAGGAGATTTTTTAAGAATTTGATTTGAGATAATTGGGAACATTTTTCGAAGTGGAAAAAGGTGTTCTCACTCGTGAAAAACACATCCAAATTAGTATTAAAGATTTTCAATTAAATCTTATTTCTATTTAGTGAAAAAGATAAAAAGCTGGTTTTTAGAATTTGCTAGTTTTAAGGAGAATTAATCGGAAACTTTAAAGGAGGAAAGCAAAAATGATATAAACACATATGTGAATGTTTTCTGCAATTTTTCTGGGAAAAACGTTCTCCCTTCTTTAGGAGAACGTCCAAAATTTCTCCTCTCTTCTCTTCCTTAAGTTTCTCCGCTTCTAGTTGTAGTTTTTGAAAAAATCATTAAAGCTCTATCAAGAAAATTCATATTTCCCTTCCAATGGTTCTGATAGGATCATCATACACAATTGAATAAAAGTTATTCAATTTCCCTTCGCACAACTTGAATGAATTCATCGGTTCAACTTGTGGGTCCACGGCGATGAGATCGATCGTGGCCGTTCGAGGAGTAGATCAAGGACAAGCTATTATTGCGGATAGCCACAAAGGTAATAATTCTAACTTTTTATTTTACTTAAATCACCATCATATCACCTAGACCCTAGGACCTGGGTTTAAGGGCGAAATTGAAGAGAAATTTTTTGTTCTACGCAATTTGTAGTTCCACTACACTAGCGATTTTGCCCGGGGATTACAACTCTTCCAACAAGTATAACGTCCCATCTACCACCAACTGTCGAATTGGCACCATCTGGGACCGTACAAGGTCCCATCTCCGAAGAATCACCAGATTGTCACCGTCAAGATTAGTAAACGTCCCATACTACGTCATATTGATTAACATGTCATCTCTAGCCAACAATACTGCACCGGTATTGGCACCCATGCTGTGATCACACCAATGCCACGCTGTCGTCACATCGTCATCCACAAGACAAGGAACCTCCACTTATAAAGGAACCCTCCACTCCATTTTACAGGTAATGTAGAAATTGCCCATCTCACCCAGGTGCGCACATCCGGCATCCCACTCGTACTACTGAGAACACTCTTATCATTTGTGTCTGGTTCTCATTATGTTGTCTCCGTCTAACTTGAGTGTCAAAGGGTTCCCTGGAAGTTCCAATTCTAGTTGTCCCTAACCTTTTGTTTATGAGCGCAGTGCACGAGGATCAGTGAACAACCTTTCATCCTACCACAATGTTCCCGACGGCACCGAGGGCAGGACCCACTCGAATACGAGAGCCGGATTTGAGCAGCAACACTTTTTAAAAGTTACTACTGAGAATTTGAGAATTATGGAAGATTCTTCTATAATTTTCAATCATTTCCAATGGAATTCAATATAATTTGATTTCTAAAGAGATCTAGTTGTTAATTCATTAGAATTAGGTTTCTAATAACTCCTACAATATCACTAGAGTGTGGATCTCAAAATCAAGTAAAAATTCTCGAAGAACTGGAATTTCATATGAATTTCCAATCCGTTTTTGTACAAAAATATTTGTACATGAATCCAATAAAAAACATACGAAACGTCAGTACTTCCGGGAAACTTTAAACATTTGGATTTGGATGAAATTTCGTACGAATTACAGAAAATCTATAGTTTCAGACAACATTTCAGAATAAAAGTTCAAACTAGTGAAAGCCATTGAATTCTTTGCATGATCTGATTCTTAAGACCGGGATTTTCTGAGCGGGAGTGGTGCCTAACACCTTCCACTTGTGTAACCCAGTACGACCTAGAATCTCGGTGAAGCCAAAAGCCTTATACGGAGTTAATCAAAGGGACCTAGGCCCTCATCCCAGGTGGCAACTCTACAAATCTTCATCAGATTAGTTTATGATGAGGATCTTGATTTGATCTTCAAAAGAATTTCAAAATCATTTTAAAATAATGATCGAAAGGATCGGGAAGATCAAACCTGTAGGTTAAAGAAAAAGTGCTACACTATGGCTCTTGGATTCAACGCATTAGCTTCTTGTTATGAGAGATAGATTGGCTAAGAATTTATTATTAGAAATTCCAGTTTAGCATAAGCTAATTGAAATACAGGTGTGACAATCCAATCGGGGGGGTGAATTGGTCAATTAGAAATTTTAGGCTTAATTAAGGGAGATTTAAAATTAATCCATTTAACTAAGCACTAATTAGTCTAACCATTGTTCAAATATGTATATCAATGAAAGCTAGGATTTAGATTTTCTAATCATGCACATTTAGCCAATCCTTGTTCAAATGGATATTATAATACTTAGGGTTTAAACAATTTAGTCAAATGCATTTACTAACCCTTGTTCAATTAAAAGCACAAAACAAGTTAAGTTAGAGATTACCAATCACCACACGTGCAATAGAGAAGGAAAAGAGACATCCACAAGGAACACAAGATTTGTAGTGGCTCAGTCACAACTTGACATACTCCACTCTTCCAAGTTTACCTCATTGGGATCTCCACTAAAATGATGAAGCCGTACACCCGATTCCTTCATCTCCAAAGGGAACAAACCCTTGCTTTTTCATTCTCAAGGGCCAAAGCGAAGCCCTTCGCACGAAGCCTTGACAAGGGAGTCAAACCCTTGCACATGATTCACCTTTCTTCACGGGCCGAATCAGCGATAATTTTCTTCACCTTTCTTTACGGGCCAAAGAGGAGACCCTCACATGAAGAACAAATAAAATAAAAAATCTCTTGCCTCTTAATAGGCGGATTACAAAGTTGAAAGCTCACATTCACTCTAAGAAATAAACAAATAAAAGCCCTATGGAGTGCCTCTTGATAACATGTACAAATGGAAAATCAAAGAGGTTTTTAGCTTTTGAAATAAAATGTTGAAGCTCAAAGAGAAATGGGATTTGATCTTTTTCAAATGTTCAAAAGCTTGTAGAGATATGCTTTAATGATGTATATATAGTGTATTTGAAAATATGACCGTTTGGGTTAAAACTGTAAATAAACGGCTTAAAAAAATCAAGCAGAAAACGCCCCAACGGCTAGTTTGCTCGACCGCAGCGGTCGACCGAGCTACAACGGTCGCCCACCCCTATCGGGTGCCCTATTTTATTTTTAAATTTCTTACCGTCGCGGTCGACCGGCCACATGGCGGTCGCCCAGCGAGGGCCTACTGTTTGCTCAAAAATTTGGCTCAAAAACCTATCTCGATCGACCGACCCACGGCGGTCGCCCTCCTTAGACCAAATTGGATTGTTCTGTTTGAAACAGAAGCGCACCCGCGGTTGCCCGGCTTAACCCGGTCGACCGGCCCGATAAAATTCGAGATGGCCTGGATTTCCAGGTTCCATCCCGCGGTCGACCGGCCCTGGTAAAAATTCTATTTTAACTTTAAAGATCATGGGCTTTTGGGCTATGGTCTTTGGGTTTAAGTCCAAGGTTTTCAAACATATTTTTGGGTGTGTTAATAGTTTTCAAAGATGTAAAATGTTAAGTATAAAAACCATTTGAAAACCTATTGAAAGTGCATTTAAACATAAAATCAAGATGACTCTAAATACATTCTAAAAGTAAGAACCTTGAGTCATCTTGGAATGTCTTGGCTTCTTTGCACTTTCTTGAACTTCTTCAGCTTGGGTGAACATCTTGTCCTTGTTTTGGCTCTTGTGACTTGTCCTCCAATCTTCAATGCATGTTGAGGTACATGAGGTGTCACCATGGCATGTTCAACTCCAAGCTCCTTCTTGACACTTGCTTAGGAACTTGTGAGATCTTCATGTTGAGCTACTTTACTTGAGCATCTTCAAATGAGGATGACTCCAGTGTAGGTGCAAGCTCTTGGTTCATTTGATCCTTAATCCACAAGTCATGTGTTGTGAAGAGTTGTATAATGACGATTATGACATGAAATTCCTATATACAACACAACACCTCAAAGCAACACATCAGTCCATAAATGCTAATCAATTTGGTTTGCTAGCATCAAAACTAGAAGGTAAGATGAATGATTAACCCATGGGAACCCTTGATGATGATGACAAACAAATTGATTAGGGAGGCATGAGATATTAAATAATATATGAATGAGCATTTAAATTTAATAAACAATTTAAGCAATGCTCCCCCTCACTATATTCACAAGTATAATAAATGAATATAAAGCATGTGGTGCATATATATAATTGGACTACCTAATCAATTTTCAAAATTCTCCCCCTTTTGGCAACAGCAAAAAGGTAGGAATATGCAAGTGTGAGTGCAAGTGTGGTGTCAAGATGAAGAACAACTCATAAGAGTTATTCAAGGTGTATATGATTTGTCAATGAAGCTCATTGAATGCTTATCGAAATATAAAACAAAGTAAAATGCATGATAAGCAGTTTTTTTTTGTTTCAAAAGATATGTAAGCTAAGCACAATTATGAGGGCAATAGACTATGTGAGCATATCACAATGGTCTATATAATCATGAAAAAGCAACCATTTGGCTCTCCCCTATTTATTTGTCATTGGCCCTAGGAGAAACCTATGTGAAAGGGCATGACAGACAAAATGGTTAAGCAGGTGAATGATTTGAATACTTCGGCTTCATTTGCAACTCTTGAAGCAGATAAGTATCTACCTGAGCAAGGATATGCTAAGATCTATGACTTAACCTTTCAAGTTCACAGGTTGCATCATGTAGGGAATCTCTTGACAATAAGAAGACAAGTCTCTTCCGGAGCATTGATATGCTCTGAGCTATAATATAACTTTTTGATATTACTTATTTCTTGCTTATAGAGATTTACACATACAAAGTGAAAGCTCCCCCTATCTTTTTGCATCTAATCTAAATGTTAGAGTTCCAAGCACATAGGCCCTTGATTCAAGTTTAATCACCTTTAACCATTTTGAGTTACTCAATTCATAAAACAATCACACTTTGAATATGAATGGATGATTATTAGACCGAGGATATGAATTTAAAGCAAATGGTCTAATAAACACACGGATACGAGAATGAAAGCAATGAGGCACATACCCATAGCAACAAAAAGATCATGTATACATATATAGGAACTATAAAGCTCAATATACATGATCAAAATGGAAGATTAATACCACATTTCTTTTATCACTTCAAGAAATGATAAAAGTGGTATTTGAAAATCTCTCGAAAGAAGTGAAACTAAACTTCTTTTCTTCTATCTGGGACTCTTCTACTGATGAATATTTAGAAGAGCTTAGATCAATGCTTGACCCTTTCTTCAATGTAAGGGAGCATCATTTGACAAATCTTTCCTGATGAAAGATTGGGTACGTGTTTTAAATCTTCTCCTTCAACAAAGGGTCATCCTTGAAAGGATGATCATGAGTGCACATACCAGCCTTTAGACAGAGTCTTCAATTTTCTTAGTTTCTGTTCATCCTTCACTGTGGAAGAATATAGAGTTGGACAGAGAAAAATTGAATACATCTACCATCTTATTACATCTGGCACGATGGAAGGAGACAAGTATCATAAATAAGCTGTGAATAATAAATGATCTGAGTGAGTTCCTCCGAAGCTAAAATCTTAAAAGAGATGATGGAACATGACAAACTCAAAAATATTTAAATCATCCATCTTCCAAGAAATTGTCATTGGCCTTAGATAATTCTTATAATGCAAGGCCTGACAATACACAATGGCTATAGATAAGAATGTAAAAGCACAACCATTGGAACTTATCATGAAAAAAGATGTTCTTAGGATTAAGAGCACATGATAAGAGATTACTTTATAGACAATGAGATGATCATCTCAAGCATTGTCCAGTGAAGCAGGGTTCTAGAGATTTTTCAAACTCTAGAACAAGATACTTATCATTAGCAGAGATAGAAACATATAAGTCTATCCAAGATAAGTATAAGACCAGAGAAGATATGGTACTGAAGCACAGGCAAAGAGTCTTTTCAAAAGATGAGAGATGATATCAAATTCAAAGAATAGGACAAGACCCAACTACAACACACATGGAGCAATGTGGCTCCACATGAGTGTACTTATCATATGTGATGCACATCACACATCATATGATAAGGTGGATGGACATACATTGAGCATGTATAGCTCTCCTTTTGTAAGTGACTCATACAATGTATGAATCCAAAGGGCTGTTTAACCACATAGACACCAAGAGATTTAAAGGTGAATGATTTTCAAACCACCCTTGGGCCACTAAAGCATGATTGCTATATGTAGTCATATGATACCAAAAGATGTGACAACCTAGCAAACCATGCTCCCCCTAAATATGTGCAAATAATATATATATATATATATATATATATATATATATATATATAACACAGAAGACACATATGACTTATTATGATTAAGATGCTGGCTAAAAGCCAAAGTAATTAGATGTTTTAATTAAAGATGAGTGTACACTCTCAAACTTACTAAGTAAAAGGACTAAGAGTACCAATTGAGTGGTTTTTAAATTTAAGTTTACCATATTTACTATGTACCAGTAGCATACAAGGAAAAAACTATAGAATATATATGTATATATATATATATATATATAATATCAATTAAGCACACTTCTATAAGACTTAGACATTATAAGAGGGATCAATAGAATCCCATGTCTAAGAGAGACATCTATGGCTCATTCAATGAGAGCATTCATGGATAGTCTACCATGTTTGGACACACGAATCATGGTCCAACAATCTATGCCTATATCTACAAACCACCATATAAAAATAGGGCATTTAAGCACAAAGTGCAAAAGGCCCATGACAAACCAAGATGTGTGGAAAACAAGTGTTCCCAACACAATGTGTTACATGATAACCATAACAATGAGAAACTGCCCAACAATGGTACTAGATCCCTATGACATTTTCAATTTTACTCAATTGAGTTTCATACAATGAATCTAGACACATTTTCAATTCTCTACACAAACAAAGATATTCATGCATGACTGTAGAGAATAATCTAAGGACTTCTAGAGAATGTCAAGTGATGAACACCTTGGAGACATGCATTCCAAAAAGAATTACTATAACTAGATAATTTTATCTTAGTCAATAGAGGATATTCATTTTAGGCACTTTTGGAATACATCAATTTAACCCAAAAACATTTCTTATGCTTTTAATGATAATCATTAGCACATAAGAATAGGTTTAAAGGACAACTAGGTGCATAGTAATAAACATACTTACTCACCTAGGGCAAGAGATGTCTAAGAAAGAATTTGAGTGGATTACCTTAGACAAGACTTTAATACACAATTTTGCCAGAAATGATATTCTGCCTAAGTTGAATATACCAAAATCTAGCAAATGCCAAAATTGTCCTATAAAGAGTTCAAGAATGATAGGAATGAACTTGAAAGATTAATTTGAACTCAAGGGCAAAAATGATGGTTAATTTTCATGGAAGCACATATATGGTTTTCACATTAAATTTTCTAATGTGGATTTACTTTGTGGATGCTAAGTGCACAAGTGATGTGATTTGCACTTAGATAGGCTTAATCAAGAAAGATATTCAATAAAGCATAAGACTGAAAAATGTGATCATTTAAGCTCAGAATTAAAAAGATATTTCATTAAGCTCAAGAAAACTAGATACAAAATGTATTCAATGAATTTAAGGTATCTAGCATGTATGTGAATGATATAACAGTTAAACATAGCCTCTAAACTAACTCATTCACTAATTAGATTAGAGGGATTCTTTTGGAACCCAAATCACTTTGGTTCCATCCAAGTTTGTTTGTGGGAGTGTACCTTCTCTTATCCAAACAAACTTGTTAGATTTCACAATTCCAAGCTTACTCTCAGAATTGTGATGCTCAACTCTACCACAATAATTATGATTGGTAGATGAGGAGCAATTAGAATCATAAGACTGAGAAGTGTGTTATTTTTTTTCTTCTTGAAGTCTTTGATTCTTATTAGAGAGTTTTTCATTTAATTGTTCTTCATTTTCACAAACATATTTATATTTTTCAACAAGTTCAATGTTTGTGATTTCAAGGCTTTTAATTTTTTTCTGAAAGGCATTGCATCTTTGAAATAAGTCAACATTTTTATTTATAAAAAAATATGCTCAATTGACTTAATTTTTTATTTCTTTTCAAACATTCATTTATTTCCAATTTTTAATTTTTAATTTGAATTTCCAAATCAGAAATTAAATGTTTGAAAGAAACTTCATTTGCAAAAGATTTTTCTGAAATATCTTTTTATCTAGAAATTGTATCATTTGAAAAGAGACAATTTTTTTTCTCAAAAGTGTTTTCTATTGAAGTCCAAATATCTTTTGCATTGATGCAATTTGAAATATTGTTAAAAATATTTGGAGTTAAACTACAACACAATAAAATCATAGCCTTTGAGTTCAAGGAAAATAATTTCATATCACCTTCAGTGCATTTCCTTGAAAAAGAAATTTCCTCTTTAATGATATCTAAAACGTCATTATTTATGGATTTGAGATAGGCTTGCATTTGTGCTTTCCAAGCTCCATAATTCGTTCCATCAAAGAATGGAGGAATTAGGGTGGATCGGCCTTTCTCAAAATCCATAGGGATTGTCATAGATCTTTTCTCTTGTAGATTTTTAAAATTAAAAATCTCTTTAAGAGCCTAAGCTCTGATACCAAATGAAATACAAGTGTGACAATCCAAGAGGGGGGGTGAATTGGTCAATTAGAAATTTTAGGCTTAATTAAGGGAGATTAAAAATTAATCCATTTAATTAAGCACTAATTAATCTAACCCTTGTTTAAATATGTATATCAATGAAAGCTAGGATTTAGACTTTCTAATCATGCATATTTAGCTAACCCATGTTCAAACGGATATTATAATACTTAGAGTTTAAATAATTTAGTTAAGTGCATTTACTAACCCTTGTTCAATTAAAAGCACAAAAACAAGTTAGGTTAGAGATTACCAATCACCACACTTGCAATAGAGAAGGAAAAGAGACATCCACAAGGAACACAAGATTTATAGTAGTTCGGTCATAACTTGACCTACTTCACTCTTTCAAGTTTACCTCATTGGGATCTCCACTAAAATGATGAAGCCGTACACCCGACTCCTTCATCTCCAAAGGGAACAAACCCTTGCATTTTCATTCTCAAGGGCCAAAGCGAAGCCCCTCGTACAAAGCCTTGATAAGGGAGTCAAACCCTTGCACATGATTCACATTTCTTCACGGGCTGAATCAGAGACCCTTTTCTTCACCTTTCTTTACGGGCCGAAAAGGAGACCCTCACATGAAGAACAAATAAAATAAAAACTCTATTGCCTCTTAATAGGTGGATTACAAAGTTGAAAGCTCACATTCACTCCAAAAAATAAACAAATAAAAGCCCTATGGAGTGCCTCTTGATAACATGTAGAAATGGAAGCTTAAAGAGATTTTTAGCTTTTGAAATAAAATGTTGAAGCTCAAAGAGAAATGGGATTTGATCTTTCTCAAATGTTCAAAAGCTTGTAGAGATAGGTTTTAATGATGTATATATAGTGTATTTGAAAATATGACCGTTTGGGGTAAAACTGTAAATAAACGGCTTCAAAAAATAAAGCAGAAAATGCCCCAACGGCTAGTTTGCTCGACCACGGCGGTCGACCGAGCTACAACGGTCGCCCGCCCCTATTGGGAGCCATATTCTATTTCCAAATTTCTTACCGTCGCGGTCGACCGGCCATATGGCGGTCGCTCGGCGAGGGCTTAGCTCAAAATTTTTTGCTCAAAAATCTATCTCGGTTGACCGACCCACGGCGGTCACCCGCCTTAGACCAAATTGGATTGTTCTGTTTGAAACAAAAGCGTATCCGCGGTCGCTCGGATTAACCCGGTCGACCGGCCCGATAAAATTCGAGATGGCCTGGATTTCCAGGTTCCATCCCGCGGTCGCCCGGTCGACCGGCCCTGGAAAAAATTCCATTTTAACTTTAAAGATTAGGGGCTTTTAGGCTATGGTCTTTGGGCTTAAGTCCAAGGTTTTCAAACACATTTTGGGTGTGTTGATGGTTTTCAAAGATGTAAAATGTTAAGTATAAAACCATTTGAAAACCTTTTGAAAGTACATTTAAATATAAAATCAAGAGGACTCCAAATACAATCTAAAAGTAAGAACCTTGAGTCTTCTTGGAATGTCTTGGCTCCTTTGCACTTTCTTGGACTTCTTCAGCTTGGGTGAACATCTTGTCCTTATCTTGGCTCTTGTTACTTGTCCTCCAAGGTACACGAGGCGTCACCATAGCTTGTTCAACTCCAAGCTCCTTCTTGACACTTGGTTAGGAACTTGTGGGATCTTCATGTTGAGCTACTTTACTTGAGCATCTTCAAATGAAGATGACTCCAGTGTGAGTGCAAGCTCTTGGTTCCTTTGATCCTTGATCCACAAGTCAAGTGTCGTGAAGAGTTGTGTAATGGCGATTATGACATGAAATTCCTGTATACAACACAACACCTCAAAGCAACACATCAGTCCATAAATGCTAATCAATTTGGTTTGCTAGCATCAAAACAAGAAGGTAAGATGAATGATTAACCCATGGGAACTCTTGGGCTTACACTAATATCATCTAAATTTGCATTACGATACTTGGTTGTGTACTATCGTAGGTCTATAAACTATGATTATTATAATAAGTCCAAATATATAAGACTTGGCAAGGTTATGTAAGGTAGTTACTCACCAATAGTGTAGTAACATATGATAATATAAGTTCATGCCCAAAGTTTGCTTGAACCTTAACGAAAGATCTTGCAAGAGGATTGGTCTTTAAAACACTACATGAGGATGTGCAATATGCCATTAACTAAATAATCACCAATAATAAAACCTAAACTCAACGCTTGAAGAGACATCAAGTCTTGAGTTTAATAAGTCAAAGTACATCAAATGGAATGATTGGAAGCACTATAATAATTTTTAAAATATCATTCAAGGGAAAGTGCTTAGTACATGTAATGTGTAACAAAGGCTGAGCATTTAAGCTCTTAATAGACTTATAACATGGTTGTTAAAGTGCTATAATTACATGGGCACTTCTGATCTATGTGAGTATGGAAGTGGTGCCGCTTCCTATAAGAATTGGGTAGTGTTTATAGTGCTCATGAAACTGAGATATAGACATAAGGCTAATGCATATTTTGACTTATAAGAATCACCTAAGGAGATGAAATCTTATGTGTGAAGTATATCTGATTGGTCATATAGAATTGCCAATTCAAAGACACGTCTACTATGTCATTCTGGTCAACTTTAATATGATGTCACTAAGTGAAGGTTCAAATCGTAAGATACCTTCATTTATGCATAAGAGTTCCAAGTATGATGATATTAGTCTTTAATTTGAAAAATGGTGGAGGGTTGTTAGAATATTTTCAAAATAGAAGTTCTTCTGTAAAGGTTTTGGAAATAAAAGAATATTTTATTTGGGAAATGGGAGCTATTTGAAAGAGGTGAAAAGTGCTTGTGAGAAGAGAAATATAGTTCCGGATTAGAAAATAAAAATGTTCGAGAGGGGTTTGTAAAGCCTCTCTCACTCTCTCTCTTGCATTGTTGCACAAATGGGTTTTTGCTTATAGTGCAGGGTGCTACTGGCACTTTTTGGCACACTTTTCACTTTGCATGTTAACAATCGATCGCGATCTAGTTACTATAGTGGAGGGCGGAGGCTTTATTCAAACCAATAGTAACTTCAGGATCGATATGGACTGTAGAATCATGAATGGGCGCATTCTAATGATCTGATTTCAACCCGAACTGAAAAGGTGTCTTAGAGAGGGGTTTTTCGAACAGAAAAAGACACCAAAAACTCTATAAAATGACCAGAACCCAGCCATTTGAAGAGAGATATGAAAATGCAAGTGGGGAGTTCAATTTGAGAATTTCCAAAGCAATTTCCACCCTCTTGAAGCCTTTCTAAATTTTTTCTTTTCCTATCTTTTAGAAGTTTTCACCAATGTACTGTTATTTTGTTGAAACAATCACAAGTATCTTGCTTACTTGTTAATCCAAGTTGCACCATCCAATCACTTGCAGGATGGGTAGTGGGTTGCAGGGTGCTAGTGTCACTTTTTGGCACATTTTTCACGTTGCATTTTAACAATCGGATGCGATCTAGTAGCTATAGTGGAGGGCGAAGGCTTTATTCAAACCAACAGTAACTTCAGGATCAATCTGGACTGCAGAATCATTGATGGGCACATTCTAATGATATGATTTCAACACGAACTGAAAATGTGTCTTAGAGAGGTGTTTTTCAAACAGAAAAAGACACAAAAAACTCTATAAAATGACAAGAACCCAACCATTTGAAGAGAGATAAGAAAACAAAATTGAGAATTCAATTTAACAATTTCCAAAGCAATTTCCACCCTCTTGAAGCCTTTCTAATTTTTTTCTTTTCCTATCTTTTAGAAGTTTTCACCAATGTACTGTTATTTTGTAGAAACAGTCACTAGTATCTTGCATACTTGTTAATCCAAGGGTAATTCGGGGTTTGTTGCCGTTTAGTGTAAAATGTCATCAAATAACTGGTGAAGATTAACCGGGCTTCATTTTATCTTGGAGGTGAATTCATGGTCTCCCTTTTGGTGGGGGTAAATATCGTCTTAAGGAAAACGACAAGGTGCCTTAAAGCATCTCAACTTTCATTTCCATTTTCCATCATCTCCATCGTCTCTCTAACACCAATTACTTTCACTATTAGCTTCTTCAATAGGAATGGAACTTTCAGAAATTAAACTCTTACGTTCAACTTAAAAGTGCTTCAAATCATTCTGAATGTCTTCACCATTGTTTCTTTCAGAACCTTTTACAAGCTTCCATGGCTCATTAAAGTGAACATTGCTGCTTACCACAATCTTTTGAGAAATTAGTTCTTACAAATAATACACTTTGATACCTTTTTAGCATAACCAGCAAAGATTTGTTTGGCATGGGGGGTCCAACTTTTTCCTTTGGCAACTAGAGATTAGTTTAAAAGCATAAAAACCAAATGTACTTAAATCAAATTAATCACATCGAGTTTGGAACCATATCTCTTGATTTGTTTTCTCACCTAATGTGTCCAAAGGTGGATGATTAATGAGATAGAAAGCTGGAGACATTGCTTCTTCCTATAGCTGTTGTTCCAATTTCCCATTGCTCAACATACTTTGAGCATGCTCCCACTAATGTCTAGTTCATTTGCAATGATGTTATGTCTATTGATCCCTTCAACCTTGCAAAAGTAGATAAACTAATTTCGACTATATTTCATGTGATTGTCCGTAAATATTATCTTAGTACAATGTTCCATTTGCTTTAAACTTTGATCATTAAGTCTTGGATGTCACGAATACATTACTCTGAATTCAAGAATGTAACCCATATCTTTCTTGAAACGACACCTATAACTGTAACAAAATATTATGCACCTCCATATGATGTTGGTTGTGATGGTCTGCATGCATTGAGTGCATATAATCGAGTATACTCTTATATGACTTCCGGCCTTGAAACTCTACCTATGGAATTTTTGCATAAACACCGTGCTCATAAATTTTTTTTCTCCAAACTTTATTCTAGGAACGAGCTATCTGTTTTTAATCAAGACCTCCATAGTTTTTTCACTTATGCAGCCTAACCTCTGGTGTCATACTCAAACAGAAAACCATTTTCTGTCATCATACTTATAAAATCAACCACTACACTTCCAAGCAATTCGTATAATATCAACCTGGCTACCTTTGATGACGGTCATAATTTCATTTGAAATTCAAAGAACTCACCTTACCTGATATATTTAGGGAAAATGACAAAAAAATCCCTCTTTTGCATGAATATTAAGAAAGCAGTGCTGATTTGAAAAAGACCAAAGAATAGTGCTTTTCACTGTTCATGGATTTTGGAGGATGAAAATGCCCCTTACCTTTTTTCAATTACATCTATTATTTTATTATTACTTTTGAAACCTACCTCTCTCTTCCTTTACCTTTGTCTTTCTTCTCCCTCTTTCTCTCTCTTCTTTTACCTCTCTTTTGTCTACCTCTTTCTATTTGGACAGAAAAAAACCCACGATTTCATCTGTGGAGCCCGCCGTTGATTCCCGGTCTCCGTTTTTTGCACGCCGGTGAATCCCTCTGTTAAAGATCAGTCGGCATTTTTTCACTCCTTTGAAATAGGTTTTCTCATCTTCCATTGCTTGTTAGGGCTATTTTTAACAGATTTGATAGATGCAAAACCCATTGCTTCAATGGGTTTTACAGATGTAAGAGATTGTAAACGCATTGGTTGAAATGTTTTCTCATCTTCCATTGCTTGATAAATTATGCATGTTAGGATTTTACAAAACCTTTTTGAACAACTATTTATGGTTATGTTAGGGTTTTGCAAAACCTGTTTCAACCACTGTATAAGGTTTTGTTGGGGTTTTGCAAAACCAATTGCAACCACTATATAGGGTTATGTTGGGGTTTTGCAAAACCAATTTCAACCACTATTTAGGGTTTCTTTGTTAGGGTTTCCTAAAACAAAGTTCGACCACTATTTAGGGGTTTTTTTGTTAAGGTTTTGCAGAACAAATTTCAGCCGCTATCAAGGGTTTTTTTTGGGGGGTTTACAAAACCAATTTCAACCACTATGTTGGGATTTTGTTACTATTTTGCAAATGTGAACCACTGTTTAGGATTTTGTAAGGATTTTGCAGAACCAATTTCAACCACTATTTAGGGTTCTGTTAGGGTTTTTCTGTCTAGAGAACCATTATTGAGAACCCTAGTAGTTTAGAGTGTTCAAATAGAAGTTGAAAGTTCCTAAATAGTAGTTGAATTTATAAAATAGTGGTTTATAGTGTTGAAATAGTGGTTTCCAGTGAGGAGTTAGTGGTTGAAATCTTGAATTATTAGTTGAAATTGGTTCAAAGTGTCTACAGTGTGTGTCCTTAGTAGTCAGAATAGGTGTAATAGTGATAAATTAGTGGTTGAATTATGTAATTAGTGGTTGAACGTGTCTATTTAGTGGTTGAAAATGTGATTAGTGGTTGTAAGTGTATGTTTGAACCACTAATATGTAATTAGTGGTTCAAAGATCTATAGTGTCCAAGTAGTGGTTGAAAATGAGAAAGCAGGTGTAATATTGTGGTTACAAGTGTCTATATAGTGGTTGAAACTCTGTATTTAGTGGTTGAAACTTTGTATTTAGTAGTTGAAAATGTCTGTTTAGTGGTTGAAAGTGTCCATATAGTTCATGAACTCTGTAATTATTGTTTGGAATGTGGTTGAATTCTATAATTACTGGTTGAAAGTGTCTTTTTAGTTATTCAAATTGTCTATAGTGCATAAAATAGTGGTTAAAAATGTGAAATCATGTGGTTGAAATATGTTTTAGTGCTTCAAAGTGTCCAAATATTGGTTGAACTCTGTAATTATTGTTTGAAATGTGGTTGAAATCTATAATTACTTGTTAAAAGTGTCTTTTTAGTGCTTCTACAGTGTGTAAATAGTGGATGATAATTCACAACCAGGTGTAATAGTGGTTGAAATCTTCTATTTAGTGGCAGAAAGTGTCCAACTAGTGGTTGAACTCTGTAATTATTGTTTGTAATTGGTTAATAGTTACTATAGTTGTCCAAATAGGTGTAATAGTGGTTTATAGTGATAAATTAGTTGTTGAATTATGTAATTAGTGGTTGAAAGTATCAATGTAGTGGTCCGAAGTGTCGAAATACTTGTGCAAACTGTATATAATGAGAAAGTAGTGGTTGGAATCTGTAATTAGTGGTTGAAAGTGGTGTAGTAGTGGTTTATTGGTTAAATATGCAATTAGTGGTTGAAAGTGCCTATATTTTATTGTCTTTAGTATGCAACTACTCCGGTATAACGTATGTTCACATACTGCAATGGTTTTTTTTCTGCAGAGAATGGCAGAGTAAGTAAGGCTACGCTCACACTATGGTGAGTAACTATGACTTCAGCCCGTACATTTATTCATTCATTAGCAATTTTTTGTAAGTGTTTACGCTTTTACGATAATGCATTTCTATGCAGGCTAATTATCTTTCATCTAGATGCTGTCCTTCCCATTTTCACGCCTGCATACAGTCCTTAAAACTTTGGGAAGAGCATGAAGATTTGATAAAAAGTAGCCCATTTGGACATTTAGTCAAACTAAAATGTGTCGAATTGTACAAAAAACTTATGACCGTTTTAGTGCGGTGTTGGCAAAAACAACTTAGGGCGTTTAGAATAGGTCGTGTGATACTGCCCTTGGAAGTTAGGGATGTAGCACTAATTTTAGGGTTAAGTATAGTAGGCGAAAGATGTAGATATAAATGCATTTCAAGTGGATGGACCTACTCAACGGCCCATTTAAAAATGGGAACCACTATTCCAGTGTTGGTAGGCGAAAGATGTAGATGGAACCACTATTCCACTATTCCAGTGTTGGTAGGCGAAAGATGTAGATATAGTTCAGTGTTGTAAAGACTACACTTAGAAAATACTATGTAAACACATGAACCACTATTCCAACACTCCTAAATCACTATTCAAGTAGATTGAATCCAATCCAATGAACCAATTTAAACTAGATGGAATTGAATCCAATGAATTATTTTTTACAACACTGAACTACTATTTATATTGTTTTAAGCACTACGTACAACCATGAACCACTGATGGTAGAGTTGGAACCACTATTTATACCCTATGAACTGCTATGTACACTTAGGAAACACTATATAAACACATGAACCATTATTCGAACACTATGAACCACTCTTCCAACACTCCTGAACCACTATTCAAGTAAATGAAATCCAATCCAATGAACCAATTTAAACTAGATGGAATCGGATCTAATGCATCACTTTTTACAACTCTGAACTACTATTTATATTGTTTTAACCACTACGTACACCCATGAACCACTGATGGTAGAGTTGGAACCACTATTTATACCTTCTGAACCACTATTTACACAGTTTTAGCCACTATTTACACTTAGGAAACACTATGTAAACACATGAACCACTATTCCAACACTATTAACCACTATTCCAACACTCTTGAACCACTATTGAAAAAGGTATGAGATAAAAGGTTGAACATGAAAGCTAAAAATGAGAAGAGAAAAAGGTAAGGGAAATGATACTCCCCCCTCCCCCGTGATAGATAAAATCCCCCCTTTAAATGTTATCTGTTAACTTGCAAAGGTAAGAAAAAACGTTAAAGAGGGTGAATTTATCCTCAAGTAGTGAACCATTCTCATGGAAAACGTTAAAGGGGGGGATTTTATCCGTCAAAGGGGGTGGAAATATCTTTCCCCAAAGGTAAAAATGATAAAGTCTTACTTTTAGCCTAGGACTTGTGACTGACAAGAAACTTGTTAGTGGAATGGGCAGGAGGGACATTTTTGTCCTCCCAAATATATGAACAGTATAAACCACTCTTTTTTGGTCCTTTTCAAAACATCACTACCTTTTTAATATTCGTGCAATGCAAGAAAGGGCTTTTTTTTGTCATTTTCTCATATATTTATAGACACTCAAATCTATTTCGAAAAGTAAAATTAAACTTTTCTTCAACCCCTACACGTGCCTCACATTTGTAAGTATTCTCACCATGCTATCAAACATTCTTAGCTGCATCATGCTAACTCCAACCAACTTGATAGTTAAGTTGTTGCCCATCAAGACGAAACCACCTTCACATAGCTCATATGAGCTTAATAATAACGATGTGAACACTTGTGGTGAGTAGCACTAGTATATATAAGTATCCAATTATATTGGAATACTGATTTTCACCATGCCAGCAACATTCCATCTTCAATGTGCACTTACATAGATTCTTCAACTTGATTTACCTCATTCTTTGCTTTGGTATGCTTTTTCTTCAATCACACACTTACTTGTGTTAGTCTTTTGCTGAACTCATTCTTTTCTAACAAATTTTCTTCATCTGTCCTTTCTAACTAGCTATCCTGTTGGGAAAAAAATTCGTGTAGTGGTTGAGAAGAAGATAAGAAGCTGCTTCAAGGTGCTTAAACGCTCTCCTTAAGACGATATTCGCCCCCACCAGTAGTGTACAAAGGGGACTACGAACTCGCCTTCAAGATACAATGAAGCCCAGTTCCAAACCGATTGCTTGACGCCTTTCTGCACTGAACGGAATCAAGCCTGAATCACCTTTGATTTTTTCAAGTAATTGAGACCCAAGTGTTCTGTTTCTGCAGAAAATAGAATACTTAAAGATAACTTCTAAAACAGTAAAAACAGAAACTTTGTAGGGGTTTAGAGAGAGAGAATTGTGCTGGAAATAGCAATTTTGGGTATGCCAAAGTAGAAATTCGAATTCTGTATAGAACGAGTATTTTCTACTGTTTTTATAGAGCTTCTGGTGGCTTTTCTCGTTGGAAAACACCCTTTTTGGATATCTTTTCAGCGGGTTTGAATTTTAAACATTAGATTGTATCTAATCGCGACTCTATGGATCAGATCAATCCTGGAGTGAGAAGTGCAAAGTGTGCCTAAAAAAGCGCCAATAAAGCGCCACTATGCGCCCCCATTGCCCACGCCGCGCGCGTGCGTGTGAACGAACGGTGCGTTGCACCGTCCCGCGGTTCAACCCGTGGCTAAGACCCATTGTGCACCATTACAAGAAGAGAAAAGAGTAAAGCCTTATAAGCCCAACTTTTTCTTTCTTATGAGTCGGTACTGGATTATCTTTTTCACACTACTTTTGCACTCTTCTCTTTCTCTTGCAAAAAACAACTCTTTCGAAAGAAAAGTTTTTTCGTTTCCAAAACACACTTAGAAAACATTTTCCAAACACTATTTTTGACCAAAAATAAGATTTTGAAAATCAAAACCTAACATATCCAACAAGCATCATTGTCTAAGGACTTCTTGACTTTGAACGAGACTTAGATTTATGTCTTAAAATTCCTCTTGATGGTCAATAACAACCACTTGACTGGCCTCTTTTCAAAGATCCTCCGTCTTGTACGCTCTCAAACTCCCCAGAGGTGCCTTTTTTTAAGTTCATCGGCAAGCAATTAACTATACACTACATTCATATCAAGATAATCTTCCTTGGTAAAACCAAGGTTACGACCAAATTGTCATAGGACTATAGCAGCATGCACATAATGCCACCATCTTATTGTCTTCTTCCATTTAATATCCTGATGCTTTAAAGTTGACAAATTATTAACGTGTTTAGAACTATGTCCCTTCATCTACAAACAGGCCAACCTACTCCTCAAAAAACTTGACTAATGAGAGACTTGGTTTGATACAAGCTTCCTCGCTTTACCCAAAGTCTATGGTTATTTTTCCTCCCTCTGTATCGAATAAAACATCATCCATTTCACACAAGCAAATTGTAACTTCTGTCATTTATTCCAGACTTTTATCTTTCCCAAGCAATGCTTGTGTTGCCCATATTATAATACTGAAAAATTATGAATCTTCAACTTCCATAGTTCAAAGTTTCTTTGGCCTTCAAATTTCTCTACCTCAAAACGACTACTCTGTAATTTTCTCAAATTTCTTCCCACAAACTAATCAACAACCACTATGCAAACAATAACTACATCCTACCACTTGTTAGGGAAAATCTCCTCCTCCTTCGCAAATTCACTTTTGGGAATCAAACAGTGATTATGGATAAATAGATGACTCCGAGGAATAAATCAAAGTACTATGTGCAAAAAAAATGAAAATATATGGAAAATGGACAACCAAACATACAACCACAACACAAGATATTTATGCGGTTCAGCCACTATAGAGCTACAACCACAGGCAATCTGGCAAGGGAAAAACCAATGATCAAGTATAAAAATATAACAACTGGGAATATCACTCACTTTCCTTCAATCTCAGCACCTTGAATAGCATCCCAACAAGCTTGGCCCTCTAAGATTTTCAATAGCAAGAGAAGAGAAGATAAAAAGATCTCTTTAATGGACCACAACTACTACTACGCCAAAGCATTCATTTGGATTTTGCCAAATACTCCTCCCTAAAAGAGGAAAAAACCCAAAAGAGGAAGCGGAGATTTTATATCATTCACCAGCAAACTTAAATTATCTTATTTGCAAATAAAGACCAATTCAGGTGACATACCAATCCTCCAAAGGATTTATTAGATATCTGGCACATTTTTGGCATATAATCAGTAAATTTGCAATTAGAAGTAAAGTTTACAGATAGGATGTCAAAACTAGAATAAAAGTAGTGGAATAGAGTAGTATGGTAGAAGGGGGATCTATTAAGAAATTGTTTCATAGCTCCCACAGGAATTTTTTTATTTTTTACTATTTTTGTTAGTTATACCTTCGAACTAGAAGCTAGAAGCTGTAAACTCCCCACTCTGCCGCTGGGGCCCCATTTCTTTGGATGTAGGCGTAAAATTATTTTACGCCCATTTTTTCACTTAAGAATGGGTGTCAAATTTGTTTCGCACCCATTTTACGTCGAAAGAAACAGAGCGCCAGCCACCAATGGTATTAGATCCAACTGACGATTGCAGATGCAAATTATTTAGAGAGAAACAGGTATGTTTAAGAACCCCAAAACCTGTCATTCACATAACAAAGAACTACCCGAGAAAGCGATGAGTACCACAAATATGCTTAATTATGTTGATATTGAAAAAAAAAAATGAAAGTTTTTCAATACAGTTGATACAAGTAGGGTTATAATTAATATGTGTTTTATAAATTATATCATGTGCAATCATGATGGACATGAAGAATATTTGTTTCTCAACTCAATCACTGCAGATGACTTTATTTTATCAACATAACTGAGCAGATATTTGGATCAGCTTCAAAGAAAAAAAAAAGACTTCTTAGATATCAATGAAGCTGATCCAGATTACCAAAGGAGAAGAATTTGACCAATTGACATGCACAAATACCATAGTAAAATGCATCTCATCTGATTCATAAGATTATTAGTCTGCTCTAAAAGTTCTGCCAACTATCACAACAAGATATATGCTTCCCATTATTCAACCCGATAATCGGATCATTATCTCTAGAGATCTATCAATCAACTTTTAAAGGCATACTAATGATCACAGAGAGGAAAGTTAAGAGAAACATCCTTCCCTTCAGTTTTAGGTATTGAACCAATATTGGAACTGAATTCAGTAATCTGACAAGAAGAAAGGCCAAGGACCTTCTCCATACAGTAGTAAGTAGTTCTTTCTATTTGTCAAAAATACTTCATGAACAGATGAATCAACAGATCATGGTCTCATGTCCATAAATTAAAGTCTTCCCTAATTAGTTGTATCCTAATCCAATCAAAATCAATCCAGTGCAGGCTTCTAAGAATCAATCACCATAAATACCGAGCAAATTGATCAATATCATCCTTTTTTTTTCCTAAGTAAACTAGGGATCAAACTCATGTCTGCATTTTTGAGACAAAGAGACCCATTAAAACCCAATCTTATTTGCATCCTGAGAACGAACATTTCTCCTAAAATAGGTTTGGCAGTGATGGTGACAACGGCGGATAGAAAAGTGCAGGACAGTAGCTCAACTAGCACAATACTACCCTCTTCAAAGTTCATGACCTGTAAACCAATACGCACACACACGAACGCACCTGAAAAGCTAGAAATACTCATTAAGTTCTATTCAAAATTAATAAGCAATATAGAATTGGAGAGAAATAACTCAATAGAAGAATGAAGGCATTGGGACCATATGGTCCTATGTAAAATTTACAAAAGTATGAGGCAAAAAGGGGGACCAATGGGTCGCTTACAGTTATTTAACCATGGAACTCTTGAAGAGATCCATTTATTAGAAAATTACATTTTCTATGACAGTTCAGATTAAACTTGAAGCAGCTTTTAAACCTTTACAGTCCCCATCACTTGATAAATGGGCACCAAGTCTCCTCCCAGAGCTTAACTGATATGGTACAAAGCCCAATGGGAAAAAACAGAAAACGCCCGACTTTTCTGTGGGTCTCAATCACTTTTAAGCTGTGGCTCTATTTACACACATGATCTCCATATCCTTCCCTCCAAAGATACAACAATTATGGAAACATCGTCATGGTATCGACGCCGGTCCCCTTGCGGTATCTCAAGCAGCTCGTGAAATTCCATACCTGCAAAATTAAGAATAGGATTGTTACATCATAGTCATACTGAACTTATATGGATAATTTAGGCCATGTTTGGAAACCATGAATTTTTTTTCATGGAATTAATAGCTTACCAAGTGTTGAGAGAGGGGTAGGGAGAGTGAGAGTTGAGAGAATTGAGAGAGAATGAGTGAGAAGATGATGGGAAAGTGGCTGAAAATAAGGAAACAAAAGCTCTATTTTGAGTACAGTTTTTCCTTTCTCTGTTTTCAGACACTTCTCACCCTCTTCTCCTCATGCCCTCTCAACTCTCTCCCCCTCCCACCCTCTATGCAACCTCCCACCACTTTATAAACTAATTGTTCATGGGAAAAACTTTCATTGCTGCGAAACATCGCCTTAGCTTTACTTTTTTCTATAATTTTCGTGTTTGGCATATGGGTCATACCAGCTTTCTTTGCTGCACGAAAAAGTACTTCTTCAACAAGGTGTTGTGCAGGATCTCCTTCGGGTGACAATGCAATGAACAGTTCAACTTCAGCCACTGCCTCTTCATTTGTGAAGTATTGATAAAGCCCATCAGATGACAGTATCAAAAATCTATCTTTTGGGCCAAGTTTGTGGTGATAGAGAGATGGGATACATGTAATGTATGGAGAAGTTCCAACATAATCGATTCTGAACATCTCAAGAAGGGCATTGTTCCACTTGGGCTGCAGAAAAATGAGAGGTCGTTTTAAATGTCTAAACTTTGAAATCAAAACTTGTAGAGGACATGTAACGATCAACAATCAAATTCCAGAATTGCAATTACTTGATGACATGGAAAGCTTCTTGTCTAAACAAACCGACAAAAAGTTATCTATATAGTAATCTATGTAACGTGGATTCTTCTGAATTGGTGAAGTACCCGTGTCAGACAAGTGTCGGATTCCAATATTTTAGGATTCATTGCAACACTTCTAGATCCCGTTGATCTATTTTCTTAAATATAGCAACAAATTTACAATTATCATATGTTAAGAGTTTTAAGCTATTTTTATGGAAATAAAACATTATATTTACTTAACCGACCAAAATTCTAAATATGTAACCATACTATCCTTTTTTTTGTTTGTTGATGACATAGGGTATCCCCACCCCAATTTAGGGCGGGACTAATCCCTATGGATGCAGGCAATCACCCGTAAGCCACACGCATCGGGTTTACTACGGGAGGATTCGAACTCGCATCACTGGAGAGCATACCCATGACTTCTAAGCAAAAGAGCCACACTTGTCCGGGCCATACTATAGTGTTAAAGAATTAAAATTAGCCGAATCCATGAATACTCATTTGAGGTTAGCAACATCCAACACTCAATACCCGAGTGTTGGATGTTGATGACATAGGGTATCCCCACCCCAATTTAGGGCGGGACTAATCCCTATGGATGCAGGCAATCACCCGAAAGCCACACACATCGGGTTTGCTACGGGAGGATTCGAACTCGCATCACTGGAGAGCATACCCATGACTTCTAAGCAAAAGAGCCACACTTGTCCGGGTTAACCATACTATAGTGTTAAAGAGTTAAAATTAGTCCATGAATCCTCATTTGAGGTTAGCAACATCCAACACTCAATACCCGAGTCGGATTCCAACACTCGTATCGGTACTCAAGCAACATAGGTAGTAATATATGTTCGGAGGATATAAGATCTATATCAAGAAGATGGTCAACCATATGTACATATGCATGCAGAGTACCTTGATGCATAGATTTAAATTATTCATGTGTCTATGTGCATGCTTAAGCTTAGATAATGCTTATAAAACTCTACCTACGCATACCTGTTTTAGAAATCCAGCGCCAAAAGCACGTGTGACCTTCAACGAACCCTTCACGCGGTCATTCACAACAGCGGAAGGATCATCTGTATGCTCATTTCTGATTCTCTGAACTTCCTGAAATATAACATGACAGAAATCACGCAACGCTAAATAAAGTTTGTTACACCCATAGAAACATCTAAACAAACAGAGCATAAGAGTTTAAGAATAAAAGAGAAACATGAAATTGAAGAACCTAGTCATTTTACCTCTTCTACAGAAGTACTATGATCAAAGGAGAGTTGAAGGGAAGATAAACTCGTCAATTGATCAGGTTGATCCCCATCAGACGCTTCTAAATCGTGCAAAGTTTCCTCGTTAATCCGTTCCAAGTCCTGATGAGACTTTCCTAAAGAACCCCAAACATCAGGCTCTGCCTTCTGAGCTAGAACTGCGCGACTATCCCCTACATTCATCAGATAAACATCCTCTCCCTTCATCAACATAACCAAAACGCACGAACCCATCAGAGCTAATTCAGGATTTTCCATAACCATCTTATCTGCGAGATCCAAATACGCCTCCTCGGTGTTTCTCAATGCCTGAGAAAGAGCTTTCAGAACATCAGAATGGTTAACTGCCCTTTCTGAACTGGACTTACTCAACTGTTCCTTCAATCTCCGCTCGAGTTCCAATCTCTCCCTATCCCATTCACACTTCCACCTCCTCTGATTCTCCGCCCATTTCTTCGCCGCCCCTTTAAACCTTGTCTTTGAACTTTGACCTCTAACTCTTTTCGATTTAAAATTCCAATCAGAATTCAAATTCAAATCCAAATCCAAATCACTTCCAAACGGATAATTCTCGGTATCAACACACTGAGAACAACTACCATCAATCCCCTTAGTCAATTTAGAGCAATCAGTCTCAATGGTCTGAAGTTCTGATGATTCTTCCTCACCCATATTCGAATCTATAGTAGATTCAAACTTATCTTCCCACAACAATCCTTTTAACTCCTTATGAACAGCAGGATAAAGATTAGATAATAAATAATCAGGAGCATCAGGTCCATTAAATCCATCATAAATCCCAACAAAAACCCACCCATGTTCTTCAGAAACAACAACATGAACTCGATCCTCCCCTGCTTTCCCCTGCGCCCACTGAAGATTCTGACTATCCAACGAATCCTCATCATCCAAACTCAAATCACTACTCAAATTCACGATCCGATTCTCTCCTCCATTCTTCTCTGATCCATCAATCCAATCCACTTCCTTAACAGAAACCACCCCTTTAACCGGCGTAACAATCGAACTCCGCCCATGAGAAATCGTCTTCGTCTTTGCAATCGCATTCTTAAGAACACGAATCAAATACCCTTTTTTCGATCTGGGTCTAAACGCAAAAGCCCCATGAGAGAAACTCCTCTGAAACTGATCAGACCCTTGCTCCATAGGCCCCGAAAAAAGTCCTCGATCGAGCGGGCCCGACATGAATCCCCGCTCTATCGGACCCGACATGAATCCTCTTTCTAAAGGACCAGAGCCCGGAATTCCGCCACCTAAATTGCCGGAAAGTGGGCCTGAATAAAGCCGAGGTACTGGTTGAAGAGGAATTGCCGCAAAAGAGGTAGAGCTCTCGAAAGCCGCAGCTCGATCGATTGAATTATAAGAGTAGAGATCAACAAAAGCTGTTGAAAGAGGAGTTGAGGTGTTTGCGCTTACGGAAGCGCCGGAGATTGATCGGAAAGTCGTAGTAGATTCCTCAGAATGAACTTTGGATGATGAAATTAGAGTTGGATTAGGCCGAACATAACAGAAGGAGTGGCCTAATCCTTCATCCAACGGCTCAGATATCACGACTGCGATGTCGTGGCGGCGTTGCTTCCCGCCGTCGATGGAGAAGCAGACACTCAGCTTCTTTAATCCGTTCCCCATCAAAAAAAAAAAAAAAAACAAGAAAAAGAAACCGAAGAGAAACCAGAATCGGGAATTTATTTTCCTGTTTTTCTCTACTCGGAGGAGAAGGAGAAGAAGAAGAAGAGGAGAGAATGAGAAGAAGAGGAAGGAGGGTTTGACTTTTGGGTTGAAATTTAATCTGTTCAATTATGATTTTTTGTAGTTTTGTATACGGCGTTGACTGGAGTTGGGGTTGAGTAAACCATGGGTTAGGTTGAGTGGTTAATACTATTATTAAATTAGGGTGGATGTCCAAATTTGAGGGTAGTGAAAATGGTCAAAGAAAACGAAAATCCTTTGATTAATTGCTTTGTGTTGGAAAAACGTGCCAGTCTTTGGACATTGTGTAAATGAAAAGCTATGCGTGATGATATTTTCACCCCCTGACAGTACTTGCACACCCCCTTATAACGTGATTTGACATAAAGTTACCAACTCAAATCAGTTATAAGGAGGGGGTGTGCACGTAATGCAGGGGGTGAATAGGCTGTACCCCGTAAAACTTCTCATCAGATGATCCTAACCCTTCAATCTATTAGTGGGGATTTCTATAATAGATAGTTCCTCTATAAATCTAAGGGCTAGGATCATCCTAAGGAGATAATTTATGAGGCATAACATGTTTACGTGGTGGCCCAACAAACGAACAGTTTGGAACATCCTAAGCCTTATCGCAATCCTCGTCTTAGCATTTTCCTATTTGAAATGATCAAACCTAATGGACTTTTGCTCATTAAAATTAAATCAAAGTAATTCTAATCTGGGTTCCATCAAAAAACAAAATAAAGGAGCTACCATGTATATAAAGGGGGCGGAAATACCATTTGGGAAATTTACAAGTAATTACAAAGGAGGCTGAATTTATTAATGGCCGGTAGTTTCAACTCTATTGATCTAGGAGAAGTGAGACATAGTCCAAATTAAAGACCATTTTGCTCTCTTCATCGCCTTTTATAACTTTTTTTTCAATTTTCTCATCTCCTATTGCTGTTGTACTCGATGCACCGCAGATTCAACCTAGAAGAAGAAGAAGAGGCAATGGCGGAAATAATAAGAAAATCAATAAAACTTAGGTTGAATTGGTAAAAATAATAATTAAAAAAAAACACTTGGATATATGAGAAATAACAAACTTAGGTTGAATTGTAACCATGGTTTTAAATTTCGACTAAAATCCGAAATTTCGAACCGACCGAAATCCGACTGACACCGAAATGCATCAAAACCGAAACGGTCATTTATTTCGGCATTGTGGTCGAAATTTCAGAATTTCGATCGAAATTTCGGTTTTTCCAAAATATGACCCAAAAAATATGTTCTTTTAATATTAATTTAATATTTCACCGAAATTTCAAAATTTCGGTCGAAATTTCAAATTTTCATTGTCCGAAACCGGTACCGAAACCGAAATTTTAACCCTTGATTGTAACCGCCTTTGACAGCTGGGTTAAAATGTGTAAATTGATGAGAGTAGTGCCATTATCAAACTATGATAATGTGGATACTTTACACTCTATTGTACATATTGTATGAGAAGTAATGGAATCCGGTAGAAGGAGATCGTTCCTTAGCTTTTTTTTGACCAAGAACGAATCTCGAATTTCCTACAACTAGAATTAAATATCACTTTAATAAAATTAGATTCGAATTTGGTCAATGATCGAACCAAGTTTTTATAACACCCAACAAATAGTAGTAAAAGTCAGACGCGCGACCATCGATATTAAAGAATATTTACAAATTGGGTGTTGAATTCCTTTAAGAACCTTTGATATACGATTACAGGTGTCGGCGAATTATTGTGCCACGTGGCAGCATTGGGTTCAAGTGTTTGAGAGGAATTGCTCCTTTTTCTTTGATGGAAAAACAATGGGTGATGATAAATTCGTACCCAAGTTAACGTAATTTGGTCTCAATAATAGGGGTGCGCATTATCCTACAGGGGGTGCGAATTTATCACCTACCAAAATAAAAATGTTTCATAAGTTAACAGGGGCAGGTGAAGGTACCGTTGGGAATACTTATTTTACAATCCAAAATAAATATTGGCAGGCACTACTGTTTTGATAACGACACTACTCAATTTGTTTTTATACTTTCTTGTTTGCAAGTTGATTGTATAAAGTTTTGTAATATACATTAAAAGTTAATTAAAAAAATATAAAAATTAGTGCAATTATCAAAATATGATATAATTCTTGCAAGTCTCTGGAACTAATATATTATTAGTTACCGTTGATCGTAAATAAATCATGCATTTAAAAAATTCCAAGTTTTAGTTGGTTTGTAATTTTCTTGGAAACATAGAGAATTTTAGATTTTGGAAAAACATTTTCATATAAATGGGTTTAGCAAACCTTGGAAGTTCATTTTTCGTGAAACATTTCAATAAAATTTATTGTGTATCAAAACAACCCTTAAAAGAACACTGGAGACATACTATAAGATCTCTTTTTTATGAAATTCCTTTGGCCTCCAATTTTTTACAAAAAGACATCGGCCATGTTTGGCAACCTTGAAAAGAATATTCCATGGAATATATATGAGACCGGTTGTGAGAGATCGGCTGACCATGAAGTAACTTGAGAGGGTGGGAGTGAGAGGAGCTTGAAAATCAGAACAAAAAATAAAAATAAATTTCAAATAGGTAATTTTCTGACTATTTTTCAGGGATCTCTAATGCTTTCTCCACTCCCACCAACTCAACTCTCTCCCTCTCAAACAATTGGGCCCATAAATATTCCATGGAATAATCTTTCATGGCTGCCAAACATGGCCATAATGACATACATTGTGTTTCCATGTATGAACCATATCTATCATCTAATCAGGGCAAATGCCCATTAATCCAAAACCACGTGCCCCACTCTATAGGTAGACCTAGCAAAATGGAACCTGTACCCGGGGGTACACCCGGCCCGCAGGAGTACGGGTACCAATTTCATTACCTGCGAAAAAAATACCCGTACCAGTGACGTGGGTCTGGGTAAGGCGTTGGTGCCCGCGGGTTACCTGTCATTCGGTTTTCAACTTTTTATTCTTAAGTCCTAAACACTAAACAGTAAAAAATAGACTATGTAAGTGGGTCAACAAAACAAGTCAAAGCAATTAGACTATGTGAGTGGCCAACAGTCAATTGCACTTACATGTCCCTGTGTGTGGGACCCAAATTTCAATGTTCAGGATTGATCCACCTAGTTAACTTTAATTGGGTGCTGAAATTTGCAACGAATGGTTGGTAAACTTACAACAATTAACAACAGTATAGGCCGCGAAATGAATGAAATCATCATTGCAGCAAAGGTTTTTTTTTTTTTTTTTTAAATAAATATAAATTTATTGGGTTACCCAACCCGCGCGGATTGGGTCCGGGTACATGAAAAACCTACCCGTAGAATCACGGGTATTTTTTACCCGTACCCGTGCGAGTTACCCGTTTGCCGGGTCTATCTATAGGCCATATGCAAAAGATCGCACTAATCAAATGTCAACCTTATGAAATCAACAAAACTATTCGAGCAATATAAGCCGTTTGATTGGGTCTAATGTTGGTATTAATTGTGGATTAATCAAGAGGTGAATCATTCAAATTGGACGGCCTAAAACGATGGGAATTCATTAATTCAACATTGTTGCAGTTTAAATACTGAGTTCCAATATACTCTCAATTAAAGCTACTGCCAAGTCATAAATAAACTTACAAAATCTATTTATGTGAAAATTTATAACTACGTGAATCTTGGGAACCAGTCCTAAATAACATAATGGATATGCCATGTCAGCCACACTATGAAGATGTGTTTGTTTTGTTTTTATATTTTGTAAGTGGTGGGTGGCTATACATTATTGCACATCAAGACACACCCACTTAGTGTAAGTGGGAGGGGACAAATGTCACATATTTATTTATTCATTTCTGTGTATGACTTGGGAAAAAAGGTAGGGAAGCACACACTTACCAAGGCTTCTAATAAACCAAAGGCAAAAAGCTTTATTTTCCACATCCACTCCACAGGAATAACAAACTTCATTTTGAGATTTTCAAAGGAAGAATCATTCAATCTAACAAATAGAATAAAACCATTGAAACCCACTTCCCCACAATCTATTGCTTCACCCACCCACCTCTCTCTCTCTCCACATTGACATGGATGAGCTCTCTATAAATATATACATAAACTGCAGAGAAAAAGGAGGGAAATAAGATCATTGTCACCCCCAAAAGATCTTCAAATCCGGAGATCATTAGTCTCTATTGAATAATGACCCACATCTCTTTCAGGGGCTAAACAACTATTAGGTCATTAGTTGCTCATTCATGTGTGCATTGACTTCCACCTTAAAAAAAAGTAAGAGAAAAGTTTCCCCTTTCATCTTCCACCTTGACTTCAATTAAAACCCAACATGGTAGTTTTTCCCTCCATCGACATCATGGGCTCTATTGATGTGTATGTGTGGGTGGGGGGACCTCAATGGCAGGCCGTCCACATGTTTGGAGCCTTAAGAGACAGATTGGCCAGCGTTCTTATCTGTTCATTTCTCTACTCCATGTTCAAAACACAAACTCATGCAAGGTAAAACATAAATAGCTTAGGAGAGTGACTATACAGGGGTGCTTGTTCTTACCCGCGGGCGTTGGTGCCCGCAGGTTACCCGCCATTCTGTTCTTACCATTTTTACAATCAATGGTAAAAGGCAATATTAGTCCAACACATGTATATGAAATCAATACCATTGATCTTGTAGAGCATCGTGAGTAAACCCACAGTCTTAATCTCATCCCGAACGGACATCCCATACATTAGACAAAGAACAACAAAAAATCATCAGTTGAGATATTAAGGCCGAACCCTAAGAGTAAATGAGGCTTGATTGATCAAGGGCTTGAGATAATCCAATCAAGATACTCTCACTTGCATTATTACTTTTTTGGTAGGTAAAATGTCTCTTAGTAAGGAACGTAAAATTATCAAGGGAAATTCTATATTCGCCCCTTTCTCTTCCCTGGGACAGCCCATGTAGTGTAAAAGACTAAAAGAGTAGCCTTATACACTAGAAGGGGCTGTCCCAAAGAAGAAAAGGGGGCGAATATTTCACTTCCCATTAATCAAACCCCACCTTTAAAATCTTTCTCTCCATTGAATAATGACTTCTTTAAGAATACGAGTATTTCAGAGACAAGAAATGGTAGCCATTGAGCAGGCATTAATTCAAAGACCTTCCCCCATCCAATTATATCCACCACCACCACTAGATGTTTAGTGCTCCATGTCAACGACATCTCTGGCGTATACATCTTGTCACTATGTATGTCAACGACCACATTCGAATGCTAGCCGGCGCATCCAAAGTGTATACACTGAAGAAGCCTGTATTTGGACTTTTTGGTTGGCTATAAATTCCTCTCTTGGAAACATGGTTTTAAATTCATTTCGGCCTAAATGCTGAAGAAAAGATATAAAATGTCTTTTCTTTGGGCAAAAATTTCGCCGAAATTACCGAAATTTTCCATTAAATAATAAAAAATTAATATTTTAATGAAATTTCGGCCGAAATTATTGAAATTCGACCGAAATTTGGTACATTTAGGATATTTCATGGGTGCGTTTCGGTTTCGGTCTTGACCGAAATATGAAATTTCGGCCTTGGCCTAAACCTAAATTTCAGTCCAAATACCGAAAAAGATACGAAATGTCCTTTCTTTGAACCAAAATTACCAAAAATTTTGGCTGAAATTCGGTAAAATAGTAAAAATTTAATATTTTAATGAAATTCCGGCTGAAATTCCCTAAATTTCGACCAAAATTTGGTACATTTTGGATATTTCGTCGGTGCGTTTCGGTTTTGATCTTGCCAGAAATCTGAAATTTGTAACTGAAATTTCTGATTTCTTCTAAATTTAAAACCATGGTTGGAAGTTGGAACAATTCACGGGAGATTTTCTTCTTTCAACGGATTGGTAAAAATAACTCTTGCAATTTCCAATTATATCCAAAATCAAGGTTTTAAATTTCGGTTTCGGTACTAATCTCGGACCCCACTGAAATCCGAAATTTCGGGCCAAAATTTGGTACTTCGGTTCGAAATTTCAAACCGAATTTATGAAAGTTCGAACCGAAATTTCAAAATTTCAGAAATTTCGGCCGAAATTTGGAAAAGGCTGAAATTCTGAATTTCGGGAAATTTCGGTTTCGGTCCCCAGATTTCGGCTGAAAGTTAAAACCATGTCCAAAATTGCCATTGGGAAACCTGCATAAACTGGTAATTTTGCTAACGTGTTTGGAAAAGGGCGTATCGAGGCTAACGGATTGAGGGTATTGTGGTCATTTTATAGAGAGGATTCTAAGTTAATGCGCGTAATCACCATCCATATTCGTTGTGCCAAAAGAGGAATAATCTATGTGCGGCACTAGACAGGAATCTGGGCCGTCAGTTTGAAAGGTGACAGGAGAAATGGGGAATCGGGACCGTCAGTTTGGATTGTGGTCGGATCTTATCCTATCCGCTTTATTCAGGTCCATTCCATTCGCGTGGCATAAACGGAAATTATTAGTCTCTAAGAAAAAATACAGGGAATTAGGTTTGAACAGGAAAAATATTGTTAAATGTCCCTACTACCTCTACAAACTAAAAATATAGGATGAACGAATCCTATTCAATTTTTACCCGGGGAACCTTCAATTCATGTTATTATCTATCTAAATTAACTACAATCGTATCATTTCCCTCTAAATTGTGGAATGAAAAAAAATTCTTCCATAAAAATTTACCTAAATCACTTCCATTACTTTCGCTCCAACCGTGCGCTCGTTCTTATCTGCTTGTTCCTCTCTTCTCTAGTGTGAGTTCTCTTTGTCTCTTGGCTCCATCTCCATCTCCATCTCCATCTCACATGCTTTGTCACTCCCTTTCAATGTCTTAACTCTTCCTCTCTCTTTCTCTTGGTCGGTACTCAACATCCCTATTGGGTCATGGCTTCATTTCGTCTATGGACATCAGACTTAAGGCCCATGACACTAGCCACAAGGCAACAAGGGACCAAAAACCGTTCTTGGTCTGGACCGCCGGTGGAAACCTTTTTTTTCTTGTAGTGACTTCGAAGATATGATGTTCTCTCTTTCTATGACTTCCTCCATTTTTTTTCTTTATTGGGCACCCGCTACCCTAGAAGGACGCATACACTGCCCTAGAAAAAGATACTACCCTTGAAGGAGATACCCACTATGCTAGAATGAGACAACTGCGACACTTAAAGGAATTATACACTACCCTAGCAGATACCCACTATCCTAGGAGTTAGCCCGTTACCCATGGAGATACCAACTACACTAGGGGACACTCGCTATCCTAGGAGACATCCACTACCCTAAGAGGAAAGCACTATCCTAGGAGACATTTCTAAAAAATCCACACACTACTTTCAAAAAATACCTACAATACTATGAAAGGACACATGTACTACGAGAAAGTGTCATATTGGATGGAAATATTTAACACCAGCAGTGAACAAGCTTCTTTACCGGACGGACCACTGCAGATATTTTTCTTCGGCGTTGGTTTGAGCTCAATAGCGTCAAGAATTCCTCAATATTGCATGGGAACAGATTTTCGAAGAATTTTTCCCTTAGTTTGTGTAATCTTTCATGTTAGTACGTGTCTCCTTCTATGGTACCGTGTCTCTCCATGAACAAAACCGTAGTGTTTCTTCTTCAATAGTAGTGTAATATTCGTCATCTTATAAAGTAGTGTGTATCTCCTTGTAGACTAGTGTGTGTGTCTAAATTTAGGCTAGTGTGTGGATCCTTCCGTAATAGTATGTATCTCCTTTCATGATACGCTGCTCTAAAAGGATACCCTGACTACCTTGAAAGGACGCATGCACTAGGCTAAATTTTTTTTATAAAAACCTTTATTAGTAAATTTTTTGTTTATGTATATGATCAAAATTTAGATAGCCCCTAGCAAGTTTTAGTTTAAATGGATTATAGGTTGGTGAGTGACATATTTTAAGCACTGGTTAATATAGGGTTATTTAATTAGGTCTATGGACAATTTTCTTGTGTTACCTAATGTGGAAGGAATTTTGCTTTAGATTTATGATTAAGTTCTTTTTCTTATGTTTTGACTATTGTAATACACCACAATGACCAAAATACCCCATAAGAAATTTGTTTCCCTCCTTAAAGAAAAAGGGTATCCTTGTCCCTGCCCAAGATTAGAGATTAGGGTTTCTCTTAAGTTAGTATAAATACTAACTTAGGGCTAATCTTGTAGAACATGCAAAATCTAGAAGAAACGGCTGTGGGAGAGGAGAGGAGTCGCGTGGAGATCGAATGAGGGAGATCGAGTTTAGAGGCTGAAGATCAAGATCAAGGTAAGAACTCTTCCCAAATCTAGAGATCATGTTCTTGGTATAGCAAAAGTTGGGGATCTACCTCCCAAACGATTTGATCTCTTTGTATTTTCTTCTTCAAATGTACTTCCATCCTTAGATCGGTGTTTCTTGGGGTTGTCTCGTGGTAGGGATCCCATGAAAATCGTGTTTGATCATTTTGTTAATCGGAGAACGAAAAATAAGGTTTTGTTCCTCTCAACCCAAATTTATTTATGAAGAGTTTTGGCGGAATTCTAGCGGGGTTCTCGGGCTCTTTGGAAGCTCCTCGCTCTAAGCTTTCCACTGAGCCCAACCGCGTCCAATCCCGATGTGAAACGATAAAGTTAGAGCCATTTCTGTGCCAAAACAGTGAAAAATTGCATGTCAGGAAAATTAGGTTCATGCAAGGGCAGCTGACCGGAAAAACGGCCGACGTCTAGCAAAACCTCGAGTCTGATTTCAGACGGACGCCTTGCAAAAATCTTGGACGTCCGACACGACAGTTTTTTTTCCTGGCAGCTCAATTTCGAAAATTCACAACTTCTCCGTTTTCGACACACTTGTACTCTACGAACATGCCGAAAATGCGTAATTTCTGTTAAAAATGGTTTAAAAAATGTTTGAGGACTCTATAATGAGATTAATTTCAATATAGTAAGAAGAACCCTAGTAGAAGAACCCTAGTTAGGTTTACCTATCTCTTCCCGGTTAAACACCATAGGGTGTCTCGTGTCTTTACGAGGTTATATATAGCATTATTTGGCATGTTTATGAGTATTTGAGTAATGATTTGATACTAGGTGATTGAGTTCGAGTTCCGAACATGTTATAACTTCACTTTTGAGGTACGTTTTATGTTGGATATGTGATTGACCTATATCCTAGAATGAACCCTGTAGTACTTTGAACATCGATTGGGTGATGGTTTTTTATTTTAGAAAGATGCCCTCTATCCAAATCTTCATCCGTAGCAAAAGGAGAATCGGTTGTGTTAGGAGAATTCTTTGGTAGGTATTTCCACTAATGATACAATAAATGAAAACCGTACTATATCGTTGATGTTATCCCGAACTTCCTAAGTTAGGACTCAGCATGCCAATGTGTAATTATCTGGTTCTATTATTGAGAAATCCATGTTCGTACACGTTGTTGATTCTAATTTGTTACGTCACCGTACATGATATGTAATTCTATTGTCACTTGTACACATGGAATCCTCTTTCGTGCTGTGTGATGCATGGGTTTTATTATGGTTTTGTGTCCGACACTCGGTATATTTTGGTCGGGCCTTCGTGGTCTGTGCGGTATACTTGGATATTTGGATACATGGGATGCTTTGGTTGGGCCCTCGTGGTTTGTGCGGTATTCCCTGTATTCGGATGGCGGTATTCACAGGTTGTTTTGGTAGGGCTCTAGTGGTCTATGCGGTATACCTGACACGTGGGTTGCTTTGGCCGGGCCCTAGTGGCTTATGCGATATACCCTACGTATTGAATACTGGAGACGGTACGACGTGGCTTGGGTACCCAGGTGGAGTTGTGAGATTATCATTTTGTTCTTGCCATGCTCGATTTGAGGGAGCAAGGGTTTTTGTGAGCATTGGATATTTGTATTGTCATTATTCTCTCATAGTTATCTTATCATTGCACTTGTTTATTATTCTATATCATGATTCCGTATTTGCCTTGTTCGGTTCGAGAGAGCAAAGGTCTTGTGGATGTTGGATATTTACACTGTCGTCGTTCTCTTACGATTTATTTTACCATTACACTTGTTGGTTATTGTATTCTTGTGACCTTTGTTATCTTATGGCATGTCTGGATCCGTCATGCATCCTCATATAAACGTACAAGGCTGTTAGCTGACTATTGATAATGTCTTGCGGATCCTTAGAGTTAGCTGAGATCGTAGCCGTGAGCTCGGAGATCGAGCACCGTTGATATCGTTGGATTAATTTTATTTCCATTATTATCTTTTCGTGAGTACTTTGAGAACTCTGTAATAATTGGTTACTCTATTTGGGTTGGTCTGTGAGAATAGCATTATTATTATTTGTCCTTTTGGATTTCAGTGGTTTGTTAGCGACTAGTAGTTGATGGAATAAAATAAAGCATTTCTGCCTTGTGAATTATTCTGGTGTACTTTTCCTTGCATATCTGTGAGGTTTCCTACGGAATATGATTTATTGATCTTGAAAACCACTTGTTAATCTATTCTTAAGCATTAAAGACCCAACAAACCCTCTTGAGCCTTTCAGCCTTGAGATTCCAAATTTGACTTTTGAGAGGATTTGATCTAGGTTATTTGTATTCTTGTGAGATTGTGAGGAAGTGTTCTTTATTGTAAATCAAGCCTATAAGAGGCCATATCAAAGTTTATAGTCTTCTTCAACATTGTAAGAGTTTTTCAACTCGCTCAAAGAGGGTATATGATTCGGCCCCGGTAAGAAAGGAGAATCAAGCTTGTAAGAGGGCTCTTTGATCCGGCCTGATAAGAAAGAAGGATCGTTTAGTGGAAGCGCCAAGGAGGTCTTGGCAAGTGGGCGTAGACCTTAGCAAGTGCTAAGGTTGAACCACTATAAAAATCACCGTGTTCATTCTTCTTCTTCAACATCCTTCTACATTGTGCTTGGTAACCTCTTTCCTTCACTTCTAAATATTAAATTTCAAAGTAACAAGGGTTAGTTATCTTAATTATTCAAAATTAGAAAAGAAACCCAATTCTCCCGCCCTTTTGGGTTGCCTAGTGTAATTTCATTTGGTATCAGAGCAGAAGGCCCTTATATAGATAGTTGAATTCTTAAATATCTATTAATCATCCAACTAGCTTCTCAAATTAAGCCAACTCCAATGAGCACATCCACTAAACTAGCTAAAGATGATGTTAGTCCTCAAGTTGGCCAGAAGAAATATAGAGGCATGATCGGTAGCCTATTATACTTAATTGCTAGTAGACCCGATATCATGTTCAACGTGTGTTTGTGTGCTAGGTTTTAGTCAGACCCTAAAGAATCACATTTATGTGCAGTAAAATGAATTTTCAAATACCTTAAGGGAACTCCCAGCCTAGGGTTATGGTATAAAAATTCGAGCATCTTAACCTTGTTGGTTTCTCCGATGCTGACTTTGCCGCTTGTAGAAATGACAGAAAAAGTACAAGCGGCACATGTCAGTTCCTTGGGAGATCCTTATTTTCTTGGTTCAGTAAGAAACAAAATTCGGTTGCGTTATCCACTACTGAAGCGGAGTATATTATTGCAGGAGCTTATTGTGCACAAGTCCTATGGATGAAGAACACCCTCATTGACTATGGCTTGCATCTTAAATGTGTTCCCATTCATTGCGACAACACAAGTGCCATTAACCTCACCAAAAATCCAATCCAACACTCTCGGACCAAGCATATAGAAATTAGACATCATTTTCTTAGGGATCACTCACTCAAAGGAGATATTTCCATTTAATATATTAACACAAATGATCAACTTGCGGATATCTTCACCAAACCAATCAATGAAGACCGTTTTTGTGAAATTCAAAGTGGAGTCAGCATTTGGAGTATGAGCCAAGTTAAAGAATTTGACTATCATAGTTGTGATGTGTTCAACTCCTCGTATTAACCCCATGATGAAGATGTTAAACCCTTAAACTAAAACTCATTCAATTGGTGCTCATGCCCTTTTATAGGGGGACGGTACCGTCACCCTTAATCAATTCACCTAATTCATTGGCCGTGTGCCAACATCCTCACCATGATTAATACAAGTTTTGTATGTGTATGTATGCATTTCCCCAAAAAAAAAAAAGAAAAAAAAGAAAAAAAATCTTCGGATGCCCGCTCGTAAACCTTCGGGTGGTCGAAAACTGAGAATCTGGTTTTTTACCCTTTTCTCTCCCTTTCCCTCCTAGGGTTTTTCTTCTCCCCCCATTTCGCCCCCTCCTCTTCCTCCGATTCGGGCCATTTCGCGTAGATTCACCGCCTCCATCATCTTCCTCTCGTCTCCAAACCCCTTTTCTCTTTCATTTTTCTCCATTTCTCTCCATCCTTTCTTCCTCTATCATTTTTTTCTCTCTAAAACCCTAGATCTACCTATCCACTCTCTCACAATCCCTCTTTTTCTCTTCTTTTCCCTCTCCTCATCCTTTTTCCCTCAAAAACACTACCTTTACCCCTTCCAAAACCTTTTTTCTTTTTCTCACCCTCACCTTCATCCTCTTCTTTCTCTCTCACCTTTCATGGCTTCTCGCGCCTCTGCTCCTCCCCGTAAGCGTCGTGCCGGATCTCGTCGTACGGCACCCGTTCCAGAACCCGATCTCGTGCTTGAAGAAGAACTCGATGAAGAGGCCGCCGAAGATGTTGGTCCTAGTGATCCTCGGGCGGAACAAGCCTTCCGACGGGTAAGTGATAAACAAGTTATTCGTGGGCGTAAAATAATTCTAGAAGATTTTGAAGAGTTTGGACTCCAACCTCTATTTGTTCGATTTAATTAGGAGACTTTGGCCACCATTCACACCGAATCCTATCCTCTTCCTGTCAAACAATTTTACGCACATCTTCATTTTCACACGGACTACTCTTTCTTTGAAACCGTCGTCAATGGCGCTTCTCTCCGTGTCACTCGTTCCGAATTTTGCCGCATTCTTCAAATCCCTAACACCAGCTCCCAAGTTTTCTTCTGGCCTAGCACCATGCACGATCTTGAGAACTCTTGTCCTTCCTCTCACGAAGTTTATCGTACTGTTTGTAAGACCATGCCTAGTGGTGATCTTCGCGACATTCCCGACAATATTCTCAAATCCACGAGTAAAGTTCTTGATAAATTTCTCACTCACAATGTCACTCCCAGAAGTGGTAACAGTGACATGGTTCGTCACTATGAGATCTTTCTCATCTATCACATTCTCACTGGCTGCTCTCTAAATCTGGGTTACATTCTATTTCATGTTATGGCTGAGCAGTGTGCTAAACCCACTGCAAACCTTCCCTTTGGTATGGTTCTTACTCTTATCTTTAAGGCCAAAAATATCCCCCTTGGTCCTGCCGAACGCCTTAAGCCTCCGGTTCTTCTGAATGCCAAGTCCATTACACTCATGCAACTCGATCGTGAACTACCGGCCCACCCTCCTCCTGCCCCTCGCTCACCACCCTCTGACCCTGAGGAGTATGAGCATCCTGAGTACCAAGAAGGTTCGGACCTCCCCCATGAGGAGTTTCGTACCACGTGTGAACTCATCAATCTGCACTTTTGCGGACTTCAAGTCTCCATGGACGTCCAGACCATTATTCTCCGCACTGACTATCATGCCATGGGCACCCGTCTTGACTCTCTAGAGTGGACTATGTGCGACGGTTTTCAGACTATGTGCGATGGCTTCCTGACTATGCACGAGGGCTTCTCCACTCTTGGTAGTCACCAGACATCTCTTGAGGACCAGGTCTCTACTCTTTGGGCATACCACCACCACCAGCATCCTCTTCCTGCTCGTTAAATGATGAGCCTTTCCTAGCCTTCATGCCATTTTGACTTTTTTCACTTACGCTTATCCTTTATGGGCATGTATCTCTCTATATATTTGGTGCTGTTATGTCAGACTTTATTAGGTTATTCTCTCTTACTAGTTTTAGACTTCTATTTTGGCTACTCCGGTTGAGCCCCGTGGCTCTTCTTTACTTTTCTATGGTATGGATTATGTACTCTCACTTTGTAGTTTCTATGGATCCTATCGTTGTTGGTATCACTCTCTATTTCTATTTGTTGTGCTTCTCTTTCTCATATTCTCATTTTTTATGGGTTGATGCTATGGCTCATTCTACGTTGCTTTGTTCTTCTATTATTTGGGGTCCCTTTTTGCTTTTAGCAAAACGGGGAGAATAGGTGGAATTGATTGCTGTGCTCCCATTTCATAAAATGCTATTTCTCAGGGGGAGCTTAAATTGAGGGGGAGCATGATTGTCTCAGTTTATCTATAAGATTTCCCACCTCTCAATCAATTCAGGTTTGCCATCAATAAAAAAGGGGGAGATTGTAAGCCCAACGGTTCAACTATCACCCATGTTTTGATTGATCACAAATCTAAATTGATTGAAACAAATAATCTAATGGTTTTGCTTGTTAGTATTGTAATCCAAGTTCAGGAAATCCACAAGCAACTCACATGGATAGTCTCACGACAAGTGCAATCAAAGGACGACAACGACTCATGGATGGAAAACGCAAGAGAAAAACAACCTTGCAAGACCCACCGAGAAATTAAGCGTGTTGAGAATGAAGACCAAAAGACTTAGGCGGCATTTTCACATCTCTAGAATGTAAGTCAAACCTCTCAAGGTCCAAATTGTATCCAAGGCTCATATAAGATCATATACATACATAACACACCCTAAGGATCCATCAAAGGATCTTTAAATTGACTGAACAAGGGTATAAATCAGTCATAAAGATTTTGCATGTTCGGACGCCCGAAGCCCAAGGATCGGGTGCCCGCAACAAAAGGAATTTTTAACCCGAGAGACCCAAAATTTCAGAGACGCCCGAAGGGTTCTCCGGGCGCCCGGATCGGACGCCCGAGAAAAACTTCCGGACGCCCGAAGCCAGTAAATTTGAAATTTCTTTTTGCAACGGCTATTTTGCGGGCTTCCGAGAGACTTCTGAACTAGCCGTTGGAAAGACAAGAAAAGGCTTTTTTTGGGTCCTATATAAATGAGTCACATTCCTCATTTATTTCTTCTTCCCCCACATTGAATATGATTTATTGATCTTGAAAACCACTTGTTAATCTATTCTTAAGCATTAAAGATCCAACAAACCCTCTTGAGCCTTGAGATCCCAACTTTGACTTTTGAGAGGATTTGATCTAGGTTATTTGTATTCTTGTGAGATTGTGAGGAAGTGTTCTTTATTGTAAATCAAGCCTATAAGAGGCCATATCAAAGTTTATAGTCTTCTTCAACATTGTAAGAGTTTTTCAACTCGCTCAAAGAGGGTCTACGATTCGGCTCGGTAAGAAAGGAGAATCAAGCTTGTAAGAGGGCTCTTTGATCCGGCCCAATAAGATAGGAGGATCGTTTAGTGGAAGTTCCAAGGAGGTCTTGGCAAGTGGACGTAGACCTTAGCAAGTGCTAAGGTTGAACCACTATAAAAATAACTGTGTTCATTCGTCTTCTTCAACATCCTTCTACATTGTGCTTGGTAACCTCTTTCCTTCACTTCTAAAAATTAAGTTTCAAAGTAACAAGCATTAGTTATCATAATCATTCAAAATTAGAAAAGAAACCCAACTCACCCCCCTTTTGGGTTGCCTAGTGTAATTTCAATAATAATTACATAATTATTAAGTTTTTTATTTACCTAATGATAAGTAAGTACTTGCTTATTTATCTCATGAATACATGTTCAGGACCCGAAAAGTCTAGCTATTAATATTCGATACTTACTAGCTAAATTTTTTAAAATGTTACATGCATTAAAAATTAAGTAGACACCATTAGAAAGCCGTAGACCAAATACCGTTTCGTCGACTATCTCAGCTTCCTAACATTGAATTATAAAAACATATTAAATATTTCCTCCCATTATAGGATAATGAGAGGAGGAATGATAGAATGAAGGGCGCCCTTGCAAAAACCAACTTCAAGGGCGCCCCCATTGGTCAATTTCAGCGAAAGTGCTTTTATGATGGCGCAGAAAAAAGTGGATGGCACAGTAAAAAGTAGAATGGATTTGGGTTTTGCTAAAATTGACCAATGAGGTGCCCTTGAAGCTGGTTTTCGCAAGGGAGCCCTTCATTCTATCATTGCTCTAATGAGAGTATGTCTTTTATAATAGGAGTTAGGTTAATGTCTTTCCAACCCTCATATATTAGTATCATTTTAGGATTGAGTTTTAAGGGTTAAAATGTAATAGTCTCCAATTACAAGTGAACCGTCAAAGCTGAGTTAGAGTTGGTGCCCTAAAACCTAGTATATTTCGCATGTTAATCAATAAATTTTTTTTTTCATGACAATTAATGGGCACTAACAGTTAAATATGTGTGATATGCTACTTGTTATTGATACGTATTTGTCCTTAGGTAGCAAAGTACGAAACCTATGCTCATGGATTCACATATCCTAGAGAGCAAGGAGATATGGGATTTCGGTTCTTTGCAGACCTTAGTAGTTCCTAGTTGGGGTTGAGGTTGGACACCGCCTCCTGTACACAACTGTCATCTATCTTGCCTACATGCATGAGATGTGGTGTGACTTATCTCAATTACTTGCGTAGTAGACCCTAAGCAAGATAGAATGGGGACGGCAATGAGACTGCGTACTGAACATGATCACATTAGAATAGCTTGTGGACAGGAGATAGTTGAGTTATTCTACCAGATAGGACCCTGTGGACCCCGATCCGAGAGAGGACGAGCCCCCATCGGCCTCTGGATCATCCATGTGTGAAGGTGAGCTCTACCAAGGAACTCTCGAAACAGATGCCACCCTCATAGCATAGCACGAGTGGCGATAAATGAGACACCTCTTGATCCGAGGATAAATCCTCAAACCAAGACGTACCTAAAACAAACTCAGAGTCACCATCCATGGATAGGCCATGGAACCCAAAAAACAAATATGCTCTGTATACCATGGATAACCAGAAATATATATGGGCTCGTGCCTGATTACGAATTGAGAAGGTCCGAAGAGCACCCTTAATTTGTCCGAGTGCAAGCACTTGGTCTCTTATGCCATATATTATTAATCTTGAAGAGTCTTGGGTGAAAATCATGTAAAATAGGAACAAATATCCCCGAGTGGACATCTGCCTAAACATGCATGACCTAAACATGCATGACCCGGGGATAAAATAATAAGCATGTACAAAATAAATAAAATAAGTGTCGCCTAATCACAGCTAGGTTATGAGCGACATGCCTAACTGGTGTCTAAGTTCTGGTGGACAAACACATGCATGCTACTACTAAAGGTATAAGGCATGTACATAAAAGTAAGAAAACACAACAAAATATACAGCACAACTTGACTTCACACACGACTCGACACAATAAACCCTAAACTCTAATGTGATACTTGACTCGGACCAAGATGGCCATCCATCTCGGCTGCTCTACATATCCCGGCCTCGGAAAGAATCAGAGTCGACGTAGTTCGGTAACCTATTCTAAACTACGATGCCTAACCATCTAAAACCGCTATTCTAGACTCGATCAACTAGACCCGACTAGTTTTTAAAGCTTTTTGTACGATTGCTTAAGTTCAAGTGAATTGAATTTTTAGGACTCCCTATATGCCCTAACTAATGCAAGTTACTTAGCTTTAAGCTAATGCATGTGATTTCTATATCCTATGTGTAACTAGGCTGTGTATCCTACGAAAAACCATGGGATTACTAACGCATCCTAGATCTAGCCATCGGCTCGACCAAGTACCTAACCGACCACGACTCGAGGCCTCCTAACTCTAGGGACACTCACACGACAAGACACACAAAGTATCAACATAACTAGGACAGACTCCTAACTCTAAGACACCCCAGATATCTAGGACAAACTCCTAACTCTAGGGGAAGATCTTTTTAAAAATAGTTGTAAAAGATTCGTTTGAAGATTTTTTTGTATTTTTGGAATGTTTGAAATGTTTATTTTGAAAGGTTTGACTGAACTTGGGATAAGAATCCCAAGCTGCCTACGTACCTCGTGGAAGAGGATCAAGCCAACGTAGTTCGGAACAGATTTTCCTAACTACACTCCTAATGACTCAAAACTTTTGAGACTTTTGGATTTTTCAGATGTTTTTGATGTTTTTAAGTGTTTTTAGATTTTTAATTTCTAATGTACTTGTGATTTTAAATGATTTCAATGCTCTTGTGATTGTAAATGATTTCAAAACTTATGGATTTTAAAAAATTCCAATGCTTTCGCCCTTTTGATCAAAGGCCAAAGGGAACACACAAAGTAACACCCTAGGGTACAACCCTTAGGGTAAAGGGGAAACCCCAAATCAACAAACAAGATGTAACAATCCACAAATGAGTAAATAAGTGTCCCAAGAACAGTGAAAACAATCTAAGATCTCAAGCAGGAAAGCTCTAATAAGACTGAGTTAGTCTCGAATAAAGAAGAATGACATCAACTCTAAAGGAGGAACTCTTAGCTAACCACACAAAATAAGCGGTGCAAATGCGTCAGTGACTTTCTAATAACGCTACCAAAATGAGAATGAGTTAAGGACTCTCTAAAAGACAGAGAGGCTCTAACATGGGGCTAGGTAAGTCCCCTAAAGAGGAAACTCTCTAAATGAGACAAGACTTGTCTCCAAATAGAGACTCTATAAATGAGGCAAAGCATGCCTCCTATACACAAAGGCGGGCTCCAAGTATTCTTATCATCGCCCATGCAATGATGAAAAGGGTGCAAGGTATCTAACAGACCAAGTCGGTCTTTAACCTAAAGGAGGGTGTTCCACAAATGAGGCTCGGCAAGCCTCCTAAAAGGGTAAGCTCTATGAATGAGGCAAAGCCTGTCTCCTATGGGCAGATTCCCCTAATGATACCAAGGTAGTCTCCTAAAGGTTTGGTTTTTCTACTGAGACATAACTTGTCTCCTAAAATGGGGCTCTAGATGACTCTTTCACTGCCCTTGCAATGGAGAAAGGCTCAACTATCTAAAAGGTGTCTAAAAGACTGTGTTAGTCTGCTAAAAGAGGAAGGGGAATGCTACTTGGACTGAGCAAGTCCCCTAAGGATGGGCTTGTTCTATCGAGACATAGCTTGTCTCCAAAAGGGGAGGCTCCGGCTAGCGCTATTATAGCCATGAATTTTGATACTCACGTTAACATAACAAGAGTACAACTTAACTTAGGAGCTACAATGGACCTAATTCATTCTGTATTGCCATACAATAACATGCCGCAATAGCTCCAAATAATGATGAACGAGCAGAGAGACTAATGCAGTATTCATGTGAATCAATTGGTTAAATTCTGCACCATTCAACGTATTGGTTCGATGTTACTTCCTACATAATTCTCTCTCTATATATCAACAGACATCCAACCATCATTGCAAAAAATTACTTCTCTCCAGATAACATCTCATATATATATGGGCAGATAATCACTATTCAAATATTGGATACCATACGGAAATCATTGAATCGGAACAAGATAAAACATCATATGATAACCGTTTAGCATGTGAGAGCAGTCATGTAACCCAAACAGCCATGAAAACACTATTGCCACAACCAAGTAAAACTACCTCAGTACACTGATTACCCATGCCTAATGAAATCTTGGAACACTTTTTAACACTAATTTCCCATCTAATAGAAGCCCGAACTACAAAATATAGGAGCTCGTAATAATAGTTGCCACACAACATGCATCAACCCAAAACCTTCAAGGATCAACATAATAAAGCCTTGAAAAGGTAAAACTGAAATTTGATTTTGAATAACACATTTATCAAATTGAAATAATGGCATTTGGATGTTAAGAGACAAAAGGATGGGATCGGTACAATCATAGTTTGCCTCATGCAATGATTTATATTCTCAAATTGAATGGGCAGGGAAGGTACATAGTATTAACACAGCTATGCTATATACTTCTTCCAAGGTACCACATTTATAAAACTATCACAATGATGCTAAGAGTCCCAAATAACTCTTGCAAATCAATTGAAACCATATTATTATTCAAACATCATGGGGCTGATATCATGTGCTTAATCTGTGCAAAACAGGAGCTGACTTATGGGGTAAGAACAGGGCTGCTATGGAGTAATAAAAGGGCTGCTATGGGGTAATAACAGGGGCTGACTTATGGGGTAATAACATGGCTGTTATGGGGTAAAACAGGGCTGCTATGGGGTAATAACAGGGGCTGACTTATGGGGTAATAACAGGGTTGCTATGGGGTAAAAAAAAGAAGGGCTGCTATGGGGTAATAACAGGGGCTGACTTATGGACCTATTCATGGCTTGAACCTATGTAAAACAGGAGGGTAATTCATGGACTTAATCTATGCAAAAACAAAGGGTATGAATTACAAGTGAATGGGTTGGTTTATAGTATGGAAAACACTGTTGAATTATAAATGAATGGGCTGGTTTGTAGCATGAACCAAACAGCAAAGCAGCTTTGGGCATACACAGTAGCATTGATCAAGCCCTCCATAGACGAATATGAACCTGGGCCTTATCTAATTTCGATGATCACACCTATCATATCTTGTTTCCTTGGCAACACAAGGCAAGCTTATGCAAATTGTCAAGACAGAGCTTATGCAAATTGTCAAGACAGAACATGATGATACTATTTTCCCAAGGATCAGAGAAGGGGAGTCATAGTTCCTTAGAAAAAAAAATCATTAGCAAATAATACACAGAGCCAAAATTTGCATCATTATCTTGATCCATATCCAATCATAAGTAAAAATGAAAGGGGGAGAGGATTACTTGAATCTGCCAATGAAATCCAATGAGGGTTATGATGATGAGAAGAATAGAGCGGGAGTTAAATGACAATAGTAGTGACGATTTATTGTAGGATACGTCGGATTCCGCTCGAATTACCAAATGACCAGAATTAGGCTAGAATAGGCAAAGATGGTCAGCAATAGGAGGTGGAAACCCTCTTCATTTTCTACTCTTCCCAAAATGAACAGAAACCCACTTCAATGGACCCAACCCAACTTCCTCAAACCACCTTCTGCAGCCAGGTCAAATATAAACCTTCTTCAATGAACCAATGTTTTGCCAAAGTAAACCAAAATTGAGTTATAATGATGAAGTGGCTGGAAATTGGAAGATGGGTCGGTGCCTTAGCCGGAGGTGGGGAGAAGAAGGTGGTCGATGGTGGAAGAGATGGTGGGAAGAGGAAAGCTCGGTGGTAGAGGAAAAGGAAAGGGATTTTGGAGCTTGTGGTTAGGGTTTAGAGAAACGGTGGTTGTGGTGAAGATGTGGGGTCGTCGGATTTGGGATTTCTCACCGGAAAAGATGAAGATCAGAGGTTGGTGGCTTGTGGTAGGGTTTGATTAGGGTTAGGTGGACGAATTGGTGGGCTTGTTAGGGTGGTAGCTGAGATGATAGGGTGAGATCTTTGGCTGGAATTAGTGGGTGAGGATGGTCGGAATCCATGGATCTGGCCGGAATTAAGGTTTGGGTTACAATGACGGTGAAGAAGAGATTGAAATGGAAAAGGGTTTGATGGTGGCTGCAATGGAAGAGGTGATGATGGTGGGATTTTTTAGCTAGATGAAAATGGGTTTGACAGAGATGGAGATTGAGATGGAGAAGAAGATGGTTGTGGTGAGAAATGGGAGTTGGGCCTTGAAGGATTAATGATGACGCTAGAATGTGGTCGGAAATGGGGTCGGAGATGGTCGGAATCCGGCAATGCCCTGCCGGAATCAATGGAGGTCAAGGACAAATGGGGTTTTGAAAGAGAATAGAAAAAAAAGAAATGAAGGCTGAGAATATGGGGGGGGGGGGGGGTAGTCGGAGATGGAGGATAGGAACAATGGGATTTGCCGGAGAAGGTCGGGATCTCTCCTCCTCCTTTCTCTGCCATCTTTCTCTCTTTGATTTTTGCTCCTCCCTCCCCCTGTTACGAAAATGAGATCCCCCCCTTACGCCCTAGTTCGTTGGGTATTAAAAGGGCATACAATATACTCCATCCCCCTTTCTCCATGGACAACCCCCTAATGCATATTATGACTACTCCTTTATACGGCCAAGTTGGTGGTCCAAGTAAAAAAATGGGATGAAGATTCACTCACCTATACATGATTCCTAACCCTATGATCTGATCTAATGGCCACCAAAGATTGCTTGTGAGGGAAGCAACATAAATGCCCAAGAATGCCCTCTTTTACATGGGAAATGATGTATTTCACCCCCCATTCTGAACTTGCACCACGACACTGTCTTAGCTCGTTCGCTAGGCAAACGTGCTCGGATCTTGACGAAATTTTACAGGGATCTTGGTGGGACCCTAAGCTAGCCTAGGGTGCCATTTGGGGTCCTAACACACTAATTTGAGAAAGTTATACACAGAACATGGAGGTGTAGGGGACGGTCAAAATGGGGTGTCTACAGACCCCTTACATGTCCTTTGACCTGAGAGTCATATTGGTCTGTTGGCGAGTCTCTAATTTTTTGTCTATCTAACTGTGATTCTCTTGGAGTCACCAGAGGGTAGTTCTTGAGTGTTGGACAAACCTTCGAGGTCAATAGTGATACCCGACATGGAATTCTCCGCCTATTTAATAGGATAACATCTACTGTTTTGGTCAAAGTAGTAGGCCTAGAAAAATACCTGGCCAGGTGGATTTGATAAAGTGCTTATCAAAAGGATTTCACAAAATAAGTTTTGAAATGGTTTTAACAAATGCATTTGCGGGCCAACACTGCTTGACTGAAAGGTATACCATGAGTGAGCCAAGGGGGTAGTTGATGTCCACCCCCCGTAGGACCCAACTCGGTAGATGTGGACTTGGAGAAAGGACTTGTACATTTGATGTGATTAGGGGTATGATGATTTGACGGTTATCTTCAGGGTTACATCTCAATGGAGACCACTGACTCAATGCGATTGTAGCATTAGCTACAGAGCAATAATCGTAGTGGAGCCTACTTGTGAGTTCTACAGGATCTACCGTCAAATCCCTGCTACGATCCCACTACAACTCGATTAACCTATTATAATCTATTAGATAGTGGTCGCGCATTTATTTGGTTGCTTACACGAACTAGTTTTGTGGCATTAGACGCATTGAAAGGATATACATAATGTATGTAGTGTATATGCACTATGGGATACATTGGGAATACCAAAATGGTTAAGTATTAACCATAAGGGTATTTTGGGAATATAATAAATTAATTGGATCTTTAATCCTATTGGATAAGATTGGATTGCATTAATTTAATTGGGAATTAAATATGAAATGCAATGAAAATTTGAATTGGATAGGTGGACCCACATGAGACGAATTTGGGTGGGACCCATGGCCACACGCCCCATGTGGTGTGCCATTGTCAATTTGGAATTCAAATAATATCTAGAATATTATTACTTGTTTTGTTTTCTCAAAATAAAGCAACACATGTGATGAAGTTGAAGAGAGAGAGAGAGAGAGAGAGAGAGAGAGAGAGAGAGAGTGAACAAACAAAATTAGAAACTTGGGAACCACATGGGGCAACCAAGGGTTGCTTGGGCAGCAAGCAATCCCCTTGGGGAACATCCTATGTGGGTTTCCATAAGTGGGGTTGCTTGCTTTGCCAATTGGAGCTTCTAATTGTGGCTAGTTTCCATAATTTTTTGGGATTTCTCTAGAAACTTTGGATTGCGCATATGAAAATTGAAAACTCTATAAATACAAGACTTATTACTGAAGTTTTCTACAGTTCTTCCATAATTTCATGTGTTGAAAATTGGTAGACACCCCAAAGTCTTTCTCTTCTTCTCCTTCAATTCCATCAACTAGTTTTGTCTTTTCTAGATCAAAGACAAACATCCAACCAAGCTCCATTGATCTAAATACATATTCCCATATTATAATCTGATTTAGATCATATTATAAAGTGAACAAAGAGTTGTACACAAGATCCTTTGCGCAACAAAAGGAATCCATCGATTGAACTTGTGGTTTCGCGTCAATTAGATCACCGACGAATTTTCGAGGAGTAGATCAAGCGGATGAGTTCTTTTCTACATAAAGGTATTTATATTTGTGTTTATTAAATCACCATAAAATCAATTAGTCCCTAAGAATCCTGGGTTAGAGCAAATTTTTTGTTCTACACGATTTATTCTTCCACTACGTGTAGCGATTTTGCTCGGGGTTTTACAACCAATCTAACAAGCTGCACGCTAGATCTTTTTTGTTTGAGCAAGATGGTTAAAAATGATGATGTATATACATTTCTATTAGGGCATGATTACTAGGGCAAGATCGTGAAGAGTCTGGTCATGCCTGGACTGAGCTTATGGCCAGGCACGTGACAACGGAACACACCTATGAGTAAATCTCACATACATGCAAGGCTAGAATATCAAGCAAACTACAATTCCATTAATATTGAAATACAACTAATGATTTCTGTAAATGAATAATCCATTGAATCAAAGTTCCAGAATTTCAATCTCTCATGAGACTAATGAAATTAAACCACAATAGTAGTCAAACTCTCATCCCACAAAGTAAATGAAATTCACTGCATATTTAATCTGTCTCACATACTACTCACTGAATAAAAGAATAATAATGATTGTTAAATAATCTTGACGTGTCCGCGCCATGCCCTTCCTGATCTCGAACAAGGTCAACTCTCGGGATTTGAAAAATGTAAGCAATGGAGTGAGCTAACACTCAGTACGTTATAAAGGGGATCCTTAGTGGATCTAAACATGCCAAGATAAACAAGGAGGTCGATACAGGAAGAGTATAATCAATCAAACAAGAATAATCCGACAATCATCATGATATAATAAACATAATGCATGTCCAGTGAAATCTCAAGCCATTGTTTCCTCAAAGCCGAGCAAAACAAGTAAAGATGCAACCAATGTACAATCATACAATGACACTACTTGGATACCAAAGTTGCAGGCCTCACTGAATTGTCCAACTACTTTTAAGCCGGCGGCTCAGGGATACCATAAAGGTATCACAAATTCGGTGACACTGCTATTAAGCTGGCGGCTTGGGGATACCCTATGGCACTGTAAAATATATGACTGATATTCTGAAATCCTAGGCTTGCAACCCAAGAGGGGGGTAAATTGGGTTTCTTAAAAAAACTTTAAAGAACTTTGTAGAAATGAAATCCTTGTGTTTGACTAACTGATATTTAATGCATTGATAAATAGGAGAAATGAAGAATAATATTACGAATCACACTAAGAAGAAAAAAGGAGGCTGACATGGAGATTTTTATAGTGGTTTGGAAAACCCCCAATGTCCACTCTTCTCAAATTTACCATCTTTGAGGAATCACTAAAATCAATGTCCCTTGGTGGTGGAGATCAGTTCCTTGTACAACTTTACCGAGTTTCAAGCTCCAAGGTTTTTAATATAGCGGTGACCCTTTCCACCTATTACAATGAAGAAGAATAAGAAGATTGTAAGCCCAAGGGTTCCCTTGGGTTCAAACATTCACCTTACCTTCTTGTTTAGATGTTAGCAAACCCAAATTGATTAGAATTTATGGACTAATGTGCTGCTTTGAGATGTTGTGCTCTATACAGGAATTTGATATGTCATATCGCCATTATACAACTCATCTCAACACATGGCTTGCGGATCCACACACATCATGATCAAAGAGCTTGCACTTATAGTGAAGACATCAACCTTTGGAGGATGTTCAAGTCAAGAAGCTCGAGACGAAGATCCCACAAGTTACCTAATAGATGTCAAGTAGAAGCTTGGAGATGAACCAACATGGTGACACCTCATACACCTTTCAACATGCATTGAAGATTGAAGGGAGTCATAAGAGTCAAGACAAGTTGAAGATGTTCACTCTCAAGTTGAAGAAGTCCAAGGAAGTGCGAATTGAAGGAGCCGATACATTCCAAGAAGACTCAATGGTAGCATTTTTAGAATGTATTTCGTGTTCTCTTGATTTTATATTAAATGCACTTTCAAAAGGTTTTCATACTTAACTTTTTATATCTTTGGAAACCATTAACACACCCAAAACTGTGTTTGAAAACCTAGGATTAAAGCCCAAAGACCATGGCCCAATACCCTGATTTTATAAGTTAAAAAGAAATTTTATACAGGGCCGGTCAACCGGGGTTTCCGGGCGACCGCAGAAGCAAGGCTAGAAATCCAACACTTGGCTTCAAATAGTGGGCTGGTCGACCGGGGTGATCCGGGCGACCGTGGAAATGGTTTTGTTGAAACAGAACCATTCCAACATGGTTTGGGCGGGTGACCTCCATGGGTCGGTCGACCGTGAATAGGTTTTTGAGCGAAATTTTTAATCAAATAGGTAGCCCTAGCCAGGCGACCGTCACTGTCCGGTCGACCGCGACGGTAAGAAATTAAAAATTAAAAATGGAGCCTGATAAGGGCGGGCGACCGCCGTAGCACGGTAGACCGCTCTGGTTTGGCAAACTAGCCGTTAGGGCTTGCGTGGCTTGACTTTTTCAACCCAGTTTTTTACAGTTTACCCCCAAAACGGTCATATTTTCAAATGGGCTATGGATACACTATCTAAACCTATGTAAGCAAGCTTTTGAACATTTTTGAAAGATCAAATCCTAACCTTTTGAGCTAAAACCTTTATATCAAAAGTTTAACCTCTTTGAACTTGTATTTTTACATTCTATCAAGAAGATCTCCATTAGGCGTTTACATTTTCTATCTTTGGAGAGATTGTGAGCTTCCATTATTGCAATCTGCTTATCAAGAGGCTTGAGAGTTCTTCATTTTAGTTCTTTATTGTAAAGATGGTTCTACGCTTCAACCTTATAGAAGAAGAAGCTTGATTGTAAAGAGGGTTCTACACTTGAACTCTATGGAAGAAGAAGCTTGATTGTGGGGAGGGTTTTTCACTTCGGCTTTAAGGAGAAGCTTGATTGTAGAGGGTCTCCGATTCAACCTGTTAAGAAAGGAGAATCGGGAGCGAAGAGGGTTTATCCCCTCAGAGGTGGAGAAGGCATTTGTAATCGAGAACTCATTGATCCGGCCCGTTAAAGTGGAGGATCACTTAGTGAAATTTCAAGAGATCTTGAAGAGTGGATGTTGGGCTTAGTCCCGAACCACTATAAAATCATTGTGTACCTCCTATTGTCTCTTCCTCACTCTATCCCTCTTTCCCTTGGTGATTGGTAAACTCTAAACCCTAGCTTTCATTATCGTAGTTATTTGAACAAGGGTTATAATATTAACTAGTGCTTAATTAGTAAATCAATTTTAATAACTCACCTAATTAAGCCAAGAATTTTTTATTAGCCAATTCACCCCCCCTCCTCTTGGGTTGCCACACTTGCATTTCAAAGATATATCGCTCACTTTGCCTCTTAAAAGGCTGATAGAAAGTTGAAGATCAATCTCTCACCAACACTAAAAAAGGTACAATATCAATAGCCTAATCCAATCCTATTTAAGATATAGCAAAATCAAGGCTCTAGAGGATTTTAATGTGTATTGGCTTTGGAAAAAATGAATCTCAGTTAAAAGCACAAATTTAGAGAGACTAAAAGTCATTAAGAGTTGATTAGAACGTCTTTACGCACCCTATTTATAGAGAAATTCAAAATCTAGCTGTTTAGTATGCACAACGGCTCTCACGGATGACCTTCAGTCGGTCAAGTAGATAGCCATTGAGCTTTCTAAAAAAGATATAATATCCTATTTAGTCGACCCAAGATCTATATTTTCTTATTTTCTGCCATTTTGGCCTTCGGTCGACCGAGTTTTGGTTAGTCGACTGAACCAGAAAAAAAATTGAATTTTTTACTTTTTATTTCAAAATTTGCTTTGTGGCTTCGGTGCTTTTTGGTTCCTCTTTTATTTTGAAAACTTTAGGGAAGTGCCTTGAGCTTGCATTTAGCCTAAGGAGGATGAATATATATTCTAGAACAAAGAAATTCTTCCCTTAGACTTTATTGCCTTAAGCTTGGAACCTCCTAGATATTTCCTTTAATTTTATTGTGAGTCTTCAATTTAGTAACCTCTTGGATATTGCCTTTTGCTTGTGAGAGTCTTCAATTGGGTAAAGCTTTGGCTTCCTTTTATTATTCAAGTAATTGAATCATCAGTCTTGGGCTTTGGCACTTAATTTGCAATTTTGATTCTTGAGCAATGGATCTATTATTACACTTGTAGTTCAAATAGCTTCTCATTTACCTGGACTTAAGAAATATGCCTGCACACATAAACCATTAGTCCATTAGTCATGTTGACAATCAATTTTGAGTTGTAATTCATCAAAACATAGGCGAGTGTTGAACCCTTGGGCTTAAAATATCCTCATTTTTTATGATGACAAACCCAAATTGATTATAGGGTTAATGCCTTCCCGAAGAGTACCATAAATCAATTGTAGCTCCCCCTCAATTCAAGATTTAGTTTAAACAAAAATCAAAATATATAAACAAGCAATATTATAATAACATGCTAATGCTCATGCTCCCGCTGAATAAGTGCATATATAAGGGAGTATAATCAATTGCACTATTCCCCCCCTTTTGGGCATCGCCAAAAAGGGTGAAAATTACACAATGCCAAGTTAAGCAATATAATAAGCATAGCAAACATAGATATTCAATGTGATCCAAAACAAGTATAGGATATAACCATGGAGTAATAGCAAGCTATCGAACTATAATAAAAAGCAAAAACATGCATATAGATAAACGATGTTCCCATAAAGGTCCTAACATATCAACCAGTTAAACCATTAACCATAAGTGAGTCACATGACTCATATATCAACGTATCAAAGTATATTCGAATAAAAAAACAAACATAACATATTCTTAAACAACTCATAGAAATAGAGTGGCTGAAGCAGAAATAGGGTCATACATGCCCATCAGAACTGAAACTAAGTAAAAGCATAAATGGATGCAATCGAGGCATTTGAATGTGATCCGCTGATTTTTTCAAGCTTAGCTTCCATCAATTCGATGCGTTGTAGAAGTTATGTGATCTTAGTCTCCATGGAGCATAATCATGTACTTTCACTTGTAGGGAAATCACTGTTTGCCCTTGCTTTTCCTTTTCTAGAACCCAGTGGAATGATAGATTGAGAATCTACTACTTCATTTTGGACGCTCACATTAAATTTCTTAAAAATTCATGTCAAGAGGATCCCATATGGAGGTAGAGACTTTGGTTGGAATCTAGCTTTAGCAATGAAGTTAAAAATAAGGGAAAAATACATATACACCACTTGAACTTTCTGACATTTTCAACGATAATCTTGACTTTTCAAAGTCATCAATGACACCCCCTTAGTTTTCAATAATGCTTGTTACATGATGGGGTGGACGGGAGCAGAGAAATTGTCAGGGGGTGTCTTTGATGAATTTTGAACTATAGGGTAAAAAGTCAGGGGGTGTCATTTATGACTTTGAAAAGTGAGGGTTATCGTTGAAAATGTCAAAAAGTTGACAGGGTGGATCTGTATTTTTTCCTAAAAATAATATAGCCTAGATGAAGGGGCTGATTCTTCATGATGCAATATATTAAAAAGGCTTCCATTGGCTTGACTATGTATTTGTTGCCACCTCTAGGAGTGATATTATTCATGACTGTGTTATGAAGAACCCGACCCGAGGGAGTAAAAATCATTGGATTGATGCATCCTTGAAAGAATTTAGTGTCTTTCCACTTTGTAATTGACAGATATAATTCGTGCCTATCGATTCCAGTTTTCCTGATTTCATCGTGAAGGAAGGAACACCAGTGGGTGGCTTGGGATAAACTCTGTAAACCAAAGGAAGATGGAGGCCTTGGAATCAAATCCCTATGTGATGTCTGTGATGCTTTTGGACTTTAAAGTATACAATATCTACATATAAAATTGAATCCTTGGAATGATTTATGAAATCCAAATAATTAAACGGTGAAAGTTTCTTTTTAAAGGAAACTAATGTGGGTGATTCTAAACAGTGGAGGGACATGATTCAGCTGAAAGAAGAATGGATGAACAATCGTTGATGGCTCTTTGGGGAAGGGAATGTTTCGTTCTGGACTGACAACTGGTTTGGCATTCACCCCATCATTAATCAAGCATATAATAGAGAAGATATGAATTTCAACGCTTCAAATCAAAGATGTGATAAATATCAACGAAGAGTTGAAGCATTCTAAGGTAGAAAACAATATCCCACGAGGAGTTGTTAATGCCATTAAAATTTCTAAAATTAAAATAATCTACGACGACGATGATGATGAGATTGTTTGGACTCCAAATACCTCTAGTCTCTTCTCCAGCAAGTTTGCTTGGAAAATGGTTAGAGAGAAGGTGGAAACAAAATGGTTGTCGTAGATTTGGAAGGACCTTCCCACCAAAATTGGTTGCTTGATATGAAAAAATTTCATGAATGTAGTCCATGTTGATAACAGGTTGAAAGATATCTATATCCCCATTCCGTCTAGATGTGTATGTTGTTTCAGTCCCAGGGAGCAAGATCTCAACCATGTCTTTGATCCAAAATAAGCCCATCAATGCCCGTCTTATACAATGGTTTAAGATAACAAAGCCGGAAAAGCAATCAATGATTGGCTTTGCTATAAAGATCGTTCCCTCGATTATATCTTGAAAAATATGGAGGGAAAGATATAGGAGACGAATGAAAGGGGTAAGCAGGCCGTTTAATACGACTATTAGTTAAAGAGGTCACACATTGGGCTAGCTCTCTAGCTCTTTTTTTTCTCCCCTTCAATTGATTGCTCTAGTTGGGATGTTTGTGCCCTTAGAAAATTAAGTATCCATCCCAATCCGAGAACCCCTCCAAGTATCGTTCAATTTCTTTGGATAAAGCCAAAAGCTAGTGAATTGAAATTAAATATGGATGGAGCAGCCAAAGGCAACCTGGGCACGTCTGGTGGAGGGGGAGTGTTTAGAAATTATAGAGGAAATATTACTTTTGCGTACTCACATTTCTATAATATTAGCACTAATATTCAGGTTGAAATAAGAAGCATACTGGTATGAACTCAAATACTGCAAAGCGCTTGGGTTCACAAATATTTGGATTGAATCAGACCAAGGTTGCTAGGGCATGAAGTGAAAGCAGGAAGTGAAGGCTCTCCAGGATGGTGGGAAGCGTGAAGGGTTAGAGAATTTTTTTTAATAGTTAAAATTTTAAAAATATTTAAAAAATAAAGAATTACTAAAAAATATAAGAATTAAGTATATGAACCAAATATTTAAAAAAAAAATTTTTTTATTAAAAGATCTAACATTTACTTAAAGGAAAATCACTATCAACTCATATGCCTCTGTTGACTAGTGTGTTGAGTAGTGCGTTGACCAGTGTTAGACAAGATGACAAATTGTTAGAGACCAAATTATGAGATTTTTTTTACCGGACTTTTGGAATTTAATAATGTTTGGACATGATAGAATTTATGAATTTTTAAAATTGGAAAAATATCCCATTGTTTGGAAGTTAAGAATTTGACCCGACCCATTTGTTTTTTCAAATTTTGTTTTAGAATTGGAAAGTTGACTTTTTATCCTTTTAGATCTGGGTCTTAAAACTATTTTTAATAGATTCAAATTGGGTGTGTTCCCTTATTTACAAGTAAATCTAAATCGACAACAAAAATTATAAAGACATTTACTTAACAATATGAGGTCGCACTTGCTTAAATGCGCTTCCCAATGTCATAGAACACGATTCACGGTAATTACAAAACGCGTTTCCCATTTTCATGAAACGCACTTCCCACAAATCCGATATGTGTTTCCCAAAAATTGGGGAATTGAGCCGATTCCCGCTTCAGAAACACGTCTCGAGGAAACACGATTTCTAATTCTAAGGGACGTTTCCTGATTCCTTGCTTATCTGAGATGGAAAGACCACCAATCTCCCAATCAACAGCCCCAAAAAAAAACCTCTCTAAACTGCATATTTTTCAGCCATTGCACTGTTTCTACTCTCCTTTCAGCCATTTCACTCAATCACATAACCGATGTGTGAATCTCCTATCATTGAACATGTTTGTTTGCTCTGATTCATTCAGTATAGCAGTTTCTGTTGTCATGGATCTATTGATGAGGAATCTGTTAATGCTAGGGTCTGACTACTTTGAAGAATTTCAAACTAAAAGCATGCAGGATTCGTTTACTACAAGAATTCGATTCGAAAATACCACAAAACAGAAAATACTCGTGCAAAACAGAGCTTGGAAGGAAAGTATCCAGGTTTAAGATGTTTAAGATTGGTAGTTGTTGTCCAAATTTCCGCATCTCTTGTATATCTAACTCCAAATGATTGCTGCCAACAAGATAAAAGAATTTTTTATGTTGAACATAGCTAATATCAGACTGAATCTAAATCCAAACAACCATTAGCTCTCACCCGGAATGGGGTTCTGAGTTGCACGGACTACCCAAATGTAGAAAAGAAACATTCTACCAAAATCCAAGTATAGAATATTTGTTGTAGGGTCAGTTGGTTGTTCCAATACTCAGACTGGAAATGAGTATTAGTGGGCTCAATTCAGTCGTAGACTGTGTCGATACACCGTAAGACTAGTTAATTCTAGAAGCTCACTGTTATCAGGTGTTGAACGACAGAGTACTAAGAAATTCGGTAGGTGTTGAGATGGCAAATTTGTGCCATGGAGCCAATTAGGAAACACAAAGCAGTATGAAAAGAAGGCACGGACATCACCTGCTTTTTTCTCTTTGAATTCAAGCAGTAACTCAGAATTTGTAAGGGGGTGAAGGTGAACCATAAAATCAAGCAACAAATCAGGTGCAAGGTTCAGTACTGAAACATCCTATCTGCTGCCATACGAAGTGAGTGGGATTGCATTCAAATTCCTATTGTACTTGGATGGAATGTTGCCATTTCAATTCAATAAACTCTGCATTTGATTACATATCCAATCTGCGTCATATTTCAGCCACATGTCCTGTTGGTTGGGATCTATAACTGTGCTCAGAGGTTTTGTAAAATGATGTGGCAATAGTTCCTAAACACAACTCAGTTAATAGTTAATCTTGTTCTCATTGTTAATCAGAATTGCAAGTTTTGTCCTAATTGGAATCCTAGCCATTACTCAAAATTGAATTGTGTTGCAACCGAACTCTGAACATTAGTGGATCAGATTTCCCCTCACAGCAGTTGGAGTTTGTTGCTGGCACAATATCTTTGCAGGTGCGTTGGGGATCAAATAGGGTTCTTCCAGCCTCGTGCAAATAGGTTTTTGAAATTGAATAAAGTGGTCGTAAATCGGTAAGTAAGTAGGATTCTGCACTACTGAGGTTAGCTTTTGATTCCTTGAAATGTAGTTGAGATCTAAGGCACAACGGTGATACTTGCTGTAAGTTTCCCACTCACAGATCAAGTAGCTTTGTAGAAAATTATTGTTGTCTAATTTAGGATAGAGAACTCCCAGCTCAAAGAATCTGATTCAACTCAACTCCAAGTATTCTCAGAGATGTATATCTCTCGGTTGACCGGTTGCACACATAAGTATTCTCAGAGATGTATCTCAAAGAAGAACTGAGAACAAACTGCTCGGTAGATCCTCGCTTCTCTAATTGACCGAGAGGAAGGGAACAATTTAAAAATTATTCAATTTCAGTTCTGTGAGGAAGTTGACAGGACTCTTGTAAAGTTGCAATCAATTCCAAACAACTTGAAAGTACAGAAGTTCAGTAGACTTCACATGGTTTCGTTGAAAGAATTTATTAAACATCATGCATGCAGTTGGAATAAGTAGAATTCTACTATACTGTGGAAGCCCTCGCTTTTCTCAGACTCCTCACCAGTAGCTTCGGTCAGAAATTAGAACAACATGAAATTAAGCTCCCATTTCCTATGAATTCAAGGTCAATTGAAATAAAATCAACCTTCTGTCATATAGTTTTTAATCCGCACATATAAACGTCCAAAGATTATCAAAGGTTCTGAATTCTAATCATCTGAAAGACTAAGCCATCCAAGGCAAAATCGCGATTCTTAACAAAAGCTCAATAAGATAATACTACAAAATGAAATTCTGCACTTGACACATGGTAGTTTCATGCCTATCACTAGCACTCCTAGCATTCCTTGAACATGATAGAAATCTTGAAGAATTTAAATTTTATCCAAGAATTCAAAGCTCACGAAGCATCCACATACTTTCAAACATACAGCAGCAACTCAGAGACAGAGACAGCAGCAACACAACCAGTCCAGATATGATCGATTATTGCTCAGGTTCTACTACAGCTCAAACCAACAGTCCTGAACTTGAATTCTCATTCCAAATATGGAATTCTTGCCACAATTCCCTTCTTTAATAAGTATCATTCAACAAGAGAGCATAACAATCTTGCTAGATGTTGAAACAGTAAGAAATTCAGCATAAAACTACGTAAAAGAAAGCCAGGAGCAGTAATGATGAAACTTTTGCTCTCTTCCATGAAATCGAGCAGGAATGATAACAGGAACTGATTATGCACTGCATGCACGGTTCCGGTAAGCGGTTATGAATGGTTCTTGCAAAATCTTCAAACTTTCTTGGCCCTTCTTGGGAGAACCTGAAAGAATGTTGGAGTCAAGTGAGGCAACCCAAGAGGGGGTGGGGGTGAATTAGGCTTTCAAAAACTTTTGTTCAATTTAAAATAATTTCACAATTAAGTGCAAGAACAAAGTAAATTAGAAAGGAAAGGATCAACAATGAACAAAGATAAAGATAAAGAGAAAGAGAGATAAGAGTGCACCGGGATATTTAAAGTGGTTCGGCGAAACCAGGCCTACGCCTTCTCTCTCAAGGATATCCCCTCCATTCGCCTTCGATATTCCGTTCTCCTTACGGGTGGAGATCAAACTGTTACAAACTGAAGGTTGACCCAGTGCCTTCTCATCAACTCCAAAGCTTTATCCCCAAGCTTTGACTCCGAAAGTTGACCAATTGCCTTCTCACCAACCCAAGCTCGTATTCCAAGGGTTGTTACGGTCGCCTAAAAGAAAATAAAAGAGCCTTTTCTCAAGGTGAATTTACAATTGAAGCTCTAGCAAAAGGATTTACTATGAAAAACCTAAGCTAATCCCTCAAAGATAAACAAATAATGGCACAAGGTGGAAAACGAGAAGAAAAAGAGAGAAGATCTAAGCTAAAGTGAGGAAAACGAAAGGGGAATTGAAGGATTTAAGGAAAAAGGGTAGATCCACAGAAAAGAAGAAAGAAACAGTGAGAAATGGGTAGAAAAAGAGGGATTTTTATTTATGGAGATCAAAGAGAAAAAAAGATTTCCATGTTTTTGGTTAAAAACGGGTTTGAATGGAAGAAAGGTGTTGATTAGGGTTTGATTTTGTGGATTTTTGGCGGAGGAGAGAGACAGGGGGCAACTAGGATTTTTAGTAGGTGAAATAAGTGAGAAACGAAGGGAAGAAATGCTTTTTATGTGGCCCAAGCCCGTCTCGGGCCGTCCTTTTAAAAAATGTGTCAGTGCGTGCACGGAATTCCATGCATTGTCACGGAGTTCCGTCATTTTTTTAAAAACTTCTGGTACGTTTCATAGACTTTTGTGGATTTTTATGGAATTCCGGGTATGTATTCCGTGAATTTTCACAGAGTTCCGTCCAGCTTGTTTTCCAAATTTTGATTTTTCCATTTTGGGTTTGATTGATTTGAAATTTTGGTGGTTTTGCAAGCTTTCTAAGCAACTAAAGGATGATTTGAATGTAAGGAATTTATCAGGTTGTTGCACAATCAACAGATAGAGACACAAGCAAGTTTAATTATAGAATAATTAGGCATGAAATTGACAAACATAGACTTAAGCATGGCTTAGATGAAGGCACATGGCCAAATGGTTAAGTGTTTTAATTAAGAGTGACAGTACCGACTCCCCCCTTGATTAAACTGTGCTATGGGCACAAATTGAGTAGTTTTTCGCATTTAGGTTTGATCATCTTAAACCGTATAGTCAATAACAAAACAAGGATGATATGGTTATATACATATAAAAAATAAAGAGTACATTTATCACCATCTCATGTTTCTTATTCAAATTCTTTAACTTGCTCTACGCTCCAAATGTTTACGCCACTCCTAATATTACAAAATCTATCATGATTAAGTGGTTTAGTGAGTGTTCACTAATTTGTCATTAGTATTGATATACTCTATGAAAATATTCCCATTTTGAGAATGATCCCTAAGAAAATGATTGTAAGCCCAAGGGTTCCCATGGATTCAAACATTCACCTTACCTTCTTGTTTTGATGCTAGCAAACCCAAATTGATTAGTATTTATGGACTAATGTGTTGCTTTGAGGTGTTGTGCTATATATAGGAATTTGATATGTCATATCGCCATTACACAACTCATTACAACACATGGCTTGCGAATCTAGAGACAAATGATCAAGGAGCTTGCACCCACATTGGAGACATCACCATTTGGAGATGTTCAAGACAAGAAGCTCAAGATGAAGATCCCTCAAGCATACCTAGCAAGTTTCAAGAAAAGCTTAGAGATGAACCAATATGGTGACACCTCATGTACCTCTCAGTATGTCTTGAAGATTGGAGGGAGTCACAAGAGCCAAGTTAAGTTCAAGATGTTCACTCGCAAGTTGAAGAAGTCTAAGGAAGTGCGAAGGAGCCGATACATTCCAAGAAAACTCAATGGTATCATTTTTAGAATGTATTTAGAGTCCTCTTGATTTTATGTTAAATGTACTTTCAAAGGTTTTCAAATGGTTTTCACACTTAATTTTTATATCTTTGAAAACTATACACACACCCAAAAATGTGTTTGAAAACTTATGACTAAAGCCCAAAGACTATGGCCCAAAGCCCCTGAATTTTAAATGTTAAAAAGGAATTTCACGCAGGGCTGGTCGACCGGGGTATCCTGGGCGACCGCGGAAACAAGGCTGAAAATCCAGCACTTGGCTTCAAATAGCAGTCCGATCGACCGGTGTGATCCAGGAGACAACGAAAATGGTTCTGTTGAAACAGAACCATTCCAGCATGGTTTGAGCGGGCGACCTCCATGGGCTGGTCTACCGCTGATATGTTTTTGAGCGAAATTTTTAATCAAATAGGTAGCCCTCGTTGGGCGACCGTTATAGGCCGGTCGACCGCGACGGTAAGAAATTTTAAAAAAAGGGAGCCCGATAAGGAAGGGTGACCGCCGTAGCTCATTCGACCGTGCCGGTCTGGCAAACTAGCTGTTGGGGCTTGTGGGGCTTGACTTTTTCATACCAGTTTTTACAGTTTTACCCCCAAACAGTCATATTTTCAAATGGGCTATATATACACTATGCAAACCTTTCTAACCATGCTTTTGAACCTTTTGAAAGATCAAATTTCATCCTTTTGAGCCAAAATATTCATATCAAAAGTTTAACCTCTTTGAAATTGTATTTTTACATTCTATCAAAAGGATCTCCAATAGGCTTTACGTTTTATCTTTCCTTGGAGTGTTTGTGAGCTACAAAGTTTGTAATCCGCCTATCTAGAGGCAAAGAGAAAGTTTTTATTTTTAGTTCTTCATTTGTATTGAGGGTCTTTGATTCGGCCTGATACGAAAGGTGAATCCGTTGTAAAGAGGGAGTGTCTCCTCGCAAGGCTTTGTGGAGAGAGGGTTTGTCCCCTTTGGAGATTGGAGAAGGCGTTTGTACGGCTTGGAGGTTTGCGATTGAAGAACCTCATTTTTAGTGGAGTCCCGAAGGAGGTAAACTTGGAAGAGTGGATTAGGTCTTGTTGATAGACCGAACCACTATACAAATCTTGTGTTTCCTCATTGTGATGTGCCTTCTCTTCTCTCCTCCTTCTCACTTGGTGATTGATAACCTCTAACCCTCTTATGTGTTTATGTTTTAATTGAACAAGGGTTAGTAAAGGCATGATAGCAATATCAAAATCCTAGCTTTCATTATCTTGCTTATTTGATCAAGGGTTAGATTAATAATTGCTCAATTAGTAAATTAATTTTAATAATTCACCTAATTAAGCCAAAGATTTTTAATTGACCAATTCACCCCCCCGCCTTGGGTTGCCACACTTGTATTTCATTTGGTATCAGAGCTAAGGCTCTTAAAGAGATTTTTTTAACTTAAAAAATCTACAAGAGAAAAGATCCGTGACAATCTAAATGGATTTTAAGAGAGGCTTATCAGCTCTAATTCCTCCATGAAATTCCAAGGATGGTCCCGAATTGGCAACTAATGAGGAGGTAAAATTAGGTTGCTAACAAGTTTTAGACTTTTGAAAAACTCAAACCCAATTTCGAAGATTAAGAGATCAAGAATTAAATTCAAGCACACAAGTTAAATCTAAAGGTGCAATGCAAATGTAAAGCAAGAGATTAAGAGAGAATGCACCCGAGATTTAAAGTGGTTCAGTCCTCCAACGCGAGGCATACTCCACTCCACCAACCAAACCCCTTGATGGCTTCACTATGTGATCTTCTTAACTTCGGCGAAGATCAATGCCGATTACAATTCCAACCGCCTTTAACCTTGGTGGCGATCTTCACCACGGAGAGTGGGCTACGCTTCTCCGAATACTCGCCCGAATACAGGTTCTTGATAAGAAAGAAGGAAACAAAAAATCCCTCACAAGGGTTTACAAAATGTAGAAGATGTACAAATTTGAGCCTAACGATCCAAATCCTAATTCAAGAGGATGAGAGGCATAAACAAGCTTTGATTCACTCTTGGGATATTCAAGTAGAGTTTTAGAGTGTTAGGATTGATCATTTGGAAGTTTGGAATACCCATATATATAGAAAAACCCAAATATGACCGTTTGGTGGCATTGTCGTAAATCTGGCAAAGTTACCAACGGCTATTTTTCTTCCCGTTATAGCGGTCTCGGAGTTCCGAGAAATTCTCGGAGTTCCGGGAATACAAACAGAAGTTGAAAAATTTCTACTGGACCATTTCTCGGAGCTCCGAGGAATCTCTCGGAGTTCCGAGCTCGGAGCTCCGAGAAGCCTATCAGCAGCAGATTTTCAATTCTGTTTCTTGGGCTTCTAACTTTACACCAAGATAGGATTGTTATGAGGGTTCCAAGGTGTTGGAACACCACAAGGACAATCTCTTATACATTTAGGGTGTGTGAGATTAACTTAATTTATGCCTTTCAAAAACCTAAACTAGGATTGAATCTTATACAATGTAATATGACTTTGATCTTCAATTGAGCTTCAAGTCTTCATTCCAAGCCTTGGATCTCCGATGTCTTTGGCCTTCATAATGGGATCAAATGAGTGCTTCTTGGCCTCAATCCAAGCAATCTTGACTTAACACCATTATGATCTACAACTTAGACAATCAAACACATTAGTGATCTTAAATCACTTGTGTATTGGAATCATCAAAATAAGATGGGAATGCCAAGGTGGGAACCATTGGCCTTACACTCCATTCTTTGATGGAAGGAATTATAGAGCTTGGAAAGTAAAAATCTTTGCCTATCTCAAATCCATAGATTATGACATTTTAGATGTCATTAAAAATGGGTATTTTATTTCAAGAAAATGTACTAAAAATGATTTAAAACTATTTTTCTTGAACTCAAAGGCAATGATTTTATTATGTTGTGGTTTATCTCCAAACATTTTTGAGAAAATTTCTACATGCATCAATGCAAAAGATATTTGGACCACATTAGAAAATATTTATGAGAAAAATATTTGTCTCTTTTCATCAAATGATAAAAAATATTGTTCTTGGACAAAAAGAGACTTTACAAAAATATTTTACAAATGAAAATTCTTTCAAACATTCTATCTCCGATTTGGAAAGTCAAATAGATAATTTGAAATCGGAAGTAAATGAAAGTTTGAAAAGAAATGAAAAATTAAGTCAGTTTAACAAAATTTTGATAAATAAAAATGATGAGTTAATTTAAAGATGCAATGTCTTTGAGAAAGAAAATGAAAGCCTTGAAAACACAAACAAGGAATTAAATGAAAAATATAAACTTATTTGTGAAAATGAAGAACAACTTAAAGTTAAATTATCTCATCAAATAGACTATTTTGGAAATCAATTAAATGAGATATAATTAGAAAAAGAAGGACTCTCATTAAAGAATAAAAAACTACAAGAAGAAAAAGATAAACATGTGTGTTTACTTTCGAAGTCTTGTGATTCTAGTTGTACCTCATCTACCAATGCTTATCCTTATTCATATTGTGGTAGATTAGGGCATCACAAATCTAGTTGCAAACTTAGATTTGTGAAATCAAACAAATTTGTTTAGGTAAGAAAAGACACACTCCCACAAACAAGCTTGAGTGGAACCAAAGTGATTTGGATTTCAAAATTCCCCATCCAAACAATTCATTGAAGATGTGTATTCATGAGGTTGTACTTTAATTTTCATATCATATGCAATTTCTTCTAGATACTTCACTTCATGTTTAATATCTTGTATCTAGATCCCATGAGCCTCATTGTTATATTCTTTTATCTCTAAATATAGATTCTCATAACTATTGTTTTTGATGAAATATATTTATGTTCATAAGAGCTTAATGATCACATCAATTATTAGCTATAGTCTATCAGGAAAACAATGTTATATTTATCTTAGACTATATTTGTGCTAAAAAGATAAATCATTTAAAATCCACTCTAGACATGTTGTAGTGATTGAATATCACGTGTCTAGATGTTTGTGCTTAAAGATCATATCTTTTTTAAAGTACATTATAGATACATATGTACTTGTCTTGCGTTATCTATATGTATCTATATACATGTGTGTTCATACCATTGATAACATGATATATTATATTTATATCTTAAACCTCATGTTATTGTACTCAATAGATTACTCACTCTTGTTTTGGTATGATTATGCTTATTAGTCTAAGTGTTTGGTACATCACTTGAAACATAGTTATGCACTTAGTGCCTAAATTGACCCCAAAGGAATACCTTAGTTTGATTCATGCTAAATTCCTAAGTCCAACACCTTGAAACTTGAACTAAAGTGAAACAAGTCTTGCTATTGCTAGACTTTAGTAGGTCTAAGCAAAATCATTGTAAATCAATCCTTAGACTTTCTTTAAACAATCAAGGTTGGGTCAACATACAAAACTTAGTGAACTTCTAAAACTAGTTAATATCATGAGAAGTTCATAAGTCAATTCATTAGCCCAAAGTGCATCACTCTTTAGACACTCTTGGTTCAATATGAGAGATTCATATGACATGTATATGACATGTATATGAATATCATTGAATTAGTCATGTCTAAAAGCTTTAATATGATGATTCATCTTTAACATGAAATTTGATTTGAGGAAGAAAAATCTAAATTCCTTCACATCAAACTTTTGTGCACAATAAAATTAAAAATCTAGTTAAAAACTACATAAGTGTGTACATTGGAATACATTGTCATTGTGAAATATTTTTGATATTTGGTCGGCTATTTATATCATCCATATAACATTGATATGTTCACAAAGTAATTAAACTTGAATCATTCTAGTTTTGTGAACCTAAAATTTAAGTGGAATCTTTAAAAGCTTATGATTATTAAAATCCACTTAAAGAGAGGCATGCGATTTAAAGTGATATATACACTCACTTCATGCCCATATATATATGTGATCTATGTAATGAAAGACTCCCTAGCTAGATCACTATAAGTTTGAGTTATTTGAAAACATTTACATCTTATACTCAAACTTGTATCTCATGACCCTTATGGCAAAATGTGAATATCATTGAAATCATGAGAGTTTGCCTAAAAAGCCAAAAATTATGCTTATCATTGAAATTTGTATAAAATTGACTTTAAAAGAGATAATTGAAATGAAATGTGTATTGAAAATTGCACTTTATCATTTAATTGAAACTAATCCGTCAAAACACATCTAACAAGATAATAGGGAACATAAACATGAAAATGAAAATGAACCTTCCCTAATATTTGAAAACTAGTTTGACTTTATAGGAAATCTTTTAAAACTAGTTGTCTTCATAAGAGGATAGAGCTGCTTATCCTAGGATAGATTTCTAAATACTTGTCTTCATTTGCTATCTATGTCATGCTTATACTTGCTTTTTTATAGCACTTTATATATGTAAGATATTTTCCTTATATGGTATTAGCTACATGGTAAGATGTTAAACCTTAAAGTTAAAAGCTACTTAATTGGTACTTTTAGCCTTCTTACTTGTTGAGAAGAAGAATGTACCCTCACCTTTAATTAAAACATCTAATCTCTTTGGCTTCTAGGCAGCATCTTAACCATGATAAGCCATATGTGGTTAGAAATATTACTTTATATATATATATATATATATATATGCACATAGTTAGGAGGAACATGATTTGCTAGTTGTCATCTCATTTGGTATCACTTGATTACCCCTAGCAATCATGCATTAGTAGCCCAAGGGTTTTTTGTCAATCATTCACCTCTAAATCCCTTAGTGACTATATGTTTAACAGCCCTTTGGATTCATACTTTTTATGGGTCTCTAACAAAAGGGAGCTATATATGTCATATCTGTCATTCTTTCATCTTATCGTATATATACCATGTACATATATGGTATATATATATATATATATATATATATACCATATATGCACATGGTTAGGAGGAGCATGGTTTGCTAGTTGCCATCTCATTTGGTATCACTTGATTACCCCTAGCAATCATGCATTAGTAGCCCAAGGGTTGTTTCTCAATCATTCACCTCTAAATCCCTTGGTGACTATATGTTGAACAACTCTTTGGATTCATACTTTGTGTGGGTCTCTAACAAAGGGGGAGCTATATATGTCATATTTTTCATTCTTTCATCTTGTCATATGTGGGTTGATATGATTATTATATTACATATGATAAGTACACTCATTTGGAGCCCCATTGCTTCATTTGTGTGTATTTAGGGCTTGTCTCATGCTTTGATTTTGAGATTATCTTTCATTTAAGACAAGTACCTTAGCCTAAGCTTCAGTTTTAAATTCTTCTTAGGCTTCAAACTTATCTTGTATAGTCTCATGACAGTTATCTCATTTGCCAATGATAAATTTCTATTCATTGTGCCTTATCCTGCAAATCTGTTAGAATTCCACTCATATGATCCTATCTTAGTTGATCAATCCTATTTCCTATGAATCCTTTCTCTTATCATGTGCTTTTGAAGGTGAATACATCATTCTTCATGATAAGATTCATTGGCTATGTCCTCATTGTCATATCTATAGTCATTCTGCCTTGTCATGCCCTATCACAAAGGTTTCACCTAAGACCAATGACAAATACATAGGGGGAGAGCCAAATGGTATCATATTCATGTTCAAATAGATCATTGTGATGTGCTCACAAGATCTAGTGCCACATTACTTGTGCCTAAACTTATAAATCCTTGGATAAAAAAATAGCTTATCATGCATTTTTCTTTGTTTTTCTATTTTGATAAGCATCATATAAGCTTAAAATTCATATCATATACTAGGTACATAGCTTAGATAAGCTATTTCTCACCTTGACACACCACTTGCACTCTCACAGTAATATTCCTTCCTTTTTGATGTTGCTAAAATAGGGAGAATTTTAGGAATTGATTAGGTAGTCCATTGTATATGCATCACATGCTTTACATTCAATTATTACACATGTGCATATAGTGAGGGGGAGCATTGCTCTATTGTTTACGCTATTTCCATATATCTCTTGCCTCCCAAATCAATTTGTTTGCCATCATAAAAAAAGGGGGAGAATGTAAGTCCAAGGGTTCCCATGAGTTCAAACATTCACCTTACCTTCTTGTTTTGATGCTAGCAAACCCAAATTGATTAGCATTTATGGACTAATGTGTTGGTTTGAGGTGTTGTGCTCTATACATGAATTTGATATGTCATATCGCCATTACACAACTCATTACAACATATGGCTTGCGGATCTAGAGACAAATGATCAAGGAGCTTGCACCCACATTGGAGACATCACCATTTGGAGATGTTCAAGACAAGAAGCTCAAGATGAAGATCCCTCAAGCATACTTAGCAAGTGTCAAGAAGAAGCTTGAAGATGAACCAACATGGTGACACCTCATGTACCTCTCAATATGTCTTGAAGATTGGAGGGAGTCACAAGAGCCAAGTCACGTTCAAGATGTTCACTCGCAAGTTGAAGAAGTCCAAGGAAGTGCGAAGGAGCCGATACATTCCAAGAAGACTCAATAGTATCATTTTTAGAATGTATTTAGAGTCATCTTGATTTTATGTTAAATGCACTTTCAAAGGTTTTCAAATGGTTTTCACACTTAATTTTTATATTTTTGAAAACCATACACACACCCAAAAATGTGTTTAAAAACCTAGGATTAAAGCTCAAAGACTATGGTCCAAAGCCCCTGAATTTTAAATGTTAAAAAGGAATTTCAAGCAGGGCCTGTAGACCGAGGTGTCCCGGGCGACCGCGGAAGCAAGGCTAGAAATCCAACACTTGGCTTCAAATAGCAGGCCGGTCGACCGGTGTGATCTGGGCGACCTCAAAAATGGTTCTGTTGAAACAGAACCATTCCAGCATGGTTTGGGCGGGCGACCTCCATGGGTCGGTCGAACGCTGATAGCTTTTTGAGCGAAATTTTTAATCAAACAGGTAGCCCTCGTTAGGCGACCGCCATGGGCTGGTCGACCGCGACGGTAAGAAATTTGAAAATAAAAAAGGGAGCCCGATAAGGGCGGGTGACCGCCGTAGCTTGGTCGACCGCGTTGGTTTGACAAACTAGCCGTTGGGGCTTGCGGGGCTTGACTTTTTCAAATCATTTTTTTTACAGTTTTACCCCCAAACAGTCATATTTTCAAATGGGCTATATATATATACACTATCCAAACCTTTCTAACCAAGCTTTTGAACCTTTTGAAAGATCAAATCCCATCCTTTTGAGCCAAAACATTCATATCAAAAGTTTAACCTCTTTGAACTTGTATTTTTATATGCTATCAAGAGGATCTCCAATAGGCTTTACATTTTATCTTTCCTTGGAGTGTTTGTGAGCTATAAAGTTTGTAATCTGCCTATCATGAGGCAAATAGAGAGTTTTTATTTTTAGTTCTTTATTTCTGTTGACGGTCTTCGATTCGACCCGATAAGAAAGGTGAATCTGTTGTAAAGAGGGAGTGTCCCCTCGCAAGGCTTCGTGTAGAAAGGGTTTGTCCCCTTTGGAGAATGGAGAAGGCGTTTGTACGGCTTGGAGATTTGCCATTGAAGAACCTCATTTTTAGTGGAGTCCCCAAGGAGGTGAACTTGGAAGAGTATAGTAGGTCTTGTTGATAGACCGAACCACTATAAAATCCTGTTTCTCCTCATTGTGATGTGCCTTCTCTTCTCTCCTCCTTCTCACTTTGTGATTGGTAACATCCAACCTTCTTATGTGTTTATGTTTTAATTGAACAAAGGTTAGTAAAGGCATGATAGCAATATCAAAACCCTAGCTTTCATTAACTTGCTTATTTGAACAAGGGTTAGAATAATGATTGCTTAATTAGTAAATTAATTTTAATATTCCACCTAATTAAGCCAAAGATTTTTAATTGACCAATTCACCCCCTCTCTTGGGTTGCCATATTTGCATTTCAATGATGCCTTACATCTATGTGCTTGGTTCTTGAATGTTGAATTAGATTCTTAGTCAAGTTTATAAAACTTGTGTTATCACAATGGATTGGAACACAATTAAATTCAAGATTGTAATCCATGGGTGTGTTCTTCATCCATAGGATTTGTGCGCAACAAGCTCCGGTCGTAATGTATTCGGCTTCAACCAACTATCGGTCAAGTATAATAGGCTTCCTATCATTCCTCTAAACTTTTTTTCATCAATGGGTTTTCTAATTTCACCATTCTCTAATTTGGTTGATATAGTCATTGGAGTTGCATTCCTAATTTCTTTAGAAGCTCCCTAGTATATTTCTCTTGATTGATGAGTTCCCTTTGCTTTAATATTTTACTTAAGATAGAAACTTCTAGAATACCCCCATACTTGATCTTTGTTATCCCATCCTATGTTGTGAAATGCTACATATATCTTAATTAAGGAATCATATTTTAATATTTTTCACACTTTTGTCCTCATAGATAAGATTCTAATTGTCATCTTAGTTACAAAAGAATTTGAATCAGAAATTTTGATAGAAAATTGGACACTTATATGGTTCCACCTTTCTTTCAACTTTTTCATTATTTCTAAGAATTGAACTCAACTATTCCTCTACTGCCGTTGGCGTGAATGACATGCAGGGCTTGCACCAAACACCCAACTACCAAATACTTGGTCTTTTCTTGGAATTTCTTTCACTATTTGAGATTCCACATGCCGAATCTCCGGGCTTTACAACTTGACTCCTTCAAGAGAACAAACCCTCTTTATACAAACCGCCTCCAAGAAATAATACCTCTTTGCAACGCCGCCTCCAAGGTGATTGCTCCTCTTTGCGAACCGCATCTAAGGAGATGAACCCTTTTTGTAAACCGCCTCTAAGGGAACCACTCCTCCTTGCGAGTAGAATGAAGATAAAGAAATTTTAAGCTCTTACAAGCCTCTAACTAGGCAAATAAACAATCAAGCTCACTACAAACTCTCTCTCAAAGATTATACAAGAAAATCCTAAGTCCAACACTTTGGATGTAATCAAGATCAAGGCACAAGTGTTTGGGGAGAGGTTTGAAAATCCAAAAATGAAAACCAAATAGATTAGTGGATGTTAGGCTATTTCAAAATGATTTTATCTAGTTAAAATGGAGTTAGAACCTCATTTATATAGCCCTTGAAAGAATATAGCTGTTCGGGGGTAAAAGAGTAAAAACTGTGAACTTTTGAAAAGCATACATAAAGCCCCAACGAATCTATTTTCGCTTGGTCGTGGTCGACCAAGATGTGGCGGTCGCCCGCAGGCCATGCGCTAGTCAGATTTTTAAAAACAATATTCAAAGCGTCGCGGTCGACAGAGGTGTGGCGGTCGACCGGATTGGGTGCCTGTGAATGGGTCGGTCGCCCGCTGCATGATTTTTGACCATTTTGAATTCACCTCTTTATAAACGGCCGGTCGACCGGGGTGGTAGGGTCGGTCGACCGTCGATTGCGAAAACTGTATTTTTTAGTTAATTCTCAATGTTTCTTTTGAAATCCTTTTGGGTTCTCACTTGGACATTAAAAATATAAATTTGGAAGGTCCAAGAGAGTGTACCTTGATAGAGAAAACATCAAGAGTGTTAGAGATACAACTTATGTTCGGAAACTACATCTCTTGAGTTTTCTCTTGAACATGATCTTCAATAAGCTCTGTTCAATGCTTAAGTTAGTTGAGATCTTCAAATCTTCACTCCATCTTGTAGGATCTTCTATCAAATGACATTTTGAGCTTGCTCCCATCAAGATTGAGTTGCTTCAAGTTGTGTGTAAATGGATCTCCAAGTCGTGTATTGTGTTGTGTCATGTAAGGTGCTTAACTTTTTCTGTTTCAACACAACACGCAAGGCAACTTATTAGTTCTTTATATCTAATCAATTTGTGTTTGTTGATCATCAAAACATGGGTGAAAGTATGAGAAGCCCTTGGGAGAACCATTGGGCTTACAGATGATGACGATGATATCAATCTCTTAGAACCTCCAAGTCAAGTAGATACTCTTGTTCAACCTTTAGAAAATATAGACTTAGAAGGACAACCAATAGAAGAGAAGGACCCCACCAAACATAATAGAATAATGTCTAGTCATCCTCCTAGTCAAATCATAGGTGAAACGTCACAAGGAGTTCAGACAAGATCACATTATAGGAATGTATGTGCTAACGTGGCATTTCTCTCCCAAATAGAGCCTAAATCCATAAATGAAGACGAAAATGATGAGTTTTGGATGGTTGCAACGTAAAAGGAACTAAATCAATATGAAAGAATTTAAGTGTGGGGATTAGTTCCTATGCCTAGTGATCATCCGGTTATTGGAACTAAATTGGTGTTTATAAACAAACTAGATGATCATGGAGATATTCAAAGGAATAAAGCTAGATTAGTAGCCCGAGGTTACAATCAAGTGGACGACATCAACTATGATTAAACCTTTGCTCCGGTTGCTAGATTGGAAGCTATAAGGATGCTTATCACATTCGCATGCCATAAAAATTATAAGTTATATCAAATAGATGTGAAGAGTGCATTCCTTAATGGGTATATCACGGAGAAAGTTTATGTTGAACAACCTCCCAGATTTGAAGACTTCAAATACCCTAATCATGTCTATAGGTTGGATAAAGCCTTGTATGATTTAAAGCAAGCTCCTAGAGCTTGGTATGAAAGGCTTAGCTCCTTCATATTAGAGAGTAGCTTTCAAATGGGCAAGGTCGATATAACCTTGTTCATCAAAAGAAAAGGAAAGAGTATGCTTATTGTTCAAATCTATGTTGATGACACTATATTTGGTGCTACTAATGGAAGCATGTGTAAATAGTTTGCTCAATCCTTGCAAAAAGAGTTTAAGATGAGTATAATGGGAGATATCACCTATTTCCTAGGACTTCAAATCAAATAATGCAAAAATAGTATTTGGCTTTATTCTATATTTAGGAATTGCAATGTAAGTTTTTATTTTTGAAAAGTTTAATTTTTTAGAATTTTGTATGTATATTCACTGCAAACACTCACGAGACACAACTCGTCCACTAGGGTAACCTAGGGGTTTAAAGACTTGTTGCATGTGCTAAGTGCAATCGTGATTCCTACGAAAGTGAGTTAGAATTTTATTTTTGTCAAGTTTTATTTTTGTTTATTTTTCTTTTTGTTTGCTCTATGACAAGCAAAGCTTAAGTATAGGAGAATTTGATGAGCACATTTATGTGTGAATTGTAGGTAGGAAAAACATGCATATTTTATGTTTAGAGTGGTACTGCTAAGATATTTTGCTTGTTTTTGGTGTTTCAAGGTTATTCTTGAATTTCCATGAAAAATGAAGCTAAAGAGATGAAATTTCAAAGAAAAGACCAAATATGAGAACACCACCATTGTGGTCCCCATTTGAAGGGTTTAGATCATCTATGGTTCATCAATTGGTTGGTTCAGAATAGCCTTGGAAAATGATTAGGATGGGTACAAGTAATTTATTCTAAGGCCTACTAAATGTGCGGTTAAGATCATCTTACGGAGGTGATTTGTGAGGCGCAAATAATTTTACATTGTTGACCATCGATTGAACGGTTAAGATCAGCCCACAAAAATGTTGCAAGAAGTGCAACCATTGGTAAGATCGAAATTCACATTGGGATCCATGAATTCAACGCTTTGGATGGGCACAATTAATTTACATAGCGGACCGTCAATTGGATGGCTTGGATCGTTCCTTAGAGATCAAGATGGGGAGGCAAATATAACTGTTTGTGTTTATTACATGGATGGGTAGATTAGCCATTTGCAAATTAATTTGGCATGGTTGTAATTCATTCGAAGGATAGGGACAATTTGGTCGTCTCATGCACATATTCCTCAACTTGGAAACTTTCCATTATTTTTTTTCTGACATTTAGAAAGTTGCTTCAGGATATAATCGGAAGGTTTTGCACACAACTTTGGAAAGAGGAAAAATAGGAAAGTAACCCATATTTTTTTTAGAAGAGACAGAAAGCTCATTCAAGCCTTAATCTTATCATTTCATTTGTTTCCTAAGATTAGCTTTTTAATCTCCACCTTATATATTTTTCAATCCCTTAATTTAGCAACCATTCTCACCCAAAATCCTACATATCTATCTCTCTTGAACTTTCTCTCATGATTATTGAATTTTAAGGACGTCTCGTCCTGTGCGTCTTCACATTTTTTTTCTCTAAAACTTCAACGGACCATAACTTCTTCATTTTAGCTCTGATTCGTGCGTGGTCGGATCCGTTGGACTCATATCGACGAGAGGAATCCCTTTCTCTCTTTCATCTCATCTCATCATCTTTCATCAAGAGGCTTGATCCAACCATCCAAGATTCAATCCAAGGCGAGATCAAGGCTTGAAGGAGGACAAGGATTCAACCATTGAAGGAGAAAACGAATAAGTTTATTCTATTTTTGTTCTTTGTTTTCAAGTTCAATTCTAAGTTATAATTTGATGTACTTTTGTTTTAAATTTCAATATTAAAGAAAGTACTCTTATTATTTTTCTTGTTTAAGTTCTTAGATGGCACTTCTTCTCTTTTCTATTTTCTTTAATTTTGTTTCTCTCGCCTTTTCCATGAGTAACTAAACTCATCTACTTAGGGTTTAGATGAAGCCATGGGGAAGGAGAAAGATGATTAATTAAAATCAATAGCAAAAAATAACATCATATATGGGGGTTTATATTTGTGGATTCCCAATTATTCATGCCAGGGGCTTCCCCTTTTGTATGAGTAATTGCCGATAAACAAATATAATTTCTTATATAATATTTGAAATTGGGTAGTATGTTTGATCAATCACTCATGGGCAATGACATCTATTGATCTTATTTCTCATTGACTGGATTTATTAAATATACAATTCAAAACAAAAATTGGTTTAATTAATTATCCAATCCAAACCCATGGTGGATTCTAACCCTAAGTAATATTTTAATCGAATTAAGGTTTCAATTAGATTTTCAATCATTTTTGTATTTAATTTCCAATTCAATTTAGAGTAGTTTTCCAACCAATTTTTCAATCAATTTAGGATTTAGATTTTGGTTTTATAATTAGGTTAGATAATTAATAGAATTCCTTTTGGTTCACTTTGCCTAAATATAAGGGTTAAATTTGTAATCGTTTCTTCATTTTGTTCAACTCATATCTATTTAGTTTATAAATTTAAATATATTGTTGGATCCGAGGTTGTAGTCCACGAAAATCCTGAGTACATTCCAGGCACAATATATCGTAAGTTTATTTTTCGAATAGTATAAGGGTAGAAATCACAATTCTCTTTCCTGAGTTCGACCCGTATCTACACGCGATCCGTGCACTTGCGGTTATTTAATATCACAATCAAGAGGTTTCAACTATAATTTGAGTAGAGGGATGACTACACATAATTCTACTATGTTTAGGAGGACCTTCTACTTCAACCTCTTCTATAGGTTGACCTTCTAAATCAAGATTTGCTAAGGGTTGTACAAGAGTATCTACTTGACTATGAGACTCTAGAAGATTGGCATCATCATCATCATCTTCATCAATCACTTTTGGAGGTTCAAATGACTCTCAAATTTAACATGGACGGACTCTTCAACAATTTGAGTTTTCTTGTTATACACCCTATAAGCCTTACTATGAGTTGAATATCCTAAGAAGATACCTTCATCGGATTAGAAATCAAACTTGTGCAAATTATCTTTCATGTTTAATATAAAACATTTGCATCCAAAAACTTTGAACTAACTTTATAGGGTGTTCCACTCTATAGTTCATATGGTGTTTTGTTAAGGTGAGGTCTAATGAGCACTCTATTTAGAATATGGCACGCCGTGTGAACGGCTTCCGCCTAAAAGTTTCTTGGTACATTGTGCTTATTTAACATTGTTCAAGCCATTTCAATAAGTGATCTATTTTTCTTTTCAACTACCCCATTTTGTTGAGGTGTTCTTGGAGCCAGGAAATTGTGTTTGATTCCATTTTCATTACAAAATGTTTCAAACTCAATGTTCTCAAACTCAGTTCCATGATCACTTCTTATCTCATTTATGAAAACTCCTTGTTCATTTTGAATTCTTTTGTACAAGTTGACAAACTTTTTGAAGGTTTCATCTTTTCAAGCTAAAAATAATACCCAAGTAAATTTAGAGTAGTCATCAACAATCACAAATACAAATCTACTACCTCCTCTACTACGAGTCTTCATGGGACCAAATAGATCCATGTGAAGAAGTTGTAGTGGACAAAATGTAGATATCACACCTATGGGTTTAAAAGAGTCTTTAGTATGTTTTTCATCCAAGCAAGCACTACAAACTTTATCTTTTACATGCTTGAGCTTAGGTAGCTCTCTTACTAACTTCTTAGATGACAATCTTGAGATCAAATCCATATGAGCATGACATGGCTTCTATGCCATAGCCAATGGTTATCTTCCATGGCGAAAAGACATTGGATGTTTTGATTCTCAAGATCCTCTAAGGCCAATTAGTACATGTTTTCATCTCTACACGCAATAAATTATACCTCATTGTTCTTAGCATTCAAAACTTACATCTATCTTTTTCAAAAAGTACTTTATGACCAAGATCACATTATTGACAAATGCTAATCAAGTTAAAAGAAAGACAATCAACAAGCAAAACATGTTCAACTTTAATATCTCTAATTTTAGTGGTACCTTCACCAATGATTTTACTTTTTGTGTCGTCCCCAAAGGTGACATTTCCTTGGTGGCTCATGGTGACGAAAGCGAACTTGGTTACATCTCCCATCATATGCCTTGAGCAACCACTATCCAAAAACCATTTGTCCTTTGAGGGATTCCCTTTCAAGCATACCTATAAGAATTCAAACTCAAGTTGAAACTTTAGGTTCCCACCTTTTCTTCGGTCCTTCATAGTTAGCAACATCATCAAGTTCATCTTTTCTAACCCAAACAAAGTTAGAGGCTTTTAATTTCTTAACCTTACATGAAAATCTTAAGTGTCCTACTCTACCACAATAGTGTCAAGTAGGAACAAATGAACTAGAGCTAGCATGCATGTGTGAAGAATACTTTACAAATTTACTCTTGAATGAGGCTTCTCATTTAGAAAAGGGTTGGTATCTAAGACCAAGTTTTTCTAGAGAAACAAGCTTATTTTCAAGAATTTCATCTAACTTGTTCTTTCGACATGAAATTTTTCTAAACGATAGATCTAGCTCCTTGCATTTCAATTCAAGTTTTTCATTTTCATCTTTCAAGCTCTTGTTTTCTAAAATGAGCTTATCAATTTCTTCATTTAAGGCTTTGTTTTCCAAAATTAATTTTTCATTTGTATTGGTTTGTAAATCAAATTCCTTTTTCAAAAACCCAAAATCTCTAGTTATATCATGCAAATACTTTTTTATTGTTTTATTTTTGGCAATTTGTAAATCCAAGTTTTCTTGAAGTTTTTCACAAGCAATTAACAATTCATCATTAGAAAATTCATGAAGAATATCATCAAGCTCATTTACCTCAGAAATGGAGATCTCATTTTTCACCTCGGCTAGTCCCATGGATCTAAGGTCATCTCCATCTTTTTCACTTTACTCATTTTCGGATGAGGCACTCCCTTCATCCCAAGACGCCGCACACAAAGCCTTCTTACCATTTCTTCTATTCTTCTTATTTTTATCATCATTCTTGTTGAGTGGGCAATTTGGCCTTATGTGTCCAACCTTCTTGCAATTGTAGCATCTCATCTCCTCTTTGCTTGTAGGTTTATTTTTTTCTTGGCTTGTGTTCCCTCCTTTCTTGTACTTGAAGAATTCTTTGAATCTCTTGGTGAAGAAAGCAAGATCATCAACTTGTACATCTTCTTCACTCTCAACTCTTGCTTTGAAAGCTATTCCTTTCTTTTTAGTATCTTCTTTTTGTTTGTTTATTGTTTCTCTTCCTTTTAAAACCATTTCAAAAGTTATCAAAGAACCTATCAATTTCTCTAATCACATTTTTGATACATCTTTTGCTTCTTCAATGGCGGTGATTTTAAGATCCCATTCTTTAGGTAGTGATCTAAGGATTTTAGTTACTAGCTCATTGTTTGGCATTTTTTTGATTTTAAACCATTGGTTATGTTGGTGAACCTAGTGTGTATTTCGGTAATGGTTTCATTAAGGTCCATCATGAAGAGTTCATACTCTCTAAAGAGAAGATTCATCTTTGATTCCTTTACTTGATCTGTCCCTTCATGAGCTACTTCTAGCATATCCCAAATCTCCTTAGCAGTTTCAAGAGTAGAAACTCGGTTAAACTCCTCGGGAGATAAGAAAAAAATCAAGGCATTTATGGCTTTACTATTAATGGTGGATTCTTTCTTTTCATTGTCATCCCATAGGTTCATGTCAATACTAGGTTCTTTATATCCATTTTGAATGCTTTTCCATACATCAAAATCCAAAAATTTTAAAAACACTTTCATCCTAGCTTTCCAATAGGGGTAAGTTGAGCCATTGAAGAAGGGAGGTCTAGTAGTAGATTGCCCTTCACTACTTTGAGAAAAGGTTGCCATTTGGATCTTTCCCTTGTAGGTTTTCAAGAGAAATCCTGTTTAAGAGCCTAAGCTCTGATACCAAGTGAAATTCCACTTAGCAACCTAAGAGGGGTTTGAATTGGGTGTCTTTTAAAAATTTAACGAATTTTAAAAACTTTTCTTGCACTAGTTTTAGTTTGATTGAAAATTAAGAATAAGATTCAAAGACAAGAGTTTAAGCGCTTACCAAAATAGAGGAAGAGAAGAGACAAGAGGCTTGATACAAGATTTTTATAGCGGTTCGGTCTTAAACCCATGACCTACTCCACTCTTCTCAAGTTTGTCTACTCGAGGATTCCACTAGAATCTTCTTCCAAGGAACTTAAATACGGCGTTCCTCCGTCAAGTACAATCCAAGCTTCAAAGCTTCAAGGGTCTTAACTACGGCGCCTTTTGTTGCCCAGTATAATTAGAAGATGAAGATGTAGCTCACTTGCCTCTAGATAGGCTGATTACAATGTAAAGAACACTCACTCTCAATAGAAAAGAAAAGTACAAATCAATCCTAGAGTTTCACAAATCTATTTCAAGGTTTAAGCACAAAGAGAGGATGTGAGAGTGATTAAAGATCTTTAATAATGCTCAGATATGTGTTCAATGATCTACGATGGTTAGGCAACGTATTAGAAGACTTAAATGAGCTCTAGACCATCATTTATATACAAGAGACTCAAATATGACCATTTGAGAGTCTCTAACGGCAAGCCACAGAGCTCCGTCATAGCCATTGGGCCTAATATTTTTTTCGGACAGGTTGCACCATGGAGCTATGTGAGGTTCCACGGAGTTCCGTGGAGGCACTTGGAACTGTATTGAGTGCAATCTGTTTGCCTTTGTGTTTTGCCTCCGAAACTTTGATTTTCTTGATTAATTTGTGATGCCACGTGGGTTCAATAATGTATGAACACCACCATGGTATGCACATGAATGTATGGTCCATTTTAGGGTTGTTTTAGTCCTCTTTTTGTGCCATGAGATTGAAATACACATTATGAAACATAATATATTCTAGGTATACTTTGATCTTCACTTTGTTGGCGCTTCAACGAGGCTTTGTCTTGGCTTCGATCAACTCTTTTGATCCACGTGTGCATAACTTTGGCGCTTGGAGCGATCACCTTCCTTGAGTTCACTTTATCCTTGCAATTTGACTTTGCCTTTGGGGAACATGGACTTGCTTTGATTTTGCTTTGCCATTGCTCTCTTCATGTCTTTCACTTTGTCTTGATCACTAAATGATTAACCTTTTGAGGTACATTCCTGAGATTGCTTGTGCTTCAGACATGATCACTTAAACATCAAGAAGCATTAGTATAAAAAAGCATTATATAACAAATTGAGTTTGTGAATCATCAAAATAAATATTTAGGAGTACTTATTGAACCGTTGGGCTAATACGGTTTGTATAAAGGTAGTTTGTTCCCTTAAAGGAGTCAAGTTGTAAAGCTTGGACAGTCGACGCATGGAATCTCAAATAGTGAAAGAAATTCCAAGGAAAGACCAAGTACTTGGTCTATTTGTGACCGAACCACTATAAATGATTGCGTCGTCTCTTATGTTCTCTCTCCTTCAAACCTTGGTGATTGGTAATATCTAAACCCTATTTCTATTGTTATGCCTATATGAACTAGGGTTAGATCTATAATTGCTATAATTAGGACAAAATTTTTAACTATCCAATTCTCCCCCTCTTGTGTTGCCCTTTGGGATTTCATCATCAATCACGCTAGGAAGTACAAAGGATTCATCAAATTTTACATGGATAGCTTCTTCAACAATTTGCGTTATTTTGTTATACACCCTATAAGCTTTGCTATGTGTAGAATATCATAAGAAGATCCCTTCATCGGATTTTGAGTCAAATTTGTGCAGGTTATCTTTAGTGTTTAATATAAAGCATTTGCATCCAAAAACCTTAAAGTAACTTACTTTGGAGGGTGTACCACTCCATAGTTTATAATGTGCTTTGTTGAGGTGAGGTCTAATTAGTACTTTATTTAGAATATAGCAAGCCATGTGAACGGCTTCCGCCCAAAAGTTTCTTGGTACATTTTGGTCATTTAACATTGTTCTAGCCATTTCAATAAGTTATCTATTTTTCGTTTCAACTACTCCATTTTGTTGAGGTGTTCTGGGAGCCGAGAAATTATGTTTGATTCTATTTTCATTATAAAAAATTTCAAAATCAATGATCTCAATTTCGGTTTCATGATCACTTCTTATTTCATATATGAAAACTCCTTGTTCATTTTGAATTCTTTTTCATAGATTAACAAACATTTTGAAGGTTTCATCTTCACTTGCAAAAAATGACACCCAAGTGAATCTAGAATAGTCAATAACAATCACATATACATATCTACTTCCTTCTCTACTACAAGTCTTCATGGGATCAAATAGGTTCATGTGAAAAAGTTGTAGTGGACAAGAGGTAGATATTACACTTATAGGTTTAAAAGAATCTTTTGTATGTTTTTCATGCAAGCAAGCACTACAAATTTTATCTTTTACAAACTTAAGCTTATGTAGTTCTCTTACTAAGTTCTTAGATGACAATCTTGAGATTAAGTCCATATGACCATGATTAAGTCTTCTATGCCATGGCCAACAGATATCTTTTATGGCGGAAGGACAGTATGTTTTGATTTTTAAGATCTTCTAAGGCTAATGAGTACATATTTCCATCTCTATATGCAACAAATTCTACCTCATTATTCTTAGCATTTATGATCTTACATTTATCATTTTCAAAAAGAACTTTATGGCCAAGATCACATAATTGGCTAATGCTAATCGAGTTAAATAAGAGACCATCAACAAGCAAAACATGTTCAACTTTGATATCTTTAATTTTAATTGTACCTTCACCAATGATCTTGCTTCTTGTGTCGTCCCCAAAGGTGACATTTTCTTTGTCGCTCATGGTGATGAAGGCAAACTTGGTCACACCTCTCGTCATGTGCCTTGAGCAACTACTATCCAAAAACCATTTGTCCTTTGTGGGCTTGCCCTTCAAGCACACCTATAAGAAATCAAGACTCAAGTTGAAACTTTAGGTACCCACCTTTTCTTGGGTTCTTCATGGTTAGCAACATAATCAAGGCCATCTTTTCAAACGCAAATAAATTTAGATGCTTTCGATTTCTTAAAATTACATGCAAATCTTAAATGACCTACTATACCAAAATAGTGACAAGTAGGTACAAAAGAGCTAGTACTAGCATGCCTGTGGGAAGAAGATATCATAACTTTGTTCTTGAAAGAAGCTTTTCCTTTGAAAAAGTGTTGGTATCCAAGTCCAACTTTTTCTAAAGAGACAAGCTTGTTTTCAAGTATTTCATCAAGTTTTTTCTTTCCACATGAAAAAATTCTAAATGATAGATTTAGCTCTTTGTGTTTAGAATCAAGCCTCTCATTTTCATCTTTCAAGCTTTTATTTTCTAAAATAAGCTTATCAATTTCTTCATTCAATATTTTGTTTGCCAAAATCAATTTTTTACTTGTACTTGCGTGCAAATCAAATTTTTTCTTTAAGAAACCAAAATCTCTAGTAATATCTTGCAAGGATTTTTTCATAATTTTATTCTTTGAAATTTGTAAATCCAAATTTTCATGAAGTTTCTCACAAGCAATTAACAATTCATCATTAGAAAATTCATGAGAAATATCAGCAAGATCATTTACCTCGGAAATGGAGATCCCATTGGTCACTTCGGCTAGTCCCATGAAGCAAAGATCATCCCCTTCTTTCCCACTTGATTCATTCTCTGATGAGACACTTTCTTCATCCCAAGCCGCACACATAGCTTCCTTGCCATCTCTTCTTTTCTTCTTGCTCTTCTCATCATTCTTATTTTGAGGACAATTTGGCCTTATGTGCCCAACCTTTCTATAATTGTAGCAGCTCATTTCTTCTTTGCTTGTAGGTCTATCTCTTCCTCGGCTTGTGTTTCCTCCTTTCTTGAACTTGAGAAACTTCTTGAATCTCTTAGTGAAGAGAGCTAGATCATCTTCTTGTACTTCTTCCTCACTTTCTTCTTCACTCTCAATTCTAGCTTTAAAAGCAATTCCCTTTTTTCTTAATCTTTTCTTTTTGTTTATTTGCTATTAATATTTTCCCTACCTTTTTTAGAATAATTTCATAAGTTACCAAGGATCCTATTAAGTCTTTTAGTCCCATTTTTTATACATCTTTTTCTTCTTCATTGGCGATGACTTTGGGATCCCATTCCTTAGGTAGTGATCTAAGTATTTTGGTAACCAATTTTTTGTTATACATTTTCTTTCCTAATGATTTTAAGCCATTTGTTATGTTGGTGAATCTTGTGTGCATTTTTAAAATGGTTTCATTAGGTTCCATCATGAAGAGTTCATATTGCCTAAAAAGAAGATTCATTTTAGATTATTTAACTTGATTAGTTCCTTCATGAGCTACTTCTAACACATCCCAAATTTCCTTAGTGGTTTCAAGAGTGGAAACTAGGTTAAATTCTTCAGGTGATAGGGCACAAATCAAGGCACTCATATCTTTTGCATTTATGGTGGATTCTTTCTTCTCATTATCATCCCATAAATTCATGTATTTGTTAGGTTCATTATATCCATTTTGAATACTCCTCCACACAGTTGGATTCTGTTGATGATAATGGCACAGTTGGATTACAAGATCTGGCAAGTGGATATCAAAACTGTCTTCTTGAATGGAAACATTCAGGAAGATATACGTACTCCAGCTTGAGGGTTTTGAGGCTGCCAGAAAAAGTAATCAAAAGTGTGCAAGTTGCTGAAATCTAAAGATTGAAGCAGTTGTCTCGCAGTTGGAACCTCTGTTTTGGTGGAGTAACAAAAGAGTTTGACCTCTCACAAAATATGGAGGAGGCTTGTGTTTGCAAATAGGTTAGCGGGAGTGTTTTGATATACATTTCAGTGTGGTGTATAAATAATGTCCCGCGTATTGAAAATGGCATAGGGACATTGTTCGACATAGGATATGCATTTCCAATTGCTTTGCAATGAAGGACTTGAGAATCTTACATTCTAGAACCTTAAAGTGTTTAGGGATTGAGAATAGAATGTCAGGGATGTCCAAGAAGAGTTGGACGAGATACTAGCTAAGTTCAGTATGGTAGATTCCTAGAAAGAGTTAATTTCCTTTAGGTATGGAAATGAGCTTTCCAAGATGATGTCTTTTGGGACATCTAAGGAGGAGCAGAGGATTATCATCAATCTCAATATATCTGTTGTGGAATGTCTGACATGGGCCATGCTAAGTACCAAGCCAAATATCTGTCACCACGTGACTAAGTTCAACAGATCTTGTTTTGACCCATGCCCTAAGCATTGTGAAGTGGTGAAGCATATATTTTCTAGTTCCTTAAAATGACTAAGCATTGCTTAATCTGTTAGAAGGGTGAAAAGATCATCACTGGATCAATTGATACGGATGATAATTTGATCTCAAAGGCATGAAAGAGACTCACTTTTAGCTAATTAGTTGAAGAAGTTTTTCAAGCAAGATACCATTTATGAACCTATGACTAAGGCATAGTATACCTCCATATGAGATATGGTGAGAGAGAGGTTGTATGGATGTAGGAGTTCTAGCATGGACTCGGGTTTGTTCACTGTGTTGGGAGGCCCATTACCTTGTCTGATTACAACAAGGGGCAAAGTGCTCAAGAAAAGGAACTGATATCTCAATCGAAGTGAAAGAACATCCTTCTGTGCTATCTAACGATACCCGAGATCATCAACATGGGTGATGTAGCCATAAATCAGAGTGCATTAGAGGTTAATGTGGTGAATCCCTTGACCAAGTCCCTTAGTCAAAAGGAGTTTTGGCAAGAAGATGAGGGAATGGGTTTGCGATATATGCATGACTGGCTTTGAAGCCAAGTGGAGATTGTTAGAGTTAGTGGACTAAAAGCCAATACATTTCATATATCTTGTCACATTAATATCAATAAAGATTTAATTTCATGACATCTAATGGGTAATATATGATTGAATATGTGTGATGTGTTTGTTATTTGTCACATATTCGTCTTTAGGTAGCAAAGAAGGAATACCATGCTCAAGGATTCATAAACCTAGGGAGTAGAGAGATATGATATCCCAGTTCTTTGCAGACTTTAAAGGTTCCTGGTTGGGGTCGAGATTGGATATCTCCTCCTAAACCAACACTAGTCTTGCCTACAGGCACGTGTCTTGGAGTGGCTTATCTCAGTCACTTGGGTAGTGGACCCTAAGGAAGAAGAGTCGGTGCGACGATAGTATTGTGTACTGAACAAGATCAAACTAGAATCGATAGTATTGTGTACTGAACAAGATCAAACTAGAATAACCTGTGGACAAGAGTTAGTAAGGCTATTTTACCAAACATGACCCTTTACATGTCCTTAGATATGAGGAGTCATATTGGTATGTGGGCCCAACCTATATTCTTGGTCTATCTAACCATGGTCCTTCTATGGGTTATCAGAGGGTAGTACTGGATTCTTGGACAAACCCATAAGGCTAATAGGGATACCCGACATGGAATTCTCCTCTCCTAATAAAGGAGATATCATCTACTGGCCAAGCGGATTTGATAAATGGTTTATCAAATATTTTATTAAAACATGTTTTTGAAATAATTTTGCAAATGCATTTGCAGGCCATAACTGCTTGACTGGAAGGTATACCATGAGTGGGTCCAGGGGGTAATAGTTGTCCACCCCCCGTAGGACCCATCTCAGTAGATGAAGAATGGAGAAAGGGCTTGCACATATTAGATGTGAGGGTACAATGATTTGACGGTCATCTTCAGGGTTACGTATCGATAGAGGTGAAATACAAGTGTGACAATCTAAGAGGGGGGATGAATTGGCTAATTAAAAATTTTAGGCTTAATTAATGAAAGATTAAAAATTAATCTTTTAATTAAGCACTAATTAATCTAACCCTTGTTCAAAAAGATTTATCTATATAAGCTAAGGTTTAGATATTCTAATAATGCACATTTACTAACCCTTGTTCAAATGGATATCATAATGAAATTAGGGTTTATAACATTTAACTCAAGTGCATTTACTAACCCTTGTTCAATTAAAACATAATCATAAGTAAGGTTCGAAATTACCAATCACCACACGTGCAAGAGAGAGAAGGAAAGAGATAGAGGAGACAAGGCACACCACAATGAGGACACCAAGATTTATAATGGTTCGGTCACAACTTGACCTACTCCACTCTTCCAAGTTTGGCTCCTTGGGTTCTCCACTATGGTGAGATTTCAAGCCTAATCTCGAAGCTCTTACAATAAGCTTTTCCATTCTCAAGGTCCAAAGCGAAGCCCGTCGTACGAAGTCTTGGCAAGGGAATCAAACCCTCACACATGATTTACCTTTCTTCACGGGCCGAATCGGAGACCCTTTCCTTCACCTTTCTTTACGGGCCGAAGAGAAGACCCTCTCATGAAGAACAAATAAAATGAAAAACTCTCAATGCCTCTTAATAGGCTGATTACAAAGTTTAAGCTCACAATCACTCCCAAAAAATAAGCAAAAGAAAAGCCCTATGGAGTTCCTCTTGAAAGAATGTGAAAATACATGTTTAAAGAGGTTTTTGCTTTTGAAATAAAACTTGAAGCTAAAGAGAAATGGGGTTTGATCTTTCTCAAATGTTCAAAAGCTTGTACAGATAGGTTTTAATGATGTATATATAGTGTATTTAAAAATATGACCGTTTGGGATAAAATTGTAAATAAACGACTTGAAAAAGTCAAGCAGAAAATGCCCCAACTGCTAGTTTGCTCGACCGCGGCGGTCGACCGAGCTACAGCGGTCGCCCGCCCCTATCGGACGCCCTATTCTATTTTCAAATTTCTTACCGTCGCGGTTGACCGGCCACATGGCAGTCGCCCGGCGAGGGCTTACTGTTTGCTCAAATCATTTAGCTCAAAAACCTATCTCGGTCGACTGACCCACCGCGGTCGCCCTCCCAAACCATGTAGGATTGTTCTGTTTTGAAACAGACACATATCCGCGGTCGACCGGCCCGATAAAATTCGAGATGGCCTGGATTTTCAGGTTCCATCCCGTGGTCGTCTGGCCTAGCCATATCGACCGGCCCTGGTAAAAATTCCATTTTAACTTTAAAGATCAGGGGCTTTTGGGCTATGGTTTTTGGGCTTAAGTCCAAGGTTTTCAAACACATTTTTGGGTGTGTGTATGGTTTTCAAAGATGTAAAAAAATTAAGTATGAAAACCATTTGAAAACCTTTTGAAAGTGCATTTTACATTAAATCAAAAGGACTCCAAATACATTCTAAACATACGAACCTTGAGTCTTCTTGGAATGTCTTGGCTCCTTTGCACTTTCTTGGACTTCTTCAGCTTGGGTGAACATCTTGTCCTTGTCTTGGCTCTTGTGACTTGTTCTCCAATCCTCAATGCATGTTGAGGTACATGAGGTGTCACCATGACATGTTCAACTTCAAGCTCCTTCTTGACACTTGCTTAGGAACTTATGGAATCTTCATGATGTTGAGCTTACTTGAGCATCTTCGAATGAGGATGAATCCAATGTAGTTGCAAGCTCTTGGTTCCTTTGATCCTTGATCCACAAGTCATGTGTTGTGAAGAGTTGTGTAATGGCGATTTTGACATGAAAATCATGTATACAACACAACACCTCAAAGCAACACATTAGTCCATAAATACTAATCAATTTGGTTTGCTAGCATCAAAACAAGAAGGTAAGGTGAATGATTAACCCATGGGAACCCTTGGGCTTACAGTAGGCCACTGATCCAATGCGATTGTAGTCATTGACTACCGAGAAAAATCGCAGTGGGACCCATGATTGGGTTTTGTAGGATCGACCATCGGATCCCTGCAACGATCCCACTCATAACTTGAATGACCATTATATCCTTTGGATAAGGGTCCCGCATTTACTAGATTGCACAACGGACTAGATTCGTCACATTTGATGCGAGGGAAAATATTTGCGTAGTTCCTTTGGTATATACACATCGTATGACGCATTAAGAATACCCAAAGAGTTAATTGTTAACTTAGGGGTACTTTGAGAATTATAGAATATTATGGATGGAGATTCTATCCCATTGGGTAGGAGGAAATAAGTTTATTTAATTAGAAAAATTAAATAACAAGTGTGTCTTTAGCTTATAAACTCATTTTACTAAAATAGTCATAACTTTCTGACCGTTTGGTAGAAAATGAGTGTAAAAGTACTCGTTTCGAAGAACTTTTAAAGAGCTACAACTTTGTAGTTTATGATTTTTCAAATTCGTCCATCTAATAGTCCAAAAATGAAGTCAAAATTTGGCCAACAACTTTGTAGCGGGAATGCACCAGCATCAGGGAGGGCCCCACATGCAGAAACACCCAGCCCGAGCAAACCACGTTTTTCCAAAATTGGAAACATGCCAATGCTAGTAGGAAACCTACCATTGCTTCCCACTTTGTGTTGGTTTTCAATATTGAAAGTCTACTTAACTAGTTTTCCCAATTTGAGTCAAATTATGGGAGAAACTTTAAGAATTTATTAAAGTAGGAAACCAACTCTATATAAATCATCATAGCAAGTTTTTTTTATGCTGAAAAAGGCTGAAAAATTCGTGCTCCCTCCTTAGCAGTGGCGGAGCCACATATAGCATGGGCGTGGCCACGACCCCTCCAAAGACTTGCAAAATCTTTTTTTATAAGTACCGGCGTTCACAAATGCTGCTAAAAGGGAAAAGGAATTTACCGGCGTTCCTGAATTTCGGTAATGATAAGCGCCCCCCCCCCCAAAGTTATTCCCCCCCCCCCCAAAAAGTTATTCCGGCCCCCCCAAGTGTAAATTCCTAGCTCCGTCCTTGCTCCTTGGACATACATCGAAGACTATCTCTCTCTTCTCCTCGCAAGTTTTCTCTCTTTATCTCCTAGTTTTTCAATTATAGTTCAAATTGTTTTGAGAAAACCTTAAGCTTCATCAAGAAAATTCAAATTCTCATCCAAAGGTACTGATATATATATATATATATATATATATATATATATATATATATATATATATATATGAGCAAAGTGTTCCTGCGCAGCTGCTCAGTTAGCTTAACTGAGCAGCTGCCCCAAAAAACTCATGTGGCCCTATATTTTTTGGGTGATTCAAAGCATTCATTTGATGGGCCCTTCCATGGATTGGGTGTGTACCAAAAATCAGCTCCATTGGATCACCAATGGGTGTCTATTTGTGGGGCCAAAAATGGACAGATACTGTTTGTCTACAAATCTGTCCATTTTTTGCCCCACAAATGGACACCCTAAGGTGATCCAATGGAGCTGATTTTTGGTGGACACCCTACCCATGAAAGGGCCCATCAAATGAATGCTTTGGATCCCACCCAAAATGTGGCCACATGAGTTTTTGGGGCAGCTGCTCAGTTAAGCTAACTGAGCAGCTGCGCAGGAACACTGCCCTCATATATATATATATATATATATATATATATATATATATATATATATCACTACATATGTTTGAAGAAAAGTTCTTCAACTTCCCTTGCTCAATTTGAAGGAATCCATCGGTTTAACTTGTGGATTTGCGGTGATCAGATCATTCGTGGTTGTTCGAGGAGTAGATCAAGCAGAGGCTGATATTACGATTAGTTACAAAGGTATTTTCATCTTTTATATTTTTATTTGAATCACCATCAGATCTTCTAGTCCATAGGTTCCTGGGTTAACGGACGAAATTGGCGAGAAATTTTTTTGTTCTACGCGATTTCTAGTTCTGCAGTGCGTATCGATTTCGCCTGGGGTGAAAATCTTTCCAACACCCCCCTATTTATAGGGTTTTCGGGGCAAAAATTGCAAATTGCGATTTTGCCCCTAACACAAAGGTCAGGTTCGCTCTAAAATCGCAATTTGCGATTTTCACTTAGGGTAATCTTTCTTCTAAGGGCAGTTTGGTAATTATGGGTATTTCAGTAAATTCACATGAAACATAGGTTTTATGGCTATAATACACTCCCTAAAGCTGTAACTCACAATTACTTCTACAAAACAAACCCTAAGAGAGGAGATTTCTAGAGAAAACCTTGAATAGGAAGAGAGATCTTGGCGAAAAGAGTTTTCGAGCATGGAAGAACGATTTCCAAGCTAAGAAACGTGATTATTTATTAGTCTAAAAGAATAAAGAATCATATTCATCGTATTAAGAATGATTTATAGTTAATAAATCATAACTTTTGTGATATCTTATCCTCGATCTTTACCCGGAAAAGTTTTCGACATTTTGAAGGGTTCTTGGGGATCTCTGAGCTATAAAGATAATGTAAATCCATGAAAAAGGGACTTAGAGGAATCAAGTTTAGGATATAAGATGATTTGTGGTGTTTAAGAAGGGGAATTAGGTGTTTGAAGAAGAAAACATGGAGGAAAATGGAAGTCTAATTGTGTTATGGAAAAATTCCATATTCAAGTGTTCGGACGGCCAAAGGGGCCTTCAACCAACCAAAGCCAGTCGACCGGTCCAAGTTCGGTTGACCGAACCTTCGATTCTAGTCGGGTTTTTATTTGGGTTTTGATTTCAGTTTGGGGGCATGATCTCGCCCCGATTGATATGTACTTGCGCTCAAACATTAATTTGTGGTTGATATGATTATAGGGTGACCTTGTACGATGATTAAGACGTGGAAACATCGTTCATTAAAGGACTTGATCAGTAGTTGTAAGTACTTTATCTCTATACCAGGGTTTCAAACCCATAATGTTTTACATGTTACTGTGTTTCATGATTATGTTCAAATATTGTATTTTGATATAGATTCATGAAATCATGTTTTTAGAATCAATATATTCTTGGCATATTTTTTTTTCTGAAAATCGAATAAGCATGTGTGCATGTTTCAATGGTTGAAAGATTCATTGACTTTATTATATGTTGATTCCATGAAATTCGTTTTGGCCTTTGGGTCGTTGTTTGACCATCTGTATAATTGGACTAGCCACTAACTTAGGATAGTTCGCATGGTACCTTTGGTATCGTTACCTTCCAGTGGGGCTGTGGCACTAGCACATGGTTGCGTAGATCGATCGAATGCGCAATCTTGGGAGTGTTCCCGTGGTGTGTGAGAGCGGAATCTTATGTCCTAATGCGAAAGGTGAAGAATCATAAAAGTTTTGAGAAAGTTGTAGAAGACGTCTTTTTAATCCTAACAAAAAAAACTTTAAGGGATAATTACATTCACTCCCCCTCAACTGTGGCCAAATTCCACTTCTGACCCCGTGGTATCGACTTTACCAAAGATACCCCTCATCTTTCAATAATGCTTGTTATGTGACGGGGTGGAGAGGAATGAAGAAAATTGTCAAGGGGTGTCCGTGATCAATTTTGAACTATAGGGTGAAATGCCAGGGAGTTTACTTAAAAATGTCATAAAGTTGCGCGGGGTGTCTTTGGTAGCTTCGATACCACGCGGTGTTAGAATTGGAATTTGGCCATAGTGGAGGGGGGTGTATTAATATTTCCCAAACTTTAATGGTCAAAAAATTGTATTAACGAATCTGAATCGTAAAATGTCGTAGAGTAGTCAATTTTAGAAGTACTTTCCAAGAGATTGAAAGAAAAAAAATATCTGGTGGCATCAAACGTAAATATAAATGACCTCAATACCATTTTCAAAACCCGACAAAGATCACAATCCACGTGGCGAAATCCAATAGCGTCAAACTGTAGCCTCCCATTCCTGACGGTGGCTCTTGTCGTTATTCTCATCCATCAACCAGCATACCGTACGAACACTAGCAAAAAATAGCAAAAAAACCCATTAATTAATTATTATTATTTTTCTCACCCTCACCTCCTCTATGCTCTCCACTGCACTTCTCTTTTCCACTCTTACACTTTCCCCTTCTCTCTGCAACGGGAAGGAAAAAGAAAAAAGAAAATGGCTTCTTTTTCCATTTCCCATTTTACCCCTCTCATCCCCCTCATTCCCCTCCTCCTCCTCCTCCTCATCCCCCTCTCCTCCTCCCTCAACATCACTACCCTTTTATCCTCCTACCCTGATCTCTCAGATTTCAACCGTCTTTTATCCGAAACCTCAGTCGCCGGTGACCTGACCGGCCGGTCATCCCTAACCCTCTTAGTAGTCCCAAATTCTTACCTCAGGTCAGATCTAACCCACCTCAGCTCTCCTTCCAACATCGCCGACATTCTCCGGTACCATGTCCTCCTCCAATACCTCTCCTGGTCAGACCTCCATCAAATCACTCCCGCCGGCATGCTAGTCACTACACTCTACCAAACAACCGGCCGAGCCATCAACAACCTAGGCGCCGTTAACATCACCGTTAACCCTAACGGCTCTATCAACATCCGTCCTCCAATCCCTTTCTCAACCTCAAATAACTCCTCCATCCTTTCTCTCATCAAAACCTTTCCCTACAATGTCTCAATTTTCACCGTCAATTCCCTCATCATCCCCTACGGTTCAGATCTCGCCGCGTCCGAGACGCGGCCCCTTCCGGCTTTAAACATAACCAAAGCCCTCATCGATGGGAGGAATTTCAATGTCGTGGCCTCCATGTTGGAAGCCTCAGGCGTGACGGATGAATTCGAGTCCGACGAGCGCGGCGCTGGAATTACAATTTTTGTTCCGACGGATTCCGCCTTTGCGGATCTTCCGGCGACGGAGAAGCTCCAGTCTTTACCGGCGGATAAAAAAGCTGTAGTATTAAAATTCCATGTATTGCATTCTTATTATCCTTTGGGTTCTTTAGAATCGATTGTGAACCCGGTTCAGCCTACATTGGCTACTGAGGATTCAGGGGCTGGGAGATATACTCTGAATATTACTAGGGTTAATGGGTCAGTGGCAATTGATACGGGGATTGTTCAGGCGTCGATTACGCAGACGGTTTTTGATCAGAATCCTGTGGCGATTTTTGCTGTTTCTAGGGTTTTGTTGCCGAAGGAGATTTTTGGGAAGGATTCGATGGGGACGAAGGAGAATGTTGCGCCGCCGCCGGAAATTGCGTTATCGCCGGAGATTTCGATGTCGGGGGTGGTTACTCCGCCGACCCGGCTTTTGTCGCCACCGGATTTTGGGTTGATTAGATCTAGTGGGATTGGGTCAGGTAATGGTGGTAGTAGGGGAGTTGTTGGGGTTGTTTTGTTTTGTATAGGATCGTATGTTATGGTATGAGATTTGGGGTTTGTGATTTTTCTTTATTTTTTATCTGGGTTTTGGTTATATTCATACCGGAATTGAATTTTGCTGGCAAAGCAGCAGCGATTTTTTATTTTAAGGTTTGATGGGAGAATTTAATTGGGTTTTGGTTGAATAATTTGGAAAAAAATCTTTTGACGGATCTGTTTTTCTGTAAAGAGCTTGAAGTTCTTTCCTTTTCTCTTTTTTTTTTTAATTTTATGACAGAAGAAAAGGGTTTCTAATTTTAGGGTTTGATTTCATTTGGGTTTTGCTTCTGCTGCTGCAAAATGCAAATTGGGAAGAGATCGAAGAATTGCATTATTTATCTTCTTGATTCTCGCTGCTTTAGTTCTCCTTTCTGCAGAAGGTTAAGAAAAAAAAAGGGGTCTTGGGTTGGGTCTCAGAGTGTAATTTTTTAGGATTCGGAAAACAGTAGAGTAAAAAAGGAAACCATAAACATGTTCCCCTCTTTCTGATTATTCTTTCCATAAACAGTTTGCTAAGCAGCGCGACTCACCAACGAATGACGGATTCTTTAACCTTAGCACAAAAAAGCGGATTCTTTAACCTTAGCACAAAAAAGACAAGTTCGCTATGCTTTTTAAAAGAAAACTATGATGGTAAGAAGATTAAAGTTCTCCACTCCTCACCCACCTTTCTCGAAAGTGTTTGTCTTTTACATCTTTTCTTCATCTATCTTCCACGCTCACGGTCTATAACTAACCCGCGAGGCCGGGTGAGAACATTTCGCGGGTGGGCTGCTGCATGTGAGAACAGCCAACTCGTTAATGAAGACAAAATCTGCCGAAAATTGAGCCTGCGAGGCTGCTCTAATGTCAAGGTGGCAATTGGGTCGTGCCGGCAGTCGGCATGCCTGGCACGGCACGATTGCTACAGTGATGTGGGCCGTGCCAGCACGGCACAAAGGCGTGGCCGTACCGGGCTAGGCTTGCCGGCACGGCCCACTGGCAATTTTGCCTTTTTTTTGTGTGTTTTTAAAAATACCCCTTAAAGTTAGAAAAAATGACTAGTGATGGGGGTAATTTCGAAAATTACATTGTGTAATTTCTTGTGTTCCAAAAATACCCTTCCCAACAACTATATTTGGGGGTACTTTAGGGATTATACATGTTCATACTAAAATAACCCCCCAACAACTATATTTGGGGGTACTTTAGGGATTACACATGTTTTTACCAAAATAATCCCCCCATCAATTATATTTGGGGGGTATATTAATGATTTTATGTAAGCCCAAGGGTTTCCATGGGTTAATCATTCACCTTATCTTCTTGTTTTGATGCTAGCAAACCAAATTGATTAGCATTTATGGACTGATGTGTTGCTTTGATGTGTTGTGTTGTATACAAGAATTTCATGTTATAATCGTCATTACAGAACTCTTCACAACACATGGCTTGTGGATCAAGGAACAAAGAGCTTGCACCTACAGTGAAGACATCCTCATTTGAAGATGTTCAAATCAAGAAGCTCATCATGAAGATTCCACAAGCTCCTAGCAAGTGTCAAGAAGGACCTTGGAGTTGAACATGCTATGGTGACACCTCATGTACCTCAACATGTATTGAAGATTGGAGGAGAAGTCACATGAGCCATATCAAGTTGAAGATGTTCACTCAAGCTGAAGTAGTCCTAGAAATTGCAAAGGAGCCGACACGTTCCAAGAAGACTTATGGTATTCATTTTTAGAATGTATTCTTGATTTTATGTTTAAATGCACTTTCAAATGGTTTTCATACTTAACTTTTTACATCTTTGAAAACCATACACACCCAAAAATGTGTTTGAAAACCTAGGACTTAAGCCCAAGACCATAGCCCAAAAGCCCCTGATTTTTAAAGTTAAAAAATAGAATTTCACGCAGGGCTGGTCGACCGGGCTCTGCCGAGCGATTGCGAGATAGAACCTGGAAGTTCAGGACATCTCGAAATTTATCGGGTCGGTCGGCCGGGCCAATCTGGTTGACTGCCGATTGATTTTCTGAAAATTCAGAAAACATCTAGGTTGGGCTTGGCGGACGACCGTAATGGGACGGTCGACCGCGGATAGGTTTTTGAGCGGAATTTTTAAGTTAACAGGTTAGCCTCACCGGACAATCGCCATGGGGCCGGTCGACCGCGACGGTAAGAAATTTTAAAATATAAAAGGGCGCCCGATAGGGGCGCGCAACCGCGGCGGTTCCATCGAACGCGACGGTCGGGCAAACTAGCCGTTGAGGCGTTTTTTGCTTGACTTTTTCAAGCCAATTATTTACAGTTTTACCCCAAACGGTCATATTTTGAAATATACTATATATATATGATTAAAACCTATCTCTACAAGCTTTTGAACATTTAAGAAAGATCAAATCTCATTTCTCCTTGAGCTTCATTTTAAAAATCAAAAGCAAAACCTCTTTGAATATGTATTTCCACATTCTTTCAAGAGGCACTCCATAAGGCTTTTCTTTTGCTTATTTCTTGGGAGTGATTGTGAGCTTAAACTTTGTAATCAGCCTATTAAGAGGCATTAAGAGTTTTTATTTTTCTTTGTTCTTCATTGAGAGTCTCCGATTCGGCCCGTTAAGAATAGTGAATCCGGCATATGAGGGTGTGTCCCCTCGCCGAAGGCTTCGTGCAGATGGGCTTTGCTTTGGCCCTTGAGAATGGAAAAGCAGTATTCGCTTTGGCCCATGAGAATGGAAAAGCAGGCTTCGCTTTGGCCTTTGAGAATGGAAAAGCTTGATCATGTAATGACTCATTGATCCGGCCTTGAAGGAGGATCGAGATAGTGGAACTCACGCACGGACGTGAAGAGTGGACTAGGTCTTGTGATAGACCGAACCATTATAAATCTTGTATTCATTGTCTCTCTCTCTTCCTTTCCTTCTCTTGCACGTGTGGTGATTGGTAATCTCTAACCTAACTTATATTTGTGATTTTGATTGAACAAGGGTTAGTAAATGCACTTGATTGAAATGGTTAAACCCTAAGCATTATAATATGTATTTAAACAAGGGTTAGCTCAATGTGCATGATTAGATTGTCTAAACCCTAGCTTTCATTGATATACTTATTTGAACATGGGTTAGACTAATTAGTGCTTAATTAAATGAATTAATTTTTAATTTTTTCTTAATTAAGCCTAAAATTTCTAATTGACCAATTCACCCCCCCTCTTGGGTTGTCACATCTGTATTTCATTTGGTATCAAAGCTTAGGCTCTTAAAGAGATTTTAACTTTAAAAATCTACAAGAGAAAAGATCTGTGACAATCCCTATGAATTTTTAGAAAAGGTCGATCCACCATAATTCCTCTATTCTTTGATAGAAAGAATTATGGAGCTTGGAAAGCACAAATGCTAGCCTATTTCAAATCCATAGATCATGACATTTTAGATGTCATTAAAGAGAGTGTAATTTTTTAGGATTCAAAAAACAAGGAAACCATAAACAGGTTCCCCTCTTTCTGATTTCTAATTATTCTTTCCATAAACAGTTCGCTAAGGTGCTCGACTCACCAACGAATGACTGCATTCTTAACCTTAGCACAAAAAAGACAAGTTAGCTATGCTTTTTCAAAGAAAACTATGAGGGTGAGAAGATTAAAATACTCATGTTCTCCATTCCTCACCCTCTCTCTCTAAATTGTTTGTCTTTTACATCTTTTCTTCATCTATCATCCACGCTCAAGGTCTATAACTAACCCACGAGGCCACAGGTGAGAACATTTTGCGGGTGGGCTGTTGCATGTGAGAACAACCACCTTGTTAATGAAGACAAAATCTGCCGAAAATTGAGCCTGCGAGGCTGCTCTAATGCTCTATACAGCGAAATGCCTTTTGTGATAACGCTACCACATTTAGAAAAAAAATACATAAAAATTATGACAGCCACATTTTGATAATGGCAACAATGCTTCCACATTTTCATTATGGCACAACTCTTCGTTTTAGGCTTTTTTAACTACTACCGGTCAAATGTTATTGAGGCTGTAGAAGAGAGTGCCGGGCGGGAGCCTTGTTACTATTGCATCGTCTACTTGCTGTTGTTAGAGGGAAAATTTTCCAAATGAAGTCGAAAATATAGGGAAATTTCTGATTGAAGTCACTGAATTTCCACATGTCCAGTTGGTGTTGAGACCCAATTCACGCCTGAAAAAATGACAGAAATATCCCTTGTCAAATCGAAATGGTTTTTACCAACTCCCTTCAAGTAAACCCTATTTTCATCCTCTTCTTATTTCCAAGCAAGTTTTTACAGCCATTTTTAGAGGGAGTCTAAGTATCCAGAGAAGAAAATTTCCGTTTGATCCGTCAAAAGATAGGGAAATTTCTAAATTGGGTGGCGTGAAACCCTGTTTTCATCTTCTTCTTCTTTCCAAACCATCTGTTTTCATCTTCTTTTTCTTTCCAAGCCATTTTTTACCTCCATTTTTAGAGGTTTCTTGAATATCGTATTTTCCCCTCTTTTTTCCTTTGCTTCGTTCTCCTTTGCCCTTCTGAGTTTGAAATGCCCTTCTGAGTTTGAAAAACAAAAGGGGTGACATTTACATTTCGTTTTTTACTTCCCTTTTTTATTTTCACTACTGAAAACCCCTCGTTTTCTTTTTCCTCAAAACCCTGACGGTCGAAATCAGAAGGAGCGAGATTTTGATTCCGTTTTATACGTTTTGAAGCCCTCGTTTTCTTCTTCCTCCAAAACCCTTGTGTCTCCTTCATTTTCTTCTTCCTCCAACCACTCGTTTTCTTCTTCCTTCAAAATCAAAACTTCCACTCGTTTTGTTCTTCCTCCAAAACCCTTCTCTTCCTCACCGCCGTCACCTTAACTGTCCGCTTCCTTCCGGCGTAAATAGCTAAGTGGAAGTTTTTTTTTCAGTTTTTTTTATATCACAAGTTTTTCCGGCTTACTTTCCCGGGAAGACGGTGGGTTACATTGATAATCTGTTGTTTAGACTTGATACCTCCTATAAGTATTGGATAACCCCCATTTATATTTGGAAATGTGGTTTTTCTTCTGATCTGAAACCTATTTTAAAACTAATAACTGATATTTGGATTTTTTAGTTTTATTTTGTTGGTGTGTTATGAAGAAGTTGGTATGATATAAATTGATAACCTCAGTATAGAATTGGATAACCCTTGTTTATAAATTTATAACCTCAGAATAAATTAGATAACCTCTGTATAGTTGATAACCTCAGTATAAAGTTGGATAACCTCAGTATAAATTGATAACCTTTGTATAATAGGATAACCCTTGTTTATACTTAAAACCAGTTGATAAGCACTAGTTAAAGTTAATAAGCAGATGATATGCCATCTTTGTAATTGGCATACCCTATGTATAATAGGATAATCCCTCTTTATAATAGGATAACCCCTCTGTATAATAGGATAACCCTTGTTTATACTTAATAACCAGATGATAGGCCCTCTTTGAACTTGGCATCCCATATGTATACTTGGCATCCCATATCTATAACTTGGCATCCCTTATGTATAATTGGATAAGCATTGTCTATAATAAGATAACCCCTCTGTATAATAGGATTACCATTCTTTATACTTAATACCAGATGACAGAACCTCTTTGAACTTGGCATCCCATAATATAACTTGGCATCCCATATGTATAACTTGGCATCCCTTATGTATAATTGGATAAGCCTTGTCTATAATAGGATAACCCCTCTGTATGATATGATAACCCTTGTTTATACTTAATACCAGATGATAGGCCCTCTTTGAACTTGGCATACCATATATATAACTTGACATCCAATATGTATAACTTGGCATCCCTTATCTATAATTGGATAAGCCTTGTCTATAATAAGATAATCCCTCTGTATGATAGGATAACCCTTGTTTATACTTAATACCAGATGATAGGCCCTCTTCAAACTTGGCATACCATACGTATAAGTTGTCATCTCATATGTTTAACTTGGCATCCCTTATGTATAATTGGATAAGCCTGTTTATAATAGGATAATCCCTCTGGATGTTAGGATAACCCTTGTTTATACTTAATACCAGATGATAGGCCCTCTTTGAACTTGGCATCCTATATCTATAACTTGGCATCCCATATGTATAACTTGGCATCCCTTATGTATAATTGGATAAGCCTTGTCTATAATAGGATAACCCCTATGTATGATAGGATAACCCTTGTTTATACTTAATACCAGATGATAAGCCCTCTTTAAACTTGGCATACCATATGTATAACTTGGAATCCATATGTTTAACTTGGAATCCCTTATGTATAATAGGATAAGCCTTGTCTATAATAGGATAACCCCTCTGTATGATATGATAACCCTTGTTTATACTTAATACCAGATGAGAGGCCCTCTTTGAACTTGGCATCCCATATCTATATGTAAGCCCAATGGTTTTCACCTTGGCATTCCCATCTTGTTTTGATGATTCCAATACACAAGTGATCTTTTATCACTAATGTGTTTGATTGTCTAAGTTGTAGATCATGATAAAGTAAGATCAAGGATGCTTGGATTGAAGGCCAAGAAGCCCACATTGGTCCACTAATTGGAAGGCCAAAGTCATCAAGCAAGAAGTCATGAAGACTTGAAGACATGAAGAAATTCATATTGAAGACCATTTTTTGTCTTTTAGAATGAAATTGATCCAAACCTAGATTAGGTTTTTAGAGGCATAATTAAGTTAATCTCACACACCCTAAATAAACAAGTGATTGTATTTGTGGAGTTCCAACACCTTGGAACCCTCATAGCAATCCCATCTTGGTTGAGAATTGGAAGCCCAAAACAGAATTGAAAATCTGCTCTGCATAGGCTTCTCGGAACTCCGAGAGTTTTCTCGGAACTCCGAGAATTCTCGGAACTCCGAGAATTATTCTCGGAACTCCGAGAAATATTCTCGGAACTCCGAGAAATGGTCCAGTAGACATTTTTTTATCATCTGTTAGAATTCCCGGAACTCCGAGATTTTTTCTCGGAACTCCGAGAATTCTCGGAACTCCGAGAATTCTCGGAACTCCGAGAATTCTCGGAACTCCGAGAACACTAATAACGGCTAGATTTATATCCGTTGGTGTTTTTCCAGAAATTACCGTAATGCCACTGAACGGTCATATTTTGTTTTTCCTATAAATATGGGTGTTCTAAACATTCAAATGATTAATCCTAACACTCTAAAACTTCATTTGAATATCCAAGAGTGAATCAAACTTCAATTGTGCCTCTCATCACCATCTTTAGGATTTGGATCATAGGCTCAAATTTGTACATCCATTTTGTAACCCTTGTGAGGGATTTTTCATTTCTTTCTTTCAACCTTCGAGTGTTGTATTCGGGCGAGTATTCGGAGAAGCGAAGCCCATTCTCCGTGGTGAGGATAGCTACCGAGGTTAAAGCTATTGGGGTGAGGATAGCCACCAAAGTTAAAGCTATTGTAATTGGCATTCGATCTTCGCCAAGGTTAAGAAGATCAAATAGTGAAGCCATCAACGGGTTTGGTTGGTGGAGTGGAGTAGGCCTCGGATTTGAGGACCGAACCACTTTAAATCTCGGGTGCACTCTTTCTATCTCTTTGCTCTTTTATTTGCATTGCACCATTAGATTTAACTTGAATATTGATTCTTGATCTCTTAATCTTAAAATCGGTTTAAAGGTTTTAAATTGGTAGATTATATTTCTTAAACAACCATATTCTCCCTCCTCATTGTGTTGCCAATCTAGTATAACTTGGGACCCCCCTACATCGGATTTTCACTATAACTTGGCATCTCATATATATAACTTGGCATCCCTTATGTATAATTAGATAAGCCTTGTCTATAATAGGATAACCCCTTTGTATGACAGGATGACCCTTGTTTATACTTAATACAAGATGATAGGCCCTCTTTGAACTTGGCATACCATATGTATAACTTGGCATCTCATATGTTTAACTTGGCATGCCTTATGTATAATTGGATAAGCCTATTCTATAATAGGATAATCCTTCTGTATGATAGGATAATCCTTGTTTATACTTAATATCAGATGAGAGGCCCTCTTTGAACTTGGCATCCCATATCTATAACTTGGCATCCCTTATGTATAACTTGGCATCCCTAATGTATAATTGGATAAGCATTGTCTATAATAGGATAACCCCTCTGTATGATAGGATAACCCTTGTTTATACTTAATACCCGATGAGAGGCCTCTTTGAACTTGGCATCCCATATCTATAACTTGGCATCCCAGTTAGATGGCAACATAATTTGAATGAATTCATTTATTTGTATCTTGAATGAATTCATTTTTTTTGTTTCTTTTAGAATCATATCCCCTATTTATAACTTTTTGATGATGTTTGTATAGACCTCGATATACTTGTTGATTTGTTATATGGCTAAGGGAGCAAAGGAAGAACTTGTTTTTCCTGGTAAGAGAGTTAAAAATGAGGGGAGAAAGAAGGGAGGGAAGAGACCTGTAAGTGTACTCTATTGTAGTTTACTATTTGATGTAGTAGTAGTTCTTTTTTGGTCATTGATGACTTAATCTGTCATGCAAGTTAAAAACGTCCCGCCACGATGTTCGCCTGCATGTTTTACATTTGATGAATTTAGAAGATGTGGTGATGCACAAGCCTCTGATCAGAGCACGACATTCTAATTGAAATTCACATACGAAGTCCTTTATTTTAGGGAGCATCGCAGTTCCCTTTGAAGCGAGCGATGTTGCATTGGCGCTAAGCCTCTCACTGAGACGACAAAGAGTAAACAAAGCTAGGTTAATCCCTACTGACAAGAGGAATTCCCCTCCTAAAGTGCCAGGTTAGAAGTTTCCCAAAGCATCTGTGATGACACCAGAGATTGAGAAAAAGATTATGAAGGTAGTCAACAGGGAGGACCAAGTGTCGATCGACGCAACGATGAAGTATGTTCTCCTGATATTGAACAATCATGATCTATAACTTAAGACAGTCAAACACATTAGTGATATAAAATCACTTGAGTTTGGAATCATCAAAAGAAGATGGGAATGCCAAGGTGGGAACCATTGGGCTTACAATCTCCCCCTTTTTATGATGACAAGCACAAGGGATTTTCCAATAAAAGCAAACATATTTTTCTTACTCTAGATTTTTCTCCCCCTTTGTCATCAACAAAAAGATGGGTAAAAAAATCAAGAGATAAAAATTTTCAATTTTAAGCTCCCCCTTTTTCAAAGAAAAAATCAAACATTGAACTCCCCCTATTTGGGATACTAATTCAACACAAGAAGGGATTTAAAAAAAAAAAAACCATAATTGAATGATATTCATATTTAAGTGCAAGCCCCTAATCTAAAAACAAATATGAATAGGCTCATATTGGGGTTTTGGGAACCCAAGCTTTCTTGGTTCCACCAAAATCCTTAATTTTAGATGCACATTGGAATTGATAGTGACCATGAATTCCACAATAATGGCATCTAACATGAGGGTTAGATAGATTAGTCATATCCTAATGCACATGCTTAGGTCCATGACTAGCCTTCTTCAAGATTATGTCAATGATTTTATCACCATTTAAAAATCCATGAAGACATAATCTTAATCTTTCATTTTCATTATGAAGATGGGTTATTTGATTCAAAAAATCATTATTGTCATCTTCATAACATTTGGAAGAGCTTGCCACATTTTAAAAATTAACTATTTGGCAAGATTTCGAATCCAAACTACCCTTAAGGGTTTCAATCTCAAGTTTAAGATTTTCAATTTGTACTTGAGCTTGAGATTTGGAAGAAGATGATTTATTTTTCAAAATATCAATTTTATTTTCTAATTTGAAAATAGATTTCTTAAGAACTTTATTTTTTGAAATTTGGGAATGCAAAGTATTATATAATTCATCATAAGATATGTTTCCACTATCCACTATCACTACTAGATGAACTATGAGAATGGTTTGAATTTACCTCATCTTCATGGGTGAGTGCCATGAAGCATAGATCATCTTTATTTACTTTCTTTTCACTTGAGCTCTTGCTTGAAGCGCTTGATGCATCCGAAGCGGCTACAAGACCTTTGTTCTTCTTCCAATCATTCTTCTTTCCTTTGAACTTTGAGGATGATGACTTGAGAAGTGGACACTCCGGTCTTTTGTGTCCCGTCTTATTACGATTGTAACATCTTATTCCACCCTCAACGTCACTTTCTTTTTCTTTTTATCTTTCTTGTGCTTCTTTCTCCATAAGCTTTTGAATTTGCTTAATGCTTCTTCTCCATAAGCTTTGATACCAAGTGAAATTCTAATGATAGGCCCAAGTATTCTTATTGGCAACTTAGGAGGAGGGAGATTAGGTTTTTATAAAAATAAAATCTAACATTTTGAAAACTTTTTAACCCAATTAAAGATTAAGAGAACAAAACACAATTTAAGCAACAAAGTTAAATCTAAAGTGCAAATTCAAATAAAAGAGCAAGAGAAAAGAAGGAGTGCACCCAAGATTTAAAGTGGTTCGGTCCTCATACACGAGGCCTACTCCACTCCACGAACCAAACACGTTGATGGCTTCACTATGTTGATCTTCTTAACCTTGGCGAAGACTGACAGAATTATGATATTTCACTAATTCTTGGATGCAATTACAGTAATCAAAGGGTGCTTATATAAAGCACTTACATGATAAGCATAGAAGGGAAATCAAGATAATTATGGAAGGGAAGGAATTCTAATCAAATCTACCTAATTAAATCTACTTTCCTAATCTTTCTTGCTTGCCTCTTCTTATCCACTCGCCTAATTTATCTAGTCTCCTCATTTAGCCAACTTACCCAATCTACCTCCAAGATGATCCAACGATGAGATCTTAACCCAATCCAACCATTGGATCCCACATCATATATGGATTGAAAATTGATATACGTATGATTACAATAAAATTGCCAAATATGGAAAATATAATTCCCAAATTACAAATTTAATCGAAATCCACCAATTTGATGCACACTTCCGGAAGTTGATGGTGAAGACTGATGTTGCTGCCAATGATCACCAACGATGGTTGCCGAAGAAGACGCCGCTTGTTGATGTGTTGCAAAGAGGGTTTAAAAAAAAACCAGTGGATCAATAGATCACAACCTCAATGGACTAGACAAGACTCAAGCCTCGATGGGCGAGTAAGATTGGGTCACTATGGACCGATGCCAGAATGGGCAAGAATGGGCCTCGATGGGCATGACAACATGGGTTGGTTTTAGAATACCAATCTTCATGGGAATTTCAAATTGCTCTCTCAAGCATGAACCTCGAGGAGAGAGGCCCCTCAACTGAGTAATGCTCCTATTACAGGCACGCACCTACCTCAACTGAAATGGATCAAGGAATTAAAGAGAGAGAAAAATGGAAGTATAGAGATGGGTGACGAATAATAGCGGAAAAGCTAACGGCACATAAAAAAAAAGCCAATGACTTTACGGATTTAAATGGTGCATGAATAGGAGGGTGCAAATATCAAAATTTAGGAGATAGATTGAAGAGATTGGGTGCATTGAAAACAGGGAAAAAGTTAGCCGTGTCTATACCATAGGCTTCTGTGTTCCGTGGGCATCCCTAATCTTCTCTTCACGATGTTGGAATTCAAGGCTTGATATTTGGACAAAACATTGAGGACTTCATTCTCTTTCCATGAGGCCGATCAAATGAACCTAAGGGGAGATGGCTGCGAATGCAGTGAAGGTATGGATGAAAACCCATGGATGGAAGATGGGAAAGTAGAGATGAAAATGAGGCAAACATGAAGGAAGCAAATTCTAAGAGTTGGGATTTAGATTTGCAGGAGCTATTTTTGCATCGGATAAATTGGAGAGCTATGTTGGCCCGGCGGACGGCCGAGTTAGCCGTCCGCCGGAAAACGGAACTGCGAAAGCTGTGGTCAAGGACGGGTCGGATCGTCCCGCTTTGATACCATGACAGGATTCTGATATTTCACTAATTCTTGGATGCAATTACAGTAATCAAAGGGTGCTTATATAAAGCACTTACATGATAAGCATAGAAGGGAAATCAAGATAATTATGGAAGGGAAGGAATTCTAATAAAATCTACCTAATTAAATTTACTTTCCTAATCTTTCTTGCTTGCCTCTTCTTATCCACTCGCCTAATTTATCTAGTCTCCTCATTTAGCCAACTTACCCAATCTACCTCCAAGATGATCCAACGGTGAGATCTTAACCCAATCCAACCGTTGGGTCCCACATATTCTAACAAAGACTGGTGCCAATTACAATATCCAAATGCTTTACCTTGGTGGCAATCCTCACCACGGAGAGAGGGCTTCGCTTCTCCGAACACTCGCCCAAATACACGGTTTATCAAGAAAGAAAGAACAAAGAAAAATTCCTTCCAAAGGGTTACAATCTTGAAGAAGATATACAAATGAGAGCCTATGATCCAAATCCTAAATTTAGAGGATGAGAGGCATAAACAAGCTTGATTCACTCTTAGGATGTTCAAATATAGTTTTAGAGTATTAGGATTGATCATTGGGAACTTTAGAACTCACATATATATAGAAAATCCAAAATATGACCATTTGGGGGCACAGTCGTAATTCTGGGAAAAACCCCAACGGCTATAATTTTCCACTCAACATAGTGTTCTCGGAGTTCCGAGAGACTTTCTCGGAGTTCTGGGAATTTCTCTCCGAGTTCCGGGAATACAAACAGAAGATGAAAAAATGTTACTAGACCATTTCTCGAAGTTCCGAGCTCGAAGCTCCGAGAAGCCTATTTCCAGCAGGTTTTCAAGTGTGAAATCCTGATTTGTTTTGGGCTGCAAGGGTTTCCAATTCTATACTTAGATGGGATTGTTATGAGGGTTCCAAAGTGTTGGAACACCACAAGGACAATCACTAAAATATTTTAGTTCATTTAGGGGTGTGTGATTTCTTTATTTATGCTTCTCAAAACCTAAACTAGGATTGGATCTTTACAATCTAAAAGACTTCAAGGAGAATGATCTTCACTTGCATTGCTTCAAGTCTTCATGCTTCATGGATCGCCAATGACTTTGGCCTTCCGAATGTGGTCCAATTAGAGTTTCTTGGCCTCAATCCAAGCAACCTTGATATTGAACATTCATGATCTACAACTTAAGACAATCAAACACATTAGTGATATAAAAGCACTTGTATTTGGAATCATCAAAAGAAGAAGGGAATGCCAAGGTGGGAACCATTGGGCTTACACAAGTATTTACATAATTTTAAGTTTCTTTTCCATTTGTTTTTACTAGGGGAACCAAATGTTTTTTTAAATAAAATAAGGGCTCACACACCACTCTTATTCCCTGCATATATTATCCTGTTTTGTGGTTACTTTTTGCTATGGTTTGTTGTGGATGTGATATAAGATGACCTATTCGAGATACTATGAGTAGGAGCCGTGAGGGGTATACCCGCCTTCTAGAGCCACCGCACCAGTAGTATACACTTCGTGTGTAAAACGGACATAGTTTGTACACTAGACGATAGTCACATTGTACAAGTAATTATGCACCCGGCCAGGTGCACCTCAGCCTTACCCCGTCTATATATTGCATTGTCCTCGTGTGGCTACAAGCGCGGTCATAGTACACTCACCAATCATTTATGAGTTGAGATATGCTTGACTCCGCTATTTTAGACCCGCTCCATACAAATGATTTTCTTATGGTTATTTATAATGTGGGTACATTCTTATTTTTCTCTTCTTTCAATTACTAGGAAAATGGAACCAACCTCTTCACAACCGTGTGGGTTACGTATCGATGATGCTTTCTCGCAAGCCTCTGGGATAGGTATTGATGAAGTTGACGCCCATGGTCTTATTGTGGTTGATGATGGGGGTGATGATGGCATTAATCTGATTGAAAATAATATAGAATGGCCAGATACTGATATGAATGACGAAGATGAGGGTGGTAGTACGCCCAATAAGGCTAGTAGTGTGAATAAGCCATTTCTGAACCAAGTGTTTGATGATTGGATGTCTGCCTTTGAATTCTACAATTCTTATGCACTGGCTACTGACTTTGGATTATGAAAATCCAGTACAAATAGTTCTAAAAGAACAAATAATGTGAACTCAAGAAAATTTGTGTGTGATAGAGAGGGGTGAAAAAGTATAAGGCAAAGAAAGTGGATCATTGTAAGGAAAGGAGGGAACGGCGAGCTGTCAGATTGAATTGCAAAGCTAAGATGATCACAAAACTAAGAGATGGGAAGTGGGTAGTGACCACATTTGATGACATTCATTCTCACGTTCTGACCTGCCCACTTAAGAGGCAAATGCACCGTTCCCATAATAGATTCAGTAAGAGTGAAAGTATTAAGACGTTGATTTACTGTCTCGATGAGACCCAGATGCTAGCTGCGAGGATTACAAAGGCCATTAATTCAACAAATGATGGAATATCAGGTGTGGTAACACCTGATCAAGTTGCTTCCCATTTGAGAAAAAGAGGGTTAACAATATAGGCCAAAAAGCTGTGTTAGTGGCCAACCATCTTCAAAAGAAGAGATCAGAAGACCCGAATTTCTTTTTCTCGATGGAGTTGGATACGGATGGGACCTTCCGATGTATGTTCTGGGCTGACGCTATGGCTAGAGATGCTTACATGACATTCAGTGATGTCATTGTATTTGATGTCACTTACAAAACCAATGGGTTATCTCTGCCATTTGCACCGTTTACGGGAGTGAACCATCATAGACAGTCGACCCTATTCGGATGTGCCCTATTAGCTGATGAGACAGAGGAAACCTTCAGTTGGTTATTTGAACAGTGGTTGACGTGCATGCATGGTAAAGCACCTGATGCAATAATAACTGATATGGATCCGGCAATGAAAAATACAATTGGAAGAGTTTTTCCACACACCCAGCATAGGTTTTGTTCGTGGCACATACACAGGCATCTGCTTGAGCATGTTGTAGAGATGAGGGATTCGACTAGTGATTTCTCCCTCGATTATAATCGTTGGTTTTTTTCAAAAACCATGGAGGATTGTGAGCAGTTGTGGGAAGATTTGGTTTGTAAATATGAAATCGGGGAAATTGATTGGTTATCTAGGATGTGGGAGCAGCGAAAGCATTGGGTTCCGGCATATTGGCGAAACACTTTCACTGCAGGAATGACTTCGAGTCAACGTAATGAAAGCATGAATGCATTCTTTGTTGGATATGTGAATAGCAAAACTGGCTTGCATGAGTTCTTAGATGCATGTGATAGGGCATTGGTTCAACGTCGTAAAACGGAAGCCGAAGAAGATTTCAAGTCAAAATATTCGAAAGTAAGTATGAAAACGAATAGCCCTTTGGAAGAAGAGGTCGGGATATTCTATACGAGGAATATGTTTAACATTTTTCAGGATGAGTTGAGGCATAGTACTGGTTGTTGGTACGACCACTTGAGCAAGGATGGGGCCGTGGAAGAATATTTGGTAGGTCCCATAAATGATGTGAATAGTAGATGGTATAGGGTATTTTATGATGATTCCGATGGAATGACCTTCAAATGTGATTGTGCTAAGTTTGAAAGGGAGGAGATCTTATGCAAACATATCCTTCGTATTATGGATACGAAACAATTGAAGAAGGTTCCCAACCATTACATGTTGAGGAGATGGTCTATTCAGGCAATGTATCAAGTAGGGGGTATAATATCTATAAGGCCACAAGTGGGTAGTAGCGTGAATCCGTTTTAGAGGTGATGCCTAATCTCAAGATGGCAACGACTGGTTGATGAACTCGGAAGAGATGAGAAAGTTTTTAACAGGATGACTGAATTTTGTAATCTTCTTTTTGCTGAAGAAGAACAAAAGTAGAAAGAAAAGGAAGTTACATTGGAGGCTAGTGAGTTACCAATCGTTGGTAGCGAAGTATATTCAAAATTTAGCGTGAGTCAAATACCTGAAATCACAATTCGAGACCCACCAATTGCGAAGACCAAGGGCCGTCCAAAGAATCCAACACACTTGAAATTTGGCTTAGAGACATATGTATCCCAACCAAATAATCGGACGTGCAAATCTTGTGCCGGAAAAGGACATTACAAGTCGACATGTAAAAATAAAGGCCAGGTTTGTTTTCTTGCCTATTGATTCATTTGTATGTGTACATGGAGTGATATTTGTTAATGTTTATATATTGATTCTGTTATGGTGAATGCTAATAGAAGCCTAAAAGAAAGTGCCAAAGAGAAAGGTGACGTAGATGAAGATGAAGATGAAGAGGAAGAGGAAGAAGAAGAGGCATAGGAGGAGTACGTATAAACTATGATGTAACTCATGTATTTATTTGAACCATTTTTAGTTCAAATAGATGGCAACAGTTCTTATTATTATTATTTTTATGATCCAGATGGAGGACCCTGGTGGATGAAGATACTTTACAGACTGGGTAAAATATTGTCTTCTTTCACAGTAAACTAATACTTTACATGCTTAAATAATCCACTTCATCTTGCTGTCCTTCTTTAAAAAATGATAATATTGAACTGCGAGTGGTGTTTTCCTTTCTAAATAATAATGAAAACAACATGAATGGTAATTGCTTTTCTTCTTTTTGCAGTTGAGTTCGCATAAACAATGCTTCCTAGTTGAGTTCGCATAGACAATGCTTCCTGATATGAAGACACCAATGATATCAAGACACCAATGCTTCCTGATATGAAGAAACCAATGATATCAAGACACCAAATGCTTCCTGACGTTGTGGCAATTTTGGGGCCATTGTGGCAATTTTCTCACTTTTTTCTCACATTGTTGTGCATCTCGGCAATTTTTTTGGGGCCATTGTAGCAATTTTTTGGGGCCAATGTGACAATTTTTAAGGGCTATTGTGCCAATTTTTTTGGGCCAATGGATACATTATGACTCTTTGTAAGACAAATTTGGAATGCAATTAGAAAAATCCTGACTTTCCTAATGGTAACGCCATGATGCCATATTAAGACTAGCAATGATGCCGTATCAAATTTGGGGGAAGACACTTTGGCGAGTTATGATTGCCTGAATTAGGAATTGGAATCGACATCATATTCTGGTTTATATTCCGATCCTCCCTTAAGGGGAATGAGAAAAAGAAATAAAAATAGACTTTTTAATTCAAAAATCTAATAAAAGTTCCATGTCAATTCTGTCCCTCTATTCCTTTTTTTTCTGTAACCAAACGTTGGGTGGATTGGAATCAGATCTCCATTCCAATGCCTGAGTCAGGCAATCGGATCACACCATGACTTTCTTTTTGGAATTGCATTCGTAGATTGGAGCAAATTGTGGTGGCCTGGAGTAAAGTTGGGGAGCTGTAGGAGTTGGTGAACACTTATCCCTCATGAAGTGGCATAAGGGACTCTTGGTTCTACCAAACCCTTGTGGGCTGCCTCTAGATGTTCTACAAGATCAATGGCTCTAATCTTGCATAAATGCCCCCCTTATGCCCCTTGTAGGACATTAAAGTTAGCTTTTACCATTGATTGTAAAAGTGACTTGCTGTATAGTCTTTCTTCTTTTTGAACAGTTGGGTTTGTCCAATTATAAGAACATGGCCACTTCATGAGGAAAAATATTAACAGTAAGCAATTTGCAATTCATACTTTTTCCCCACCATCTGCCTTTGATATTCAAAAGGGAACAAAAATCTCCCATCAGATTTTTAGTCAATTGATGGGTGTATTTTTCATGGTTGCCAATTCGTTTGTTTATCTACAACCATTAAGAATGAAAATAATCAATTCACAAAATGCTCTTATGATTTTAATAAATGATTGGCAAGATAATGGAAGGCTGAGCAGTGTCAGATTGGTTTAAAGGAAGAAAAGAAATCATATAATGGAGGCAAAGTTTCTACAAAGAACATATGCTATTTAAAACAGCATTTACATCCCAAAGTAGCAGAATTCTTGTAATTAATCAGTTAGTACCCATCAGATTATGTCACTTGAATAGATATCAAAAACCCAAGAAAAAAGGGCAACAACTCCAAGTACTTTATTCCACCCATTCTCATTCACTAGTCCTTTCGAGCGTCGCAGCAAAAGCTTCAATTCAGCTACCGCTTCCTTCGTCTCTTGATTCGACATGTTCAATCTCGATACCTCATCTCCCAACCTTCTCAGAAGGTTATTGGATTCCCTCTGGCACCCAACCAAGCTAGATAACGCATCTCCCAAATCAGCTACCGCAAGGGCCGTCTCTTGCGTCGACATGTTCAATCTGGCTACCACTTCTCTCAACCTTCTCATATGGTTATTGGATTGCCATTCGTACCTAAATTCTGGGTTGTTTAACACATCATCCATCCATAGAAAATAATTGCACCTCCAAGTAATGCCATCCTGCGCGTTATACAGATGTAAGTTCGACCTCTGAAATTGCCTAGAAATAAAATATCACTTAAACCATCTTTACTTACATTGAAATGGCATGAGTAGAAGACCCGTTCTTAGTTACCATGCACATCAGTCTCGGCTATTTTCAGAGTAGCTTTCTTCTTACAGTGACATTGAAGTACGGGGATTCTGAAGAGGGTTGACCTTCCATCAGTACGGGAAGATGAAGCCATCAATAGCAGCTGAATGCAAAAATAGAAAAAGGTAAAAAGCTTAGTTTCCGTCGAATGAGCAGCCTGAAACCAAAATGGGCAGAAGAAGGGGAAGCAAAAGAGAAGAAGGGGCAATATTCTTGGGACAACTGAAATAAACAGCAATTATTTATACAAAAATAACTAAGGAAAGAGAATTGCTTCACAGACCAGGAAACATCAAATCTTTTCAATCCCTAGTTTGGAATAAAAAAGAAACAAAAAACACTGGTTTGTTAGCTCAAATCAGATTACAAACCCTACAAAATATAGCTTTTTACTCTCTTGTTCAGTGTTTTCACTAAATAACTACTCTCTCCAGAATAACAAACCCTATTGGCAACAACCTGTGGACCCCGATCCGAGAGAGGCGGGGGGACGGGCCGCCCCAGAAAGTCTCTAGATCATCCACGTGAAGGAGAGCTCCACCAAGGAACTCTCGAAAGAGTGCCCCTCACAGCATGAGTGGCGATGTAAAGTGAGATACCTCTCGATTCGGGGACCAACCCGGATTCGAGACGCACCTTAAAAAAAGAAAGAGTCGCCATCCAAGGAAGTGGGCCCTGGATCCCATGCAGTGCTCTGTCGCAACAGATAACCAGAGATATAAAAGGTCCATGCCTGATGACGAATGGGGAAGGGGTTAGGTGCCCAAATTCGCCCAAGTGCAAGCACCTGGTCTCTTATGCCATTTATTATTAACTTTGAAGAGTTTTGGGCGAAAATCATGCGAAATGGGAACGAATATCCCTGAGATAACGTCTAGCTAATCATGCATGTCTCGGAGATGAATAAGAAGCACACACAAAAGAAATGAAAGACATGACACCTAAGAATAGCTAGGTTATGAGTGTCATGCCTAATTGGTGTCTAAGTTCTGATGGGCAAACACATGCATGCTAAAGCTAAAGGTATAGGGTCTGTACATGAAAGTAAGAAAACACAGCAAAACATACAACACAACACGACTCCACACACGACTCGACACGACAAACCCTAGACTCTAATGTGATACTTGACTCGGACCAGGATGGCCGTCCATCCTGGCTGCACTACGTATCCCGGCCTCGGGAAGAATCAGAGTCAACGTAGTTCGGCGACCTATGCTAAACTACAATGCCTAACCTTCTAGGACTGCTATCCTAGACTCGATCAACTAGACTCGACTAGTTTTTAAAGCTTCTTGCTATTACTTAAGTTCAAGTGAATTGTAATTTTTAGGACTCCCTATATGCCCTAACTAATGCAAGTGGACCCTACACCCTATGTGTGACTAGGCTGTGCGTCCTAAGGAAAACCATGGGCTATCTAAGCGCATTCTAGTCTAGCCATCGGCTCGACTAAGTGTCCAACAGACCACGACTCGAGGCCTCCTAACTCTGAGGACACCCACACGACAAGACTCATTATATCAACACAAACAGGACAGACTGCTAACTCTAAGACACCCCAAATGCCTAGGACAGACTCCTAACTCTGTGGGAAGATCTTTTGAAAATGATTTGCAAGGTTATTTTGAAGAATTTTTGTATTTTGGGAAGATTTGAAAGGTTTTGAAGCTTATGGAAGTTTTTGAAGTTGTGAAAGTTGTGACTGAACTCAGGATGCTAGCTGCACGCCTGAGCTGCCTACGTACCCCTCAGCTAGGGATCAAGCCATCCGTAGTCCGGACTGGGGTTTCCTAACTACACTCTTAAAGACTCAAGATTTTTGAGATTTTTAATGTTTTGAAGTGTTTTTTGTTATTTTTGACACAAGAGGATAGAATCCTATCATCATAAGGGTAGGACAGACTCCTGATATCCCGTAAAGGTTGGACGACATCCTATGCTTTGTGGGGGGATTTGACAGAATCACGACTCTGCAAGGGTTGGACAGCATCCTATACCCTGCAAGAGCGGATAAAAATCACATGACTTGATGAGAGGATGAACAGAATCCTAACCCCTATGTTAATAGGACAGACTCCTGAAAGATTGACTCTCTAGGTAAGGACAGAGTCCTATGCTAAAGGACTGACTTTGAAAGATGGAAGGACGGAATCCTAAACTTTATGAAGGGATAGGACAGAATCCTAAACTCTACAAGGGTAGGACAGACTCCTAAACCCTGGGATGGTAGGACAGACTCCTAAACTCTCTATGACTGACTCTAAAGAGGAAGAAATCCCTTAACCTGCGAAGACTCTAAGGCAGGAAGGGAAGGGGTTGGCTCGAGATACATTCCGTCATAGCCGAAAGCCGAAGGGGGGATTTTTACCCTAGAAGAGGTCGTTCAAATGCAGATATTCTTATACCAAGGGTTGGATCCATAGTCTTATTATCGAATCGATATTTAAGAAACTAAAACTCATGGAGAAAATTTAAGGAATTGGAGGCATACCTAATCATGGGTGAAGTTAGCCTAAAAACAGCTAACCCGAGATATCAAACAAGAGGATTATTCTCAAGTGACGAAATAGGGATACCAAGCACTCAAATATGACTCCGAAAACTGTAAAGGTCGACCTCTTGTTCCAAAATTCCCAATTAGTACTAACCAAACTAAAAAAAGAAACATTATGAATGCCAATCTCTAAACAAAATTAAAGAATAGCGTAAATTTCAGACCCTGAATCAAATGAAATTAATAGGGTTGCTTTCATGTAAGTCCAAAGGCAAATTAGTGAATGGGTTTGAACAGCAGAATGAATAGCCAGCTATGGAATAACTAATGGATTGTCCGAGGGAAGATAACTCAGATCTAATGGGTGCAGAGTTTAAGCAAAGTCATACGCTACATGCTGTAAATCAATATAGCATTTCCATCAAACAAGAGAAGTGCAATTCCATTTCAACATGAAGAACTTCCTGACACATGCATCAGAGCTATAAATGCACATTCAATCAAAACACTTGACATACGCATAGGGCCTTCACGCACGTCTCAACAACACTTGGCACGCATACATTATAATACCCTTCGCTAAAGTGAAATCATCCTGAATTCCACTAACCCAAATGAGCCCAAACAGTGAATTTCCGAATTGGCAAATCCAAACAGGGCACCTTCCGATTCCAACCACAATACAAGTAAAAACCTTGTTATAAGGAAATGGAGGCCAACAAATCATCCCTTGCAATAATACCTTGAATTAATAGCTCATGTATTTTGCTTCCAAAGCCCACAGGCAATACAATTGGTCATAAGATGCATAGCATATCTTCTAAGACTATTGAACTCAAGCAGTATAAGAAATCAAGAATGCAAAGAGGGCATTAGCAATTTGTTGCCTGTCTATGAAATAGGCCAATGACATCAATATTATTAGCATTTCCCTTAAAGAATATCACAGTCTCTATAAATGTCTAGATAGGAAATCATTTGGAATAGAGAAAAACAGGCCGAGTTTGCTATTTAACCAGAAATCAAAGCATTTTACCAAGGAAATTAAAAGAGAAGGAAAAGGTTACCGGGTTGGGACGGCCTCGAATCGCCTTTGCCGGAGCTCTTTGACAGAGAACCAATTCCCACAATGTCGAAGGCAAAATTTGCGAAGCAAAAATCAGGTTGGCGGCCGACTAAGATGAGCCGCCGACCCCTATCTCTCTTCCTCCTCCGCTCAGATTTGGCTCAAGTACAATAGAAGCTATGTGGATCGAAGCCACACGAAAATTTTCGGAATATGATGACCAAATCCTTGGTCCTCTCTTCTTATTCCTGAACAGGGAAATTGATCTTTGATTGAGATAGAGATGGGAGTGAGAGAGCAGAGGTGGGTTGCAAAGGTGTTGGTGACCGGATTCCGGCAGGATCGCCGGAATCAGTGGCTGTAGAGGTGAAAGCTAGAAATGGGTTTGCGGAAAATGGGGTTTTAAGAGGAGATGAAGATGGGTTTCAAGGGGACGGCTGAGAGAAGTGAAGAGGGTTTGAAGATAAAAATCGAAGTGGGTTTTGGGGGGAATGGCAGAGGATGGAGAAGATGGCTGAGGAGAATGGTGGTAGAACCGATGATGATGGTGGAGATGGTTGTATAAATCCGGCCGGATTTAATGGACTTCTTGGTCGGAGCTATGCCGGAACGGCCGGAGAGTGAAGAAAAAATGTAGAAAATACGGTGGCAAAAGGGGTTTAATGGGGTACGGTGGCTGAGATGGCAGTGGAAGATGGGTGTGATTTGCAGAGGAGGTGGGGTATGGGTGCAATGGGTTTGGTGGTGGGTAGGGATCGGAGATGGAGGTGATGAGGAGATAAAGCTGAAATGGGTTTATGGTGGCCGGCCGAAGTTGGGTTCGGTGGCTAGTGGGTTTCAATGGGTTTTGATGGTGTGGTAGAAGAAGAAGAAAGTGGAGGTGGTTGCGGTGAGGGCAGCTGGCCGAAATGGGTGCCAGATTCTAGCAAAATCTGCCGGAGGAGATGGAGATGGGCTGGCCGGAGATGGGGCCGGAGGTCGGATTCTAGGGTTTCAGGAGGAAATGGTGATAGAAAGGAGAGAAGAGGGTTGCTGGAATGGGGATTACGACTGATGTGGGAATGGAGAAAATGGTGGAGAAGGATTCCGGTGGGACTTGCCGTGGAAGATGACCGGAAGTCCCCCTCTTTTTTTTTCTTTTTTTTTCACAGCTCTCTGTTTTCTCCTCTCTTCTCTTTGTTGAATGAAGAAATGAAATGGGGGGAAATGGTGGTGGTAGTAATGAGAAGAAGAGAAGAAAAAAGGGAAAAAAAACGAAATGGGTTTGGGCAGAGATGATGGCTGAGATGGTCGGAAATGGTGGGCGGCTGGCCGGAGATGGGGATGGTAGGAAGAAGATGAAGGTGGCTGGCAATGGAAGAGGGGAGGAAGAAGGTGGAGATGGTGGTGGTGAATGGATGCCGGATTCCGGCACAACTTGCAGGAGAAGAAAGGTTTTCTCCTCTCTCTCAGCTCCTCTCTTGCTACGAAAAAATGAAAACCCTCGCTATTCCCTTTGTCCTTTGTTCTTTTCTAAATAGGGTTAGGGACCTAGTTCTAATCCTAACCCTCCATCTCCTTTGATGGCCTAGATCACTTCTCCTTGTGCTAAAGTCTAGAACCCTAAACATGTGCTTTCCATCATGGCCCTACACTTGTCTTTTTTTTTATCTTAGGGTCCTTGCTCATTGCTTATAGAGGAAGCAATGAGAACATCCAAGAATACCGTTAAAGATGGGTTGATTTCCTTCTTGCCCAACACCTCTATTTTGATTTTTTTATTAAAGAAGAATGATATACCCGACCCCCCTTTTTGCTCTAGACAGCCCCATCTAGTGTATTTTAACTACTCTTCTCTTTACAGGGGGTGGCTCGGGTAGGAAAAGGGTAATAATAAAAAAAATAAATGATAAAGTTGACCTCCCATGCACTTGCCTTGGACAGCCACTTTCTAGTGTATTTCATTCTCTTTTTACTCTATTCAGGGGGTGGGTCGGGTAGGAACATCGATCAAAGGGCTTGGCAACAACAATATTTTTTAGGTTTTTCGGGTTTATTTCGCACTTCGAGACCTTATTCAACCTCGGGATTTTATTCGAATACGCGGGTTTAAGGCCTTGTCAAAATGGGGTGTCTACAGATGCCCCTCTTTGGCAGAGTGTGCTTGTCGCACGAATGCCAAAGCCGAACAGACATCACATTTTGACTGGCCCAAGGCTTCAAACAAAAGGGATGTAAGGGGTGAACAAGGTTGACTGACGAGACAGATTCTCATCGGATCAATCAAGAAAGAAATGATAAAATGAATTGACGAGACGGATTCTCGTAAAGGAAACTGAGACGCTGAAATATTGAGACAGACTCTCAACTGAAGTGTGAGACAGACTCTCAACGGACTAATGAGACAGACTCTCAAAAGGGGGAATGAGACAGACTCTCGAGATGGCACAAATGAATGGTTAGACAGCCTCTAATTAAGCCACTCAGGGATTTAGAGGATTACAGAGCAGAATGATTAGACCATAATTAAGATCAAGCCGATCCAGGATCTGAGAAGACGGCTTCTTAACAGATCAACAAAGCGGAAATGACTATGTAATTATCATAATCAAACCCAAATTAGGATCTGAGAAGACGGCATCTTGACAGATCAACAAAGTGGAATGATTAGACCATAATTAAGATCAAGCCGATCCAGGATCTGAGAAGACGGCTTTTTAACAGATCAACAAAGCGGAAATGACTAGGTAATTATCATAATCAAACCCAAATTAGGATCTGAGAAGACGGCAGCTTGACAGATCAACAAAGCGGAATGATTAGACAATCATCATGATCAAACCACTCTAGGATCTGAGAAGACGGCTTCTAAACAGATCAACAAAGCGGAAATGACTAGGTAATTATCATAATCAAACCCAAATTAGGATCTGAGAAGATAGCATCTTGACAGATCGACAAAGCGGAATGATTAGACAATCATCATGATCAAACCACTGTAGGATCTGAGAAGACGACCTCTAAACAGATGAACAAAGCGGAATGACTAGACCATCATCATGATCACTCCCAAATTAGGATATGAGAATACGGCATCTTGACAGATCAACAAAGCGGAATGATTAGATGATTTTTGACTTGGAAAACGCGTTCAAGTTTCTCAAATCTTGATTTGTCAAGACTGCCATCTCAACTATCAACGCATGCTAGGTATCTTTTATGGCTTGGCTTTCATCAGGACATAAAAGATGCCCCTAGTACAATTTCATTTCCAATACAGGATTCTTAACAAAACTCGAACAGATTCAAGCTTTCTTTCATGAAATTTGGGTTACAAAGATTTTGAAGGTACAAGAGACTGATTCTTGCTGAAGGGTCTACCACTTTTATGTCAATAGCAGGGGCTTCGGGCCTTAAAGGCTTTTCAAATGTACAAGAGACTGGTTTTGCCTGAAACACCTTCAATTTTCTACCACCTGTCAGAATTTCAGGTTACAATGGTTTTCAACTTCCAAACAGACTGATTCTGCTTGACACATCTTCAACCTCCTGCCTGCTGTAGGAATTTCAAATGGGCCTAAGAGCTTGCCGCGCTTCTAGACCATGTATAGGTCATTTCGCCTTCTGGAGATGCGACTTCATTTTTTGGTACCTGTTACCCCAGCTTTTGAAAGGATACTGGACCAAACAAGTCATTTTGGGACACACCTGACTCGACTGAGTACATGACTTTGACTTCACAAAGAATGACCTTGACAACTGCTTGACAAAGGACTTTTGGTGAGTACACAACCGAGTTACAAGACTGACTTTCAAGAAAGACTGAATCTACTTCTTAATTTGATAATTGTTTTAAGATGGTACAGCTTACCACTCTTGGAATTCTTTGAATACCGCATTTTAAGGTGATTCCGCCTCTTTCTGGTATTTAGTCCTGGTTATTATACCCTTTGGATTGCTCGGTTTTAACCCCTAGCTTAGAGGAATATCAAAGGAAGCCTTGTCGGCACTATTCAGACCTTAGAAGTGATGCCGATACAGGTATGAAAGTCTTGCTAGCTTCTAAAATTTAGTCCTTCGTGAGAAGCCACTGCCATGACCAGATTGCCCTTTTGGGTTTTCAATCTGACGGACCGTTTGCCTTAATTTTTGCCTGGACTGCCTACCCTTGCAGGTTTTCCGTCCAGCAGGCTCAGCACCCTGATTTTTGCCTAAGCCGCCCTTTCGGGTTTTCGGCTTAGCGGACGAATGACCCTAACTTTTGCCTAGACCGCCCTTTTGGGTTTTCAGTCTAGCGGGTCTAAGACTCCATTATTCTTTTCTTTCTTTTTTCTGTTTCTCCACAAACCTTTGCCTTATCACACCAGGAGGACTTCTAGGTGGGTTAGGGTTTGAAAGAATTGGATCAGGTTGTTTGCATTGACTGGACCAAATCTGGACCCTTCCAGATAGCCTACGTACCTCCAAAGAGTGAGGATCAGGTCCGCGTAGTTCGCCCATTGGGGACTTTGGGTTGAGATTGTTTTGATTTGACTTCTTTTTTTTTATTTTTTTTGAAAGTTCCCCCCCCCCCCGTTTTTTTAACAGCTTTGAAAGATTTGACCGAACCCGACCTTGTCAGGTTGCCTACGTACCCTGTGGAAAGGTATCAGGTCATGGTGTAGTTCAGGTCTGTATCTTTTATGACGCAAGTCATAAAAGATGCCCCTAGTTTGAGAGTGACAAAGAAATTTTGATTTTACTTATTGGCTCAAAGGGGTTGCAAACGGTATTTGACTTTTCCTTCTTTTCTTTTTTTTTAACTGGATTTTTGGATTTGAAGCTCAGATCGGCCAAGGATGGCCTCCTGGTGTCTTAGGCATAATACTTTTTAAGCTGATCAAGGTTTGTAGGTTCTGTTAGATTTTCACCATTTTGATCAAGGAGTCTGACGGCTTTTCCAGGCAGGACTTCATCGAAAATGTAAGGACTTGACCAGTTTGGTCTGAACTTCCCTCGGGGATCATAGACCGGTGCCCTGTAGGATTTCAAAACGAGGTCTCCCTTCTGGAGATCTCTGATCTTTACCTTCTTGTTAAAAGCTTTCTCAATTCGATGCTGATATCCTTGGACATGATACAAAGCTCTGAGCCTCTTCTCATCAATCATCTGTAACTCTTGATACCGGGCCCTTGCCCACTCTGATTCTGGCAAATCAGCTTCCATCATTACCCTTAACGAAGGAATTCTCAGCTCAACTGGTAGTACCGCTTCCATCCCGTACACTAATGAATACGGCGTAGCTCCCGTAGAGGCCCTGATCGACGTTCTGTAAGCCCACAAAGCATATGGTAGCTTATTTGACCAGTCCCTGTACGTCTCTGTCATCTTGCTGATGATGGTTTTGATGTTCTTGTTTGCGGCTTCGACGGCTCCATTCGTCTGAGGCCTATATGGTGAGGACTTGTGATGCTTGATCTTGAACTCCTCACATAGGTGTACCACTTCTTGCTTGAAGTGTGATCCATTGTCTGAGATCATCTGCAGATGATATTTGTCCGAATGAATTTGGTGACTGAGGCTGAGGTCAGCGATGCGAAGGATGCGGCTTCGATCCACTTAGTGAAGTAATCGATGGCTACCAGGATGTACTCATGCCCACTTGAAGATTTCGGAAACACCTTCTCAATAATATCGATTCCCCAGACTGAAAACGGCCACGGCGAAGTCAGAGAATATAACTCAGAAGGCGGCACATGGATGAGGTTGGCATAAACCTGACATTTATGACACTTCTTCACGAATGCAAAGCAGTCAGCTTCCATGGTTGGCCAGTAGTACCCAAGTCTCAGGATCTTTCTTGACAGCATGTTTCTGTTCATGTGAGGCCTACAGACTCCTTCATGCGTCTGCTCTATGAGATTAGCTGCTCGACTTCATCTACACAAAGAAGATGGATTCCATCAAATGACCTCCTGAAGAGCTCATCGCCGCAGATAATGAAGTTAGCCGCCAACTTCTGGAGAGACCTCCGCTCTTTTCCTGACGCTTCAGGGGGGTGCCCTTGGCCTAAAATAAGATTCTTTATATCAGTGTACCAGGGCTTTCCATCTGGACATCGGGCTGCTATCTCTATAGCGTTCACATGCGCTGGAGCCCATTGTAACCGCACTGCTAGAGGCTGAACTTCCATCGATGCAGAGATATCTAGCATTGAGGCTAGTGTAGCCAAAGCGTCCGCGAAATGATTTCTTGTCCTCGACAGATGAGTAAACGTAACATTCTTGAATCTCCTGACCAAAGAATCTAGATACGTGTTATACGGGATCAATCTATCTTCTTTTGTTTTCCATTGACCATTGATCTGACAAATGATCAAGATTGAATCCCCGAAAACATCTATCTCTTGAATATGCAAAGCCAAGGCTGCTTCGAGACCAGCAATGCAAGCCTCATATTCGGCCTCATTGTTGGTACACTTGAACTGTAATTTGATGGATACGGGGATGTACTCTTTCTTCGGAGATATCAACACTGCCCCAACCCCTTGACCTCGGTTGTTCACAGCACCATCGAAATACATCAACCAACTGGTGCTTTGGACCTCATCTTCTACAGCCATGATCTCTTCATCAGAAAAATCTGCCGTCAGAACTGCATTCTCATCTATAGGCGTATCAGCCAACTGCTGAGATATCACACGCCCTTTAACTGATTTCTTGGTCACATAGGTGATGTCGAATTCAGACAATAGCAGCAACCATCTGGATGTTCTCCCGGTGAGGGCGGGCTTCTCGAACAAGTACTTCAACGGATCCATCCGTGAGAGTAAGAGAACCTTGTTCGATAACAGGTAATGCCTAAGCCTCTGAGTTGCCCAAACCAGTGCCAGACAAGTCTTTTCCAAGACAGAATATTTCATTTCGTACTCTAGCATCTTCTTGATGATGTAGTAGATAGGCTTTTCTTTCTTCGACTCAGGGTCTTGCTGGGCTAACATGCAACCCATAGTTGTGTCAGTGACAGATAGGTACAGCAACAGTGGCTGGTCCGGAATAACTGGTGACAAGACAGAAGGCAAAGTTAGACACTGCTTGACTTTCTCAAATGCTTCCTGACACTCATCATTCCACTTCTTCAGAGTATTCTTCTTCAGCAGCTTGAAGATGGGTTCACACGTCATTGTCACCTTCTTAGGTACTGAACCTTTCCCAGGAAACCACGGATCTGCTTTTCGGTCCTTGGCGGCTCCATCTCTTGGATTGCTTTGTTCTTTTGAGGATCTACCTCGATTCCTCTTTCGCTAACCATGAACCCCAACAACTTCCCTGAAGTGACCCCGAATACACACTTGCTCGGATTCAAGCGAAGCTTATACTTCCGGATCCTTTCAAAAAACTTCCTCAGGACTACGGCATGCTCTGGTCGAGTCTTAGATTTAACAATCATGTCGCCGACATAAACTTCGACCTCTTTGTGAATCATGTCATGCAATAAGGTGGTAGCCGCCCTTTGATAGGTTGCCCCAGCATTCTTCAGCCCAAACGGCATCACTCTGTAGCAATATGTTCCCCATGCAGTGGTGAACGCAGTTTTTATCATGTCCTCTGGAGCCATCTTGATCTGATTATATCCGGAAAACCCATCCATAAAGGATAACAAAGCATGACCAGCTGTATTATCCACCAGGAGATCAATGTTCAGCAAAGGAAAGTCATCCTTGGGACTCGCCTTGTTCAAATCTCTGAAATCCACGGACATTCTGACTTTTCCGTCCTTCTTGGGCACCAGTACTATGTTAGCGAGCCATTCTGGATATTCAACCACTTGAACGAAGCCCACATCTAATAGCTTTTTGACTTCATCATGGACTTTCAATTCCCATTCTGGTTTTAATTTTTGAAGTTTTTGCTTTTTGGGCTTGGCACCTGGGATTAGGGGAAGACGATGCTGGACGATGTCTTCGCTTAATCCCGGCATGTCATCATAGGACCAAGCAAAAACTTCTTTGTATTCCTTAAGCAAAGTGATTAATTCTTCACGCTCCTCCGGGGATAACGTTTTGCCAATCCGTATTTCCCGGATTAAGGTTTCATCACCTATGTTGACGGTTTCAATTTCTTCTTCAAGTGGTTTAGCTCGACACTGCTCCTCCTGAGTAATCATGTGTTTGATCTCAGGGGGAGTTTCGTTGGCATCCTCATAAGAGGGGGAGTTTTGATCATTGTTATTAGTTTTATCAATTTGAGAAGCAGAAATAGAGACAGGAAGATACTGAAATGAGTCCTTTATTTCATTCATAGAATCAAGAATTCCATCGCTGATCAATTGGCCCACAGCAGGCTCTACAGTATGCTTAAAAGAAATGTTTGTATTGTCAACTGAAATGTTGACACCTGACTCAACTGGACTATGTATAGACTTTGTGGTATATTCTATAACAGACTCATCTTTATAGACAGCATCTATACCGGAGGACTCGCCATCTACACCAGGAATGTATAAGCTTCCTAAGGTACCTGCATCCAAAGAATTGTTAGAAATAAAAGACTTTATATTCGACTCGGAAACAGACACATACTTAGAAACTTTAGACTCTTGTGGAGGAACATGATCATACTGAAGAACTAATTGAGGAATGACCTGAGAGGTCCAGTTATCAAGGGGTACCTCAGCTGGGGTAATTCGGCCCTTAGGGTTTAGGATGCGCGCATCTTCTCCGATCACGGCAATGACCGGTGCCTCAACCTCGAAGAGGGAGTCTAGAAGCTGCGGCTCTAAGTTCTCAGCCCAATCGGATTCCTGTTTTTCAACTGCTGTAACCTGCCCATAGAAGTACTCATCTGGCAATTCATCAGTGAAGAAAATTTCAAAGCCTGGCAGCTCTTTCCCAGACTCATCAAACCACGGCTCGGGGAAACCATAGAACGGGTGATCAGCTCCTTCTTTCCTGTACTTACCGTTCATCATCAGACTGAATGGTCCCATAGGCAGCTCTAGGCCCCGACGACGCAGCTCTGCCCACTTCAGCATGTACTGTTTCCTTTCCCTGATCTCCTTTCCGGTGGGTTCATATCCTAACCCAAATAGATTATTTGCGACCTTCAGCTCCGGCCACTCAGTTAAACCTTTCAGATTTCTCCCTAGACCAGTTCCATGAATATACCTGAAATAAACAAGAGGGGGGTGAATTGATTTTAACACTAAATTATGCCTTTTTAAATTTAAGTATTGAACCTAATTTGAATTTTCTTCTCTTGATTAGATTTTGGTTAGTTCAAATGAGATCAAAACAAAATGAAATGCCAAACCAAAATCAAGAATGAAAGTGCAAGAAAAAGAAGGAACACACCGATATATAGTGGTTTGGGCAAAGCCCTACTCCACTCTTCTTAAGATCGTCCTTAAGGATTTCCACTATGCGAGACCTCCACAATGCCCGGCTCCGAGGCGATTACACTTCCAAGGGATATTAAATGAGGATGCCCTTGACACCTTTACACCGACTCTCCTTCTTCGCCGAGTTCTAAGCGATACTCCCTAGGGTATTAAGATAGGATGCCCTAGCTACCTTTACAAGAAAATAAGATGAATAGCTTGGCTTCTCTTGAAAGCTTGATGCACGTTGCAGTCCCTTGAATGCTTCTCCAAAGTAGGTTGCAAGTTGAAAACCCTAAATCCAAACTCAAAAGATTTGCAAGTGCAAGGCAAGTTTGGGGAGAAAACAAATTCTTAAGCTCAAATGGGTTGCAAGTTTGTTTGAATGCTTAAGGAGGTTTTTCCAAAAATTCAAGAGAGGAAAATAATCCTCTTGAATGTGTATTTATACCCTCTTGACAAAATATGACCGTTTGGGGTTATAAAAATAAAAAACCAATTTTTAAATAAAAAACCAACGGCTCTATTTTGAGCTGTTGCGATGTTTTCGGAGTTCCGAGACAAATTCTCGGAGTTCCAAGAGAACGGCCAGAAGAAGAAAAATTCTACTGGACCATTTCTCGGAGTTCCGAGAGAATGGCCAGAAGTTGTCAAAAGCTACTGGACCATTTCTCGGAGTTCCAGCTCGGAGCTCCGAGAAAAATCTCGGAGTTCCGAGAAGCCTAAAATCAGCACTCTTTATAATTTTTATTGCTATTTGATTTTGGGCTTTTGGAACTCAATTTCTAAGATAATTTGGAATGTTATGAGGGTCCCAACATGTTGGTCCACCACATAACCATTCACTAAACCATTTAAGTTCTAAAGTGTTTTTGAAAACTCTTTTGAAAAATCCTTGCCTTGACTTATAAATCTAAAGAGAAAAGATGTACATGGAATTTAGGTAACCTTCAAACTTCTCTTTAGCCTTGATCTTCAATTGCTCTTCCATTTTGTGTATGCTTGCTTGAGAGATAATGTGAGCTTCACTTAGCTCCTTTTGACTCTTGTGTGGTACATCTTCAAGCATGACCATGTGGTGTGTTGGTTCCTTCAATGATCAACCTATCTTAACACAACACTTCAAGGCAAATTGATTAGTATTCAAGAGCATAATTAATTATGTTTAGAATCATCAAAACAAGATAGGAGAGTAGACCCTTGGGCTTACAATCTCTCCATTTTTTATGATGACAAACAAAATTGATTATGAGGTGTGTGTGGAGTGACATAATAGGCAAGTGAATGCAGGAACTCCCCCTCAATATATGCACACTGATAAATGATGAAAAGTAAAAGCATATAGTGCATATAGGCAATTGAATAGATAATCAATTTCAAACTTCTCCCCGTTTTGTCATCGACATAAAGGGCGAACTAAAATGTATAGCAGTTTAGGAGTGAATGAAGATTGAGTTAGGTACTCCCCCTAAATCAATGCTTATGGTATAAAATATGTAGCCAAGTAATGCACATATACCTGTTCATGATCGAGATGTTGATATATTGTCAAATTGTTAGGTATTTTAATTAAGGTTAAGGTACCTCTCCATTTTAGAGAACTAAGAAGGCCAAGAGTACCAATTGAGTGATTTTTAAGATTAATGTTTGACATCTCATTCATGCAGATACTACCAAACAAGGATGATATATATATATATATATATATAATAGATAAGCTGTTGAAAGGCACAAAGTATTTATTTGGCAATTTCTTTGACTTGATCCACACTCCAAATGTTTAAGGACTTCAGATATAACATATTCTATTATCACTAAGGGGTTTTATAAAGATATCAGCCAATTGTTCCTCAGTATTGATATATTTTAAGCAAATATCCCATTTTTGTGAGTGATATCTAATGAAGTGGTGCCTAATCTCAATATGTTTTGTTCTAGAGTGTTGTATGGGGTTCTTTGTCAAGCTTATAGCACTAGTATTGTTACATTGGATGAGAATATTTTCCATTTTAATTCCATAGTCCATCAATGTGCTTTTCATCCATAGGACTTGTGCACAGCAAGCTTCAGCTGCCACATATTCTGCTTTTGTTGTGGACAGAGCTACTGAATTTTGTTTCTTTCTAAACCAAGAAACAAGTGATTTGCCCAAGAATTGACAAGTCCCACTAGTGCTTTTCCTATCCACTCTACATCCAGCGAAGTCTGCATCTGAATATCCAATGAGAGTGAGGGCAGTAGATCTTTCATACCATAGTCCCAGACTTTGGGTTCCTCTTAAGTACTTGAAGATTTTCTTGACTACCGATAGGTGAGACTCCTTTGGATCCGATTGAAATCGAGCACAGAGACAGACAGTAAAGATAATGTCTGGTCTGCTGGCTGTCAAATAGAGTAAACTACCTATCATACCCCTATACATCTTTTGGTCCACCGATTTGCCAAATTCATCCTTTTCTAGCTTAGCAGTTGTACTCATGGGAATTCTTGATATCTTACTGCTATCCATGCCATACTTCTTTAATAACTCATTTGTATATTTTTCTTGATTTATAAATATCCCATTTTGGTATTGTTTAATTTGGAGTCCTAAGAAGTAGGTTAACTCACTCATCATACTCGTTTCAAATTCATTTTTTATTAGAGTTGCAAATTCATCACACATATTTTGATTTGTTGAACCACAGATGGCGTCATCCACATAAATCTGGACAAGGAGGATATCTTGATTTTCTCTTTTGATAAATAATGTTTTATCCACCTTTCCCATCTTAAAACCTTTTTCCAATAGGAATGTGCAAAGCCTCTCATACCAAGCTCTAGGAGCTTGCTTTAAGCCATATAAAGCTTTATCAAGCCTGAAGACATGATTTCGATGTTTATAGTCTCCAAAACCTGGAGGTTGCTCAACATACACTTCCTCTTGGATATAGCCATTTAGGAAAGCACTTTTGACATCCATTTGATATAGTTTAAATCCTTTATGAGATGCATATGCCAAGAGTATCCTAATAGCTTCCATACGGGCAACAGGAGCAAATATCTCATCATAGTCTATTCCTTCCTCCTGATTGTACCCTTGGGCTACAAGCCTAGCTTTATACACCCATTCGTGCCAATGACTGGATGATCATTAGGCCTAGGCACTAGCCTCCACACCTTGTTCCTTTCGAATTGACTCAACTCTTCTTGCATAGCCATCAACCAATATTCATCCTTTTTGGCTTCCTTCATGGACTTAGGTTCTAATTCGGATAGAAACGCCAAGTTATTACTCACACTATGATAGTATGATCTAGTTCTTACCGGCGATGTGGCATCACTTAAGATTTAGGATTCAGGATGATCTACCAATATTCTCCTATCCCTAGGCAATGAGTCATCATCTACATTCTCAACTTCCTCACTAGGTAATGTATTACTTGTAGATGCATGGGGAAGAGCATTTGTCTTAGGTAAGAGATGTTCAATAAGTTCATCCTCATCATGTAGCCTTTCTTGAGGTGTTGGCTCTCTCTCATCAAATGTCACATGCATGGATTCTTCTACAACTAGGGTTCTTCTATTAAATACTCTATATGCCTTGCTATGTGTAGAATATCCTAAGAATATGCCATCATCCGACTTCTTATCAAATTTGTGTTAGTTATCTTTAATGTTCAAGATATAGCATTTACAACCAAACACTCTAAAATAGCTTATATTTGGTTTCAAGTTTTTCCAAAGCTCATAAGGTGTTTTCTTAGAAATTGGCCTCATATATACCCTATTTATATAGGAGGCGGTGGTAACCGCCTCCGTCCAAAAGTATCTAGGGAGATCATTTTCATGCAATATAGTTCTAGCCATTTCTTGGAGGGTTCGGTTCTTTCTTTCTACAACCCCATTTTGTTGAGGTGTCCTAAGTGCCGAAAAATTGTGTTTGATGCCATGTTCATTACAGTAAGTGTCAAAGTGTACATTTTTAAATTCCGTTCCATGATCACTCCTAATGTAAGATATGACAATACCTTTTTCATTTTGGATTTGATTACACAACTTAAGAAAATTTTCATAGGTTTCATCTTTAAGTGCTAAAAATATGACCCATGTAAATCGTGAGTAGTCATCCACAACTACAAACACGTACCTCTTTCCACCTACGCTACTTGTCTTCATCGGTCTAAAAAGATCCATATGAAGTAGTTGCAAGGGGTAGGTGGTTGAAATCATATTTTTATGGGCAAATGAGCTCTTCAATTGTTTGCCTAATTGACAAGTTCTACAAATGTGATCTTTGGTGTATTTGAACTTAGGCAATCCTCTAACAATGTCTTTTGAGGAGAGGGTCGAAATGAGATCCATTCCGGCATGACCCAACCTCCTATGCCACAACCAAGAATCTTCACTAATGGCATTAAGACAAGTCACATTTTGGAGTCTAAGATCATCTAGTCCAATAGTGTAAATATTATTGTCTCTAGAACCTATGAATTTCACTTTTCCATCTATCTTATTTTTAACAATGCATTTGTCAGGGTTGAAGACTACTTCAAAACCATTGTCACACAATTGACTAATGCTAATAAGATTATGGGATAAGCCATCAACATAAAGTACATCATGTATGGGAGAGGTAGAGTTTACCTATGGTGCCTTCTCCTTTGACTTTTCCTTTCTTATCATCTCCAAAGGTAACATCTCCACCATCCTTGAGTGATAGGGATGCAAATTGAGTGAGATCTCCTGTCATGTGTCTAGAGCATCCACTATCAAGGTACCATGTGTTCTTCTTGTTATGGCTTTTAATTCATACCTACATATGAATAGGCAAGTGAGATCCTTTAGGTACCCAAATCTTTTTAATCTTGCCAAGTTCATTTATTTTCACTTTAGAGTTCAATTTGATTTTATCTTGTTTAGCATACATGCAAGCAATCTTATAATGTCCTTTTAGACCACAATAAAAACAAGTTTTAGTACCACTAGAAGAAGCCTTTATGAATTTGTTTTTATAGTTTGATATTGTCGTATTCCATTTATGTCGAAGTCCACTTTTATCATGTGACAATCTTTGAATATTAACAAGCCTATCCAATTTTAGTGAACTATGTTCAAATTTTTCAAAAAGTTTCTTTACTTCATCATGTTCATGAGATAGTTTACTATTTTCATGCTTTAGCTTGTTGTTTTCAATAGATAGTTCTTGTCGATTTTCATTTAAAATCTTGATGGTAGCATTTAAATCATGAATTTCAACTTTATATTTTTCATTTTCATCATCTAAAAATTCATGATCCTTTTTTAACCAACCAAATTCTTTTGTCATGTTAGAAAGAGAATTTTCAAGTGATGCATTTTTATCAAATTCAATTTCAAGTTCATCATGTGCATTTTGCAAGGAATCAAGAACTTCTTTTAAAATAATGACATCATTTAAAGAATTTACCTCTTGATTGTCATTTGTTGAGGCCATGAAGCAAACATTTTTTGCTATCAAGCAATCTTCTCCATCATTTGGTTCACCTTCACTTTCATTTTCCTCATCCCATGTGGCGGTCATTCCTTTCTTGCCTTCTCTTCTCTTGAAACGATTATTTGAGGTAGGCTCATTGTTGAGTGGACAATCCGGGCGAATGTGTCTGAGTTTCTTGCATCCATAGCATCGGGGTTGAGATGATCCGTCACCGAGCTCTTCTTTCTTCTTGAATGGAGGATTGGTCCTTTTATTTCTCATGCCTCCCATATTCCTTTGCAAGAACTTGATCCTTCTTGTTAGGAGGGCTACTTCATCTTCCATGTCTTCCTTTGCCTCTTCGTTATCACCTACATTGCAAGCAAAAGCAACACATTTGAAAGAGTTCATATTGCCTAAATAGATGATTCATTTTAGATTCTTTAACTTGGTTGGTTCCCTCATGTGTAACTTCTAGGATGTCCCAAATTTCCTTTGCCGAATTCAAATTTGACACTCTATTGAATTCTCCGGGTGACAAAGCACAAATTAGGCAATTCATGGCTTTAGCATTGTAGTTTGAGGCTTGTTGTTCGGCTTCGGTCCAATCATTTAAATTTCTAGTGTGTAATGTATATCCATTATGAATGGCTCTCCACATTTAGTAATCTTGGGTTAAAAAGATTTTCATTTTGGTTTTTCAAAATCCATAATTGGTTCCATCAAAATAGGGTGGCCTAGTGTTTGAGTAACCTTCATAGTGTTGAGGGTAGTTTGCCTTTTTTTTGGAATCTTTTCTCTAAACCGGTTAAGGTTTTAAATTAAGTAGAGACGAGGCTCTGATAGCAATTGAAATAAACAAGAGGGAGGGTGAATTGGTTTTAACACTAAATTATGCCTTTTTAAATTTAATTATTGAACCTAATTTGAATTTTCTTCTCTTGATTAGATTTTGGTTAGTTCAAATGAGATCAAAACAAAATAAAATGCCAAACCAAAATCAAGAATGAAAGTGCAAGAAAAAGAAGGAACACACCGATATATAATGGTTCGGGCAAATCCCTACTCCACTCTTCTTAAGATCGTCCTTAAGGATTTCCACTATGCGAGACCTCCACGATGTCCGGCTCCGAGGCGATTACACTTCCAAGGGATATTAAATGAGGATGCCCTTGACACCTTTACACCGACTCTCCTTCTTCGCCTAGTTCTAAGCGATACTCCCTAGGGTATTAAGATAGGATGCCCTAGCCACCTTTACAAGAAAATAAGATGAATAGCTTGGCTTCTCTTGAAAGCTTGATGCACGTTGTAGTCCCTTGAATGCTTCTCCAAAGTAAGTTGCAAGTTGAAAGCCCTAAATCCAAACTCAAAAGATCTGCAAGTGCAAGGCAAGTTTGGGGAGAAAACAAATTCTTAAGCTCAAATGGGTTGCAAGTTTGTTTGAATGCTTAAGGAGGTTTTTCCAAAAATTCAAGAGAGGAAAATAATCCTCTTGAATGTGTATTTATACCCTCTTGACAAAATATGACCGTTTGGGGTTATAAAAATCAAAAACCAATTTTTAAATAAAAAACCAACGGCTCTATTTTGAGCTGTCGCGACGTTCTCGGAGTTTCGAGAGAACGGCCAGAAGAAGAAAAATTCTACTAGACCATTTCTCGGAGTTCCGAGAGAATGGCCAGAAGTTGTCAAAACCTACTGGACCATTTCTCGGAGTTCCGAGGGAACTCTCGGAGTTTCGAGAAGCCTAAAATCAGCAGACTCTTTATAATTTTTATTGCTATTTGATTTTGGGCTTTTGGAACTCAATTTCTAAGATAATTTGGAATGTTATGAGGGTCCCAACATGTTGGTCCACCACATAACCATTCACTAAACCATTTAAGTTCTAAAGTGTTTTTGAAAACTCTTTTGAAAAACCCTTGCCTTGACTTATAAATCTAAAGAGAAAAGATGTATATGGAATTTAGGTAACCTTCAAACTTCTCTTTAGCCTTGGTCTTCAATTGCTCTTCCATTTTGTGTATGCTTGCTTGAGAGATAATGTGAGCTTCACTTAGCTCATTTTGACTCTTGTGTGGTACATCTTCAAGCATGACCATGTGGTGTGTTGGTTCCTTCAATGATCAATCTATCTTAACACAACACTTCAAGGCAAATTGATTAGTATTCAAGAGCATAATTAATTATGTTTAGAATCATCAAAACAAGATAGGAGAGTAGACCCTTGGGCTTACAATACCCATATCGGCACATTATTCGGGCTACCTGCGCATTTGCGCTAGACATAAACAGAATTTCTTCGCTCATAGCTTCTTCCATATTAGTGGTCGAAACTTCAAGCGAAAACCCTGTCAGACTGACATCTATGGTACTTGAACCGATCTGCTCTTGGGAAATCTGTCCAACCTCTGGTTCTGGATCCCCTCTAACTGTGATAATTCTATTATTCTTGATGAACTTGAGCTTCTGATGGACAGTGGAAGGAACCACTCCGACTCTGTGAAGCCAAGGTCGGCCGATAAGGAGAAAGAAAGAGGTCTTGATATCAAGAACTTGGAATTCTACGTCGAATATTTCACCTCCGATCTCAATTTCGGTGACTAAAGTTCCAATGACATCCCTTCTGGTCCCATCGTAAGCCAGTATCCCCTGCTCTGACGGAATATAGTCATCTGGCCTAAACCCCAAGGCAGTAGCGTTGTTCAAAGGACACACATTCAGAGCTGACCCGTTGTCAACCAAAACCTCCGGTACTTTCTTCTTATTGCACACGCCGGTAATTCTGAGAGATTTTGTATGATTCTTACCTTCTGGAGTCAGATCTTCATCAGAGAAAGACACGTTCATAGCTGATCTGGCCATAGATACGAGTCCAACCAGCTCATCAAGGGTTATATCAACGGACACCTGTGCTGTATTCAGTTCACAAAGTATAACCTGACGATGCTTAGGCGACGACATTAACAGACCCCAGATGGAAACATTAGCCTGAGTCTTCCTAAGCTTGCTTCAATAGAATGTCTTCATCTTCTTCCGGACTCAACCTCTGATTCTGGTTTTCAACGGCTCTGGCAATCTCAGCGGGATTCTCTGCTCTCAGCTCAAGAGGCTTAAAGACACGTCCACCACGAGTAACATGGCGAACCTCATCACAGGGATTGTTCAACAATAGCAAGTCCTCATCCTCAAGCTTAAGGACATATGGGACTCCGCTTTTCTCTTCCTCCCCCTCAAATCTGAGGACATAAGGACATTCAGAGGTTTCCCATCTTCTTGCTTAGAGGACAAGACATAAGGCCTTTCGCATTCAACCTCGTCATCATCGGATTCCCACCTCAAGATGTACAGCTCATCAGAAATAACGGCACATATACGGGAATGATCCAGGACAACCTCTTCTGTAAGAATAGCATAGACATTCGGAGGAGGCATAGCATGCATTGGCAATGGATTCCTGGTGACATTAGGAAGAGCTTCCACCGCGATTTCTTTTGCCTCAATCTTATTCTGGATCTTATGCTTTAGTGCCAGACATCTGTCAGTCAAATGCCCAACACTCTGGTGATATTCGCAATACTGGTCTTTTCTCCAGTACTTCGGGAGAGGATTGGAAACTTCCCGGGGTTCTAGCAGGGTGATCTTCTTGTCCCTCAACAGCTTTCTGAGAGCTACAGATAGGGAATAGGGTAAAGGAGTGAATTATCTGGGCTCATTCCTCTCCGGATGACCTCCTTCGGGACCTTCTCTCCTAACTGGACGAGCAGTATTCACATTATTAACTTCCTTCGGAGGCGCCATAGGCCTTTTCCCCTCTCTGACATCTGAGGTGGAGGTCCTAGTTCTCAAGCCGCCCTTGGCCAGTATATCTTCGATTCTCATCCCGGTCTTGATCAGGTGATCAAAGTCATTGAAGTACTAGATTGACATATGAGGAAAGTAAAAAGGGGAAAGATTCTTGACGGCAATCTTGATAAGATCTTCATCCGGTAACTTATTGGTCATTTGCGCTGCCTTTCTCCTCCATCGCCGAATGAAGGAAGTAAATGTCTCATTGGGTCCTTGCTTCAGCAATTTTAGGTCCCTTTTTGTCACTTCAATCCCCTCTTCCATGGAGAATTGCTGGACAAATTTGTTAGCTACACCTTCAAGGGTCCTGATTTCTTCTGGCATCAGATGCAGAAACCACTTCTTGGCTGTCCCAGTCAAGGTTCTAGGGAACACCAGAGCAATCTGTTCTGGGGACAAACCATGCTGTTGCAACAGATGAATGACAGACTTGAGATGGCTACGAGGGCACCCCATTCCGTCGTATTTGTCAAAGTCTGGCATTTTGAACTTGGGTGGAAGTACGACCCCTGGAGCTATCATGAATTCAGACATATCCAGCTTTTTGGGACCTTGGCACTTCATGGTTTCCATATCCCGGGTCAGCTTCTCAATTTGGTCAGCCAATCCTTTTGCTTTATTAGGATTCCCCAGGTTAGGAAGACAGTTCTCTTCTGCATATTGGTCATCATCAAAGTCCTCGAATTCAGGAAATACAGCTGGCCTGGGAGAAACAAGAGGGACGGAAGGTAAAACTGGAGGCTGCCGATGGGCAGGCTCTTTAGAGGTAGAAAGACGGTCATTTTTCAAGAGGGCTATATCATCCTTCATGGCACTCGGCTGAAGAAGAATAGCCTTCATCATCTCATTCGTATCAGGATTGTTGTTTCCGGTCTCTTCCATTGATTCAGATGCAAGTTGAATTGGTGAAAGTATTTCTGGAAGACCAAGGAGAAGCGGCGCAGGAGAAGTAAAGGATTCTGGGGAAGAAGAATATCTACTCAGCTTGGAATCTGAAGACTGACGGGACTAGGCCGATTTTGAATTGACTTTCTTGGGAGCGATGGTGTCCAGTTAAGACTCCTGAATGGAAGTTAATAAGTTACATTGCACATTTGATAATTGAGATGGAATACTTCACACAACTTCAAGACGAGAGAAATAGAAAAGAACACATTTTCATTGATCCCAAATCAAACAGCAGTTACGATTGATAAAACATGTCACTTTTAATTACAAGTAAATGAAACCAAGTGAGCATAATGAAACTTGAAACTAAAATGACAATTGTATGAAAATGGTCTTCAATGTTCCATGATCCGAGCTCTCTTTCCCGCAGGCTCTTCTGGTAACTCCTTCCGTTGGACTTTAGATGATAGAGCAAATCTCTTATCGGTAACCTTGTTTTCCCAAGCAGCTACAATAGACTTTATGAGACCGGGGGTAAGCTTTTCGCAAGGAGGAGGGGTTACAAATCCGGGAGGACATGGATTTCCCGTGATCTGGTAAAGAAAATGAGTGGGAGCATAAAAGGTTGACTTTTCCAAACCCATAAGATACACAAATGGATGCAAGTAGGTGCTAATGATAACGTGTAAGCATGAATGACTCACCCAGTGAAATTGATCATTCTCCATGTGCTGTAACCAATTACACCACGCATCAATGGATTGCGGTTGGTTGGCCATTGGTTGCCAGGATGGAGAATTTTTCAGGGTGTACTTATCGCGGTTTTTTGGCTGGAGGATAGTGAGTTTTTCACAAAGCCATACGTATAACAATTTGGCACACCCATAGAAACTATTTTGAACCTTTTGATGGTCAATCCGGTCTAGTACAGAAAAGGTTTCTGCCAGCATAATAGGAACAGGATTCCTTCCTTTGTTAATTTGGTCTACTACACCAAGTAAAGCCAACGGGGTGGCACGAGAGTCTCCACGAATGACATGATGCGTAAGAACTCCAAAGATTAAGGCATTACGCCAACAAGTCTGAAAATGGGAGTTAGCAGGGTCAATGTTCTTTGAAAAAAGTTTAATGAGATCATAAACTTCAACGTATGTGCCCTTGAAACAAGGTAGAGCATCAACAGTATCATTTTTGAATAGTTCACAGAAGAGGGAAAGGGAGTCCATGCTTGAGGGTCGAATCCAAAGTCCTTCAGGTGGGATTTCTAACAGGGCGCACCAATCTTCAAAGATTGGACAGAATTCGAAAGGACCAAATCGAAAAACATGAAGGGTGTGATCCCAGAACTTTGCAGCTGCTTGGAGAAATTTTCGATTCACGTCGGATACACTCAAATGATTGAATGTGCTTATAAATCGATCAACCATGCTCCTTTCATACTCATGCGGGAGAGCTTTGGTAGCCTCACTAATCCAATCCTTCAATACATTATTTGACATGGTTAAACCTAATATAGAGATAGGATAAGATTATTAGAAAATGAAGATAACCTGGTATAAATAAATGACAAGGATAAATTTAAAGATTAATCGCATGGGAAGGATACAATTGATGACACAGAATTTTTCATCACTGATCAAAGATGATCAGCAAATCAGAAAGGTAGACCATGGCCACAAAATGACAGAAGTAGGACATAGACCAGATCTAAATCTGATGATGGATACCAACAACTATTCGATCAATATGATGAAAAATGATAGACCATGGTCATAAAGACAGCAGCCAAGCCATCAACCAAATTTAAGACACCACGAGTAGACAAGTAAGGATCTAATCCTACTGAGTAATATATACATAAGATGAATTTACGATACAACCAAAGAATGGATACATAACCAAAGGGTAGCCAATAAATTATGACCACGAGAACGACCTGCACAGGCCACTAATCGAGTGAAACTGAAGGGGATGCAAATACAACTGATCAAACCAGAAGTTTTCACTAGAAATGGGTTTTGAGCTAATCGAGGCTATACATGGGAATTGAAACAAGGTAAACTGACTCTAAAGAATAGCAGTCATGCTTAAAAATATTTTACGAAAAATTCAGCAGCATAACGGCTAGACAAGAGAGTCAAGATAAGGTAAACTCATGGTTTAACTAACTTTAAGAAACAGCGGTCGTGCTCAAAATGTTCTGGATAAAATCCTGCAGCATAACGACGCTAAACAAGAAAGTCAAAGTAAGGTAAACTCATGATTTTCCTAGCTCTAAGAAATGGCGGTCATGCTCGAAATGTTCTGGACAAAATCCGGCAGCATAACGGCATTAGACAAGAAAGTAAGGTGAACTCAGGGTTTTTCCTAACTCTAAGAAATAGCGGTCATGCTCAAAATGTTCTAGATAAAATCCGGCAGCATAACGGCTATACAAAGGATTCCCACAGCTCAACCAAAGGGTATGTAAATGGAAAGAATAATAGTACAAGACTCTCAGTAAGAATACTACTACTCAACTGACAGTAATAAGATAAGCTCACAATCGGTAAACGAATCGTGGTCACAAGAGAAAGATAATCTAATGAATGACTGACTGCAGATGAGAATGTATGACAACGGAGCAACTCCTACAATCAACAAATCAAAGGACAAATCATGGCCAAGGTAATCGCAATCAAAAGCCACTGACTAGATCTAGATTTGAATAAGGAATGGGTACCACCGATTGAAATAAATAAGGAACTCTAACTAAGAGGAGAACCTTAATATACATAATCAGTATATATAGGTATATACACATATACATATATCCTAACCAAGGGCACCAGCCCTAAACTTAATCTAGCGGAGTCGAGGAAGTCTCGACTCAAGACAGACTGATGAGTGTACTAGGACCGTGCTGTAGCCATGTAAAATGAGCTACCCTAGTCTACAAATGGGACAAAGCTCCTAACTCTAAGCTTTACATGTGTAAGCAACACATGTTTGACCCTTATATGAATGCAATATATATAAACACGTATACTTCATAGTTGGATTTCACTAAGTCAGTAAGTATAAACATAATATATAAAACAAAGTAGGGCTCCAGACTCAATCTATCGGGTACTATGCTTATGAACCATACCTAATATGTATAACTCAAGTGCACCGAGTGTTATACATAATATGCTTCATTGCTCATCGGCTGCTGTAAACACAAGTGCACCGAGTGTTTACGGGCGCAGCGCCGGCGCATGGCTTGGAAATAGATTCAATAGCACCATCAGGGTAATGACATCCCAGTCGGGCGCCCATTGTATCTATCCCGTTGAGCCAATAATAAGGAAAAACAATGAAAGAAATAAAAAATAAATAATATGATAACATATGATGTGCAGTGTGTGAATCCCTTGTTATAATTATGCACCTATCTGGTGCCCCTGGATTTCTAACGATAAAGTTCCCATTTAACTTGGTTTAGATCCAAATTTCTTCAAAATTAATTAAAATGGTATTTTTACAGAGTTAGGCAATATTTCAAGAAATCCCAGCAGAGTCGCCAGCCTGTAGAGCCCGATCCGAGAGAGGCGGGGGGACGGGACCCCCAAGAAAGTCTCTAGATCATCCACGTGAAGGAGAGCTCCACCAAGGAACTCTCGAAAGAGTGCCCCTCACAGCATGAGTGGCGATGTAAACTGAGATACCTCTCGATTCAGGGACCAGCCCCGATTCGAGACGCACCTTAAACAAAGAAAGAGTCGCCATCCAAGAGAGTGGGCCCTGGATCCCATGCTGTGCTCTGTTGCAACAGATAACCATAGATACAAAAGGTCCGTGCCTGATGACGAATGGGGAAGGGGTTAGGCACCCCCAATTCGCCCAAGTGCAAGCACATGGTCTCTTATGCCATTTATTATTAACTTTGAAGAGTTTTGGGTGAAAATCATGCGAAATGGGAACTAATATCCCCGAGATAACGTCTAGCTAATCATGCATGTCTCAGAGATGAATAAGAAGCACACACAAAAGAAATGAAAGACATGGCACCTAAGAATAGTAAGGTTATGAGTATCATGCCTAATTGGTGTCTACGTTCTGATGGGCAAACACATGCATGCTAAAGCTAAAGGTATAGGGTCTATACATGAAAGTAAGAAAACACAGCAAAACACACAACACAACACGACTCCACACACGACTCGACACGACAAACCCTAGACTCTAATGCGATACTTGACTCGGACCAAAATGGCCGTCCATCCTGGCTGCACTACGTATCCCAACCTCGGGAAGAATCAGAGTCAACGTAGTTCGGCGACCTATGCTAAACTACAATGCCTAACCTTCTGGGACCGCTATCCTAGACTCGATCAACTAGACTCGACTAGTTTTTAAAGCTTCTTGCTATTACTTAAGTTCAAGTGAATTGTAATTTTTAGGACTCCCTATATGCCCTAACTAATGCAAGTGGACCCTACACCCTATGTGTGACTAGGCTGTGCGTCCTAAGGAAAACCATGGGCTATCTAAGCGCATTCTAGCCTAGCCATCGGCTCGACTAAGTGTCCAACCGACCACGACTCGAGGCCTCCTAACTCTGAGGACACTCACACGACAAGACTCAGCATATCAACACAAACAGGACAGACTGCTAACTCTAAGACACCCTGTTAGCCCAAGGGTTCCCCATGGGTTCATTCAATCACCTTATTTTGATGATTAACAAACGCAAATTGATTAGTCTTTTATGGACTAATTGTTTGCCTTGAGTGTTATGTTATGGACAGGAAATTCACAGGTTAATCCATGCTAGCACACACCATTGATTGACTATGCTTGAAGATGAACCAAACACGTGTCAAAGGAGCTAGAGCATACAAAGGATCAATCATACCTTGGAGGATCAACCAAGGAGAAGCTCAACATTAGTCATCTCAAAGCATTGAACAAACAAAGAAAGATCAATGAAGGCCAAAGCTTGGAGATCAACAACTTGTCAAGGAGCTTGAACCAACTTGAAGCAGTGATCCATGCAAGAGACCAAGACTTGAAGATGAGCTTTAAAGTTGAAGATGTGAGTAATGAGTCTTGTGTTAGATTGTATAATTTAATCTCACTTAGGTATCCTTTGTTGAGGCATAATCAAGTCACTAATAAGGTCCCAAATAATATTAGAATATAAGGAAAAGACCCGTGGACCAAAGCCCTAGTGCCATAGATAGCTTAGAATTGTAAAAGATTCAAATCGACACACTTAGACTTGAATTTTGAGATCAGGTCATAAATCCTATCATAACTGATCATAAACATTTTTAAATATTTTTAAAAATATTTTTAACAGAAAGAGCTCATCATTTCCGTTCAAATCGAGTATAAGAACGTCGAAATCCGACAAGAAACGAGTGAGATATGAATTTTACAAAACCGAGTCTGAAATCTGAAAAATGTCAAAAATGCCCTGAAATAGATCCGTTGGAAAGTTACCTAGAATTATAGAAATGCCTTTGTAACGGCTAGTTTTGGGTTTCCTCTATATATGGGTTCCCTAAGCATGTGAACCAATCTCTCTCATTCCTAAACTTGTTGTAAACATATTAGAGAGTGGAAAACACCCTTGTGCCTCAATTTGGGAATATATAAAGGGATTAGACCTAGGCTTATCTTTGTAATTATCTTTGAGAGACTCTTGTCAGCTTTACATTGTATCAAGCCTTCAAGAGGCTAAAGAGTGTGCTTCAATCTTCTTCTTCATTGTAAACTTGGCAACAAAGGGCGCCGTATTTAAGACCATTAGAGCTTAGACTCTTGGATTGTACAAGGCGAAAGGAACGCCGTATTTAAGTTCCTTGGAAGATAGTGGATTCCTCAAGGAGACAAAACTTGAGAAGAGTGAAGTAGGTCTTGGGGTTATGACCGAACCACTATAAATCTTCGCGTCTCTTGTGTGGTATTTATCTCTCTCACCCTCACTCTTATTTGTGTTTGCATTTATATACTTAGAATTGAGTGAGTAGTTAGCAATGGTAATTAACTTGCTTATCTAGTATCTTGCTAATTAGCCCATTTAATCTTGTTAATTAAGTTTGCATGAGCCTTCCACTAAGTGTTTGAAAAAAGGCCTAAAAGAAACCATTCATCTAATTCCTTTACCTTGTTGTCGGATTTACAATCTTTAATCAACCACCAAGTATTTTCATAGAAAGATTAAAAAGGGAATAATCAACTAGGGTTTTCAAAAGCCATCTAACAAGTGTTTGACAAAAGGTCTAAGATAAAATATTCATTTAAGATTTTGATACTAATCTTACAAAATTTTTTAAAGAGGATAAATTTTTTTAAAGACACCCAATTCACCCACCTCTTGGGTTGCCTAGTGGGATTTCACTTGGTATCAGAGCTAAAGGCTCTTATATAGATTTTTGAACTTTCAAATTTCTTCAAGAGAAAAGATCTATATTGGTAACCTAATGGCTTCTAGACTTCCTTGTTTTGATGGAACCAACTATGGATCTTGGTCGATCCATATGAGGTCTTATCTCAAGAATCTAGATAGTGAATTATTGAAAGTGATTGAAAATGGTTTTATCTTAAACTCCAAATATAAGAGAATTAGTGAACTCCAAATCTAAGAGAATTAGTGAATATGATAAAAGATTATATTGCTTGAACTCAAAAGCTATGAATGCCATATGTTGTGCCTTATCTTCTCATATGTTTGAGAAAATAGCTAATTGTAAAAATGCCAAAGAAATATGGACCTCACTTGAAAATATTTTTAATCTTAAATGTTTTATGGCATTAGAAAACAACAATGAAGAAAATAATGATTTTGATATGGATGAGCCTCTTACAATTGAAGAACTTCTTGATGG